>NC_053039.3:534545992-535170992 GCF_002575655.3 Aegilops tauschii subsp. strangulata
TACATTGCATATCCCTTGCGCATATTTAAACCACCAATTAACGATTGTGTGCGTACCATAAACTAGCCATGACTCTGTATGCTGGACTAGCAGGCCCTCTAAGGGAGCCTAATGTAGTGCACTGGAATTCCTACATGCCACCTACGATTTTGTGTAATGTACTGCCCCTGTTTCTAAATATATGTCTTTGTACAGATTCCAGTATGGACCACATACAGATGTATATAGATGCATTTTCGAGTGTAGATTCACTCATTTTGCTCCGTATGTAGCCTATAGTGGAATCTCTAGAAAGACTTATATTTAGGAATGGAGGTACGAGGTAGTATCATGTATGACATCTACATATCTAATTTAGCAGCCAGTAGTAGGAAATCATTGTCTGCACAAAGGGATTACTGGTCGAAAATCCTAGCAAAGCACGCTGGCAGGCACAGAACAATACAAGAGAGAGAGACGCGCTTACAAGATCATAGCAATGCCTCAGTCCAGGATCTTGGTTGGCCAAGCTGTTAGATCCAGAAGAAACATCGTCCTTGTAGTTTTTGCCAGCTGTATAACAGGTAACAGCGACCGGTTAGTATATTTGAAGTACATCGGGCAGGTGATGCTGGACGGGTTTAAAGGTGACAAGTACCTAGGCCGTGGCGGGTGCTTGGCATCTCTCCAGACGGTGGGAATCAGGTTAGAAACGTCGAGGGTGATGACGCTGCGCTGGCTGTCGGGGTCCGGTAAGGAGATCTAGAACCGTCGAGTAGGGTGTTTGTGGAGCGGCTCCGGTAGGGTGGACTACGGTGTGGGCGAAGCGGATCTATGGCCGTGGACGAGGGCATAGGTGAAGCTGCTCCGGTGGTTGGGTTAAGGATGGTGTCGACGACGTGGATCTGCGGCCATGGACGGGGTGTCAGAAGCTGCTCCGGTGGTTGGGTTAAGGATGGTGTCGACGATGCGGATCTGCGGCCGTGGACGGGGCGTCAGAAGCTGCTCCGGTGTTTATGTTAAGGATGGTGTCGATGATGCGGATCTGCGGCCGTGGACGGGGCGTCAGAAGCTGCTCCGGTGGTTGGGTTAAGGGTGGTGTCGACGATGCGGATCTGCGGCCGTGGACGGGGCGTCAGAAGCTGCTCCGGTAGGTTGGATGAGGGTGCTAGGAAGCGGATATGAGGCCGTGGACTTGTGAGTTGGCAAAGCGGCCCCGGTAGGGTTGAGAATGGTATAGGCGAAGCTACTCCGGTAGGGTTGACGCTGGTGTCGGCGAAGCGGCTCCGGTAGGGTTGAGGAAGGTGTCGGCGAAGCGGCTCCAGTAGGGTTGAGGAAGGTGTCGGCGAAGAGGATCAGAGGCCGTCGACGGGGGCGTCGGTGGGGCGGCTCCGGGGGGTGTGGACGAAGCGTCTCCGGTGGTGAGTACGAATGAGCCGCTGCAGATGCGCGGCGGTTGACGAGAGTACCGGCGAAGCAGATCCGGCGCCGTGGACAAGGCCGACACTGAATGTGCTGTGGTACAGTGGTGGATGAGAAGTCTACTTGTTTCTAGGGGAGGTGGGAGGGGTAGATGCGGCCGCAGAAGCAGATCCGGCGAGGTGGACGCCGCTGGCAGTGAATGGGCTATGGTACGCCGGTGGATGAGCAGTCTAGGGTTTCGAGAGGGGAGGGGAGAAAGGGCGATGAAGTACGGACGGCGTGATGTAAGATGCTCTGGTGCTGTGGAGTTAGTCGTTTTTGCGGGAGGGGGAGAGGAAATGGGGGTGCCGTGTAGTGGGGGAACCGGAAGTTACCAAAGCAGCCCCGACCTATCATGTAGATGAGGGCGGTATTGTAACTGTTGGTCTCCATGCAACAAGGACAAAAGGGGGATTTCGCATGCTAAAGAGTAAGGTGGCGGAAATTTTAGAAGGAGGCGGGAGATATTGCCGCCCGCGGGATCGTTCGTATCCAGTTTCAACTAATTTTGGACCGTGCTAGCGGGAAGGTCATGCTAGACTGTGTACATGGGGCACGCGTCAGCAGTTAATAACTGGTGTGAAGTCCACCCCAGAAAAAAGACAATAACTCGGGATGATGCGCCGATAACTTGGACGTTCACACAGGCGCGGCCAATCGTACGGGTGTAGTGGTGCGTTCACAAAAAAGGATCAAACGCTCAGCCTATGTATTTCTCGTGTAAATAGATAATTTAGTGCCATTGGTTATTTACTTTAAACATAATGCATTGACGTGTTAGTGTAGAGGCGCACAAAAAGAAATGGATATTGTAGTCAGCTACTTAAAAGTGTTACCTCATATGATTACATAGCCTCCATTTCATAAATTGTGTACCCGTTGAATTCATATATGAATATTACATATATTACTTCAAAATAGAAACTTAAATCATCCAAGACTAATGAATTTGAATGCAAGAGTAACAATGGTGCATATACATGATAGCTACATTGGTTGTTTGAAGAAACATCACTGTAACTTTGGCATGCACAACTGAAAAGGTTTATTTAAATAGAAAAAATGTGATATGTGAGTGTCCAATATTTATAGCGTTGAATCGATATTGTACCTTTGGCCACGATATGAAGTAGATATTGACTTATGTTCAAGCGATGCACGTCCACGATCGCTAGATAGCGATACGTGAATGAATTGTGCAATCTCTCTCACACGCATACATATCTCATTTCCCTGTGGGCATCGGAATCACACACGCGCACTTCGTGTATTTCTCTCCCTCCGTCAGGGTTAAATTCGTCTTTCTACCCCGTCCTACAAGTCTCTCACACAGAAACACACACGCTCTCTATGTCTAACACGCCCACCCCTTTAATTCCGCCCACCCACAGCCACTAATGTCTCAAAGTATAATAATGTATCTCACACATATGCTATCTACCTATCCCTTAATATAGCTAGATATGTGTCACACAAACTCCTTCTCCCTACTAGCAAGATGCCCATGTGTTGCACGGAACATCAAGATGCATTTGTATGAGAAGTTTATCTTGTGGGAGAAAAGGATGAACGAGGGAATGCCTTATTTGCAAATGCGGAGAGGGGTGTGGGTATCTTTTTGCAAAATTGCCATAGTTTCCTTCCTGTCCGTCGGATATAAATCGGATGGCCTATATTGCAGGATGGCAGGAACACCATCATCAGCAACTCTGTTATTTATAAGAGTAGAGATATCTGAGTGTCACTGCCCCCCCCCCCACACACCCACACTTCCCAACACCGAAGGAGTAGGGTGACACCTCGATCTTGATACTAATCTATCGACTGGCTTCTCTCTCAAACATACACACACACACACTACCTGGCACCGGAGGAGTAGGGTGGCACATCGATCTTGATAATAATCTATCTACACCTCTTTCAAACACACACACACACACACACACACACTCGCTAGTTGGGCCTCTGTGCCTACCGCGCACACTTCGATACGTCTTTCTCTCCCTCCCCCCAACAATGATAGCAGAAGGGTGACAACTCGATCTGATCATAATCTGTCAATTGGTTTCTCTCTCAAACATTGTGTCTTGGTGCCTCGCTCGGTAGCCCCCTCGATATGTAGACTTCTCGCGCGCGCACAGCTATAGTGGCGATGACGCTGAACCCAGTGTGCCTTGTTTTTACCGGCCACATGTGATAGTTTTCACCCGGTTTTCTGTTAATTAACAAGGCAACCTTTTCTTTGTTACCACTAGTGAATCTGAAATCATTCGGGGCAGACATAAAATATATCACTTCAACCCAATTATCGCAGCAACTATTTTAAAAGAAATTAGCTAGCTGTCCGTGCGTTGCACGGAACATCAAGATGCATTTGTATGAGTAGTTTATCTTGTGAGAGAAAAGGTTGAACGAGGGAAGGCCTTATTTGCGAACGTGGAGAGACGTGTGGGTATATTTTTGCAAAATTGCCATAGTTTCTTTCCTATCCGTTAGATATAAATCCGACGGCCTATATTGCAGGATGGCACGCACACCATCATCACCAACTCTGTTTTCTACTCCCTCCGTCCGAAAATACTTGTCATCAAAATGGATAAAAAGAGATGTATCTAAAACTAAAATACGTCTAGATACATTTCCTTTTATCCATTTTGATGACAAGTATTTCCGGACGGAGGGAGTATTTGTCTTTTTAGAGATTTCAACAAGTGACTATGACCGGACCTTACCAACATACTCAAAAAAGTAGTCCATAATTTTGATGTTACCCTCTTTTCTTGGCGGTGCAGTGCCATCTGGATACCTCATAAATAAATCAAGGACAAATCTGATCCCTTCCTGAAAAGACATACGGAGCAAAATGAGTGAATCTACACTCTAAAATATGTCTACATACACATCCGTATGTGGTAGTCCATTTGAAATCTGAAAAAGACAAATATTTAGGAACGAATGGAGTATATATAAGAGTAGACATGGAGATATATATCCAGCATGGTCTACAACAAAAATGTGCTGGGCTGGTTAGCGCCGGATGCTCGCAACGTGATGACATGAGTTCGAATTCTGTCTTTTAACTTTATATTTTTATATTATATATTACTCTACTTATTTAATATATACTTCTTTCGCTACTGTACTGACAGTGGAACCCACAGAGTACTTAGAATACAAGATTAAGGATGGATTTGTTTCTTTTTAACTTTCGGTACGAAGTTGTAGCCACCCTGCAAGTCACGTGTACACTGTACATGCAATTAACTTCTTATAGAGGGACAATCATACAGGCAATTAACTCAAATGGATTGGATGTCACTCTATTATTTCTAGCATAAAGAGCATCTCCAACGGTAGCCGGCAAATTTCCTCCCGCTTCCTTAAGCAGAGGACGACATCAAACGCCAGCGGCATACATTTTTACAACTCTAACCAACCAGATGAAATTCGTGCAAACACGGACTGATTTCATATAAGCATGAAGGATTTCGTATAAAAAAGCCGGATCTTCATACAAACATGATGGATTTCATTACATTTACATGAACTAAGAGGTGCCAATTCGGCTCTCTTGTATAATTAATACTCCCGCCATCCGGAAATACTTGTCCTAGAAATGGATGTATCTAGACTTATTTTAGTTCTAAATGGCCGCCCGCGGATCCCTTTGTCTTCCTCATGTCCGTCAGACACTTGCGGGGTCGACGAAGGTCCTCAGAAGAGACGAAGCAGCAAAGAAACCACCTGAATCCGCGGTCGTCGCCTCGGCGGTGGCCTTCATGGGTCCCAAGTGGCGGCGACCTCCCGTGTTCTACTTCTCCTCGATGATGGCGCGGACACGGAGAAGCTGGCCACCGACTCGACGCTCTCCACGCACCCGGCTTCTGTCTGTGCCTGCATGGCGCTGCCACAGGCACGGGAGGCGCGCTCGCAGACACTGGTGGCGCGGTACGACGTGGCAGCGATGGCGCCAGTACCGGCGTGCTAGCCGCCCTGCCGGCGTGGAGCAACTCGCCACTCCTAATCGAGCTGAACTGGAGCGGCAAGGTGCTGAACCACGCGCCTGCTTGGGGCGGCAACTGGCTCCGTCGGGCCAAGCGAGGTTGGTGAAGCACCGAGCGGCCTCGCCCGTATCCGGAGGGCTCGGCGGGCCACCCAGCCGGGTAATATGCCGGAGAACGGCTCATTGGAAGCCATCGGAAGAGTGGATAAAATGGTGAAGGAGGAGATGGGGGAGCGGCGGAGGGGTGCGATTCTTGCCCGCTGTCTGTCTGGCCTCGTGTAAATAGAGGGCGGACGGTAGGAGCTTGGCCGGCGTCTGGCCTCGTTTAAACTGAGGGTGGACGGGAGGAGCTCGGCCGGTGTTGCGTTTAATTCCGGCCCACTCATGAACGGACGTGTGGCAGGAGTAGGATTCTCGGTTTGCATGCGGGTTTAACGGAGGGGTTTAATGGAGGCGCCGGGCGTGCAACGGGCGGCGCAGTACTATTCGATTTGACAACAGTAATGAGCCGTCAAATCACAAAGGCCCTCGCCTCTCGTGAAACCGACCGAGCTAGACTGCCCCGCCCTCTAGCCTTTTAAAAAATGTATATACTCCACTTTTGTACAGTAGTAGTATCGATGGATTGCGCCATGGAGCAAAACTTGAAATAAAAAAAAGGTAGTACATATAGAGAGCGCTCGTCGCCAAATTATGCATATAGTACTATTAAAAAGGCTTGTCACAATAATGGTGTCCAGCACAAGTGCACAACCCACCCCTCAAATAAAACTAAGCACCCTGGAATTCTTTGACAAAACTAAGCACCCTGAAATTCTTTGACAACTAAACTGTTGGCTATATGATGTTGGCCATATATATTGTACGTATATAATGTGAAGAAACGAGTGGTAGTACTATAACAACTAAAAGATGAAATGTAAGAAATACTAGTATGTACGTACCTAAGCATTTGCCTAAGTACCTACACTAAGCACAAAAGAGCTCACTCCAGACCCATGGTGGCGATGCGCGTGAGCGGCCAGCAGCTGCGCCAGATGGTCCACGACGCCGGCCTGTGGCATGGCGCCGAGGATCGTCTCCAGACGGTGTTGGAGACCGGCTGGTGGATGGCCGCCGTCGACGCCAACTACGACTCTCAGTTGGACCAGATGATTGCACCAGCAACAAGTTCACCATCCTCAAGAAGCTCGCGGATGACATCGCCGTACTCCTCCAGCCCGCGCGCCCGGGCTCCTCATTGCCTGCTACCCTAATCGGCCTCCATGGCCGTAACCTCTTTCAAGCACTGGTGGCCCTGCGACTGCCCGCCGATGCCACGAAGAATGTCCACCTGGAGGTCACGCTCGCCGCGAGGCGCCTCGCCCTGCAAGAATTCATCGACCTACACATCCACGTGTATGAGCAAATCGTGTACATAGGTATCTACAAGGCCAGTGAGGACGCTACGACGTTGGCCTTCCTCAACCGGCTGGAAGCCTTGGATGCCTTTGCTGAGAAGCACCTCGACCTCGCCACAAAAGCCGCCGCTCCTTAGCCGCCGGTCGGTGGCCCGGCGCACTAAGTTGAGGAGGAGGAGGAGGAGGGCATACGTTCGTGGATCCATCTTTCTTCTTGCCTTCTGTAACCACCACTACGATCGCATCATCGTGGCCTTAATTCTTATTGTGCTGTTGCATTCTCGTTCCAGTCAATACCGACATGTGCGATCCCTTTGCTTAATTATATGCATCACTGTAACTAGTACTCCATCCGTCAATTTATAAGTTGTGCTTACCTTTTCCATCAACTTCATGCAACGCGCGGGCATCTTAGTAGAACACTAGAATATGTCTATATAATCAGTATGTGATAGTCCATTTGAAATCTCAAAAAAGACAAATATTTAGGTACGGAGGGAGTAATATATTAGGAGTATATCAAAACAATAGTGATTTCTTTCAAGTTTGTGAACAAATACTACTATTCTACTACTTTGGATCCGTCGCAACGCACGGGCACATTGCTGGTAAAAGGAAAAGGCCTGCCGCATTCGCGTCGCACCCCCACACGCCCGGGAATCGGGAGTACAACACTGCCCGTTCGGCATGACACATAGCTTAGGGAAGGCGTGTTGAATAGCATTTTCACTTTCATGTGGGATTGCCGTTGAGCAAACCGACACCCCGCCCGCCGCCGGGTTGGAAAACAGAAACGAGGGGAAGATCTAGCTGTAGCACGGAAGCCAAGAAATTTGGTGTCAGACGGGGCTCGTTGATAGAGTAGGAGCATTCCGTACTAGTACTACTCCTACTAGTACCAAGTTTGTACTCCTAATACTATATTACTAGTACTACCACTATACAACTAGTAGGTACGTGCACGACACAACATCGTATGAACAAAAAATGGGAAGATCTTGTTTTGGGTGATTCATCGTTTTTTCAATCAACGTAGTATGAATAATATGATGTGGGGGGCACCCATGAAGCTTATGTGGCTTGGTTTCATGGCTACGGAAGGTTAGAGAAAAATAAATAGATAATGTGTTTAGAGTGCACTCCACTAAATAGATATACTTTGGATCCATTGCAACGGACCGGCACATCTATATCTTTACCCCCTATATAGTGTGTGCAAAACTTTGAAAGTTGGTAGTTGGATGAAGCCAATCCGACGGTACAAAGATGGCAAATCTGAGCACTACTGGCCGTTGGATATCATCCACCAGATTCTGCCACATGTATAATCTAGAAGACTCCATGGTTGAACTTAATTCATGACTAACTTTGCCACAACTAAGCTTAGGCAAAGTTATTAGTTCTTCAAAATGAGAGCCACAAGTTGGCAAGCCTAAGGGAATCTTGCCACATTTTTTGTGTGTATGTCATGTGGGGCCTTAGTGTGGCTTGCCTAAGGTGTGGCTTGAACCAAACACTCACCTAAGTTAATCAAACTTGCCTAACCTTACATTCCACCAGATTTTGCGACATGTTAGAATCCAGAAAGCTCCACATGTAGAAGCATAATGCACAAACCACCAGAATCCCATGCGTGCAATGCACGTGTACCTTACTAGTACTAGTTGGTAGTAGTAAGAAAAAAATTCCAGTTTTGGCACGAGCTCATACTGCGGGAGCACCACAAGGCCTGCCGCAGGAGTTACATTTCCCTCTCGAGGCCCATGGGACCGAACTTCAGTGGCTTAGTGCCCGGCCTATGAGTCAATGACATGCGGACCTTAAATGCGGCTGGCCCACATGTCATTCTCATGGTGGTGGCTGATGGGGAACGTAGTAATTTCAAAAAAATTCCTACGCACACGCAAGATCATGGTGATGCATAGCAACGAGAGGGGAGAGTGTCCACGTACCCTCGTAGACCGACAGCAGAAGCGTTATCACAACGCGGTTGATGTAGTCGTACGTCTTCACGATCCGACCGATCAAGTACCGAACGCACGGCACCTCCGAGTTGTACACGCGTTCAGCTCGATGACATCCCTCAAACTCCGATCCAGCCGAGTGTTGAGGGAGAGTTTCGTCAGCACGACGGCGTGGTGACGATGATGATGTTCCACCGACGCAGGGCTTCGCCTAAGCTCCGCAACGGTATCATCGAGGTGTAATATGGTGCAGGGGGGCACCGCACACGGCTAAAATATCGTATATCAAGTGTGTCCCAGGGGTGCCCCCCTGCCCCCGTATATAAAGGAGCAAGGGGGAGGCCGCCGGCCTAGGGAGGAGAGGCGCGCCAGAAGGGGGAGTCCTACTCCCACCGGGAGTAGGACTCCTCCTTTCCTTGTTGGAATAGGAGAAGGGAAAGGAGAAGGAGAAAGAAGGAAGGGGGCGCCCCCCTTCCCTAGTCCAATTCGGACCAGATCATGGGGAGGGGTGTGGCCACCTTTTGAGGCCTTTCTCTCCTTTCCCGTATGGCCCATTAAGGCCCAATACGAATTCCCGTAACTCTCCGGTACTCCGAAAAATACCCGAATCACTCGGAACCTTTCCGAAGTCCGAATATAGTCGTCCAATATATCGATCTTTACGTCTCGGAAATTTCGAGACTCCTCGTCATGTCCCCGATCTCATCCGGGACTCCGAACTCCTTCGGTTCATCAAAACTCAATAAAACTGTCATCGTAACGTTAAGCGTGCGGACCCTACGGGTTCGAGAACTATGTAGACATGACCGAGACACCTCTCCGGTCAATAACCAATAGCGGGACCTGGATGCCCATATTGGCTCCCACATATTCTACGAAGATCTTTATCGGTCAGACCGCATAACAACATATGTTGTTCCCTTTGTCACCGGTATGTTACTTGCCCGAGATTCGATCGTCGGTATCTCGATACCTAGTTCAATCTCGTTACCGGCAAGTCTCTTTAATCGTTCCGTAATACATCATCCCGCAACTAACTCATTAGTCACAATGCTTGCAAGGCTTATAGTGATGTGCATTACCGAGTGGGCCCAGAGATACCTCTCCGACAATCGGAGTGACAAATCCTAATCTTGAAATACGCCAACCCAACAAGTACCTTTGGAGACACCTGTAGAGCACCTTTATAATCACCCATTTACGTTGTGACATTTGGTAGCACACAAAGTGTTCCTCCGGTAAACGGGAGTTGCATAATCTCATAGTCATAGGAACATGTATAAGTCATGAAGAAAGCAATAGCAACATACTAAACGATCGGGTGCTAAGCTAACGGAATGGGTCAAGTCAATCACGTCATTCTCCTAATGAGGTGATCCCGTTAATCAAATGACAACTCATGTCTATGGCTAGGAAACATAACCATCTTTGATTAACGAGCTAGTCAAGTAGAGGCATACTAGTGACACTCTGTTTGTTTATGTATTCACACATGTATCATGTTTTCGGTTAATACAATTCTAGCATGAATAACAAACATTTATTATGATATAAGGAAATAAATAATATTTTATTATTGCCTCTAGGGCATATTTCCTTTAGTCTCCCATTTGCACTAGAGTCAATAATCTAGTTCACATCGCCATGTGATTTAACATTAATAATTCACATCACCATGTGATTAACACCCATAGTTCACATCTCTATGTGACCAACACTCAAAGGGTTTACTAGAGTCAATAATCTAGTTCACATCGCTATGTGATTAACACCCAAAGAGTACTAAGGTGTGATCATGTTTTGATTGTGAGATAATTTTAGTCAACGGGTCTGTCACATTCAGATCCGTAAGTATTTTGCAAATTTCTATGTCTACAATGCTCTGCACGGAGCTACTCTAGCTAATTGCTCCCACTTTCAATATGTATCTAGACCGAGACTTAGAGTCATCTAGATTTAGTGTCAAAACTTGCATCGACGTAACCCTTTACGACAAACCTTTTGTCACTTCCATAATCGAGAAACATATCCTTATTCCACTAAGGATAATTTTGACCGCTGTCCAGTGATCTACTCCTAGATCACTACTGTACTCCCTTTCCAAAATCAGTGTAGGGTATACAATAGATCTGGTACACAGCATGGCATACTTTATAGAACCTATGGCCAAGGCATAGGGAATGACTTTCATTCTCTTCCTATCTTTTGCCGTGGTCGGGCTTTGAGTCTTTACTCAATTTCACACCTTGTAACACAGGCAAGAACTCTTTCTTTGACAGTTCTATTTTGAACTACTTCAAAATCTTGTTAAGGTATGTACTCATTGAAAAAACTTATCAAGCGTCTTCATCTATCTCTATAGATCTTGATGCTCAATATGTAAGCAGCTTCACCGAGGTCTATCTTTGAAAAATTCCTTTCAAACGCTCCTTTATGCTTGCAGAATAATTCTACATTATTTCTGATTAACAATATGTTATTCACATATACTTATCAGAAATGATGTAGTGCTCCCACTCACTTTCTTGTAAATACAGGCTTCACCGCAAGTCTGTATAAAACTATATCCTTTGATCAACTTATCAAAGCGTATATTCCAACTCCGAGATGCTTGCACCAGTCCATAGATGGATCGCTGGAGCTTGCATATTTTGTTAGCACTTTTGGGATTGACAAAACCTCCTGGTTTCATCATATACAACTCTTCTTTAATAAATCCATTAAGGAATGTAGTTTTGTTTATCCATTTGCTAGATTTCATAAAATGCGGCAATTGCTAATATGATTCAGACAGACTTAAGCATAGATACGAGTGAGAAACTCTCATCGTAGTCAACACCTTGAACTTGTCGAAAAACCTTTTTGCGACAATTCTAGCTTTGTAGATAGTAACACTACTATCAGTGTCCGTCTTCCTCTTGACGATCCATTTATTCTCAATTGCTTGCCGATCATCGGGCAAGTCAACCAAAGTCCACACTTTGTTCTCATACATGGATCTCATCTCAGATTTCATGGCCTCAAGCCATTTTGCGGAATCTGGGCTCACCATCGCTTCTTTATAGTTCGTAGGTTCGTCATGGTCTAGTAACATAACCTCCAGAACAGGATTACCGTACCACTCTGGTGCGGATCTTACTCTGGTTTACCTATGAGGTTTGGTAGTAACTTGATCTGAAGTTACATGATCATCATCATTAACTTCCTCACTAATTGGTGTACAAGTCACAGGTACAGATTTCTGTGATGAACTACTTTCCAATAAGGGAGCAGGTACATTTACCTCATCAAGTTCTACTTTCCTCCCACTCACTTCTTTCGAGAGAAACTCCTTCTCTAGAAAGGATCCATTCTTAGCAACGAATGTCTTGCCTTTGGATCTGTGATAGAAGGTGTACCCAACAGTCTCCTTTGGGTATCCTATGAAGATACATTTCTCCGATTTGGGTTCGAGCTTATTAGGTTGAAGCTTTTTCACATAAGCATCGCAGCCCCAAACTTTAAGAAACGACAACTTTGGTTTCTTGCCAAACCACAGTTCATAAGATGTCGTCTCAACGGATTTAGATGGTACCCTATTTAACGTGAATGCAGCTGTCTCTAATGCATAACCCCAAAAACGATAGTGGTAGATCGGTAAGAGACATCATATATTGCACCATATCTAATAAAGTACGGTTACGATGTTCGGACACACCATTACACTGTGGTGTTCCAGGTGGCGTGAGTAGTGAAACTATTTCATATTGTTTTTACTGAAGGCCAAACTCGTAACTCAAATACTCTTCTCCATGATCAGATCGTAGAAACTTTATTTTCTTGTTACGATGATTTTCCGCTTCACTCTGAAATTATATGAACTTTTCAAATGTTTCAGACTTCCGTTTCATTAAGTAGATACACCCATATCCGCTCAAATCATCTGTGAAGGTCAAAAAATAATGATACCTGCTACGAGCCTCAATATTCATCGGACCACATACATCTGTATGTATGATTTCCAACAAATCTGTTGCTCTCTCCATAGTTTCGGAGAACGGCGTTTTAGTCATCTTGCCCATGAGGCACGGTTCGCAAGCATCAAGTGATTCCAAAATCACATCAGTATGGAGTTTCTTCATGTGCTTTACACCAATATGACCTAAACGGCAGTGCCACAAATAAGTTGCACTATCATTATTAACTTTGCATCTTTTGGCTTCATTATTATGAATATGTGTATCACTACGATCGAGATCCAACAAACCATTTTCGTTGGTGTGTACGACCATAGAAGGTTTTTATTCATGTAAACAGAACAACAATTGTTCTCTAACTTAAATGAATAACTGTATTGCAATAAACATGATCAAATCATATTCATGCTCAACGCAAACACCAAATAACACTTATTTAGTTTCAACACTAATCCCGAAAGTATAGGGAGTGTGCAATGATGATCATATCAATCTTGGAACTACTTCCAACACACATCGTCACCTCGCCTTTTACTAGTCTCTGTTTATTCTGCAACTCCCGTTTTCGAGTTACTACTCTTTAGCAACTGAACCAGTATCAAATACTGAGGGGTTGTTATAAACACTAGTAAGTACACATCAATAACATGTATATCCAATATACCTTTGTTCACATTGCCTTCCTTCTTATCCACCAAATACTTGGGGCAGTTTCGTCTCCAGTGACCAGTCCCTTTGCAGTAGAAGCACTTAGTCTCAGGCTTAGGTACAGACTTGGGCTTCTTCACTTGAGTAGCAACTTGCTTGCCGTTCTTTTTGAAGTTCCCCTTCTTCCCTTTGCCCTTTTCTTGAAACTAGTGGTCTCGTCAACCATCAACACTTGATGTTTTTCTTGATTTCTACCTTCGTCGATTTCAGCATCACGAAGATCTCGGGAATTACTTTCATCATCCCTTGCATACTATAGTTCATCACGAAGTTCTACTAACTTGGTGATGGTGACTAGAGAATTCTGTCAATCACTATTTTATCTGGAAGATAAACTCCCACTTGATTCAAGCGATTGTAGTACCCAGACAATCTGAGCACATGCTCACTAGTTGAGCGATTCTCCTCCATCTTTTAGCTATAGAACTTGTTGGAGACTTCATATCTCTCAACTCAGGTATTTGCTTGAAATATTAACTTCAACTCCTGGAACATCTCATATGGTCCATGACGTTCAAAATGTCTTTGAAGTCCCGATTCTAAGCTGTTAAGCATGGTGCACTAAACTATCAAGTAGTCATCATATTGAGCTAGCCAAACGTTCATAACATCTGCATCTGCTCCTGCAATAGGTCTGTCACCTAGCGGTGCATCAAGGACATAATTTTTCTGTGCAGCAATGAGGATAATCCTCAGATCACGGATCCAATCCGCATCTTTGCTACTAACATCTTTCAACATAATTTTTCTCTAGGAACATATCAAAAATAAACACAGGGAAGCAACAACGCGAGCTATTGATCTACAACATAATTTGCAAAATACTATCAGGACTAAGTTCATGATAAATTTAAGTTCAATTAATCATATTACTTAAGAACTCCCACTTAGATAGACATCCCCCTAATCATCTAAGTGATTACGTGATCCAAATCAACTAAACCATGTCCGATTAACACGTGAGATGGACTAGTTTCAATGGTGAACATCACTATGTTGATCATATCTACTATATGATTCACGCTCGACCTTTCGGTCTCTGTGTTCCGAGGCCATATCTGTATATGCTAGGCTCGTCAAGTTTAACCTGAGTATTCCACGTGTGCAACTGTTTTGCACCCGTTGTATTTGAACGTAGAGCCTATCACACCCGATTAACACGTGGTGTCTCAGCACGAAGAACTTTCGCAACGGTGCATACTCAGGGAGAACACTTTTATCTTGAAATTTTAGTGAGAGATCATCTTATAATGCTACCGTCAATCAAAGCAAGATAAGATGCATAATGGATTAACATCACATGCAATCATTATAAGTGATATGATATGGCCATCATCATCTTGTGCTTGTGATCTCCATCTCCGAAGCACCGTGCTTGTGATCTCCATCACCGAAGCACCGTGCTTGTGATCTCCATCTCCGAAGCACCGTGCTTGTGATCTCCATCTCCGAAGCACCGTCATGATCACCATTGTCACCGGCGCGACACCTTGATCTCCATCGTAGTATCGTTGTCGTCTCGCCAAATAATTGCTTTTACGACTATCGCTACCGCTTAGTGATAAAGTAAATCTATTACATGGTGATTGCATCTCATACAATAAAGCGACAACCATATGGCTCCTGCCAGTTGCCGATAACTCGGTTACAAAACATGATCATCTCATACAACAAAATATATCACATTATGTCTTGACCATATCACATCACAACATGCCCTGCAAAAACAAGTTAGACGTCCTCTACTTTGTTGCTGCAAGTTTTACGTGGCTGCTACGGGCTTAGCAAGAACCGTTCTTACCTACGCATCAAAACCACAACGATAGTTTGTCAAGTTTGTGCTGTTTTAACCTTCGCAAGGACCGGGCGTAGCCACACTCGGTTCAACTAAAGTGAGAGAGACAGACACCCGCCAGTCACCTTTAAGCAACGAGTGCTCCGAACGGTGAAACCAGTCTCGCGTAAGCGTACGCGTAATGTCGGTCTAGGCCGCTTCATCTCACAATACTGCTGAACCAAAGTATGACATGCTGGTAAGCAGTATGACTTATATCGCCCACAACTTACTTGTGTTCTACTCGTGCATAGCATCAACGCATAAAACCAGGTTCGGATGCCACTGATGGGGAACGTAGAATTTCAAAAAAATTCCTACGCACACGCAAGATCATGGTGATGCATAGCAACGAGAGGGGAGAGTGTTGTCCACGTACCCTCGTAGACCGACAACGGAAGCGTTATCACAACGCGGTTGATGTAGTCGCACGTCTTCACGATCCGACCGATCAAGTACCGAACGCACGGCACCTCCGAGTTCTACACACGTTCAGCTCGATGACGTCCCTCGAACTCCGATCCAGCCGAGTGTTGAGGGAGAGTTTCGTCAGCACGATGGCGTGGTGACGATGATGATGTTCCACCGACGCAGGGCTTCGCCTAAGCTCCGCAACGGTATTATCGAGGTGTAATATGGTGGAGGGGGGCACCGCACACGGCTAAAATATCGTATATCAAGTGTGTCCCTGGGGTGCCCCCCTGCCCCCGTATATAAAGGAGCAAGGGGGAGGCCGCCGGCCTAGGGAGGACAGGCGCGCCAGAAGGAGGAGTCCTACTCCCACCGAGAGTAGGACTCCTCCTTTCCTTGTTGGAATAGGAGAAGGGAAAGGAGAAGGAGAAAGAAGGAAGGGGGCGCCCCCCTTCCCTAGTCCAATTCGGACCAGATCATGGGGAGGGGTGCGGCCACCTTTTGAGGCCTTTCTCTCCTTTCCCGTATGGCCCATTAAGGCCCAATACAAATTCCCGTAACTCTCCGGTACTCCGAAAAATACCCGAATCACTCGGAACCTTTCCGAAGTCCGAATATAGTCGTCCAATATATCGATCTTTACGTCTCGGCCATTTCGAGACTCCTCGTCATGTCCCCGATCTCATCCGGGACTCCGAACTCCTTCGGTACATCAAAACTCAATAAAACTGTCATCGTATCGTTAAGCGTGCGGACCCTACGGGTTTGAGAACTATGTAGACATGACCGAGACACCTCTCCGGTCAATAACCAATAGCGGGACCTGGATGCCCATATTGGCTCCCACATATTCTACGAAGATCTTTATCGGTCAGACCGCATAACAACATACGTTGTTCCCTTTGTCACCGGTATGTTACTTGCCCGAGATTCGATCGTCGGTATCTCGATACCTAGTTCAATCTCGTTACCGGCAAGTCTCTTTTCTCATTCCGTAATACATCATGCCGCAACTAACTCATTAGTCACAATGCTTGCAAGGCTTATAGTGATGTGCATTACCGAGTGGGCCCAGAGATACCTCTCCGACAATCGGAGTGACAAATCCTAATCTCGAAATACGCCAACCCAACAAGTACCTTTGGAGACACCTGTAGAGCACCTTTATAATCACCCATTTACGTTGTGACGTTTGGTAGCACACAAAGTGTTCCTCCGGTAAACGGGAGTTGCATAATCTCATAGTCATAGAAACATGTATAAGTCATGAAGAAAGCAATAGCAACATACTAAACGATCGGGTGCTAAGCTAACGGAATGGGTCAAGTCAATCACGTCATTCTCCTAATGAGGTGATCACATTAATCAAATGACAACTCATGTCTATGGCTAGGAAACATAACCATCTTTGATTAACGAGCTAGTCAAGTAGAGGCATACTAGTGACACTCTGTTTGTTTATGTATTCACACATGTATCATGTTTCCGGTTAATACAATTCTAGCATGAATAATAAACATTTATCATGATATAAGGAAATAAATAATACTTTATTATTGCCTCTAGGGAATATTTCCTTCAGTGGCGTGGTTCGCGACTCACTCGTTCGAGATGAACCGGCCGGTGGTGGCGTGGCCATGGCGAGGGTGCCACAGCTGGGCGTCGGGGCGTTACGAGGCGTAGATGGCCACACCGGCGGGTACTACCTATAGTACATAAGTACTCCAGCTGAGGATTGATGCCCGGGACGAAATTTGTCACGGCCGCTAGATGAAAATTCGATGGTGCGGGAGTACGGATCGGAGCACAGCAGCGGAGCAGGCAAACCGCGTCCAATCGGGTGTGTCCGTGGTAGAAAGTTGATGGTCGCCACAGTTCAGCTGGCCCGCATGTCATGCACACAAAGGCAGAGGAGCGGTGGGGCCGAGAGGGATGAGGGGCACGTCGGGGGGATGAGGATCCCCTGACGCGAACAATCCTACCATTCTGTCACTGACATGTGGGACCCATAAGCGTGGGTCCCACCTGTCAGCGAAGGAAAGGTTGGGAAAGGCAGTGATAGCCACGTCAGAGGATCCATGTCCACGTCGGGGGACGTCGTGCCGTGGGTTGGAGCGGCGTCGTGGGAATCGCGTGTGGGTGTGGAAGTGGTAGAAATAAGAAACGTGATGGTCGTCGTGGTTCAACTTCCATGGACAAGCTGTCATGTCTGCTGACACATGTATATCAAAACTAGAGTGTTTATATTTCAAGCACGTGAACAATTATTATTCTACTACTTTGGATCCATTACAACGCACGGGCCAGCACATTGGTAGTAGTAGTGTCCATCTCTATCTCTAGAGGCCTTCCCTCGTTCATCCTTTTCTCTCACAAGATAAACTACTCATACAAATGCATCTTGATGTTCCGTGGAACGCACGAGGATGTTTCCTTGGGGGTCTCTCCAGCGCGGCGTGGTCGTAGTTGCAAGTTGACGCCACTTGAGATGCCGACGTTGAGGGGCACTCGGATTTCCTCCGATGAGCAGGTAAGATGAGTTTGATCACGTAGTAAATGCATTCTAAAGACTACTTCCATGTCCATTTCCTAATTCTCCCCCTGCCCACTGTTTCACAGGTTAGGCTTGGTGCGAGTGGAGATTTGCTTGCATATGTACAGGAGGGTACCAACATCAATTTGCACAACATTTACAATGGTGACACCGTTCCCGTAGAACCTTTGTCCAACATTGGTACGATGGAACCACGGTGACATTGAATAAGATAGCACGAACCTTGCACATGGCGGTCAAAGGCAGACCATGCTGTCTGCGCCCGATTTGTTGCCGTACGAGTAGGAAGACGTTGTGCTCCTTTCTAACCGCATCTTCGCGGTGACAAACCAGGGGACTTATTTTGTATGGGACACATCCTACGATATACTCTTTCTCTCCCAGTTTATTTGTTTTGAATCTTTTCGTTTTATAAGTTTCAAATTCAAATTTAGAGCTCCCCATCACATGTTGAGATTACAATGTCCATTAAATCGTTGTGTGCATGTATATTAAAGAAACAAATCTCGAGTTTGGCACGAGTTCGTGCTGCGGGAGCACCACAAGCCCTGGCGCAAGAGTTACATTTCCCTCTCAGCGCCGTCGGGACTGAGCTTCAGCGCCTTACTACACCTACCTTTGAGTCAATAACATGTGGACCCGATAGGTGACTGGTCGACATGTAATGCTCTCGTAGGCAGAGGGGCAGTGGGGCCAAGAGGGGTGAGCCGCAGGTCGGGGGACGTGTGGTTTCATGGGTTCGAGTGGCGTCGTGGGAATCGCGGGTGGCTATGGTAGAAACTTGATGCTCGCCGCATTTTAGGTGGCCCACATGTCATGCACACAAAGGCAGAGGGGCGGTGTGGCCGAGAGGGGTGAGGCGCACGTCGGGGGGCGTGGTGCCGTGGGTTGGAGAGGCGTCGTGGGAATCGCGAGATGAAACGTGATGGTCGCCGTAGTTGAACTTCCATGGACAAGCTGTCATGTCTACGGACACATGCACTGCATACCGATCACTGGAAGGAGTAGCAGAGAAAGCTATATATGCGGATAAATAGTTCCTTATAGTCAAGCGGACCCACGCTACTACTCTGTTCCAAAGACATGCACACCATCGAAATAGTCCATCTATATCAATATACACCGAGAGGGAATACTTTTTTTACAAGAGAGGAAATAGTTCATCCATCCATAATGCCCTCCTGCTGGTGAGCCTTTTCTTCTTCTTCTTCTTCTTCTTCGTCTTCTTCTTCTTCTTCTTCTTGTTCGCATTCTCTGTGGGAGACGGCTTCACAACAAGCTCTTTGAACCTTGCAGCTATCTCGAAACTCACACGGGCATCGAGGGCAGCATATTTTATCCGCTCGTACGTCAAGGGATAATTCTCCCGTCCAGACGACCTTAATGCCACCGTCTCGTCACCCTTCTGAAGATTTGTACCGAGCACAAAATTTGCTACGTCGAATAGGGATGGTGTCTGTTTATCACAATCTTCTACAGGAATTTTGATTCTGGTTTGTAGGTCAGCGATGCTTTTCAAATCAAGGTTGTACGGCTCCAGCTTCTGTTTGTCCCCTTCGATGGCTGCCCCACAGAAGTATACGTCCTCCCGAGACAAGAAATAGTGAAGCTCAGCTAGTATGGAGGGCGAGTGTATGATGTGGTACACCAAAACATCATCTTCGAGGCACATCTGATGGAAGGGCGGCGCGCTGGATCTTCCCAGGGGCACGCTCCGTGTACTCTGCGTCGAGACCGATGACCCTCGTCTCTACCTTTTCGAGGGAGTTGGATACATTGTTGATCCACTGCCGAACAACCCTTGGGTGGACGGTGACGGTGGCAACTATGCGCCTCGAGCCTTCGACGAGGACATGTTGGACGCTAAAAACCTGCATCTCGATCTCTTTCGCCATTTGGAACCACTGGAACGGAGGGCTATGGTTTGGAGAATTAGGATTAGAAGGCTAGTCTAACTGAAGTAGTAGATGATTATTTAAAGAGGTTAAAACAATGTGAACACAGTGGGGTTTGGATGCAAATGAAGACGAAGGGGAGGTGAAGAAGCCGAGGAGAATCGGTTCCCGATGGAGAAGTAAATGGGAGAAGTGGCGTGCAGGCAGTTGATTAGACGGCTAGGTAGACTAAACGAAAAGGCTATGCGGGTAGACTGATGAGCCATACCTGTTCGTGTACGTGCCCATCCTTCCTGATAGGTGGGACCTATGCAAACAGATAAAAAAATGTGTCGTAGTTTTTTTTGAGGGCGTGAGTGGGAGACAACATTCTCTGGTTAAGGAATACTCCCTCCGTTTAGGTGAGTATAAGTCACCTTATGAAAATCAGGTTTTCCCAAAACCTTTAGGCGTGGAGCATTAACTTCCTGCTCGATCCCCTCCCAGCCTCGTTAGCCTGCGTTCTCTTCCTCTGCTGCCGCGTTCTACCTTTCCATTTTTCCTCTTCTCAAGTGTGGAACGATCTGCATGCCGTCCTTGATGCACCAGAATGACCACTGCATGCATCGCGGCAGGGCGTTGATTGGGCATGCATGAGAATTTGGTTCTGCTCGCAATATGGATGATACCTGAACGATGAAGTGAACAGGCATGCTAGCACAGGAGACCTATTTTCGCTATACAATACTGGAGCACTCATGTTCCTACTACTACTACTACTACTACTACTAGTAGTAGTAGTAGTAGTAGTAGTAGTAGTAGTAGTAGTACAACTGTGGTACACTTGATGGTCAACATACTATTCATCCGGTCCTCACAGTGAAGTGACAACACCCTGCGCCTGACACTAGTCCAGGCGGCGTGTTCGGGTTACCAAAGTCAGCCTCACCCTGTGCACTGTGCAGTCTATCACCGCCGCTGTACAGCACATTGGCGCCTCGCCTCGTCTCCCTCTCCGCTCCCATAGCACCACTCCATCTCCATCTCCTTCTCTGTCTCCGTCTCCGTCTCCATCTCACTGTGCCCCCGTGTACCGTTGCCTCACTCGCCTCCCCCAGTACCACTATTCCCTCGCTAGCCGCTCCAGCACTGACATCCTTCTCCCCCGTAAATCAAGCCCCCTTCCAAACTCCACCATGGCCGAACGCGAACCGCGCATCATCCATATGAGCCACGATTGGAGCAATCTCCCCAGTGACATCCTCGACCTCTGTTGTTCGTGTATGGATATGTTGAGCGCCCTGTGGCTGGCTGCATGCTTGAGGGACATGCACACGGCCATCGTCGAAGCGATGCCTAAGCTTTTCAAGACACCCTGCTAGCTGCTATCTGGTCTTGTGATATTGGCTCACCATGATATGGAGGAGTGCATGATGCCCCTCGACTTCAATTCGATCTCCATTAGCCGAAACTTCTTTGCAGGTATGTAGTGGGTCGCCGTACATCATTTCCCTCGACATCGATCCGATCACCATCGCCTAAAACTTCTTGGCAGGTATGTACTGGGTCGGCATGAACTCCCACTGGATGGCTGCCTTCAGAGAAGACGGTAAAAAGTTGGTGCTCATGAACTTCCAGACCTCCCATGAGATTATTCTTCCTCCGTTGGATTATATAGAGTATTACCATCGTGGTCCATGTCATCTAGATTACTACGTCAGTTGGACGGACCTTGTTTTGCAGAAGATTGTAATCTCCCAAGTGCCCACACGACATGCGAATTACGCAAACTTCAAGCTAAGTGCCTTGTTCGACCGCGGACTCGCCTATCTTTACGTCGGTGCCTTCTTTAGCTGGAGACAACTCGGCTCGCAGTGGATCATCGTCAAAGCTGATACACACTTCTGTGATGCTATTGAACAAAATGGCATCATCTACGCGATCGACAAAGCAGATGGCACCACGTATTGCTGGGACGCGCGTGTAAGTTGTTTCCGTCTCATGTTAATGATGATGCCATGACACTGTTTGAACTTTTTGTGATGATTGGCATATCCCTGTTTGAGCAGAATTTGAGTAGAACTATGGCAATGTATTAGAGACGCCGTAAATCAGCTATATTTGGAATGAGTTAATTCATGCGATTGTGACCATGTCATTACAGCCAATTTGTACCCTGAATAATCAAACGGTTAGGAATATATGGATATTATCCTTATTTTACAGTAATCTATATACTACAACTAAATATGAGTGCGTATCAATGGCCATGTTAGTTTCCTCATTTTCATGATGTAGAAACATGCACCACACTGTTGGTTTCATCTAACCATACATTAGGGAAGTAAATGTGCATATGGAGAACTCTATATTTGGAAGTAGTGAAATCCTGCAATGCTTACCATGTGTACATACCTATATTCGCCCTTCTGCAATCAATGGCTAGAATAATATCCTCACAAAAATTTTGCCCACAGAACACGAGTATATAACAATGCATGGTCTGTTAGTTACCTTGAAGAATTTGTTTGTGAGGATAGAACATGATTACTCCCCCCGTTCCCAAATTTTTGTCTTTCTAGAGATTTTAACAAGTGACTACATACGGAGCAAAATGAGTGAATCTACACTCTAAAATATGTCTACATACATCCGTATGTTGTGTCTATTTGAAATGCCTAGAAAGACAAATATTTGGGAACGGAGGGAGTACATAACATGCATGACATGGTAGTTTCCTGTGAAGAATCGATTGCGAGATAACATGAGTATAACCATGCATGGCACTTCTATATTTTCGAACCCAGTATACATTTCCCTGTATTTTCCTCCCAGTTCCAACGGGGACATATCAATGCTGTTTCTTGCATTATCCTACTCATACTCTGAACAATGCTGATCTTACATTAACAATGCCTGTCCTTTTTGATATGATGCAGTGTCCCTACAGTTACTGCCCTTTGTAGTCACACCACCTTTGCCAAAAATAGGGAAGCACAACTGGTTCCTCGGTCGATCAGATGATGGCAAAAGACTGATGATCATTCGGACACATGAGCCGGAAAAGTTATATTGCAAAAACCCCACTGTATACAAGCACCGTGTAATACGTGAGTATCCGGACAGTGGCTGTTACGTCTATGAGCAGGATACCAGCTTGTTGGGGCCTTTAGGATTTTTTAGTTCGAGGCGGGTAAACAGCCTTGGTTCACACTCTCTGTTTCTCGGACTCAATTATCCGATTAACCAGGAGATCACCGTTGGCAAGGACCTTGATGGCAGAGAGGCTCTGTTTGCTATGGAAAACTGTGTCTACACGGCGAGCCCTAGGAGTTCGGGAGCAAACTCCCCTGATTGTCAATGATACAGCCTGCAGCCAAAAGAAGGTGAGAATGACAAAGGCATCCGGATTAACTTTGATCCTTGGATGTCTCAATTACGACAGGCAGTGATGTGGTTCAAGCCTTCAGGTTGATAGGTAATTGGGCTGTTGCATCGAAAGGGTGGAGTACTGGTGTCTCCGGATCACTGGTCGCTGAAGCGGGGCTGAAAATTATGATGGTGTTGGATCATCTCTTCGAATGACTTTGTTGTCTTTGCTGCTGGTTCTGGATGGGTAGTTCTTTCTTTTGTTATGCATATTCCTTGTCATTTGGTCATTCTCGTCTATGTCACTCTTACTATGTAATAGTTGCTTTTGTTTATAATGTCATTCTCGTCTGGATCACGAGAGTCTGAGCGCTGCAGATGGGTGCGTTTTGGTGGCGTAGCAAGAGTTCTTTTGAACTATCATGTCTTGTTGTTTATGTCAGTAGTAGTCACTAGTCAGTGTTTGAATGTTGTATATATCGTTGTTTCGAACTATTTATTGTCTCGAACTACAGGTGGGCTAAATGAGGGGATCACCATTCTCCAGTGTTCAGAGTATATCTCCTTTTTTCAAGTTATATAATTTGAGCTCAGTGTCTTTTCGATGATGTACACTTGTTTGGGCCAGTGAGGTGTCATTGAATATGGACCGAGTAGTAACGCAATGCCAAACAGGTCAATTATGACTCTCAGGCCGGGCTCTCAAAAGATCCTGAAAAAAAGGCCGGGCTCTCCAAAAAAGAAAGAATAAGGACTCTTAGGCCGACATGTGGGCGCCACCGGTGTTTTCGTGTGCTTGCGCGCCGAGAGCATATTGGCGCGTGCTCGAAATTCATGCTACCTTTTCATCCCCAGTCTCCTGCCCCTCCCCCACCTCTGGAATCTCGATTCCTACTCCACTTCCCCCAAATACCCCTCCTGTACTCCCTGTACTCAAGCGCACTATCATGTCGCCGGTCAACGCGGATCTCCGAGCCGGAGATCCTGAGGTCCGTCCTGCCTTCGGTCGCTGCGTGCTGTCGCTCAACAGTGGCATGGCGGCGCTTGACGACCAGTTTGCCGGCAAAGTGCTGATGGTAACCATCAACGGCGACCGGCCTCCCGTCTCGCCGGACGACCTTGTCAAAGCTCTTGGTATTGCGCACGGCATACAAATAAGTGACTTGCTCGTTGAAGTCTGTCCACCACCGGCTGATTTCTTCGTCAGGTTTCGAACAACTTTGGACTGCAGTAGTGTGTTCGAATCTTCCCGGCGTTTGTTCTGCGATGGCGCGCTGGTGAGCTTTGATCGGTGGCACCCAGGATGGGGCTCGATGCCCTCTGAGCTTGAGTTTTTAACAAAGCTTACCTTCCACGGCATGCCTCGACGTGCTTGGAACAGCGAGTCCATGAATGAGCTTATCAACGACCTTGGAGGTGAGCTCGTAAGTATGTTTGTTCCTCCATCCGGCTGGGCTCTGACGGTTATGGCATGGATGAAGAAGCCATCCACCATACCGAAGGTGATTGGTGTTGAGATACCGGTGTAGGAACCGGGGTTGTACTATTCGTCGCCACCAAGGCCGCCGCGGACCACGTTAGGGATGTACCTGTATCGAGTGTTCGTGCATGTCGAAGAAGTGGTCAATCCATCAATCAAAGTCCTACCGCCGCCGCTGGTGCTAGGGTCCGTCGACGAGGTCCATTACAGGAGTCAACGTCAGACTTTCCCCGTGTTGCTCGGAACGATGGATGGCACAGGGCCTACTCCATCGCGCGGCGGAGGCCACTGCTTCTTTGGGAGAAGAGGCAGGGCTGGCTGCCTGGATATGCTCTAATTTGAGGTAACAACTGAATCTTGTCAGATACTAGTTAAATCCGAGCTATGGGTGTGAAGCACTGATATGCCAGTACATTTGATTGTGACCTGTTCTAATTTTGTACCTGAACTTTTTTTAGAAAGGGTTGTACGTCAACTTAAAGTGCTAGCAGAACTTATTGTGTTGTCTGTCTGTTTTCTTTGCACAACATTCAAGATATTTCCCCGTCATTGATAAAGACGATGAACCGTTATGTACGACTTCGTTGGTTTCAACATAGCCCTTCCCGTAGCGATCCACTGCTTCCATCCTGATTGTGCCGCCTGCGTGAAATTTTTGTATGCAAGTTCAGTGTGCTATGATGTTCTATATGATTGTGTCAACTATATAAGTTTTTACTGAGCATCAGCAATGCATATGGCTGAAAGATCTATTTACGAGCATCGACCGATGGGTCTCTCTCTCTCTCTCTCTCTCTCAAACACACACACGCACACACACGCGCACACGCACAAGTGGGACCCGTTGAATTATTTATTTGCTCGTGACAGCTTTTAATTAGGTTCCACTGTAATCTAACTTTTTTCTGAAGTTATTAATAGAGCTCAGTGACTTTAAAAAGTTGTACAGAAGCCTTGTTTGAGCCTTTCCGGCGTTGCTGAATGTGGGCTGAGTAACCATGTTAGGTTGTACTGTATTACACAGGCCTTTTTTTCAACATCAGCAATGCAACTGGCCCGACAGTTGTACACAATATCCGGGTCAACTTGTTATTCTCCGCCCCGCTGGGCTGCAAACTTTCCTAGGACGTATGCATTAGGCTTAACAAGAAAATGGACTGAAGAAATAATAAATGGGATGTAATTATAATAACTGGACAATTACTATGCACCAAACACGTAATTAGTTTGAAAAATATATTATTTTTGGAATTTGAAAATTTTAATTTCATTACTTGTTGCGCGCGCAATATTTCATTGGATTTTAACGTAATACAACTTTATTTTGAAATTATATTTAACCTGACTAGAAATTGCGGATAAAATATTTCGGATCCCATCAAAATGTGGGAATTTTTTTTGAATTCTGTTTTGAGTGGTTGTTTGAAATTATTAATCGTTGTCCTAGCTATAAGTTGGGCTGTGCTTTTAACAAACTGTAAATGGGCTGTAGTAAATTCCATTAGAATTAAAAAATGGGTTGTACATTCTTACAAATCGCAAATGGGCTATATGTTCTCTGCCAAATCCGAGTTGTGGGCCTACTAAGTTGACGCGTACCAAGGGCTTTGTCAACTTAGTCAATATAAACGATTCTAGCTGCAGTGATCGTATGATGTCCATCCAACGGCCGTAGTGCTTCTTCAACCTCTGGTCTTCTTGCTCCAGCCGCCCAAAGCAGCGCCGGTCGTGTCGCGTGCTCCTGCCTCCCATGGCCGGCTGTGATGCCGCGGAGGCCTCACCGCCCCGTACTACTCCCACCGCTGGCCAGGCCATCCCTCTACTCACCCACACCCCCTGTTATTCTGCGGCGACGGCAGCCTCACACCACAGCCGAACCAGTGAACCCTCGTACTCCTCTCCGCGCGGGCTTCCACTGCTGCGTCTTCCCCGGCTCCGCGTCGTCCCCTTCCTAGGCCTCGCCGTCGTCCAGACCACCGCCCTGGTGCTCTCGGCGCGGCGTGGTCAACGACCGACTTCCATCAGAAGAGTACTGTACGTGGAGAGGCTGACAGCTGGGTCTAGGCGGCCGCAAGGAAGTGCCTCCTTATTACGCGCAAAATAATTATTCCTCCACCTGACAGCGGGGACCCACCGGACGGGCCACCTTATTTCGCGAAAAAAACGTTTCCCCTGACTACTGGGACCCACCGGACGGGCCAGCGTATTTCGCAAAAAAAACGTTCCCCCCGCTGTCAGCTCGGACCCACTGGAAGTGCCTCCTTATTACGCACAAAAAAATGAATACTCCCCCTGCTAGATGGGACCCACCATGGTGGGAGGCTGACTTGTGGGCCTACTAAGTTGACTGGGACGGGGGCCTTTGTCAACTTTAGTCAATATGCACGATTCTAGCTCCAGTGATCGTACGATGTCCATCCAACGGCCGTAGCGCTTCTTCAACCTATGGTCTTCTTGCTCCAGCCTCCCAAAGCAGCGCCGGTCGTGCCGCATGGTCCTCCCTCCCGTGGCCGGCTGTGCTGCCGCGGAGGCCTCACCGCCCCCTACTATTCCCACCATTGGCCAGGCCCTGCGGCGATGGCAGCCTCACACCGCGGTCGAACCAGTGAACCCTCGTACTCCTCTTCGCACGGGCTTCCACTGCCGCGTCTTCCCGGGCTCCCCGTCGTCCCCTTCCTAGGCCTCGCCGTCGTCCACCGCCCTGGTGCTCTCGGCGCGGCGTGGTCAACGTGGTCAAGGAACGACTTCCATCGGACGTGAACTGTACGTGGAGAGGCTGACAGCTGGGTCCACGGCCGTAGCAAGGAAGTGCCTCCTTATTATGCGGAAAATATTGATTCCTCCACCTGACAGCTGGGACCCACCGGACGGGCCACTGTATTTCGCAAAAAAAACATTTCCCCCTGACTGCTGGGACCCACCAGCTACATCTTCGCACGCAAGGAAGTGCGTCCGGGCAAAAAAGAAACGATTCGCCCCCCTGACTGCTGGGACCCACCAACTACATCTTCGCAGGCAAGGAAGTGCCTGACAGTCGGGACCCACCTGGTCGAAGCGTATGTAGCATTGTCATTCTGGTCGCGAACGTGTATGTACATATATATTGGTGGATGTAGAGGCGTGCACGTGTCGTAGTAGAGGCGCGCACGTTGCATGTACACGTACGTACAGCGGCCTGTGTGCAAGAAAGAAAATACGGCCACGTACGTACATACGGGCAGGGTCTCGAACGCCTACTCACGCATACGTACGGCCAGGGCTCGTGTACATGGCTGGGTCGGAACGGAGAAACAGCGTCGTCGTCGTGTTCATGGGGAGCCAACCGGCTGGCTCGGAACGGAATGCGTCGTCGTGTTCATTGGGAGGGCTTGGAGGGAACAGCCGATGGAAACGAGGCCTGGCGTACCGCAGAACGGAGGACACGGCCCTGTGTTCGACCGACCACATTTGAAACGGGATCATGTTCATCGAGAGGGGTCTGGCGTACCGCTAAACGGAGGAAACGTACCTCCTACGGTCGAAACGGGGGTCCTGTTGATCGGGAGGGGTGTGGCGTACCGCAAAACAGAGGAAACGGACTTGTGTTGGAGCGCTACGGTCGAAACAGGGGTCTTGTTCATCGGGAGGGGTGTGGCGTACCGCAAAACGGGACTCCACGGGATACTGTTCATCTCCACCGTCGACCCCCTCCAGCCTCCACGGGCTACTGTTCATCCACCGTCGACCTCCTCCAGCCTCCAACTGCGACTGTTCATCCACGGGCTCCTGTTCATCCAGCCTCCACCACGCGCTACTCCACCGGCTACTGTTCAACCAGCCCTCTCCACGGGCTCCTGTTCAACCACCCCTCCACGGGCTACTGTTCATCCAGCCCTCCACCGTCTACTGTTCATTCTGCCCTCCACAGGGTGGTCCTGTTCATCCTGCCTCCACGGGGTCCTGTTCATCCAGCCCCAACCGGCTCGATCGATCGGGGTCCTGTTCATCTAGAGTCAACACCACGGGGTCCTGTTCATCCACCCCCACCGGGAACTGTTCATCCAAACCCCCAGCAACGCTCACTGTTCATCTAGAGGCAGCATCGATCGGCTTCAGTTAGCAGCAGTAGCGAAGGAATCGCTCGATCGGGTTCAGTTAACAGCCATCGATCGATCGCTCGGGTTCAGTAACGCGTAGCCTGCAGTGCAATCGTTCGGGTTCAGCTAGAGCCCAACGCCTCGCTTGGGTTCAGTTAGAGCCAACGCCTCGCACACATGCGCGTACGTGTACGAGATAAACGCGCATCGCTCGGCCCCCGACCTCCCACCTTAATCGGGAACTCCCCAAAATTTTCCTCGCCCCCGACCATGGTTTTTTCCGTCATGGAGGGCCCAAAGAATGTCATGCAGCTACGTCTCCGGCCCGCCCTGGACGAAAAGCCCATCTTCTGTCATGATTTTTTGTCATAGAAGTAGGAGCCCAGCACATCTATGAAGATACCGGGTTTTGTCACAATTATCGTCATAGAAGTGTCATATGTATGACAGAAAAAAATTTCGTTCGGCCCAAAATGTCATGGATGTGTCTTTTTTTACTAGTGTATGCTCCGTGGCGTTCAAAACATTTCTGAAGTCCCGGTTCTAAGCCGTAAAGCATGGTGCACTAAACTATCAAGTAGGCATCATACCAAGCTTTTGTCAAAAACGTTCACAACGTTTGTATCTGCTCCTGCAATAGGTCTGTCACCTAGCGGTGCGTCAAGGACATAATTCTTCTGTGCAGCAATGAGGATAATCCTCAGATCACGGAGCTAGTCCGCATCTTTGCTACTAACATCTTTCAACTTATTTTTCTCTAGGAACATATCAAAAAATAAACGGGGAACTACATCGCGTGCTATTGATCTACAACATAGATATGCAAATACTATCAAGACTAAGTTCATGGTAAATTAAAGTTCAATTAATCATATTAATTAAGAACTCCCACTTAGATAGACATCCCTTTAATCATCTAAGTGATCACGTGATCCAAATCAACTAAACCATGTCCGATCATCACGTGAGATGGAGTAGTTTTCAATGGTGAACATCACTATGTTGATCATATCTACTATATGATTCACGCTCGACCTTTCGGTCTCAGTGTTCCGAGGCCATATCTGCATATGCTAGGCTCGTCAAGTTTAACCCGAGTATTCTGCGTGTGCAAAACTGGCTTGCACCCGTTGTATGTGAATGTAGAGCTTATCACACCCGATCATCACGTGGTGTCTCAGCACGATGAACTTTCGCAACGGTGCATACTCAGGGAGAACACTTATACCTTGAAATTTAGTGAGAGATTATCTTATAATGCTACCGTCAATCCAAGCAAAATAAGATGCATAAAAGATAAATATCACATGTAATCAATATAAGTGATATGATATGGCCATCATCATCTTGTGCCTTTCATCCCCATCTTCAAAGCACTGTCATGATCACCATCGTCACCGGCGCGACACCTTGATCTCCATCGTAGAATCGTTGTCGTTTCGCCAACTATTGTTTCTACGACTATCGCTATCGCTTAGTGATAAAGTAAAAACAATTACAGGGCGATTACATTGCATACAATAAAGCGACAACCATATGGCTCCTGCCAGTTGCCGTTACAAAACATGAACATCTCATACAATAAAATTTAGCATCATGTCTTGACCATATCATATCACAACATGCCCTGCAAAAACAAGTTAGACGTCCTCTACTTTGTTGTTACAAGTTTTACGTGGCTGCTACGGGCTGAGCAAGAACCGTTCTTACCTACGTATCGAAACCACAACGATATTTCGTCAAGATGTGCTGTTTTAACCTTCAAAAAGCGGGAGAGTGTTGTCCACGTACCCTCATAGACCGTAAGCGGAAGCGTTATATCAACACGGTTGATGTAGTCGTACGTCTTCATGATCCGACCGATCCAAGTACCGAATGCACGGCACCTCCGAGTTCAGCACAGGTTCAGCTCGATGACGTCCCACGAACTCACGGTCCAGCAGAGTGTCGAGGGAGAGTTTCGTCAGCACGACGGCGTGAAGACGGTGATGATGATGCTACCGACGCAGGGCTTCGCCTAAGCACAGCTACTATATGACCAAGGTGGATTATGGTGGAGGGGGGCACCGCACACGGCTTGGAACAATCAACGTGTGTGTCTATGGGGTGCCCCTTCCCCCGTATATAAAGGAGTGGAGGAGGGGGGCGGCCCTCTAGGGCGCGCCCTGGAGGAGTCCTACTCCCATCGGGAGTAGGATTCCCCCCCCCCTTCCCTAGTTGGACTAGGAGAGAAGGAAGGGGGAGAGAGGGAGGAAGGAAAGGGGGGGCGCCGCCCCCCTCCTAGTCCAATTCGGACCAGAGGGTGAGGGGGCACGCGGCCTGCCCTGGTCTCCTCTCTCTCTCTCAACTATGGCCCAATAAGGCCCATACATTTACCGGGGGGTTCCGGTAACCTCCCGGTACTCCGGTAAAATCCCGATTTCACCCGGAACTATTCCGATGTCCAAGTATAGGCTTCCAATATATCGATCTTTATGTCTCGACCATTTCGAGACTCCTCGTCATGTCCGTGATCATATCCGAGACTCCAAACTACCTTTGGTACATCAAAACACATAAACTCATAATACCGATCGTCACCGAACGTTAAGCGTGTGGACCCTACGGGTTCGAGAACTATGTAGACATGACCGAGCCTCGTTTCCGGTCAATAACCAATAGCGGAACCTGGATGCACATATTGGCTCCTACATATTCTATGAAGATCTTTATCGGTCAAACCGCATAACAACATACGTTGTTCCCTTTGTCATCGGTATGTTACTTGCCCGAGATTCGATCATCGGTATCTCAATACCTAGTTCAATCTCGTTACCGGCAAGTCTCTTTACTCGTTCTGTAATGCATCATCCCATGACTAACTCATTACTCACATTGCTTGCAAGGCTTATAGTGATGTGCATTACCGAGAGGGCCCAGAGATACCTCTCCGACAATCGGAGTGACAAATCCTAATCTCGATCTATGCCAACTCAACAAGTACCATTAGAGACACCTGTATAGCACCTTTATAATCACCCAGTTACGTTGTGACGTTTAGTAGCACACAAAGTGTTCCTCCGGTATTCGGGAGTTGCATAATCTCATAGTCATAGGAACATGTATAAGTCATGAAGAAAGCAATAGCAACATACTAAATGATCAAGTGCTAAGCTAACGGAATGGGTCAAGTCAATCACATCATTCTCTAATGATGTGATCCCGTTAATGAAATGACAACTCATGTCAATGGCTAGGAAACTTAACCATCTTTGATCAACGAGCTAGTCAAGTAGAGGCATACTAGTGACACTCTGTTTTGTCTATGTATTCACACATGTACTAAGTTTCCGGTTAATACAATTCTAGCATGAATAATAAACATTTATCATGAAATAAGGAAATAAATAATAACTTTATTATTGCCTCTAGGGCTTATTTCCTTCACATATCACTGAGCACTTTGAGCAAGCAAGCCATTAAGCAACACCTCATCCCCTTTTAATAGTATTGGCTTTCCTATGGACTCAATGTGATCTTGGATCACTAAAAAGAAAATGTAGTCTTGAGCTTTGAGCTTTTGCCAATCTTCTGTCCTTAGCATCTTGAAGGGTTCCACATCCTCTTGTCCATGTCACTCCACTGTTGAACTCATCTGAAATATACTAGATAAAAGTATTAGTCCAACAAGAGATATGTTGACATTTACCAAAATCACCCAGGGAGCACTTATGCTTTCAGCTAGGAATACTAAGTTGGATCCGCCGGATTGCCCAACCCGGCACCATCACCTTAAGTTGCCGCACGACTGGCTGCTCACCAACCGGCTTTGCCGGATTGCCGCCAGCCGGCCCAGTGGGTGTTTCGCTCGCGCTCAACGTTTGAAAAGCCTAAGTACCGCGCATTCCTCTCACGGGCAGAACTCCTTGTCACGGACCAGAGCCCGGTCGTTCGACTCGCAAGGGGAGGCCCAAGAGGGGAAGCAAGCAAGAAAACGGCTTAGAAAACGGAAAGCAGGGGCGCAAACACTCACGAAATATTTACATCACAGATTAAACAGGCCCAAGGCCGGAGTTCATTACACCCAAACACCCCTAGTGGGTGGGTGGACCTGCTACCTAACAGAAATTTTTACTAAGAAAAACAGGGCAACCTCAGGCATCTCCAGCGTCGGGTCGCGCAGCTGCCGGCTCCTCCTCGGTGGCCTCCGGGTTCACCGAGGCGCCGGTGTCTCCCCCTTGGTGTCCCCATCGTTGTAGACGCCCATCTCCTCGGAGCTGCCCTCCGGGTCGTCCAGAAGCAGGCTGAAGTCGTCAACAGGCACGACTCCGCCATCGTCTGTTCGCTCCGGCTGGAACTCATCGTGGATGGCGAACCCGGCGATGTAGCTGGCCCGAGCGGCGATCCGTCCAGCCTCCGCCAGCAGCTGGCGCTCTGCGCCGGCTCGCTGGCCCATCAGCGCATCCAGCACCAGATCCGGATGCCAAGACATCACGAACCTAAGCGCCATCTCGGCGCCGGCACGGGCGGTGGAGACACGCCACACATGGAGCCGTTCCGGGCCCGCCTCCAACCACCGCGCTAGTCGCTTGAAGCTGTTCGGCGTAACGGCTCCGGGCCAGAGGGCCGCCGTCATCGCCGCGCTGTCTTTGGTGAGCCGCCCCATCTGCTCGCCCAAGACTCGTAGACGAGCTTCGGTGGCGGTCACGATCTTCGGGAAGGTCCAGGCAACATGGGGATCGGTCCCGAAGCCCACTTCTCCCTGCGGATCGCGCTGGTAACGGACGACCTCCTCCGCCACCCTGCGCGTTTCCGGGAAGTGCCCTATCAAAAGGAAGAGCAAGACAAATCAATAACCAAGGGAAGAAAAGCTGGCTTCCCAACCCAGCAAAACCCAAAGGAAGCACTTACTGGAGAAAGACTCTTCCAGGTGTTGCGCTTCAAGTAACGTACCGCGCCGCTCCCTGGCAATGGTACGGTTATGCTCCTGAAGCGTCTTCTCCAAGTCAGCAACCTTGGCAAGGGCCGCCTTCAGCTCGGCGTCCTTGGCTTCGGCTGCCTTTTCGTACTCCTGGCGGCCATGGAGTTCCGCTTGGTGGGCCTCCCCCGTCGTGGTCCCCAACGCCTTTAGGCGTTCCACCTCGGCCTGAAGCTGGCCCATGTCGTTGGCCAGCTTGTCGCGTTGCTGGCCGGCCTCGGCAAGGGCCTGCTAGGCCTCCTTGACCTTGGCCGCCTCCACCTTGAGGCAGTCCACCTCGGCCTCGAGCCGGCTCTTGTCGCCCGCCAGCTGCTCCTGCAGCCGGCCGGCTTCGTCAAGGGCCCGCCAGGCCCCTGCCGCTTCCGCCTTCGCCTCCGCCACCTCGGCCCAAAGCCGGCCTACGTCAGCAACGACCCAGTCATACTGATAGCCGGCTCGGATCAGCCGGGTTCGCCAGGATGACACCTCGGCTGTAGCAGCCGCACAACGAAGATTCAAAAACAAAGTGTTACTTTAAGATTCGACCCAACTACTACGTAGTTGGCCCGAATCTCGGGGGCTACACCCAGTGGGTGCGCTAGCGCGCCCCCACTAAAAATAGAACGCGAGAAAGGTACCTCTAGCGTTGCGGAGCGCCTCCTCCTTGGCAGTGAGCTGCTCCTTAAGCTGGCGGTGCTTCTCCAAGAGCCGGTTGAAGACGCCGACCCGGTAGGAGTCCAGTTGCTGCAAGGAGCAATGATCAGCACAAGACAACAATTTAAGATTAGACCCAACTACTACGTAGTTGACCCGAAACTTGGGGGCTACACCCAGTGGGTGCGCTAGCGCGCCCCCACTAAAAGATAGAAGATGAAAGAAGCACTTACGAACACGACGTGCTCCAACTCCCGCGTCTGCTCCACCTCGGCCTGGACGAAGGCCTAGATCCTGTCGGTGCGCCCTCGCAGGTGCCGGCTCACGGCGGCCATCGCCGCCTCCTCCTGGGTCAAGGGCCCGAAGAAGACCTCGCTGGGCCCAGCTCAAGCCGACTACGACCCAACGGCCCGAGGGCTCCCCGCCCTGGGCACCAGGGCGTACTCGCCGCTGACCGCCTCCTCCACGACCGGCGTGCTCTCCGGCGCAGCGGCCGGAGTCGCCTACGGCGCCGCACCCGTCGGCGCCCGAGGCGCCACGGCGCCTCCTCCAAAACGGCGTCACTGCCGCCTCCCTCGACCCCCGCCCGCTTGAACACATCGGCCCGCGGCGGGGTGTCGTCCTCAACCACCACGACCTCCCGGTCGAGGTCCACCACGTCTACACGGCCGCTCTGCCCGCACTCTCCCTCCGAAGACGGCATGAAGACCGTCGCCGTCGGCTCCATCCCCGCCAGCATCTCGGGCCACGGTGGCTCCTCGCCGGCCCGCGCCCATGTCGCTGCGGCGCTGGCCCAAGCCTGGGCCGACGCCGCCTCCAGCTCCTCCTCGACCCTGTTCCGCTCCCGCCAGGCCCACGGTGTCGGCCGGGTCCAGGCCGAGGTACGGATCGGCCATCTCCTCGTCCCGGTCGATGGCGCCGGTCCGGGTCTTCCAGAACATAGCGCCCCCGCTGGACGCAGCATCTTCCGCCACCAGCGCCAATGAAATCGGCGACCTGAAGCTCGACGGAGTAAACAAACGAGAACCAAGTGAAGCCGCTCGGTGACTCAAATTCGAGGGAAAGGGAACTCACCCGGGCACCACCGGGATGGCAGGTCTCGCCAGCGTCGACTGCGGAGCACGTCCCCTCCTCTTGGTAGGCGGTTTCGCCCCAGCCGCCGGGTCCGCCGCGCGCTTCGCGGCTGGACCTCGGGGCGCCACATTGTCCTTCCCGTGTGGCTGGCTTGCCGCCACCGTTCCCCGAGACTACTCGGCTCCAGCCGCGCCGCCGCCTCCTCCACTCGGTGCCGCTGCACCAATGACTCGCGTAAAAAATCCCCGCACCACCTCACGACCGGCAACTCAAGAAATGTAAAACACCGAAACTTACCCGCATGGCGCCCTGCGCCGGCGTCGGCGTCCGCCTCCTCTGCCTCCTCACCGTGGGCCACCGGCACCTCCGAGCCGGCCCGCACCACCTGCGTCGGCGCCCGGCCATATGGGTGCCGGATGGCATTCAGAAGCACCTCCCGTGTCGCATCGGGACGAACAAGAAGATGGGCGGCAGCAAAATACAGAGACCAAGGACTCACCGCCGGTGCCGGGTTCGCCTGGCTGTATGAGGGTTTCCCGAACTCCCAATCCTCCTTCAGCCTGGCCTTGGAGATATCCTTGACCCGACGGGCGACCTGGTCCGCCCCCAGGTGCAGGTTCGACATCCGGTCGGGGTCCTGAAAACCGGTCATCACACCGATGATATGGGTGCGATGCTGCAGCGGTAGCACCTGGCGCTTGATGAAGGCGACGATGAGGTCAGTGCCGGTGAGCCCCTCCTGCTCCTTCATCTCCGTCACGTGCTGGCACAAGTTGAGCACCTCCTGCGACGGATTCTGGGGGAAGTAGTTCCAGTTCTGCTTTCCCTGCGGCGTTGCATCAACGAAGGGCGGCAAGTTGATGCGGTCCGCGCCAAGGTTGCGGACGTAGAAGAAGGAGTTCTGTCACTTCTTGGCAAAATCGTCCAGCGGCATCTTGGGGCATCCCCCGTTCATCCGCTGTCACGACCGGTTTTTCAATAAAATAATTATTGAGAGACCAATCCCTTTTACGGACCAGCGAGGAAGAATTCCTTCTCACTGATAGACAATATCTTGGTCACAGAAGAAAAATACCAGGAGTACTAAATATAATACAAGGTTGAGCAGAGACTGCCCAACAATTTATTACATGCACGCCGCTAAAACAAAACGGCGGATAAGGTGGCAACTACTAACTCACGATAATAACGGTGGTGGAAATATCACCGCGAAGCAAGTGATATGATTCCAGAAGACTACAACTCATCGAGCGTCGGAGTGAGGCTCGAGATGACTTATTGCGGGTGGCGGAAGCGCATACAATACAAGTGACCAATATCCGGGATCGCGCAGGACTGACTGGGACTCCTCTAGGCGTCGGACGCGCTATCAAACTCTTCATCCAAGAGGTCGCCTTCGTCAACATCTGGCCAAATCAACAAGCCATGTTAGTACTATGAAAGTACTCGCAAGACAGTTCGGACATAAGATATAACAAAAGTAAACATGGAGCATATGAACAAGTTAACCAGTGCGATCAGACATAGAGATAATAAATACTGGGTGCCAAGCGAGGGTCTGAATGACGCCTCGAGCGGAAACTGCAGAATAGTAATACAGGTGCCAAACGAGTGTCTGAAAGACTCCTCGAGCGGGAAATGCGGAATAATAATACAGGTGCCAAACGAGTGTCTGAAAGACTCCTCGAGCGGAAAATGCGGAATAATAATACAGGTGCCAAACGAGTGTCTGAAAGACTCCTCGAGCGGAAAATGCGGAATAATAATGCAGGTGCCAAACGAGTGTCTGAAAGACTCCTCGAGCGGAAAATGCGGCATGATAATGCCACAGTCGGGCGTCGGGGCGACACCGCATAAAGGGCTTGTAACAGAAAATAAAGACAGTGCATGCCACAGTCGGACGTCTGAGCGACATCACATAAAGGGCTTATATTTAAAGTGAGAAATGCGTACATGCCACAGTCGGACGTCTGCGCGACGTCTCATAAAGGGCTTATATTGTAGCTCAATAATACAATAGCTCGGGAACATAATTTATCACAAGCATGAGACAAATATAAAGTTAGTCCATCCACAGGAATAACAATAAATCTGAATTTACCACTTGAGCTTGTTCACCGGGGACAAGTTTTTCACACGGATAGATATGGATATAATGTTCTCATTACTTGATCATGGATACGATGATTTGGAAAGAATTGACTCTGCAGAGTTTATACTTGACCACAGCCAACGGATTTCAGTAGTCACGGGGACTAGTTCCGTCTACGGTGTTTTGGAAGAAACACGTCTAACCAGTACACACCCAATTCAACCATCCGAAGCCAGGGATCACCCTCGGCGACGTTCAAGAAAAACCTTGAGACGGGGAGGCTACAACCTCGCGTAGCATGGGATCAAATTTTTATACGCGCGCTCTAAGGGGGTGCCCCCCCTCTCGGTCCCAACCGGAAACACCCATGCCCCTGACCGGATGACTGGCTTTAATCCTGGGCCAAGGTACCATCATCCCGGCCTCTCTGTTTGGTGTGTACACGAAAAGAGGTTACCAACTTACTAAACCGCATCCTGGCAATGAGACATGTGGTAGCACGGAAGGGGAAAGAACGGTAACACGGCTCCAACCATGTTAACGTCGGAAAAGTCGGATGACACAAGGCTGGTATGCTACAACAGTACCACCTTGCTGCCCTTCATGTCACCACATGATTTGGCCACCTCTCATCAGAGGTCATCGCAACTTTGGAACATGCGGGAAAAGAACGATAACGCGGCTCCAACGACGTTAACGTCGGGGAAAGTCGGATGACGCAAGGCTGGTATGCTACAACAGTACCACCTTGCTGCCCTTCATCTCACCACATGAATTGGGCCACCTCTCATCAGAGGTCATCCTGACTCTGGGACAACCGGGTAGTTGCCTTACAAGCAACGAGGTATTTACCAACACTCATATGCCACGCACAAACTCTTACGTGAACATGCAAAACATCCGCCATATCAAATGTTCAAAACATGCTTGCCTGGTTCGGAGAAGTCGGAGTCTAGCTCGGCGAAGTTCGCGGCTCCGTCACCTCTCCCGGAACCTACGGCAATCATGAAACGGGTACTAACGTGAAAACCAACACATGCACAGAAACTTTTCCAAATATTTTTAAATAAATCCCATAAAAAACTAGACAAAATTTGAAGATTGTCAGAAAAAGAATCACTCAAAAATTCCTTTTTATTAAAAAGTTATAAAGGTTTCTGTCCAGGGACTTATCTGTAATGAAACAGAAAAGTTTCAGGGTTTTAACTGAGAAAACAGAAAACGGTTCGGCTGGGAATGCGCAAGCGCAAAGGAGAAAACGTATTTGCCCGAAGGCGCCAACAGAAAACGGTTCGAGGTGGAATAAAACAGAGGCTGACACGTGAGGTCCACATGTCAGGTTTGAAAAGCTCGCCGGCGCCCGAAGACTGCGGTGGACGCCGGCGTCGAACCACGGCGAGTTAGGAGAAACGGAGGGTACCAAGAGCTTCAGCGTCTTCTTTCGCGTCGGTGGGTGGTGGACTCGTCCAACGGGGAGCACCACGTCGATGGTGACACTTTCTCCGGCGGACGGCGGCTTGGGTGAGGATGGGGAACTCCGGTGGAGGGCTGCAAACTACGAATTGAGGCACGGGTCAGAACGAGTGATGCAAGGTGAAGCTACTGGCAAGAGAATGGAGGCGGAGGAGCACACACGGGGGCGAATCGGGCTGGATCCCGTGGCGGGTCGCGGCGGCCGGAGTCGAGGAAGGAGACCTCCTCGGGGCTCTACCAGTGGCTAGGCTTGCTCTAGGGGGAGTGCAGGGATGGTGGGTGCTCGAGTTGAAGCTCGGGGCCTCTATTTATAGGCAGATCGACGGGTGGCCGTGAATGGAGAATCTCCGGTGAGCGATTACGGCGGAGCAGTGGATTGGCAGGTGGTTTGAGTGGCCAGGCAGCATCAGTGGAGGTTACTGGATTCGTTTTACAGCAAAACGGGGTCGGTCTTGGCGTAATGGCGTCGGTCCACGGTGAGGTGACCGCACGGGCTCAACGGCGGCAGAGCGCACTCTGCGCCCGGCGGTTCACGACGAGAGCGGCAGCGCATTCGGGGGAGTGGAAAGCCACGCGGCGAGCTCCGGTGGTTTGGGCGGCGCTGGGTGGCGTCGTCGGCGCCATGTCTTCTGCTGGCGTCCGCAAAGCCGCCGCGGGCGTCGGTCACGGGGCGGCGCACCTTCTGCTGCTCGTCGCCGACGCCCGCAAGGCGCCAGGCGCTCGTGCGGTGCAGGAACAAGAGGGCGGGGACGAGGAGCAAGGCGACGCGGTGGTACTGGCGAGATCGATGCCCTCCTCTGAAGAAAACGACAGCAGCCACTTGACTGAATCTCTGAACTTTCTGAATGTGACAATGACCATGCACTGCAGGTGTTCGACAGAGAGATTTTGCAATGAGATGAATTTTTCTGGAGCTGTAACTTGGTGAGATGACCACTCAAAGCACCCAGGGGCTGCCTGATTTTACTTGAAATTTTTGGAGAAGGTTTTGAATGAATTTGACCAAATTTGTCAAATCTGGTCCAAACTTGCAGCAAGTGTAGTTTGAAAATTTTGAACTGGAGACCAGTGGATCTTCATGGTTCTAGGTTGAGGGTTCAAAGGACTAGGAGGGGAAAGAGGTTTGGTGGCAGAAATCAAGACAGAGAGTGGAGTTCCTTTGAAAATCTCCAAGTGCTAGAAAAGAAGGCAGAATTTTATTTGAATAGAATTTGAATGGAAATAGATACATGGGGAGGTTCAACTTGCTGGATTTGGTGTAAAACATGATCCAAAGGTGAGGGAAGGGTTAGGAGAGAGCATTTGTACTAAGGCCATGGCAAGAAGGAATTGTTGAAAGTGGCAAAGGACTTTCCAAAAGCCATAGTGCAAAATTCAAAAAGATTTTCAAAAGTTATTTTCCCAAATGAAAAACATTTTTGTCTTGAGTCCAAATGAAAAGTAAGAACTTCCAAGACCAAGGGCAGATCTTGGGTGAATCCAAATAAAACTTTTGCCATAAAGAAAAATATATGAGAGGGAGAGTTCTCTTGAAGAAAAATTTAAATCACCCCCCTCAACTCAAATAAAATCTTTTGAAAAAATCCAAATAAAAACTTGGGTGTCACAACACCTACCCCCTTAGGAAAAATCTCGTCCTCGAGATTTCTGCTGATCCTCAAATAGATATGGATACTCTGCTCGAAGGAAATCCTCCCTTTCCCATGTAGCTTCATCCTCAGTGTGGTTGCTCCACTCAACCCTGAAAAACTTTGTCGTTTTCTGACGGGTCCTCTGTTCAGACTCTTCTGAGATCTTTACTGGCCTTTCTCTGTAGGTGAGATCTGGTTGCATATCAATGTCCTCATGAGGTACATGTTTTCTGGGTTGCTCACACATTTTCTTAACTGTGAGACGTGGAACACGTCATGGACGTCTGACAGCTCCTTGGGTAGGTCTAGCTGGTAGGCTACCGTGCCTCTTCGTGCCTTTACACAAAATGGTCCAATAAATCTTGGGGCTAGCTTCCCCTTAATTTTGAACCGTTGCAGACCCCTCACGGGAGATACTCGGAGGTATACGGAATCACCGGGTTCAAAGCTGACCTCACGATGCTTCTGATCATAGTAGCTCTTTTGTCGGCTCTGCGCCGTCCTGAGTTTGTCCCTGATTTGTTTAACTTTCTCCTCGGCCTCTTTAAGCATGTCTGGGCTGAAGATACGGCTGTCACCTGTTTCTGACCAATTCAGAGGGGTACGACACCTCCGTCCGTACAATGCTTCAAAGGGTGCCATTTGCAAGCTGGCTTGGTAACTGTTGTTGTAAGCAAATTCGGCACACGGCAAACTTTCTTCCCAACTGGATCCATAGGTGAGCACACAGGTTCTTAGCATATCCTCTAGGATTTGGTTTACACGTTCTGTCTATCCATCAGTCTGAGGGTGGTATGCTGTACTGAAAGCTAGTTGCGTGCCCAGAGCTTGTTGTAGGTGATCCCAAAATTTGGAGACGAATTGGGTGCCTCGGTCTGATATTATAGTCTTTGGGACTCCATGCAAGCAAACTATACGAGAGAGATAAATCTTTGCCAGTCTTTGTGTGGAGTAGGTAGTCTTCACGGGAATGAAATGAGCAACCTTGGTTAGTCGGTCTGTGATGACCCATATGGCGTCATTTCCGCGTTGTGATCGGGGTAATCCGACAATGAAGTCCATTCCTATTTCATCCCATTTCCACTCTGGTATCCTGTTAGGTTGGAGTAGCCCTGCTGGCTTTTTGTGCTCGGCCTTGATGCGCTGACATGAATCGCAACAAGCGATGAACGTGGCTATATCTCTTTTCATACCGTCCCACCAAAATCTTTCCTGGATGTCCTTGTACATTTTGGTTCCTCCAGGATGGATCGAGTATGGAGCGGTGTGGCTTTCCGTCAAGATCTGTTGCTTGAGTTCCTCAATGTTAGGTACGCAAAGTCTGTCTCGGTACCACAATGTTCCTTCACTATCGGTGACGAACTCTGAAGTCTTACTAAGATTCATTTTCTTCTTTATGCCTTCGATGCTGGGATGTCCCTGTTGAGCCTTCTTAATTTGTTCCACCAGGGTGGGTTGTATCTCCAGGTTCGATACGGTGCCCTCAGAGACTAACATCATGTTGAGCCTAGCGAACTCTCGCTGAAACTCAGGCCTCAAATTGTGCTGACCGTCACTGTCCGGGCTGGGGTTTCGACTAAGGGCATCGGCCACTACATTTGCTTTCCCTGGTTGGTAGTGAATACCGACGTCATAGTCCTTGACTAGTTCCAACCAGCGTCGTTGGCGTAAATTCAGCTCTGTCTGTGTGAAAATATATTTGAGGCTCTTATGGTCCATATATATTTCACAGCGATTTCCCAACAGAAAGTGCCTCCACTCCTTGAGTGCATGTATGACTGCTGCTAGCTCCAAGTCATGTGTTGGGTAATTTTCCTCATGTTTTCGCAGCTGCCTGGAGGCATATGCGACAACTTTGCCATCCTGCATTAGCACACATCCGAGACCTTTTCGGGACGCATCACAATACACTTCAAAGCTCTTGTGTATGTCTGGCACAGTTAAGACCGGTGCGGTTGTCAGCTTCTTCTTGAGTTCTTGGAAGCTCTGCTCACATGCTTCCGTCCATACGAATTTCTTGTCCTTCTTGAGTAATTGTGTCATAGGTTTTGCCACAGTGGAGAATCCTTCAATAAATCTCCTGTAATGTCCGGCCATCCCTAGGAAACTCCGCACATCTGTAACATTGGCGGGTGGCTTCCAGTCTAGTATGGCCTTGACCTTTTCTGGGTCTACGGCCACGCCTTCTTGGTTCAATATATGGCCCAAGAAACCAACTTGTCTTAGCCAAAATTCGCACTTGCTAAATTTGGTGTACAACTGATGTTTCCTCAATTCTCCCAAAACAATCCTGAGGTGCTCAGCATGCTCTTCTGGTGTCCTCGAGTAAACCAGAATGTCGTCAATAAATACCACCACAAATTTGTCCATGAATTTCATGAATACTTTGTTCATGAGGTGGACGAAATATGCGGGGGCGTTCGTTAGTCCAAAAGGCATCACTGTGAACTCGTATAACCCATATCTGGAAGTGAATGCTGTCTTGGGGATGTCTTCTGTCCGTACCTTCAGTTGATGCTATCCCGATCTCAAATCAATTTTTGAGAATACCTTGGCTTGTGCGAGCTGGTCAAACAAATCATTTATCCGTGGCATCGGATATTTGTTTTTGATGGTGACCATATTGAGGGCTCGATAGTCTATACACAGTCTCAGTGTCCCATCCTTCTTCTTGGCGAATAACACAGGCGAACCCCATGGTGAGGAGCTGGCTCGAATAAATCCTTTGTCCAATAATTCCTTTATCTGCTTCTTGAACTCCACCAATTCTGAGGGTGCCATTCTATACGCCTTCTTATAGATGGGAGCGGTGCCAGGTGCTAGTTCAATGCTGAATTCGATCTCTCGGTCTGGTGGCATGCCTGGTAGTTCTTCGGGGAATACATCAGGGAACTCGCATACCACTAGAACCTTCCTCAGTTCTGCAATGTCCATTTTGTTCAGTTTTGGTTTCTGTGATCGTGGCCTTTCTTGAGCGGAAACTCTTATAGTCTTGCCGTGATGGTGAGTGAGAATCACTGTCCGATTGAAACAGTCGATGAATCCTTTGTTGGTGGTCAACCAGTCCATCCCTAAAATGACATCCAGTCCTTTACTTTCCAACACGATGAGATTCGCATGGAATTGTAGTCCTTCGAACTCAATGACCACTCCTTGGCAGTAACCCTGAGCGATTTGCTTATTTCCGGGGGACTTGATGATCATAGATTTTTCCAAGGGAAGTACCGGAAAACCATGTTGCGAAACAAAACTCTTCGAAACGAACGAATGGGAAGCTCCAGAATGAAACAAAACCGTGGCAGGTACTGTGTTGACAGGGAACGTACCGAGCACGATGTCTGGGGCATTCTGCGCCTCTTCCCTGGTCACATGGTTCAGGTGACCCTTCCTGTGGTTGTTGCTGGGGTTGAAGTTGTTGCGCTTGGGGGCTGGATTGTTTCCACCATTGTTCGGCTTGGGTGTCGAGTCTCTTGGCTTCGGGCACTGTTTAGCATAATGCCCTTGTTGACCACATGCATAGCAGGTGACCCCTGGACGGTATGTGAACTCCTTGTCCCTGGCATGAAATTGTCCGACGGGCCTTGGCTCAGTAGTCGTGGATCTCCTTGCGTCTGTCCTTGGGACCTCAGTCTTGCCTCGGTTGCTGCGAGCAAGAGTCGTCTTGTCCCTCTTTCGCTTGCGGATATCTTCCAGACTACGGCGCTCATTCTCCAAGGTGATGGCCTTGTCCACCAGCGTCTTAAAATCCGAAAAGGTGTGCACGATCAGTTGGCATCTTAACGCTGGTGCCAGGCCGTCCAGGAATTTTTCCATCTTCTTGCTTTCTGTCATGTGCTCGTCGTAGGCATAACGAGACAGCTGGGTGAACTGACCATTGTACTCGGTCACTGACATGCCTCTTTGCTTCAGGTCATCGAACTCTCTCTTCTTGATCTTTAGGATGCTCCTGGGGATGTGTGCCCCACGGAAGCCTTCCTTGAACTCTTCCCAAGTGATGTTGTGTTCCCTGGGATGCATGTGTAGGAAGTTTTCCCACCATGCTGCGGCTGCCCCAGTAAGGTAGTGTGGTGCATAGAGCACCTTCTCATGATCTGAGCACTGAGCACTAATCAGTTTCCTTTCAATCTCACGAAGCCAATAATCGGCTTCCAGCGGTCTGTCGGTGTGAGCAAAAGTTGAGGGGCGAGTCTTCTGTAATTCAGATAACTTGGAGTGGGGTTGATAGGGTTCACGGTGGTTTCCCATGTTGATGACATGGTTCATCATCTCTTGGTGTTGTTGCTGGCTTTGCTCGAAGAGACGGCATACTTGAGACAGTGCTGCTTCGCTGTCTTGTTGGCTGGACTGACCCTGAGTGAAATTGTTGCTGGTCTGTGTCCCGTAAACCTCTTCTGGCTGATTGGGCATGGAGCGAGTCCACGGGCGAGACATTTTTCCAGTCTGGGGTATTATTTGCAAAACCCATGAGAAAAATTGTGTAGCACAAAAATCTCGCAAAGGCAAAAATAAAAAGGCTTCAAGGTTTTCAAAGAAACACAAATGATTTTTCATGGAGAAGAAGTGCTTAACATAAATCTTACATGCGAAAAGCAAACACAAGATACAGCACTCAGGATGCGCGTACACAATCCTGACATGTTATTAAAAACTAGCGTACTACTCCGGAAGGCAGCAAACACACCAATACAAACTAGCGTACAGATAAAACAACACATCATACAAGCAGGCATAACACGCGGCTACTCGGTGCTCTCAGTCGGAGATGGTGAAGATCTCCTTCCCCTTGCCGATGGCAAGGCTCAGTGGTCCAGGAGAATCAACCTCCTCCTCTCTAGCTGGCTCCTGGCGCGGGACGCTGCGCTGCGGTGATGGTGCGGGGGCCACTGGTGGTAGAGCGCATGCGGCAGGCGGTGCGGCTCTGACTGGAGTAGGAGCGATGACTCGGTCGAACTCCTCAGTGGTAGGCAGACGGCGAGCAGTGGCCAAAACGGCCGGTGCATACGAGGCTGAAGACGAGACGAATGTCAAAGGCGGCGCCGTGTGGAGAAGCTCCTTCCTGCTGGCAGGACCGCCCCGGACTAAGTCCATGCGGGCAGCCACAAGATCATCTACGAGGTTGTCGAAAGACTCCTCCAGAGCCTTGAGATACTCCACAACCATCTCGATGGCTTCATCTCGTTCTCCCCGATGGCAGGCGAACGCATAGTGGCTGGTGTAGGGCACATGGCATGGGAGGTAGCGGTAGCGACGAGTCTTCATCGTAGGAAGGATGTCCCGAAGGCGAGCTATCGCCTCACGGGCAGCCATCTGCATGGCATGCCTCTCCGTAGGCATGGCCCTTCCCACAAAACGGAAGTGGCGTGCAGCAGAACGTCCTCCCTTGAACTGCACCACAGCTTGGTGCATAGACACGTCGTCACTGAGCTTGTGCTGATAGAGTGTGAACTCCGGGCGAGCTGCTGGCCCGATCGCGAGCTTGGTGATGGAGACGAGGAGCTTGACAAACCCCTCGGGCACGTTGGTGAACACTCGATTCTCACAGCTGCTGCCAGCCATCTACAAAAGTAGGCAAAAATTCTGAGTAGTCATGTCATAAATTTATGATGACCAACAGAAGATAGCTACAATTGCAAAAAGCTGAAAAAGCACAAAAACGCTAATAACCGATTAGCGATCGCACCTAGTGGCTTCCTACAGTCAGCCTGGCTCTGATACCAACCTTGTCACGACCGGTTTTTCAATAAAATAATTATTGAGAGACCAATCCCTTTTACGGACCAGCGAGGAAGAATTCCTTCTCACTGATAGACAATATCTTGGTCACAGAAGAAAAATACCAGGAGTACTAAATATAATACAAGGTTGAGCAGAGACTGCCCAACAATTTATTACATGCACGCCGCTAAAACAAAACGGCGGATAAGGTGGCAACTACTAACTCACGATAATAACGGTGGTGGAAATATCACCGCGAAGCAAGTGATATGATTCCAGAAGACTACAACTCATCGAGCGTCGGAGTGAGGCTCGAGATGAATTATTGCGGGTGGCGGAAGCGCATACAATACAAGTGACCAATATCCGGGATCGCGCAGGACTGACTGGGACTCCTCTAGGCGTCGGACGCGCTATCAAACTCTTCATCCAAGAGGTCGCCTTCGTCAACATCTGGCCAAATCAACAAGCCAGGTGAGTACTATGAAAGTACTCGCAAGACAGTTCGGACATAAGATATAACAAAAGTAAACATGGAGCATATGAACAAGTTAACCAGTGCGATCAGACATAGAGATAATAAATACTGGGTGCCAAGCGAGGGTCTGAATGACGCCTCGAGCGGAAACTGCAGAATAGTAATACAGGTGCCAAACGAGTGTCTAAAAGACTCCTCGAGCGGGAAATGCGGAATAATAATACAGGTGCCAAACGAGTGTCTGAAAGACTCCTCGAGCGGAAAATGCGGAATAATAATACAGGTGCCAAACGAGTGTCTGAAAGACTCCTCGAGCGGAAAATGCGGAATAATAATACAGGTGCCAAACGAGTGTCTGAAAGACTCCTCGAGTGGAAAATGCGGAATGATAATGCCACAGTCGGGCGTCGGGGCGACACCGCATAAAGGGCTTGTAACAGAAAATAAAGACAGTGCATGCCACAGTCGGACGTCTGAGCGACATCACATAAAGGGCTTATATTTAAAGTGAGAAACGAGTACACGCCACAGTCGGACGTCTGCGCGACGTCTCATAAAGGGCTTATATTGTAGCTCAATAATACAATAGCTCGGGAACATAATTTATCACAAGCATGAGACAAATATAAAGTTAGTCCATCCACAGGAATAACAATAAATCTGAATTTACCACTTGAGCTTGTTCACCGGGGACAAGTTTTTCACACGGATAGATATGGATATAATGTTCTCATTACTTGATCATGGATACGATGATTTGGAAAGAATTGACTCTGCAGAGTTTATACTTGACCACAGCCAACGGATTTCAGTAGTCACGGGGACTAGTTCCGTCTACGGTGTTTTGGAAGAAACACGTCTAACCAGTACACACCCAATTCAACCATCCGAAGCCAGGGATCACCCTCGGCGACGTTCAAGAAAAACCTTGAGACGGGGAGGCTACAACCTCGCGTAGCATGGGATCAAATTTTTATACGCGCGCTCTAAGGGGGTGCCCCCCCTCTCGGTCCCAACCGGAAACACCCATGCCCCCTGACCGGATGACTGGCTTTAATCCTGGGCCAAGGTACCATCATCCCGGCCTCTCTGTTTGGTGTGTACACGGAAAGAGGTTACCAACTTACTAAACCGCATCCTGGCAATGAGACATGTGGTAGCACGGAAGGGGAAAGAACGGTAACACGGCTCCAACCATGTTAACGTCGGAAAAGTCGGATGACACAAGGCTGGTATGCTACAACAGTACCACCTTGCTGCCCTTCATGTCACCACATGATTTGGCCACCTCTCATCAGAGGTCATCGCAACTTTGGAACATGCGGGAAAAGAACGATAACGCGGCTCCAACGACGTTAACGTCGGGGAAAGTCGGATGACGCAAGGCTGGTATGCTACAACAGTACCACCTTGCTGCCCTTCATGTCACCACATGAATTGGGCCACCTCTCATCAGAGGTCATCCTGACTCTGGGACAACCGGGTAGTTGCCTTACAAGCAACGAGGTATTTACCAACACTCATATGCCACGCACAAACTCTCACATGAACATGCAAAACATCTGCCATATCAAATGTTCAAAACATGCTTGCCTGGTTCGGAGAAGTCGGAGTCTAGCTCGGCAAAGTTCGCGGCTCCGTCACCTCTCCCGGAACCTACGGCAATCATGAAACGGGTACTAACGTGAAAACCAACACATGCACAGAAACTTTTCCAAATATTTTTCAAATAAATCCCATAAAAAACTAGACAAAATTTGAAGATTGTCAGAAAAAGAATCACTCAAAAATTCCTTTTTATTAAAAAGTTATAAAGGTTTCTGTCCAGGGACTTATCTGTAATGAAACAGAAAAGTTCCAGGGTTTTAACTGAGAAAACAGAAAACGGTTCGGCTGGGAATGCGCAAGCGCAAAGGAGAAAACGTATTTGCCCAAAGGCGCCAACAGAAAACGGTTCGAGGTGGAATAAAACAGAGGCTGACACGCGGGGTCCACATGTCAGGTTTGAAAAGCTCGCCGGCGCCCGAAGACTGCGGTGGACGCCGGCGTCGAACCACAGCGAGTTAGGAGAAACGGAGGGTACCAAGAGCTTCAGCGTCTTCTTCCGCGTCGGTGGGTGTTGGACTCGTCGAACGGGGAGCACCACGTCGACGGCGACACTTTCTCCGGCGGACGGCGGCTCGGGTGAGGATGGGGAACTCCGGTGGAGGGCTGCAAACTACGAATTGAGGCGCGGGTCAGAAGAGTGATGCAAGGTGAAGCTACTGGCAAGAGAATGGAGGCGGAGGAGCACACACGGGGGCGAATCAGGCTGGATCCCGTGGCGGGTCGCGGCGGCCGGAGTCGAGGAAGGAGATCTCCTCGGGGCTCTACCAGTGGCTAGGCTTGCTCTAGGGGGAGTGCAGGGATGGTGGGTGCTCGAGTTGAAGCTCGGGGCCTCTATTTATAGGCAGATCGACGGGGTGGCCGTGAACGGAGAATCTCCGGCGAGCGATTACGGCGGAGCAGTGGATTGGCAGGTGGTTTGAGCGGCCAGGCAGCATCAGTGGAGGTTACTGGATTCGTTTTACAGCAAAACGGGGTCGGTCTTGGCGTAATGGCATCGGTCCACGGTGAGGTGACCGCACAGGCTCAACGGCGGCAGAGAGCGCGCTCCGCGCCCGGCGGTTCACGACGAGAGCGGCAGCGCATTTGGGGGAGTGGAAAGCCACGCGGCGAGCTCCAGTGGTTTGGGCGGCGCTGGGTGGCGTCGTCGGCGCCGTGTCTCCTGCTGGCGTCCGCAAAGCCGCCGCCGGCGTCGGTCAGGGGCGGCGCACCTTCTGCTGCTCGTCGCCGACGCCCGCAAGGCGCCAGGCGCTCGTGCGGTGCAGGAACAAGAGGGCGGGGACGAGGAGCAAGGCGACGCGGTGGTACTGGCGAGATCGATGCCCTCCTCTGAAGAAAACGACAGCAGCCACTTGACTGAATCTCTGAACTTTCTGAATGTGACAATGACCATGCACTGCAGGTGTTCGACAGAGAGATTTTGCAATGAGATGAATTTTTCTGGAGCTGTAACTTGGTGAGATGACCACTCAAAGCACCCAGGGGCTGCCTGATTTTACTTGAAATTTTTGGAGAAGGTTTTGAATGAATTTCACCAAATTTGTCAAAGCTGGTCCAAACTTGCAGCAAGTGTAGTTTGAAAATTTTGAACTGGAGACCAGTGGATCTTCATGGTTCTAGGTTGAGGGTTCAAAGGACTAGGAGGGGAAAGAGGTTTGGTGGCAGAAATCAAGACAGAGAGTGGAGTTCCTTTGCAAATCTCCAAGTGCTAGAAAAGAAGGCAGAAATTTATTTGAATAGAATTTGAATGGAAATAGATACATGGGGAGGTTCAACTTGCTGGATTTGGTGTAAAACATGATCCAAAGGTGAGGGAAGGGTTAGGAGAGAGCATTTGTACTAAGGCCATGGCAAGAAGGAATTGTTGAAAGTGGCAAAGGACTTTCCAAAAGCCATAGTGCAAAATTCAAAAAGATTTTCAAAAGTTATTTTCCCAAATGAAAAACATTTTTGTCTTGAGTCCAAATGAAAAGTAAGAACTTCCAAGACCAAGGGCAGATCTTGGGTGAATCCAAATAAAACTTTTGCCATAAAGAAAAATATATGAGAGGGAGAGTTCTCTTGAAGAAAAATTTAAATCACCCCCCTCAAGTCAAATAAAATCTTTTGAAAAAATCCAAATAAAAACTTGGGTGTCACATCCGCTTGTAGATGACGGTGGCCCCGCAGGAGGACATCTCCCCGGCCTTCGGACCCTGCTGTTTCAAGGCGAAGAAGCGCACCCAGAGGTCGATTGAAGGCTCGACCCCCAGGTACCCCTCACACAGGGTGACAAAGCCGGTGAGCTGCAAGATGGCGTTCACACAGAGATGATTGGGCTAGAGCCCGAAGAACTCCAGGAAGGTGCGGAAGAAGTGGCTCGCAGGGAGGCCGAACCCGCGCTTGAAGTGCGAGTAGAAGACCACGCGCTCTGTCCCCTCCGGCCGCTACTCCTGCTCGCCCTCCGGTAGGTGATAACCCACAAGTATAGGGGATCGCAACAGTTTTTGAGGGTAGAGTATTCAATCCAAATTTATTGATTCGACACAAGGGGAGCCAAAGAATATTCTCAAGTATTAGCAGTTGAGTTGTCAGTTCAACTACACCTGGATAACTTAGTATCTGCAGCGAAGTGTTTAGTAGCAAAGTAGTATGGAAGTAACGGTAACGGTAGCAAAAGTAATATTTTTGGGTTTTGTAGTGATTGTAACAGTAGCAACGGAAAAGTAAATAAGCGAAGAACAATATGTGAAAAGCTCGTAGGCATTGGATCGGTGATGGAGAATTATGCCATATGTGGTTCATCATGTAACAGTCATAACATAGGGTGACACAGAACTAGTTCCAATTCATCAATATAAAGTAGGCATGTATTCCGAATATAGTCATACGTGCTTATGGAAAAGAACTTGCATGACATCTTTTGTCCTACCCTCCCGTGGCAGCGGGGTCCTAATGGAAACTAAGAGATATTAAGGCCGCCTTTTAATAGAGTACCGGACCAAAGCATTAACACATAGTGAATACATGAACTCCTCAAACTATGGTCATCACCGGGAGTGGTCCCGATTATTGTCACTTCGGGGTTGCCGGATCATAACACATAGTAGGTGACTATAGACTTCCAAGATAGGATCAAGAACTCACATATATTCATGAAAACATAATAGGTTCAGATCTGAAATCATGGCACTCGGGCCCTAGTGACAAGCATTAGGCATAGGAAAGTCATAGCAACATCAATCTCAGAACATAGTGGATAATAGGTTTCAAACCCTAACAAAATTAACTCGATTACATGATAGATCTCATCCAACCCATCACCGTCCAGCAAGCCTACGATGGAATTACTCACGCACGGCGGTGAGCATCATGAAATTGGTGATGGAGGATGGTTGATGATGACGACGGCGACGGATTCCCCTCTCCGGAGCCCCGAACGGACTCCAGATCAGCCCTCCCGAGAGGTTTTTGGGCTTGGCGGCGGCTTTGTATCGTAAAACGCGATGAATCCTTCTCTCTGATTTTTATTCTCCCCGAAAGTGAATATATGGAGTTGGAGTTGAGGTCGGTGGAGCGTCAGGGGGCCCACGGGGCAGGGGGCGCGCCCAGGGGGCAGGAGCGCCCCCCCCCCCTTGTGGACAGGGTGTGGGCCCCCTAACGTGGATTTTTCTTCCAATATTTTTAATATTTTCCAAAAAGATGTTCCGTGGAGTTTCAGGTCATTCCGAGAACTTTTGTTTCTGCACATAAATAACACCATGGAAAGTCTGCTGAAAACAGCGTCAGTCCGGGTTAGTTCCGTTCAAATCATGCAAGTTAGAGTCCAAAACAAGGGCAAAAGTGTTTGGAAAAGTAGATACGATGGAGACGTATCAACTCCCCCAAGCTTAAACCTTTGCTTGTCCTCAAGCAATTCAGTTGATAAACTGAAAGTGATAAAGAAAAAATTTTACAAACTCTGTTTGCTCTTGTTGTTGTAAATATGTAAAGCCAGCATTCAAGTTTTCAGCAAAGATTATGACTAACCACATCCACAATAACTCTTAGGTCTCATGTTTACTCATGTCAATGGCATAATCAACTAGCGAGCGATAATAATAAATCTCGGATGACAACACTTTCTCAAAACAATCATAATATGATATCACAAGATGGTATCTCGCTAGCCCTTTCTGAGACCGCAGAACATAAATGCAGAGCACCTTTAAAGATCAAGGACTGACTAAACATTCTAATTCATGGTAAAAAGAGATCCAGTCATAGTCATACCCAACACAAATTAATAGTAATGAATGCAAATGACAGCAGCGCTCTCCAGCTGGTGCTTTTTAATAAGAGGGTGATGACTCAACATAAAAGTAAATAGATAGGCCCTTTGCAGAGGGAAGCAGGGATTTGTAGAGGTGCCAGAGCTCGGTTTTGAAATAGAGATAAATAATATTTTGAGCGGCATACTTTCATTGTCAACATAACAACCAAGAGATGGTGATTTCTTCCATGCTACACACATTATAGGCGGTTCCCAAACAGAATGGTAAAATTTATACTCCTCCTCCACCAACAAGCATCAATCCATGGCTTGCTCGAAACAACGAGTGCCTCCAACTAACAACAGTCCCAGGGGGAGTTTTGTTTGCAATTATTTTGATTTAGTTTGCATAAAGCATGGGACTGGGCATCCCGGTGACCAGCCATTTTCTCGTGAATGAGGAGCGGAGTCCACTCCTCTTGAGAATAACACGCCTAGCATGGAAGATACGGACATCCCTAGTTGATACATGAGCTATTCGAGCATCAAAACAGAATTTCATTTGAAGGTTTGGAGTTTGGCACATACAAATTTACTTGGAACGGCAGGTAGATACCGCATATAGGAAGGTATAGTGGACTCATATGGAATAACTTTGGGGTTTAAGGGATTGGATGCACAAGCAGTATTCCCGCTTAGTACAAGTGAAGGCTAGCAAAAGACTGGGAAGCGACCAACTAGAGAGCGACAACAGTCATGAACATGCATTAAAATTAATAAACATTGAGTACAAGCATGAGTAGGATATAATCCACCATGAACATAAATATCGTGAAGGCTATGTTGATTTGTTTCAACTACATGTGTGAACATGTGCCAAGTCAAGTCACTTAAATCATTCAAAGGAGGATACCACCCCACTATACCACATCACAACCATTTTAATAGCATGTTGGCACGCAAGGTAAGCCATTATAACTCATAGCTAATCAAGCATGGCATAAGCAACTATGATCTCTAATTGTCATTGCAAACATGTTTATTCATAATAGGCTGAATCAGGAACGATGAACTAATCATATTTACAAAAACAAGAGAGGTCGAGTTCATACCAGCTTCTCCCATCTCAATCAGTCCATCATATATCGTCATAATTGCCTTTCACTTGCACGACCGAACGATGTGAAAATAATAAGAGTGCACGTGCATTGGACTAAGCTGGAATCTGCGAGCATTCAATAAACAGGAGAAGACAAGGCAATATGGGCTCTTGGTTAAATCAACAATAATGCATATAAGAGCCACTTCAACAATTTAATTATGGTCTTCTCCTATCGACCCCCAAAGAAAAGAAAAGAAATAAAACTATTTACACGGGAAAGCTCCCAACAAGCAAAAGAAGAACGGGAAATCTTTTGGGTTTTCTTTTTAATTATTACTACTACAGCAAGAAAAATAAACTAGATAAAAGCTACAACTAATAATTTTTTTTGGTTTTCTTAAGGTTTATTAAACACACAAGAAGAAAGCAAGAAAAAGAAAATAAACTAGCATGGATATTACAGTGAAAGAGTATGAGCACCGACGTCTAGCAATGAGTGTGTGAACATGAATGTAATGTCGGTGGGAAATACGTACTCCCCCAAGCTTAGGCTTTTGGCCTAAGTTGGTTTATTGCCACGGATGGCCTGGCGGATATCCATAGTTGTAGCTGGGGTCGTACTGTGCTACGGCAGTTATTGCCTCCTGAGCTGCAGCGTGACGGCGAGCTGCCTCCGCCCTCCTCTCGTACTCATCTGCCTCCTCTCTGGTAATAAAATGTCTTCCTTTTGCCTGATAATCAAAGAAGGCAGGAGCAGGGAGAGTAATACGGACAGCCCGACGTCTGTCAAAGATTAAGCGATACCGGAGAGGTGATTCATTCCTCTCGACAAACTGGTGGTGAACCATAGCATTAAAGTCTAAATAGGTAGGAGGAAATTCAATATCATCATTACGTATGGTTACACCAAGAAAATCAGCTCAGGGGGTTGCATAAATTCCACCAAAGAAATCTCCATTAAATCTATTATGATGCAACCTACGTGCAACAATGGCCCCCAAGTTATAAGATTTGTCTCCTAACACGGCACTCCTAAGAATACTGAGGTCAGGGACACACATGTGACATGCTACATCTTTACCATTTATGCACCTACCTATGAAGAGAGCAAAATAATGTATAGGAGGAAAATGAATGCTCCCTATGGTAGCTTGTGCTATATCTCTAGATTCCCCCACAGTTATACTAGCAAGAAATTCTCTAAATTCAGATTTGTGAGGTTCACTAGCACTACCCCATTGTGGAAGTTTGCAAGCAGTGGTAAAATCCTCTAAGTCCATCGTATAAGATTTCTCATAAAGATCAAACAGGACAGTTGGAGAATTGCGTGAAGATGAAAATTCAAACCTCCTCACAAAGGAACTAGTGAGATCATAGTACCGGCGGCACTTTTTCTCCTCGAAACTCACAAGATCGGTGTTACGCAAATATGCATTAAATTCTTCCTTGATTCCCGCTCGATCCATAAAGCCCTCTGAAGGCCATTCACAAGGCCGCACTGGAGCGTCCCTTGGTGGCTCATCGTCAGCATCACACATTGCCAGCCTGGGTCCTTGCTTCCTTGAAGAACCACCTTGGTACATTTTCCTAAGCATATTTCTTCCTCTGAAAAATTTCTGAAATTTTTAGTAACTTCAAATAAAAGTGAACCAAGCTCAACAAAATTGATAGCAACTACTCCTACAAGTGCCTAGAGCCTATATCATGCATTAGAACTACTTGGAACCATATAAATTTGACGTGCAAGCTCAAGAACATGGTCACCTAGGCAACACAAATTTGCAATGAATAAAGAGCTAGAACAAAAACTAATTGGACCAATGGAGGAGTCACATACCAAGGAACAATATCCTCAAGCAGTTTTGTGAGAGGTGCTTTGAGCAAGGGGATCGAAAATCGCAGCAAAATGAGCTAGAACTCGTGCTTGAGCTGGATGGTGATTTTTTTGGGAGGAAGAAAGTGTGTGGATGCAGGAATAAGTGGAGGGGAGCCACCATGGACCCACGAGGCAGGGGCGCGCTCTGTAGGGGTGGGCGCGCCCTGGACCCTCGTGGCCAGGTGTTTGCTCCCCCTGTTGTGTTCTCAGTTCCAGATATTCTCAAATATTCCAGAAAAAATCATATTCCATTTTTAGGACATTTGGAGAACTTTTATTTTCGGGGTATTTTTATATTGCACAGATAAATCAAAAAACAGACAGAAAATACTATTTTTACTTTATTTCAACTAAATAACAGAAAGTAGAAAGAGGGTACAGAAGGTTGTGCCTTCTAGTTTCATCCATCTCATGTTCATCAAAAGGAATCCATTAACAAGGTTGATCAAGTCTTGTTAACAAACTCATTCTGAATAACATGAAACTGGAGAAATTTCGAATAACACTATGTTACCTCAACTGGGATATGCACATCCCCAATAATAAGAATATCATATTTCTTCTTGACAGTAGGAAGAGGAAATTCAAAACCTCCAAAAATAATCGATGGAATTTTTCGAATAGAGTTGATACTATGAACTTGAGGTTGTTTCCTTGGAAAGTGTATCGTATGCTCATTACCATTAACATGAAAAGTGACATTGCCTTTGATGCAATCAATAACAGCCCCTGCAGTATTCAAAAAAAGTCTTCCAAGAATAATAGACATACTATCGTCCTCAGGAATATCAAGAATAACAAAGTCCGTTAAAATAGTAACGTTTGCAACCACAACAGGCACATCCTCACAAATACCGACAGGTATAGCAGTTGATTTATCAGCCATTTGCAAAGATATTTCAATAGGTGTCAACTTATTCAAATCAAGTCTACGATATAAAGAGAGAGGCATAACACTAACACCGGCTCCAAGATCACATAAAGCAGTTTTAACATAGTTTCTTTTAATGGAGCATGGTATAGTTGGTACTCCTGGATCTCCTAGTTTCTTCGGTATTCCACCCTTAAAAGTATAATTAGCAAGCATCGTGGAAATTTCAGCTTCCGGTATCTTTCTTTTATTAGTGACAATTTCTTTCATATACTTAGCATAAGGATTCATTTTGAGCATATCAGTTAATCGCATACGCAAAAAGATAGGTCTAATCATTTCAGCAAAGCGCTCAAAATCCTCATCATCCTTTTTCTTGGATGGTTTGGGAGGAAAAGGCATGGGTTTCTGAACCCATGGTTCTCTTTCTTTACCGTGTTTCCTAGCAACAAAGTCTCTCTTATCATAACGTTGATTCTTTGATTGTGGGTTATCAAGATCAACTACAGGTTCAATTTCTATATCATTATCATTACTAGGTTGAACATCATCATTAACGTTTTCATTAGGTTCATGTTCATTACCAGATTGTGTTTCAGCATCAGAAATAGATATATCATTTGGATTCTCAGGTGTTTCAGCAATAGGTTCACTAGGAGCATGCAAAGTCCTATCATTTTTCTTTTTCTTCTTTTCAGAAGGGCTAGGTGCATCAATATTATTTCTCTGAGAATCTTGCTCAATTCTCTTAGGGTGGCCTTCAGGATACAAAGGTTCCTGAGTCATCTTACCAGTTCTAGTAGCCACTCTAACAGCATAATCATTTTTCTTACTATTTAACTCATTGAGAAAATCATTTTGAGCTTTAAGTACTTGTTCTACTGGAGTGGTGACCATTGAAGCATGTTTACTAATGAGTTTAAGTTCACCTTTAACATTAGCCATGTAATTACTCAAGTGTTCAAGCGTATCGGAATTGTATTTCAATTGTCTACCAAAATAAGCATTGAAGTTTTCTTGTTTGACAATAAAATTATCAAACTCTTCTAAGCATTGTCTAGCAGACTTATAGTGAGGAATATCACCTTCATCAAATCAATAGAGAGAATTTACCTTTACTACCTGTGTCGGGTTATCAAGACCATGAGTTTCTTCAATAGGTGGAGGATTAATATCATATGTTTCTTCAACAGGAGGTAAATTAAGACCATGTATTTCTTCAAAAGGAGGTAAATTCTTAACATCTTCACGTTTAATACCCTTTTTTTCATAGATTTCTTTGCCTCTTGCATATCTTCAGGACTGAGAAATAGAACACCTCTTTTCTTCAGAGTTGGTTTAGGAATAGGCTCAGGAAGTGTCCAATTATTTTCATTTGTCAACATATTATTCAATAAAATTTCAGCTTCATCCGGTGTTCTTTCCCTGAAAACAGAACCAGCACAACTATCCAGGTAATCTCTGGAAGCATCGGTTAGTACATTATAAAAAATATCAAGTATTTCATTTTTCTTAAGAGGATGATCAGGCAAAGCATTAAGCAATCGGAGAAGCCTCCCCCAAGCTTGTGGGAGACTCTCTTCTTCAATTTGCACAAAATTATATATTTCCCTTAAAGCAGCTTGTTTCTTATGAGCGGGGAAATATTTAGCAGAGAAGTAATAAATCATATCCTGGGGACTACGCACACAACCAGGATCAAGAGAATTAAACCATATCTTAGCATCACCCTTTAATGAGAACGGAAATATTTTAAGGATATATAGGTAGCGAGATTTCTCATCATTAGTGAACAGGGTGGCTATATCATTTAATTTAGTAAGATGTGCCACAACAGTTTTAGATTCATAGCCATGAAAAGGATCAGATTCAACCAAAGTAATTACATCAGGATCAACAGAGAATTCATAATCCTTATCAGTAACACAGATAGGTGAAGTAGCAAAAGCAGGGTCAGGTTTCATTCTAGCATTAAGATTGCTGCTTCCATTTAGCTAATAACCTCTTGAGCTCGTATCTATCTTTGCAAGCTAAAATAGCTATAGCAGCTTCTTTTTCCAAAACATAACCCTCAGGAACAACAGGCGATTCATATTTATTAGGGGGAGAGTCTTCATCATCACTTTCATCAATGTTATCAGTTTCAATAATTTCATTCTCTCTAACCCTAGCAAGTTGTTCATCAAGAAATTCACTAAGTGGCACAGTAGTATCAAGCATAGAAGTAGTTTCATCATAATTATCATGCATAGCAGAAGTGGCATCATCAATAACATGCGACATATCAGAACGAATAGCAGAAGCAGGTTTAGGTGTCGCAAGCTTACTCAAAACAGAAGGTGAATGAAGTGCAAAGCTAGATGGCACTTCCTTACCTCCCCTCGTAGTTAAGGGATAAATTGTTGTTTTTGTGTCTTTCAAGTTCTTCATAGTGACCAGCAGATATAAATCCCAAGTGACTCAAAGAATAGAGCTATGCTCCCTGGCAACGGCGCCAGAAAATAGTCTTGATAACCCACAAGTATAGGGGATCACAACAGTTTTCGAGGGTAGAGTATTCAACCCAAATTTATTGATTCGGCACAAGGGGAGCCAAAGAATATTCTCAAGTATTAGCAGTTGAGTTGTCAATTCAAAAGTATTAGCAGTTGAGTTGTCAATTCAACCACACCTGGATAACTTAGTATCTGCAGCAAAGTTTTTAGTAGCAAAGCAGTATGGAAGTAACGGTAACGGTAGCAAAAGTAATATTTTTGGGTTTTGTAGTGATTGTAACAGTAGCAACGGAAAAGTAAATAAGCGAAGAACAATATGTGAAAAGCTCGTAGGCATTGGATCGGTGATGGAGAATTATGCCGGATGCGGTTCATCATGTAACAGTCATAACATAGGGTGACACAGAACTAGTTCCAATTCATCAATATAATGTAGGCATGTATTCCGAATATAGTCATACGTGCTTATGGAAAAGAACTTGCATGACATCTTTTGTCCTACCCTCCCGTGGCAGCGGGGTCCTAATGGAAACTAAGGGATATTAAGGCCTCCTTTTAATAGAGTACCGGACCAAAGCATTAACACATAGTGAATACATGAACTCCTCAAATTATGGTCATCACCGGGAGTGGTCCCGATTATTGTCACTTCGGGGTTGCCGGATCATAACACATAGTAGGTGACTATAGACTTGCAAGATACGATCAAGAACTCACATATATTCATGAAAACATAATAGGTTCAGATCTGAAATCATGGCACTCGGGCCCTAGTGACAAGCATTAAGCATAGCAAAGTCATAGCAACATCAATCTCAGAACATAGTGGATACTAGGGATCAAACTAACAAAACTAACTCGATTACATGATAGGTCTCATCCAACCCATCACCGTCCAGCAAGCCTACGATGGAATTACTCACGCACGGCGGTGAGCATCATGAAATTGGTGATGGAGGATGGTTGATGATGACGACGGCGACGGATTCCCCTCTCCGGAGCGCCGAGCGGACTCCAGATTAGCCCTCCCGAGAGGTTTTAGGGCTTGGCGGCGGCTCCGTATCGTAAAACGCGATGGATCCTTCTCTCTGATTTTTTTTCTCCCCGAAAGTGAATATATGGAGTTGGAGTTGAGGTCGGTGGAGCGTCAGGGGGCCCACGAGGCAGGGGGCGCCCAGGGGGGCAGGCGCCCCCCCACCCTCGTGGACAGGGTGTGGGCCCCCTGACGTGGATTTTTCTTCCAGTATATTTAATATTTTCCAAAAAGATGTTCCGTGGAGTTTCAGGTCATTCCGAGAACTTTTGTTTCTGCACATAAATAACACCATGGAAAGTCTGCTGAAAACAGCGTCAGTCTGGGTTAGTTCCATTCAAATCATGCAAGTTAGAGTCCAAAACCAGGGCAAAAGTTTTTGGAAAAGTAGATACGACGGAGACGTATCAGCAGGCACACGGCGACCTACGTCTCCCTTGACAAGCGCCTGGTGCCGCGGAGGTACGCGATGTCCTCCGCGGTGATGGAAGAGCCCATCCACGAGCCCAAAGGGAGTGCCATCGGCAAGACGAAGCGAAGAAAGAAAAGAGAAGAGTGGCGGTGAAGCTCTGCTCAAAGCGGCGGGCGTTGCAACGCGCGGCGGACGCAAGAAGCAGAGGGAGGACAAAGAGACGGGGGAGCGCGAGCGAGAATGATTTCCGCCGCCCCCTCCTCCCAATTTATAAGCCACGGTTCGAAACGTGGGGAAGTGGGGTCGTTTGCGCTCGCCCCTCCCACTTCCACGCAATAAGTGCTTATGTACCACACGCAATAACTGCCTCGAGAATGGCAACCGACTTGCGGAAGCCGCAATAAATCCACGCGCGTGGGCCGAGGGCGCGCAGTGGCGGGCCCCAGCCCATCGCCCTGTACCGTCACGCGCGTGGCCTGTCAGGCCCCTTCGACTCCTGAGCGCCACGTGGCGCCTGTGTAGAGCCCAAAAGATTACCTCAAGATTCGATGGGCTCCTCGGTTTCCCGCCGGCGCCGAGATGCCGCGATTCGGCTTCCGGAAGCCGGCACACAGTGGGTGTTGCGGAACCGGCGGTCACAAACTTCGCCTCCTCAGGAGGGGGGGGACTGCGAAGGCCCTCCCACTCGAAGACGGCGGACCTTCACAGCTTCGGGGACTACTGTCGGGGGGATGAACCCCAGGCAGGCAACGGAACCCGGATTATTTTCAAAAACATCGGGGCCAGCAACGCCCCACAATCCGGCTCGCACTTGGCCGGGTTGCTCAAGCCGGCCAAAGTCCCTCAACCCGACCAAACTCCTCAACCCGGCCCCAACGGCCGGCGCAAGACGGCGGAACCCGACATGCCAAGACTTCTCCAACAAGCCAGCTCCCGTTGGCGTATTCCTCAACCCAGCCACGGGTCAGCCCCCGTCCCATCCCAGCAGTACGATGGGACGAGTCTCCATCCAAGGGCGAGCATGGCAACAGTGCCCCACCAACTCCTCTGGTCAGCCGAGGCGTGGCAACAGTGCCCCACCTACCCTGCTGACCAGGGCTGGCGTGACTACAGTGCACCCGTCGTCATTGCTGACGCCAGCAAGCGGTGACCTGACGGTGCACCACTGTAGCGGAATCGACCCGGCCACTCCGTGACGATCGACAAGATGGCTAACAGTGCCCCCTGGCGCACGGGGCCGCGCCCGGAGAACCGGGCGAGCCCTGACACCCGGCGGGTCCCAGCACCGGCTTCTCGGACAATGACAACCCGGCCCCGCGGCCTTGTAACATTACCATTGTATCCCTGGGGGGTTGACTTATAAACCCCCCCAGGAGCCCTCAAGCATACGGGCGGACACAAGATCAACTAGACTAGCCACACACTAGGAGAGGGAGCAGCCTAGGTCCTGGCCTGCCTTCCTTCTTCCTCCATACAGCTCTAGGAGCAACTCTGTACTATTACATATAAACTACACTCGGCAGGACTAGGGGTGTTATCTCTCCGGAGAGCCCCGAACCTGGGTATGTCTTGCGTCCCTCGCACGCTCATGCCGACCTCGCCTCTGGAGCCCACCGGTGCCCTCGAGCCTCTTCCTCTCTTTAGCCATCCCTTGGCATCCGCCGTGCGCCCACCACGACAGTTTCTGTTGTTTTCACTGATCGCAAACAGGTCATCCAAGTGAATTGTATGACGTCTATCACACACACGTTGATCTGGTCGACCGTTTCTACTCTGTTCCCTAATCGAAAACAGTCCATCCGATTGAACTGTATGTCGTTATCGCACATATCTTCATATGGATGACCGTTTCTGTTTTTTGTCTCATTGCAATTAGTTCAGATGGATCAACTGTATGACACGTATTGCACATGCAACTCTAATCTGAATCATGCTTGATGTCTCCGCCGTCGCACACAGTTTGTCTAATTGGTGATGGTTTATTTTAACACCGTTTGCGATTAATGCATCGCACACAGCTTGGTCGAAGGGTCTCTGATTCATGTGTCGCTTTTGGACCATCTTGTAGTTGTGTTATGAGCATGGGTGCAAAATAAAAATTATCATCTCACAGCAAGCACCGACGTCCTCATCTTTGCACACCTTTGTTTTCTTACTCACATTCGTACCTCTTCTTTCATACCCGTCGAATAATATCGAGGAATCCCACTTAGCTCCAAAATTTGAACTCTCGATTTCTTCACAGTAGGGAAACCAAACTATTTGTTTCCTAACTCCTTGGCGATGACTTTGACTAAGGTGTCCCAAAGAACATCATTTCGGACATTGAAGAAAAAGATCCTGCGCTCAAAGAGATCTCCAAAGTCTTCACTCGAAAAAATAGGATTCGGATTGAGCACACTTCAAAAATACTGTCTTTGTATCACCTTGCCGCCCTTAACAGTATGGTTTGCCCTTATGACTAAGAATTAGTAAAGAGGTAAGTCTTCACACTCCAGTTCTTCAGCTAATTCTTCAAAAGGACGCACAAAAACCTTCAATGTTTCTTCACATTTTTAGGGGTCACTATCATTGGCTAAACTAAATCTTTAGGGACTTCACATGTATATACCCAAAAATACATTTGTCCCTTAACCACTTTTATCGTTAGTACTTAGTACACCAAAACTTCAAAAGGGGGCTCTAGATGTATGCACAAAACATTAATTGGTGTTGCTACCTTATCCTTTTTGAGATCGGTCCCGTTAGGACTCTATCCATTAACTAAGAATATAATAGCGTGGTTAATTATCAAGAAATAGGGCAAACCCGTTACAGCACACCCACAAAACAGGGCAAGACCGAACTTACTATCCACACTGCAAATTGTCATCATCACTACTTCTCGAGCAAGCGTCTCTGACTTCACCACCGACAACCAACATAGAGACCCATAACGCAACATATCCACACGATCATTGTCGATCCATGCCAAACAATTGACAAACCACGTCGGGGACTGGTAGCTCCAATGTTGGTAACGAGCCCCGTAGGAGAATTAAGCACACATTATCTAGTTCCAACCAACAATATTTTGTATAAAGCAAGACATCAATATTGGTATTAGAGCCCATCTCAGTACATAGGTTGATTTGGTATTGGACTCATTTCAATTCGAAATGACGTCCAAATGAGACCTTAAAAGTGAAACTAAACGATAATAAATTTGGCCCATTATGAGTTGTTTGTTGTGGCCACATCTTTAGAATGTCCTATTCTTGTGTATAGCAAAGAATAGAGGCCGAAGCGTAGGATTTGCACACCCCTACGTGCTCATGGGTCGGCCCATGTACGGAACTCCACAACATTGAGCTTTTCCTGTCTTGGGATATTTCTATCCAATTTTTATTTTTCCCTTCATTTTGTGTTTCCTCTATGGTGTTACCAGTTTCTTTTGGTTTTTACTTTTTTTTCATGTTTGATTTTTTCTCCTTTTTCCTTTTACCTATTTTAACCCATGTATAATTTTTAAAATCATGAACATTTTATAAAATCAATCACATTTTTTGATTTTTTTTCATACTTTGTGAACAATTTTGAAATATTTTTAATTTTAAAATTCATGCACTTTCATGAATGTTTTTAAAAATTCTTGCACTTTTTAAAATCATGAAAATATTACAATCATGAACTTTTTTATAAATTCATGAGTATTTTTTAAAATGTGAATACTTTTGAATCAATGAAATTTTTAGTCCACAAACGTCTTAAAATCCATCGAATAAGCGAACCCTATCTTTTCCTTGAGTCGGCAGATATTGTTTTTTGAGGGTAGCTATTGGTTTTGTAGAAGCCAGCGCCACCTAAAGGAAAAAAGCGGAGCAAGGTGAGCCATGCTATCGGGCCCAAATAGGAACATAAACAATATAGCGATAGAGAAAAAACGAAAACAAAAATTTGAATAAAAAACATAAGAAAAAACAAAAAATGTAACATGACGTCATCAGGCGAGCCCTGGTATGACTCGCAGCTGGCGACACATAGCGGCGCCCTGGAGCGAAAGCCACGTAAAAGCATCTCCAACAGTGGCTGCAAAAAACGCGCGCGCGGGGGGTAAAATGCGCTTTTAGCGCGCGCGGGACGGTTTCGCGCGCTCCAGCGGAGGCGGGAAACTCAGACGCGCGGAAAATGATTGCGCGCGGGGGGGAAAAAGCGGCCGGTCGCGCGCTAGATTTGGCGCATGGCATCAGGGGCACCTATAAAATGTAGCGCCCGCCACGCGCCCTCCCATCGCTCTCCATCTCGCCACGCGCCCTCTCCCGCTTCCTCTGCCGCTTTCTCGCCTCGCCGCCGACGCACCACCACCGCGCCACCATGCCGCTGCGCCGCCGGGGAGCTTCGGGCTACCGCGGCGTACGCGCGCGCCCCTCCAGCACCTTCTACGCCGAGATTTGGTCCGGCAACGTGCGCCTCGGCCTCGACACCTTCGATACCCCCACGAGGCCGCCCGCGTGTACGACGCGGCGGCGTGGCGCCTCTCAAGTCCTCGCGCACAGATGAACTTCCAGGACGCGTGAGCAGGCGCAGGACCTCGCCCCTCCGCCGCGGCTAGTAACTGATGCTGTCCCTTAGGAACACCGTCAGCAATAGTGACGCCTCCTCATCGCCGAGGTGGACGAGCGAGCCATGGCGGAGTGGCGCCAGCGCCACCTAGAGGACGTCGCTAACGAGAACACCTTCTGGGCAGAGAGGAGGGCAAGGCGGCGCGTGGAACGGGCGGACATGCGTCGTTGGAATGCACTGGCGATATCGCAGTGCGATCTGGGACAGGCATCATTCTTCTCCGACAATGATGATCGGTGGGAAGACGCGTTTCTTGATAGGTTAATTATCCTATTGCCCTCAGTGGTGTCCATGTGCTCAGTTTTGCCCTGAGATGCGAATTGTGCTCAGTTTTGCCCCTAGTCCGTGCGCACTGACTCGTTCCGTGAACTCTGTCGTCTCCGTCAGATCAACCTTTTGACTCGGCCCTTACCGGTCGGACCAGGCGGCAGAGATGCCCAATTCTATTCAGACCGTTGCACGCGTGGCTTGTGGGACCCAGCAGAGAGCCGTTGAGTAGAGAGCCGTTGCGGGTGTGCTATATAAGCGGGCGACAGACAGCGGCGGTGACCACGGCGACAGAGAGCACGACGGTGACCACGGCGAGAGAGAGAGAGAGAGCACGGCGGTGGGAAGCTAGCTATGGAGGGCGCGACGGTGTTGAGATCCCCTTCGGCTCCGAGTTCCATGTCTTCCTCAAGCTCCCGCGCCACCTCGCGGATGCAGAGCAGGGCGCGTGTGGACATGCCTGTCTTCGTCTGTCCGCGGTGCCGGGCGGGCGTTGATCGGAGGGTTTCTCACACACCGAGGAACCAGAATCGTCCGTTCTACGCGTGCCACGAGAATGGGGTAAGAATTGGGGCAATTGCACCATTTTCGTGGTCGGGATCTTTGAGCAATGGGTTGATCTGTTTGGTGTTCATGCAGGTGACATGCTTCTTTCTTTGGGTCGATGCTCTGGCCAAGACTCTGATGAATGAACTGCAAGAAGAGCATGAAGAATGGTTGCGCATGCTGCCACGAACGGCAGTGGCTGCAGCACGAGCTCCGGAAGAAGAGATGGAGGGCGAAGCACGCACTGACAGAGAGCTAGCTGTTGAGCTTAGGATGTTGAAGAAGAAGGTTAGGAAGCTTGAAGATCAAGCACAAATACCAATACCAATTTGCAATTATTTCTGGGCATTTGTAGGTATGGTAATCGCACTGGTTGTAATGTTGAAAATGTATGGAAAGGCATGAATTATGGAGGAATTTGTTGGTCAACCCTAGTTTAAATGTTGGTCAAAGTTGTTTAAATGTTGAAAAAAAAAGAATAAGTGACCAACATTTAAATATGTTGAAAAAAGGTAGAAGAAATGAGGAATTCAGAAACTTTTGATAAATGAAATGCAACTCTCTGCTCTGCCTCTGTAAAAAAAAAGGTTCCTCTGTGGGCCAAATTCAGAGCGTAGAGCCAAGTGCAGGCTAGACTAATGGGCCAACTACATCCAATTAGGCCCATTCGAGGGTTCTCTTGCGTGTTTTTCTGTTTTCTGTTTTGATTTAATTTAGGCAGTAAATCATAATGCTGAAACTTTTTGTGGAAGCTAATTGAATTATTCCAGAGCCAAACAATTAAGTTTAGATTTTTTTGGAGCTGTTAAATATTTAAACTCCAATCCAAATACACCGTGATTTAAATCAAAGACCAGAATGTCATGGAAAATGTGCCTCAGCTCTGGTAGAGGTTTACACCTTGTGCCAATACTAATGAACATTTTTTAAGGGCATTACATTGAGAAAAAATAATTTGTCTAAAAAATGAAGGGTGAAAATGCACAAAAAATTGGTGCGGCTGGGGACTCAAATCCAGGACCACGTGGGTTTGTGGCATTTAGGGCTACGCTGGTAACCGCTAGGACAGATGGAAAGACTTTGACATGGGTAGGGAAGGAAGGTATACATAGTGAGACTGTGAATGTTTGCACGCGCGTGAGAGTGGTTTTCCTTTGTTTTGCACTGAAATTTTGGAGGGTTGGAAACGTATGTTTGCACTGCCACATGATTTTGGTTAGAGTGGCACTTGGTTTAGGGTTAGAGTGGCACTTGGTTTAGGATTTAAAGGGAATAAATTTGCATGTTAGTTCATGACTTGGTTTTTTTTGAATGAAAGAGAAGGCTTCTCGCCCCCTCCGATTTTCATTAATGAAAACCACAAGTTCTCTAACTTCATGACTTGGTTTAGGGAAGAAATGATATGTTTGGGCACGGACATTTTTAACACACATAATAACTTGGATATATAAGATACAACACTCCGTACCCTTACATTAGGCAATAATAACTTGGACCCATAAGTTCACGGACACGACACGACACGGCATACACAACATAGAAAAGCAACAAAATAAAAACGATAACATGACGAGCTTGACTCCGGGCTCGCACCCCTTCTTGAACATCTTCATGTTGACCTCCTTCTTCCACCTTGGCCGCGCGCCCCTTCAACACCGTCTTCAACTTCACACCTCCTCCTCCTCGTCGTAGGGAAGGGAGTGCATCTGGCCTGGAGTGGGGAAGATGCTCTCGTAGTTGGTGCAGATGTTGTACACTGTGAAGAAGATGGCCTCGCAGCCGCACCAAAAGACTTGGCCGAGGAGCTCGCGCACGTCAAACGGGTTGGTGAAGGTGACCGTGAGCAGTAGGAGGATGCCGCCGCGGTCAGGAACCTCGTTGAGGGTGAACATCCTAGGCGAGCCCCGTGGGAGGTGAGCATAGCCGGCTCTGAGGAAAGCGCGGGTGAGTTCGACGGACCCCCTCCACCTTGAAGTCGCCCACACACGGAGCTCCCTCTCCACGAGCACGCCCGGTGGGTAGCGCAGCTCCGGCATGACAGGAGGACGATTGAAGGTCGGCCCGTTGAACTGCATCTTCACTTGGTCGCTTGGAGAGGGCTCGGTCGCTTGGGTGTTTGATGTTGGAGAGAATGGATCGGATCTGGCTTGTGGGTGGGGGAGGAAGAGAGGCACCCCATTTATAGGCCTGTGGGTGGGAGAGGAAGATTGAAGGGATGAGAATGGTGTGTGCGTGAATCCGGACGCATGTGCGTATCCGTTACGTTTAGGACCCTTAAAATTTTGCACGAAAATGATGCATGGGGCGCGTGCGTGCATATGAATCACTGCATAGGGAAGCTCTTTGACTGGGCGCATGCATCTGACTCGCTGCCGTAATCTGAATCACTGCCGTAATCTGAAACAATGGCCTAACTCTGAATCAATACATGCATGGGCACCTAGCTCGCCTCGCTCGCATGCATGCACGTCTGCCTCCCTCCCGCGCATGCAAACCCATGTCGCCGCCCTTCCCATGCATGCAGGCCTGGAAAGGCTGCGACGGGCGAGACGGCCCAACAGTCCATCCAGCGCGCCCGGTACTTGTTCAGAAAAAACAATCTCCCAGCCAATCAAATTGCATCTCGTGGATCGCCCCCATCCTCCCCGCAGATTCCTTCTAGAAGGGTTAGATCGACGGTCCTTGATCGCCGCTAGGGTTAGATGGACGGTCCTTGTTCAGCGCTAGGGTTAGCGGGGTTTGGGAGGGGTTTGGAGCAGTCAAAGATAGGTTTGACCTGATTTCAAATGAGCATAATAAATTAAATAAAAATCAGAAAAATGAAAAACCTGCGCACATAGTCTTCTTATGTCATATACTAACGATTTAAGTTGATAAACAAGGTTTACATACATTTAAATGATAAGTTCATGTGCCTTATGTGATATCTCAAGTATCTCAAACTCTCTTGTACGAAGTGAAGAGAAGTGCTTTGGTGAAATGAACATGAAAATTTCAAAAAACTCGCCACAGCTTCATTTTGGAGTGACTAAGAAGGATCCAGACTTAGTTTTTCATTTTGATGTTTTAGACTTGTTTAAATCTTGGTCAAAGTTAAGTTTGACCAGAATTCAAATGAGCAAAACAAATTTAAAAAAATCAAAAAAATGGAAAAACCAGCGCACATAGTCTGTATATATAGAATATATGTGTAGGAAAGTTATTTGGCTGATTTAGACAAGGTTGAAAAAAACCTTGCTTAGAAATGAGGTCATTTACCCTACCTTTGGACCCCTCTTTTTAGCACATTTTTCATGAAAATTTCAAAAAAAAACTCACCACAGCTTCATTTTGGAGTGACTAAGAAGGATCCAGGCTTAGTTTTTCATTTTGATGTTTTAGACTTGTTTAAATCTTGGTCAAAGTTAGGTTTGACCAAAATTTAAATGAGCAAAACAAAATTCAAAAAAATCAAAAAAAGGAAAAACCAGTGCACATAGTCTTTGTATATAGATTATATGTGTAGGAAAGTTATTTGGCTCAAATAGACAAGGTCAAAAAAATCTTGCTTAGAAATGAGGCCGTTTACCCTACCTTTGGAGCTCTTTTTAGCACATTTTTCATGAATGTGAGTTTACCAAAGTTTCGGAAGAATTTCAACATCCATATAGCATGTCAAATTTGAAGTTCTAACATAGTTCCAACATCATTCAAACATAGTTCTAACATAGGTCCAACATCATTCAACAGAAATACAACATTATTCATAATGTTTCATAATTATTCATAAATAGCGTTGGGGCTTCTATCTGTTCCTTGAGCTTCTTGCCATCACTTTGCTCCTCGTGCACCTTGTGCTCATTGCTTCTTCTCTTCTCCTCTTGGTTGTCGGTACCTTGCGCGTCTTCTTCAAACCTACCACAGAGCTGTGCAAAACATAAAGGGTAATGAGATCATGTCAAGTGATAAATGTACAGTAGTATTTGCAAGATTTACATACCTAGTAGAACTCACAACAACAGAAGGTTGGTCACCATTTGGAACCTCACTTGGACCACCATTTGGAGCCTCACTTGGATCACCATGATCACCATTTGGAGCCTCACTAGAATCATCATTTGGAGGATATTTTGGATCATCGTCAAAATCATGCGTCTGTTGACCATCATCATTTGGAACCTCGTCAAAATCCTCATCTGATGCAACCGGTTGACCGTCATTTTCATCATCTGTTGAGGCAACCGGCTGCTGACCAACATTTTCATCGAAGCCTTCATCGAAACTCTCTCCGAACGCTGGATCTACTGTGTTATCACAATACTTACCGAAATGACCAGACCCACCACACCTTGTGCACTTACACTTCCTCGCTCCAAGTCCAGCTCCTTCGCTGCGAGGTCTGATTCGACTCTTACTTGGTCTACCTGCTGCTCTCTTCAGAACTGGAGCGCAAAGCTTGAATCCAGGGTCCATGTCCCATTGTTGTTTTCCCTCCATAGCAGGCAATGCATACACATATGTGGCTTTGAACCTTGCAACAGAGTAGTAATCATGCACATACTGATGTATGTTCCCTGCTGGACCTGGGAGAGAAGTGATGAAAAACAAGGCATGAATGCATGGCAACCCAGTTATCTGCCATTGCCTTCAACTACAAGTTAAAGCTTTTAAATCCACTGTATATCTCCATTCCCTCTTCTCTTTATCTGAATATGATATCTCTGTTGTGGTACCCGAGAAAAGAGTCCTGTTCATTTCCAAGCCTGTTGTTTTCTGATTCAGTTCATTCATCACGGCAGGGATGATAATGTGGCCCATGAATTTTGCCTCGGTTATTCCTGCACGATAATGAAATTTCTGCATGTATTATATCCTTATCCTGTCAAGAAAATCCACCACATAATGACCCTTTAGTTTCCGGATCGTTGAGTTGAAAGACTTTGCTAGATTATTGTGCACATAGTCAACTTTGCTTAGTTCACTGAATTGGCTTCTGGCCCATAACTTGGAGTGGTGTGTTTCCAAGTATTCTTTCACTTTGGGATTCATGTATAACTGCCTCAAGTGGTAGTTGTGCTTCTTCACACTGCAAGTCAAAGATGCTGGCCATAAATTGTCGGTATACACCTTTCCTTTGAATTTCTTCATGAAATTTGCAGCAAGATGACGCATGCATTCCCTATGCTCTACTCCAGGGAACACATTGTCCACGGCCACTTCTAAACCTTTGCAGGCATCTGTATGAATGACCAAACCATTGGGATGTGCAATAGCCCGACGCAGATTATGCAAAAACCAAGTCCAACTCTCCTCAGACTCTGTCTCCAGCACACCGTACGCAACTGGAAATACAAAACTGTGTGCATCAACTGCACAAGCTGCTACTAACTGCCCTTTAAACCTCCCTGTGAGAAAAGTGGCATCAATAGCCAAATAAGGCCTGCAGCCTGCCAAGAAACCCCGACGACAAGCCTCAAAGCAGACAAAAACCCTCCTAAAGCATTCCTTGGTCTTTGTCACTCCCCTGAATGTGTACTCCACGGTGTGGTGGTCAATATCTACAATACTACCTGGGCTGGTCCTCTCCACTTCACCTTTGAATGAATACAACAATTGAAAACTTTCCTGCCAGCTACCATAAATAGAATCCATAGCATGTTGTTTACCATTGAACAACCTCATGTATGGTAAATCTATCTTGAACTTGTATTTGATGTTCTTCTGCAATTCCTTTGGACCCACTTGCTGGTTTTCTTTCACCCACTTCTTTACTTCTTCTGCCACCCATCTTGACTTGGCTCTACTGATTGTATCCTTCCTAAGGGTTGATTCCAGGCATGTGTGCTTAAAAGGGTTCACTTTGACCTGAACATTCATGCTATTTCGCATTTTAGATGCGAGCATCCTCCATGGACAACCCTCAGTCGGACAGCGCACTCTATAACGTACTTGATCGCTCTTGTCAACTTTGAAAGTACGTTCTATCTTGATGCAGTGTGTCACAAGTGCATTTCTACACTCAGTCATGGATGCAAAAACGATACCTTCTTCCATATGAGGGTTCAAAGGGTCCCATTCAACAGCTGCAAGGTCTCCGTCCTCACCCACCGCGTCATCATCCACACGGACTGCATTATGAGCCTCATCTTGGTTTTCAGCCCGAGGTGCCCGTCGTAAATTCTGAATAACATCAGAATATAGCTTCTCTTCATCAACCCCAGAATTGTATTCATCGGGCTCCACTTCAAGGGGGACCCTACTGCCGGTGCCCACACTTGTCGAGCCACCACGTCGCTGTGCACTAACTGAACTGTTCTGGCTAGAGATGCCCTTACGACGACTTGGTTCTCCCCGAGATGTTGCACCCGCCATCCTAGGTCCAAATGCCTGCTCAAGCACATCAATTTGCAGCCTCACATGAAAATTCTCTTTCTCTTTATGCCTAGCAAACATGGTAGCCGGCTCTTCATCATTACTAACTGTCACCCATTTCTTTTCCACATCATAGTATTTGTATACCACTTCATCAAGCAAACCCCAAGGATATTGGCTACAAATTACCTCCCCAAATTATCTGAAACTCCAATTACTAGCCATTGGCAACCGATAATCGAAACCTCCTTGGAATTTCTTCTTTTCTTTGCATTGAACATGTATGGGTCCCTTCTAATGTGCACCAAGAAAGCAAACCGCAACTCCATCCTAACCGACGAAAAACAGAGACGCAATCAGCACACTAATCGGGCAAACCTACTCGAATCGACTGTTCAAATGCACAACTAAGCTCAATCTAAACAGGAGGCGTGACTTACTCCTCGGGAACCCTGTCGTGGACGCGGCGGATCTCCGGGCCGATGCCTGCCTCGCCAAATACTCCAGGGTCGCCGCTGCTCGCCAATTCGCGCTGGGGTTCCTCCTCCTTGTTCAAACAGCTCCACCAGCCCCCCACATTTGAGCGCTCCGGCAGGGCGCACGAAAGGAGGCCGCGCCGCGGGTCGAGCAGGTGGCGGGCGCCTCACCCGTGGCGTCGCAGGAAGGTGGCGGGCGGAGCAGATAGCGGTGGAGCGTCGGCGCAGGACGGTAGCCGCGGAGCAGGCCGTGCAGCTGGTGGCGAGGTAGGTGTTGGCTGCGGCGCAGGTGGCGGCGGCGGCGCAGGAGGGCCGGCCGGCGGATGGGCAGAGTGGGCGTCGATTTGGCCGGCTAGAACCCTACGAATGATTTGGGTATTTTGTTGCATGGGCCCACATGTCAGCTCCGGACCCACGTCCACGCGGTCCCGCGTGTAAGCTCCGGACCCACAACCACTAACGCCGCCGGACGGAATGGACTAAAATCTGGCCGTTTGGCCTCGTCATAGTAGCTGCGCATGGACTAGGGGCAAAACTGAGCACAATTCGTATCTGATGGCAAAACTGAGCACATGAACACCATCGAGGGCAAAAGGATAATTAACCCTTCTTGATACGTCGGACGACACAAGCGAGGAGGAGGACGACGACGACTCAGAGTACTCCTCGTAGTTTCTAGTTTGTGCTGTTTGGTTGAACTTTGCTATTTGTATCGGACTAGTTTGTGCTGTTTGGTTGAACTTTGCTATTTGTATCGGACTAGTTTGTGCTGTTTGGTTGAACTTTGCTATTTGTATCGAATTATCTATTTGGTTGAACTAGTTTGTGTTCTGGTTGCTCGCGTGCGCCTTTTTTTTGCAGCGCCTGTTGGAGCGGGTCGCGCGCGCAATATTTTGCAGCCGCTGCCGGAGCCAGCGCCCTGCCGCGCGCAAAAAACCGCTATTTCCGCGCGTAAAAAACTGTTTTAGCGCGCCGCTCGTTGCGCGTATGCTGGAGATGCTCTAGAAAAATCATAGCAAGGTGAGCGACGCTATTCGGCCCAGCCCATAGCGCGCTGTGGCGACCATCGAGCGCTTAAGGATGAATCTCCATGGGAGCTCCTGCTCGACGCTCGTGTGCGTCAAAACGAAGTGGTTGCGCTAATGCTGATGCGCGAATGGGCCGGCCGGTAATTGAAAAACAAAAACGATCGCAATGGGAGTCAAACTCTAGACCTAGCGCTGCGTGCTAACGAAGCTGGCCAGCTGGGATACTAATTGTGTACATCATAAAAACGGCGTTTGTTTTTAAGTACCAACCCAAATGGTAGATCCGGGGTTTTTCAACATTTTCCATTAATTCTTGGAAAAATGAAAATCTTAAATATGCGAACAATGTTTCGAAAATCGGACGCAAATTTCGATTATTCTTTTTATTTTAAACGTGAACTATGTTTTTCAAAAATTGAACAAATTTCAAAATCTGAATACTTTTTTTGTACCGTGAACAATTTTTAGAAAGCGAATTTAGAATACACATTGAACATTTTCTTAGTATAGGGTGAACCTTATTCAAATAAACACTGAACATTTTTTTAAAATACGCTGAACTTTTTCTGAATGCACGCTGAACAAAATTTCTCTACATGATGAACATTTTTTATACACACTGAACATATTTCAATGTAAGGTTTACAATATTCAAATACACATAGAACATTTTTTTTAAATGCAATGAACTCCTTTTGAATGCATGCTGAACAAAATTTCTATACATGATGAACATTTTTTTATACACACTGAACATTTTTTTCAATGTATGGTGAACATTTTTCTTCAATACGGTGAACAAAAATTTGGAATTCAAAACTATTTTTGAAACGTGAACAAAAAAAACATGAACACAATTTGGAATTTTAGAAAACATTTTCTGAAAAGTCAAACGAATTTCGAAAAATCTGGACATATTTTGGATATTTTGAATTTATGGAAAACAAAAAACTAAAAATAAAAAAGAAACACAAAAGTAGAAAAAAATAAAAGAAAGGGGATAAATAAGAAGAAAAAAGAAAACGATTACTAAAAGTTATGAAGAAAACCGAAAAACCTTTGAAGGAAACAAAACAGAAAAAACCCGGTTCAGGGAAACTTCTGGAAGATTCACAAGACCAGTTCCTCGCTCCAAGTGGGCCGGCCCATATCGTGTCGATCGGTTTCTTTGCTTCAGCGAAGCGGGGACAGCTTGACGCTCGCGAGCGTCATATAGGAATCGCCGTCCAGGTTGCTCCGCATCTGACCTTGAGCAACGGAGAGAAGCTAAACCCTCGGGTCTCGGGACGCCGCCGCGCCGTCTCAACTCTCAATCCACGCCGATCTCAAGCCACGTCTCCGGCGATCTTCTGGCATGTCTTCATCGAGGAGGATTAACAGGGTCGTGCTGAGGAAGCACGTCCCGATCTTCGATGCCGAAGAAAAAGAGCAGGAGAACGCGATCCTCGCCCGCGCGACCAAGGATTGGGCGGGCGTCAAGGACGGGTCCTGGATACTGGACCAGTTCTCCCTCGACGCGCACCTCGTCGAGCCGCCGGAGCTCTCCACCTTGTACGTGCGTGCCAAGATCGAGGCCCGGGAGCGCGGAATCAAGTGCATCTTCGAGTCCATGGCGGAGAACTTCATCCTCATGAGGCTGCTGTTGGGCGACAGGGATTATGGGCTCGTCTACGACGGCGCCAAGAACACGCTCTCGCTGCTCCCCCGCGTCCCCGGCGCCAACACGAATTACTTCATGGCCTGCCTCATGACGCCCACGGTCTTTCCTGTGCCCTTCGAACTCCTGGAGCGGCCCGCCGTCCTGCCACGCAAGGACGGCTCCTACGATCTGCTCAACGTGGGGTTCTTCTGGGAAAGGTACGATGGAGGGTGGCAGTGGAGCGGGAGGGGCATTCTCTTCCGGTGGTCGAGCCGTGGCCCTGCCGAGTGGACGAAGCAGGTGGCGCGTCTCAGCCCGCAGATCCGGCTTCCGCGTGAACACCCCGAGCGGCCGTTGCACGAAGCAGACGTGGTCTTCACTTTCAAAGGGAAGGTTTTCTGGGCCGACCTTCTCCATGGCGCCATTGTCTGCGACATGATCTCCGCCGGTACCAGGGACGACGACCACGTGGAGCTGGATCTCCCAGAGGAGTGCCAAGGGCGTGACTTCTGGAACAGCTGCCCCAACCCCAAGGAGCATCGGACCATGGGCCCAGTCAGGGACTCCATAAAGTTCATCTCCATCGTCACTGCCGACGGTGAGACCCCCCGTGACAACACGCGCCCTGCCGACGTCGTGCTGCGGAGCTGGACTCTGGCGCCGGATCTTCGCTCCTGGACGAGAGACGACGACATGGAGCTGCCCTTGACGCTGCTCCTGGAATCGGAAGCCTACAAGTGCCAGGGGCTGCCGGTCGCAGTGCCGCAGCACCCATATCTGAAGCCTGACGAGGAGGGTGTCCTCTACCTCTCGCTGGGAGATTACTACGTCGACAAGAGAAGAAGGCCACGACTATGCATGAAGGTTGAGTATCTGATCAGCATCGACATGCGCAGGAAGTCTCTCCTGTTCCACAGCCACATCAAAGATGGATTCGCACCGCCCAAAGGAAAAATGAATCGTCTGCTATAGATGGTACTTTGAATCTGAATTTATTACTATACTATACTCCTATATGATGTTAATTTTTTTTGCGACTGCTATATGATGTTATTTAAGCACGTCGTATTAGTGTATTTGGCAACCAAGTGATGATTCTAGTTATACTAGCATTCATCTGTAGCTCATCTTTTAAGTATTTGGCAACCAAGTGATAATTCTAATCTAGTTAGCAGAATTGTCAAGATGCAAACGATCGGTGGCCCATGGGTGGAGACATAACATGGTCCAAGACTTAATCTTAAGGGCTTGTGGGGAACACAAGATCATATCCTTCATCCTCCCCTTCGTCTCTCCTCCCAAGGGAAAAGGCGGCTAGGTTTTCTACCTCTCCTCGGCGGCGCCGCCGATTTGCCTCATATCCTGTGGACTTAGGGCCATAGGGGTGCGGTGGATTCCGGCCCTTGTCGACAAGAGGGCTCGTTTCTTAGATGTTTCTTCGAGTTTTGTTAGGGTTTGTGAACGACCCTGAAGATGGAATAAGATTCTCCCTACCTAGCCCCCGTCTCGGTGGTGCTTTTAGCATCGTCGGATGGCGTGTGGAGGTGTGTCTCCAGCGGGTCTTGCAATATTCAGTCGGTGGTTATCTTTGGTGGATCTGCTCGGATCCGGTCTTCGTTCATGTGTCTTCAAGTTGTATCCTTTGATCTACTCTTCTCTCAGCGGCGATTGCTGTTTTGGTGCGCTGATCCTATGGGGCCTTAGCGCGATGACTTCCCGTTTGTCTGCTACAACAAGTTTTGCCCCTCTCCAATGAGTGAGGGGCAATAACGGCTACGTGCCATTGGATCACTTCAATGGTTGTAGTCGTCGCAAAATGGTCTACTGATGGTCTGCTATTGCTAGGGTTTACTTGTAGCTTTTCCGAAGTAAGAGTACCGATCCCATAGGGAGTACAAGAATCAGCCATTCAACTAGCAATGCCTGCAAGTTAAATGAAATCCAAAGCAATAGTAGTATGGGTGAAAGTGGTGTAGCGAACAAAGAAGTAAAGTATTGAAATAAACTAAAGTAACAAGAGACGTGAATGAAAGTTTTTGAAATTGATAGGACTAAGGCGTTCCTAAGGAGTCAGGCTTAGAGGTTTGCTCGTCCCCGAGCAAATACGGCAGTTTGTAAGAAAGAGGTCATCTTGATTACGAGATGCAGATAACGAAAATGAACGAGTCCATCCAATGATTCAAGAATTCATATCTACTATATCTAAATAGGAGCTCCCCACTACCAGATTTTCCTGCCCTCTCATGCATCCACGTCACCATATATTCTTTCAACGATTTGATTAACTACAAGTGGCTCAAATCTGCAGCCCAAAGACTTGACCTCCCCGTGTACCATGCCCCTCCCGTTGGCTGCTCCTTCGTCGGGTCCTGGCCTCCCGAGAACGCGTCTCTTTACCGGAAAAGAATTCTTCAACTCCCCAATTCACGCGCCGGCTTCTTCTCCTTCCCTGCCAACGCTCTCAATGCCAAATTCTATTACTCATCAGTTATCATGCATCTCCTCCTCTACCATCCCCATCTCCATGACGCCATTCGCCTCCCAATCCAGATCCATCTCTTCTACAAACCGATCCATGCGTTCGCCCATGGGATTCTCCATGGATCCCACCTCTCTTACCCGGCCTTCTGTAATCCCATGACATAGCATCTTCCATTCGTCCGGCGTGGTCGAGGCATCCTCACGGGGCATGGGCCTGAGTTGTGGCGTGATGGCAATGAGGTATCCCAAATCAGCAGCACCTGGGAGGCGACATGCAGCCGACGGGTATGGGGTGGGCGGCGCGGGGTTGGTGGCGTTGGTGGCGTTGGTGACGCACAGTGGCGCGAGCGCTTGGCGATGATTGAAACCAATCCAAGCCAGTAAGTTTTTATTTTTTAGATAATCCAAACCAGTAAGTTGCAGCCGTAGCCTTGCACATGCTTTTTTGGATTCTGATATATTAGATCACTTCTATTTCTACCTTCAGTCATGGGCTACACTACGCTGCTAAATTATTCTGCACACATTTTTGTATCTGAACAGGGATGAATTGCATGTACGAATTTGATTGCCATGGATCTTTCACTTGGACTTGAGGTAGTTAATTCCTCTGCTCAGTTTCATTTGCAAGCATAATTAGTATAATTCACATTCATATCTGCATTTTTTTCCCTAGCGCCACCACAAGTACTTAAGTATTTTGATCTGCCTTGGTCGTCCACGCTCATGTCTGCTGCCTGCTGGTACTACCGTGCTTGAGGGGATGAATCTGGAGGCCTCTCCATAGCGGACTTCCTATTTCAATCCCGCTGCTGTATCAGGTTTCGTTCAGAACCACCACCTCCCCCCCCCCCCCCCCCCCCCCCCCCCCCCCACATTCCAATACTAATATGTTTTCTAGCTGCTATGCCGCCAGAGTACCTACAGCAGTTAAGCTAAGCCGCTGATTTTTTTTGTCAGCCAATGTTACTTTCCTAATATTGATGTTCCGAATATATATATAATTGGCTTTTGTGCTCTGCATTCTGACGCTGTCTTTTTGGATTGTGACGCGAATTTTGTTTTGGCACATTCAGGAAAAAGTGCATGGTTTAAACCATGTTTATCTTGATTGCAGGTTTAAACAATAGGGGATCCGACACATGGCTCACATGGGTGTCATACTTTGCATTTGTTTGAGGGCATGTTCATCTTGATTTCTTTTGGATTCAACAAGAAATGAAAGAAAAAAATACATTGGCATTCAACCGTCTAGGGTCGTCAATTTATATGAAGTAAGATTGTTTATTCTAAGTGCTCACCATATTTTTTTACATTATTGATTCTCAAGTCACCGGGCCAGGTAATCCCATGTTATTATGATATTTTTTCATTAACATTAATGTTTCAGTTGCTGTGAATACAATTATTCACTTTGGAGTTATCTGGAGAAGTATGCAAACAACATGTTCTGTTCTCATGATCGCACAATTTGTATCCAAAAACTATTGCATCAAGTCCAATTTCTATATCTCACAAAAGGTAGTACAGTAGCATATACATGTAATAAAAATTACGCTTGAGCAACTAATAACTTATGAGTGATCCATGTTGCCCTCTTCTAATATGCAAAAGTACACATGTTTCTCTCATCACCATTTTTGCAATTGAATAAGAATGTGTCAGCTACTTTGTCAGAGATTGTCGTCCAAACATGCTATTTTGCTTCAAACTATGGTTTACTCAAGATGACATATTTATGGTTTCCTCATGGTGTTTGCGTGCGACTTTGCTTTGTAACTAAGTTTATACATTTTTAGTTATTTTATATTTGTTGTTGTTCTGGGGAGTTGACAAGTGGAAGACCTTCTCGACTATATAGCCATTCATAGTAAATAGAAGGGACCCTAAATAGAATGGTGAATTTGAAATAGAATTGGGAATTTGTTTGTATGCTCAATAGAAAAGTTAATTGTATGTACAAGTTTAGAAGCAAAAGCTTTCGCGATGTACCCATTGTTTTATGTTTTCTTCTCCTTACCTCCTCTCACATGTACTATATTGTCTCTTTAAGTAGTTTGGCATGCTAATGTACCGATACACTGTTCATAAGTTTTGCTATGTACCGCTAAGAAAAATCACAGTATGTTCCCGCAGCAACGCGCGGGGTATCTTCTAGTTATATAAATAATCACACATTACTATCTATCGGTTAGTAGACGTGTTTCAACTCTACGTAATAATTCACCCGTCTTTAAGACGAGCAAGTTACACCGTCCTTTTATTTTTATTTTTCTTCCGCTTCTTTTTGAAAGAGCCAGGCCTATGCCCATGTCACTTCGGATTGCTTTTCTTTTAGGCGTGACATGGAAATATAGGCATGGTTCTTTACATCAATAAGCATTTGAATTAGTTCCGAAAAGTTCTTATCAGAGAAGTAACTTGCTCTTTATTATTTTCGCTTGGTTCACTAGACATATGACTTCATCAAGTATTTATTAGAAAAACTACTTGTTAACCTCTTCTACCAATCAATACTAAAGATGTGGAAGACCTATAATCATCTCTATCAAGCGGAAATACATAGCACACAGTTGAATATGATATCCAACACAATTTCAGGAATACAATAATAGAACACTCATCGCATATATTTTGACATGTCTTGGATCGTGCTAGTACTAGGTACTTCCAAGTTACCAATTTTCATTCAGTTTAATTGGTTGAATTGTAACTATGTGATATTCGTAAATGGTGATAACTAAATGCATTGTTTTTCTTTACCGAAGAGTGATCTTTTACATTTATAGTACACAAGATTCTTATGGAGCACAATTTTCTGATACTTATCCGCATTGCCAAGAATTTTCAATCCATGCCAAGATAGGTTCATATCTTTAAAGCCATGATTCCCAATTTTTCATACACCACGGAGATGTTTGTGTGTAATGTTTTTCTTCCATAGAGATATTTGTTCTCCCTCCTACATGCTCTCTGTAGTCTCCATGCCGTAACAAAAAACACTACGCTTTATTCATGCAATGAAATGTCCTATTATTTATGATTGAAACTCAAAGCATATAACCTCTTTCAGATAGTGCAACTGTATGCATGTGAATACATGTACTTTGATGCCTCTTGTGCGTTGCGTGTGCTTGGCAGGATTCTATTTGTACCAGATCATATCTATTCCGTGAGATAATGCGTGTGCGGGGACAAATGAATGATTCTGTATTTCGTTCTGTGTGTCATATCTTCTAGGGATGTTTGCATGCATTACTCAAACTATTGCAGAAGTGCCAGATGTCCTGAACCTATTCTATAGAATGATCTGAGAGTATGATTTCTTTTGTTGAAAATTGTGGAGCTTAAAAAAATACAACTTATGCAAACCAGCAAGGGTTGAAACAATATTATATCTATTGGATCACATAGCTAGGTGTAATATAAGAAAACACGGGTGTTTCATGTTTGCCCTACCTATTGCAGCATATAGAGTTACTTCCCCAACTGGGACTGCAGTCAGATTTTTCTTGTGCTTTATCTATCAATATTTTTGCCCTATTATAACTCATTCACTTTTACCAAGATTTTCTATTTTTAGGGGCAATACTCTCTATGTTAGCTTCATTGCTTATGCAAAAATAAGATAAAATATTGTACTTTTTTTTGCGGGAATATGCAAAAAATAATAATGAAGGGGTGTTGTATCAGATCACACAGCTACTTCCAAATGCTTGCACCTAACATTGTTGCCATTTTTCTCTCAAAAAAAAAACATTGTTGCCACTTTTCTTGATATCTAGCCATCTAACTGGCTAAATGTTTTTACTAATACTTCTGTTTTTTGCTATCTTGCATTTTAGTACTGTACTCTTGGTACGAACTTGGACCGACTGCTCTTCCTCAAAAAAAAAAAAAAAAAAAACTGATGTTCCTCTGTGTTCTGTTGACTTATAAATACGTGTCCATCGGCAGGCGTGTGATGAGGGCTAAGCTCTTTCATTTCCATGTGTCCAACGCTTTGCTTCTGGTGGCGACTAGCGCGCGAGAGCGTTCAATCCTAAAATAAGAATAGATTAAACGCTCGCGCTGCACGCGCGCCCTTGTCTGTAGTGGTTTGTTAGCTTGTTAATCCAAGCACCGTTGTCAGTCAGTCCGCCGTTAGTTGCCGCGCTGCTTCCATTCGAGTCCAAGACTGATGTTTATACAAGTAACAGTGAAGCAATGCTGCTGCTGCTGCACATGGATGTAGATTAGGATGGTGATTAAGGAATAATGTCCATGTGATGTGCTGTGTGACCGCGACAGCTAGTGACTGCACCAAAAAGATATGTGCACGTTTATCTTTCACCAACAGCTCCACCCAATATTAGTGTCACATGCAGACGCTGGAGTCAACAGTCAACCCCTTCACAAGACTACCTACCATGCTTACACACGGAAACAAACAGGGGGTGAAAGAAAAAAATGTTCTCCAAGTCTCCAACCCCAATCATCAAAGTGCTCACTATAAATGGACATGGATCTCAGTACAAACAGCAAAGCACAGGACTACCTAAGCTTCTTTTCAGGACCATGGAGCGCAAGCAGGAGCAGAAGAAGAGCTTCGGGGAAGAAGCAGCCATGGCCATGGAGGCCTCCTCCTCGGCGTTGAGGTCGCTGCTGCACAGCATGGCCCAACGATGCGCCAGCTACCTGGGTCTCGCGGCTCCCCTAGCATCCGACTACTCCCGGTCCCTTGGCGCTGGCGGCGATGACCTGAAACCAACCGGCGCTGCCGATGGCGTTGTGCCCCCGCCGGAGGAGGAGTTCACGGTCGTCCAGGTGCAGTCGAGATCGATGGTGTTTCAGAACAACCGCAAAATAGATCAAGGAGTCGGTGGACGTGGTGGGATCAAATATTGATTAACCGACACAGCTTCCTTGTAGGCTCCTCATGTGCCTCTACCTCCAGTAATCATCGATGTTTGGGTCTGAATTATCCACCAGCTAGTATATATATTTTCCAAATAATTTCTACTGTTGTCACCTTGGTTCAATACGGTATAAAAGCCGTCTTTTATTTATGGGAAACGTTTCGCTTCAGTGCGCCGGCCGAATGCTCGGCCGGTCGCTTTCCCAGCGGCGCTCACGGGGCACACAGACAGCTCATCCCACCCACCATTTTATTTTTTTCCACACATCCTGAAGCTTATCCGCGCACTTCTCTTCTCCCCTACCTCGCATCTCTCCTCCCAAATTCCAATCCTCCATGAAATTCCTCCCTCTTTTTTCCTTTGACTCCACGCCGGCGAGCAAGCCACTCCGGTTAGCCAGCACCACCCCTTGAACCTTCCCCTTAGTCCCCCACGATCCATGGTCACAGACGGTGGGTCTCTGGAACTGGCGATGTGCTGTGCTGCAAGGGGGCAGGTTCCCTTGCTGGAACCATCGCCGTGCTGGTAGCTCTACGGCCGCCGTGCTGGAATCCGGCCACACCCGTGCTGGAATCGGTGAAGAAAATTGCTGGAACCGGCTATTCTATTTGTTACAACCGATGATTCAAGACGTTGCATCCATGGTGGTGGAGGTATTTTTTTGCTGGAACTCCCAAGCTGATTTGCTGGAACCGGCTACTAGATTTGCTGGATCGGACAAAGTTTTTTGTTGCGACCGTCAGCGACGACGCATGTGTTTTTGTTGTAACCGGTATATGTATTTCCTGCCATCGGTGATTTGATTCGCTGCAACCGTTCAATTGTTTTGCTACATTCATTCAGAGCCGAGCTGCATCCTGCGACGGCGGCAACCTTTTTTGCTGCAACCGTTGTAGTTTTTGCTACCTCCGTCGAGGATTTTTGCTACATCATTTTTTCATGGTGGAGCTGCAGTCTCGACGATGGCGACCATGATTTTGTGTTGCAACCATCGTTGCTTTTTCCTACGACCTATGAATTTTTTGCTACATACGTTCATTTTTTCTTTCTTTTTTTGAGATGGTGTGCTACATCTGACGACAGAAGAGGGCGAGCGCGGGAGACCAACGCGAGCGCGGAGGCGTGGGCGAGGACGTAGGTGCGGCCGCGCCTCGCCGGAGCGCACACACGCAGGGCTGGGGCAGAGACATCCCGGATCGAAATATGAAACTGAAGAAGAGGGGGGAAGAAGAAGATGACGTGGGGGTACGAATCGAACGGTTGTTAGGTGCTGGATCGCACGGCTGGGCAGCGACAGGCCCAAATTTGGGCCGGTGCGCCGGCGCCTATCAGGCCCCTTTATTTATACTGAAATGTTTAGTAAAATTTGTGCAACTTGCCTTGTGCGATTTTAAAAGGAATGAAATCCTAGTTTCCACAGGAAATTACTCCTTTGAATGATGCTAGAGTACTCGTTTCCTTAGGGCATCCGCACCCTCAACCGAACTCCGCGCCATCCGATCCAGCCGCACAATGCCCAGCTGCCTTCCTGGCACACTCCCCACCGTCCCATCAGGTAAACCAGTGCCTCAGCGCCTCTACGACTCCGGGGGTCCATGGCGCATGGGCCGTGAACACAGACGACACCTCTCATTTGGCGTATTTCTCATCAACCTGTCGTGTACTCGTTTTTTCAGCGGTATCGGGTCTGCCGCGTCAGCTGGTGCCATCTCGTGCACTTGTCTGTCTAGATGGGGTCATGAGGGGCTGGCCTGTCCGGCCCTTGTTGTCTACTCTGTTGGTCTACGGTGGTGGCTGGCCCCAGATGTTCGAATGCCACCTACTTGGCCTTTATGTCCACTCGGTTGTTTCATGCTATCGTGGTTACCGCGCCATCTGGTCCCGGATGCTGGATCGCCGCCTGCTCGGGCATTCATGTTCACTCGACTATTGGATGTTGCTAGGGGTTAATTGTATGGTTGAGGCTGTCTATTCAAACTCGCTTGGTCGGCACTCTTGTTCCGCTCGCATATTGCTAGAGGCTAACTATTTAGGGGTGGTTGGTCGGTCCACCCGACTATTGGACGTTGTTCGGGCTATCCCATTAGTGTTGTATGGGGATTTTTTAGTCGTCCGATGCTTTCGGTCATAGGGTGGAGCCTGTGTTCGATGGGCTGATTTGTAGGGCGTGAATGGGAGATTTAAATTTTCTTTTGAAACTTCACAACTCTCAACGTAACACAACGGAACAGAAAACTATCAGAAGCAGTTCTATCGAGAAAATCTACTGAAAGATAATACAGCAAGAAATAACAAGGCAGGCTACTTTGAGATATTCATCAGATAAGAATTGAGAAGAATAACAACGTGTAATAGTAGATGAACATCAGGAGGATAAACAAACAAACAGTCTTCAACATAGTGAGAGATAACACAAAACAAAACATGATCTCAACACATATAGAATTGCACGAGGAGAATGAACAGTCAAATTCTTGAAGAACAACATATGTGGAATAACTCAACCGAAAGTAAATTACTGAAAGTGATGCGGAATGAGAAAGGATGAGTGGTGCTCGATGGCGATCGAGTATTTGATAGATCAGTTCACTCTTCTGCAAAAGAGCTATGTCTGATTGGAGGAACTTGTGATTTAACACGGGATCAAACTTCTCCCCATCTTATTCTCCTCAACGTGAAGTTCCTTGAACTTCAATTGATTTCACTTGTGGTAGATTCTTCTCAGCAATCTCCAAACATTCAACAGACTTTGTCATTGTGACCAGAATTACTCTTGGCCACTCTAGACCAACGCCTAACTGTCTAGAGAGTATGCAACTCTCAAGAGTAATAGGCTCAAGAACTCTCAACTTAGATCTATGTGATGCTCAACCACTATCTTGTTGGGAATCGTTGCATGGAAAACAAAAAAAATCTACGCACACGCAATGATCTATCCATGGAGATGCATAGCAACGAGGGGGAGAGTGTGTCTTGTAAGTGCATCTAGTGTCACCCCTAGTTGGTTTTGGAGTATTGACGACAAACTTGGTTGAGGGACTAATATGTTTGTGAGAATTGCAGGATAACAGGTAGTAGTCCCATATTGATTCAGTTTACCTACCAGAGATGACCCCTAAAAATGTGTGAAGACATTGAAGACAATGGTGGTTTGTGAAGATATTCACATTGAAGACTATGACATGAGAAGACATCGCATGAAGACCATGGAGTGCGAAGACATAGTTGTTTCGTAGTTTCCTTTTCTTCTTTGTTGAGTCATAGGAACCACCGCACTGTTAAGTGGGGTCCAAGTGAACAAAGTCAGAGTGACTGATGTGATGCTCAACCAAATCCTATGTCTTCGAGCGAAGACAATGAGAGCAAATCTTATCCAGAGTTGGACGAGTCAGCTTTACTTGTAGCCCAAGTCAAGCTGCCGCGTGTGTTTGAAATCTGACCGTTGGACACGTGTCAGTTCCTTAGTGACCCAGGGTCATTTCGGACAAATCAGGTCGGGTTGCCTCCTGGCTATAAATAGCCCACCCCCTACACCATAAATTGGTGGCTGCTCAGAGTTAGTGCGCGGCTTTTGTCGTTTAAGAGCAACCCACCTCCAAAGCATTTGAGAGAGATCCTTGCGAGGACAAAGCCCAAAACACCCAGAGCCAAAGAGTGTTAGGCATCACTGAAGTCTTTCTGTCTGCATGATCTGAAGACTTGTTACACTTGAGGGCTGTGAATCCTCAAGCCGGTTAGGCGTCACGATCTGAGCATCCAAGAGTCATTGTGGATTGCCAGTGAATGAAGTCTGTGAAGGTTTGGAAATCTACCTTGAAGACTTACCAGAGTGATTGGGAGAGGACTGAGTGTCCTTAGCTCAAGGGGAATAAGGTGAAGACGTGGTCTTCTGAGTTAAATCTCAGCCTCCCTAACCAGACGTTCAGTTGTTACAGCAACTGGAACTGGTCCAACAAATCTGTGTCCTCCCCAAGCAACTGGTTCTATCTCTTATCTCTCTTTACTTACAGTTTGTCTTCGTGAAGTCTTTGCCTGCTTGCATTATCTGATTGACTTCACTATGTGAAGACTTTTATTGATTGGATTCATACTATCTTCCATCCTGATCCATTCTACCTAGCTGCCAATAGTCTTCGTGCTTTAGCTTCATTGTTGGCTTGACTATGGCTTGTCTAGTGTAGTTTACCTTCCGCTGCATATCAATAGGTTCACTTCTATCGTCTGTCTTCAAAGCCCCCATGTTTTGAAGACTTTGATAAAAATCGCCTATTCACCCCCCTCTAGTCGATAACTAGCACTTTTCAATTGGTATCAGAGCAAGGTGCTCCCTTGTTCTGTGTGATTCGGTTTAACCACCTGGAGTTTTAGCTATGTCGACTACAGGGATAATCAAAGTCTCCGCTGCGTGCCCTGTCTTCGATGGCACTGATTACCCCTACTGGAAGAATAAGATGCGCATGCATCTTGAAGCCATTGATGTCGACCTCTGGTTTGTCGTCAAGAACGACATCCCCAAGGTCGGTGCAGGTGTCACTGCTGCTGATGTCAAGAGGTTCGTTCAACTGGACTCAACTGCCAAGAACATCATCTGTGGTCATCTGACCAAAGGACAGTATGGTCGTGTGAGTGCTCTGGAAACTGCGAAGCTAGTCTGGGACTGGCTCTCCAAGGTCAACGAAGGCGTCTCAACCCAGAGAGACTCAAGGATAAGTGTTCTTCGCAACCTCTTCAACCGCTTCAAGAGAAATGACAATGAGAATGTCCAGCTCACATTCGATCGCCTCACTGATATCACAAATGAGCTTCATGCACTCGGCGCCACTGAGATCGCCAAGCATGAAATCGTCAAGACACTCTTGAGATCACTTGACAGTTCATTCGACACCCTGGCCCTGATGATTCAAGAACGCCCTGACTTCAAGACTCTCGATCCGTATGACATACTTGAAAGGCTCAACACACATGAGTTCCAGCTATCTGAGAAAAGAGATATCTATGGCCCCAACTATGGTCGATCTCGCGCTTTGAAGGCAAAAGTTGTTTCCTCATCTGAAGAAGAATCTGACTGCAGCTCTGGGGATCCTGAAGACATTGGGAAGGAGCTTTCTATGCTTGTGAAGAAGTTCCAGAAATTCACTAAGAAGAAAGGCTTCAGAAAGTCTTCAAGATCCAGCTCAAGAAATGATGAAGCTTCCACTCATGACTACAAGAAGAGAACATGCCACAAGTGCAAGAAACCTGGTCACTACATCTCTGAGTGTCCACAGTGGGACAATGAAAACAAGAAGAAGAAGAAGAAGAAGAAGAAGAAGAAGAAGAAGAAGAAGAAGAAGAAGAAGAGCAAGGAATATGATTCTGATGACAAGAAGAAGAAGAAATCCTCAAAGTCTTCTTCCAAGTCTTCGTCGAAGTCTTCATCACACAAGAAGAGCTCATCAGCAAGGCTCATGCATTTGTTGGCAAGGAGATGGACTCAGAGGAGGAGTCTGCTTCTGAGGAGGTGGAGGTGGAGTCTGAGGAGGAGTCCGATTCAGGCGTGGCAAGCCTGGCTCTAGCTTCAGCATATGTTGCCAAGTCCATCTTCAACACCGAAGACAATGGCCTCGTCACCAACACTGATGCTAAGGATGAGGATGACTTTGCTCCCACCTACTGCTTCATGGCATGCGGTGCCAAGGTAAACTCACGCGATGCTTACTTTCAAACATCAAGTGAAGATGACTCTGACTGTGAATCTAAACCTAGCTACAAAACACTTGCTAAAATTGCAACTGAACAACAGAAAGCTATGGAACATATTCAAAAATTGCTAGACAAAAGCGATGACCTGTTGGACGTGGAAATGACCCGAACTCGGTCCTTAATTGAAGACATTAAAAATCTTCATGTTAAGTACGAGGAACTTGAAAGTCGTCATGAAATGCTCTCAACAACTCATGAAAAGCTTTCCTACGATTATCTTCAAAGGAAGCAAGAACTTGAGAAATTGAGAGCGGCTCATGAAGATCTTCAAAAGGAGAACAAGTCACTTCGCGCTCAACAGATCAGTCCCGCTCAGGAAGGATTTGAACCACCATGTCTAAAATGCCTTGAGCGTGATAACGCTACCTCTGTTGTTGAATGTTCTACTACTGCTACTGTTGCAATATCTTCAACTGCTGATGTGGCAACTAACCCCTCTGTTGAGGATACCACTGCTATTGCTGATGAGAATGCCAGGTTGAAGACATTGCTTGAGACAGGAATGTACAAAAGTATCAAAGGGCATCAGACACTATGTGATGTCCTCAAGAAACAGATACTGAATCGAAACCCCTAGGAAAGAGGGTGTTGGGTTCGAGAGGAAAATGAATGTTGATGGGTCCTACTGGAAGCCTGAGCAGTACCCCAAAACCACATGGGTTGCTGCAACGGGACCTTCAGTAGATCCGTCTACTCTATCTGGCTTCACTTGTGCTAACCCGATTATCATTGATGAATCCTTTGATGCAAACTATAAACTATTTAAGAATCAGAATGGTGAAGTGTTTGCCAAGTATATTGGTACTAACTGCAGGAATGGGCCACCTAGGAAGAAGATCTGGGTGCCCAAAAGTTTTGAGAATCTTCCCGTGAATGTCATCATGACACCACCTGGGAAGAAGACAAACCCCAGACCAAAGGCTTCTATGGTCCAAAGGCTTCATACAGACAGAGGACTCAACAGAGTCACCCTAACGCCAATGTTTTGCAGGGAAATCATACTCAGACCTATGAATATGAGCGTGTCTCCTCAAACTGCTATGTTCATAAAACTAAGAACTTTTCTGCTTATTCATATGAGTATTATTCACCTCATGCAAGGCTATTTGCTAGGGCTTCAAAGCCGAAGTTCTCAGATACTACACTTAGACTCATTGCTTCTCAGCCACCCCTGAAGATGTGGGTGGCTAAGAAGAATTAGCTCTCTTTTGCAGGGAAAGATCTCCAGCCGGAAATCAAAGGCGTCCGATGCTGATGCCGGGGACCTAAAACATCTTGTGGGACGCAAGATAAAATGTCCAAATGGTCTTACTATGTATTTCGTCCCAGGATTCCTTGACAATCATCCTATCTATGCTAACCAAGATCTGAACTTTCATAATCCACTCGTTTGTCAAATGTTTATGCTTCACAATACCCTTGGTGAAGCCTATCCCCCTAACTATACTATAGGGTATGACACCAAAGGCTTCATAATGGATTATGGACAGTGGATGCACTAACCACATGACTGGTGATCGAAGTCTTCTGATGGATTGAACCCTACGTCCATCTGACAAGAGTCACATCACATTTGCTGACACTAGTAAAAGCAAGGTATTGGGTCTAGGTAGAGTTGCAATCTCAAAGGATCAGCACATGGATAAAGTGATGCTTGTTGAATCCCTTGGTTTCAACTTAATGTCTATCTCAATGCTTTGTGACTTAAACATGATTGTGATATTTGGAAAATATCATTGCCTTGTGCTAATGGAATCTGACAAATCTCTAGTCTTTGAAGGGTATCGGAAAGATGATCTGTACATGGTAGATTTCTCAGCAGGACCATAGTTGGCCGTATGTCTTCTAGCAAAAGCTTTAGAGTGCTGGCTCTGGCATCGGAGGCCAGGGCATGCTGGCATGAGGAACTTGTACACTCTCACGAAGAAGAAACACGTTGTTGGCATCAAGGGCGTCAAGTTCAAGGAGGATCATCTGTGTGGTGCCTGCGAAGCTGGAAAGATGACTAGGGCCAAGCATCCCTCGAAGACAATCATAACGACATCACGTCCCTTCGAGCTGCTTCACATGGACTTATTTGGCCCTACTCACTACTCTACTCTCACTACCACTGCTTGTCTCTATGGCTTTGTCATTGTTGATGATTACTCAAGATATACATGGGTGCATATAATCCTCTACAAGAATGAAGTGCAGGATGTCTTCAGACGATTCGCCAATCGTGCCATGACGAACTATGGCATCAAGATCAAGCATATCAGAAGTGACAACGGCACGGAATTCAAGAACACCGGCCTCGACACTTACCTTGATACATTGGGCATCACTCATGAGTTTTCTGCTCCATACACACCCCGGCAGAATGGCATAGTGGAGCACAAGAACAGAACCCTCATTAAGATGGCACGGACGATGCTTGATGAGTACAAGACTCCAAGGAAGTTCTGGCCTGAAGCCATTGATACTGCATGCCACATCATCAACCGTGTTTATCTTCATAAGCTTCTAAAGAAGACATCCTATGAGCTCCTAACTGGTAAGAAGCCAAATGTCAGTTACTTCTGAGTATTTGGTGCTAGGTGCTGGATCAAGGATCCACATCACACTTCAAAATTTGCACCAAAAGCACATGAAGGTTTTATGCTTGGATACAGAAAGGATTCGCACTCCTACAGAGTCTTCAACCTCTTTCACTATAAAGTGGTTGAAACTGTGGATGTGCGGTTCGATGAGACTAACGGCTCGCAAAGAGAGCACCTGCCAAATGTGCTAGATGAAGTCCCACCTAGTGAATCGATCAAGCTGATGGGTACTGGAGAAATCATACCGTCAGAAGCTCAGGCTGAAGAAGAAATCATCATTGCACCAAGTCAACCTAAAGACAATGCTCATCCTGAAGCCAATACTGCAGATGAAGACAATGATCAGCAAGGGAAAAATCTTCGTCCAGTTCATCCTCGTGTTGCAAATGAAGTACAGATTGAGAAGATGATTGATAGCATCAATGCACCTGGTCCACTCACCCGTTCAAGAGCAACATAGCTAGCAAATTTCTGTGGGCACTTTGCATTTGTCTCAATATCTGAACCCAAGAAAGTTGTTGAAACCTTCATGGAACCTGAATGGATTCAAGTTATGCAAGAAGAGCTTCAACAGTTCAAGCTGAACAATGTGTGGGAATTGGTCAAGCGTCCTGATCCTCGCAAGCACAACATCATAGGCACCAAATGGATCTATCGCAACAAACAAGATGAGCATGGTCAAGTTGTTAGAAACAAGTCACGTCTCGTTGCTCAAGGTTACACCCAAGTTGAAGGGATTAACTGCAATGAAACATTTGCTCCCGTGGCTAGGCTCGAAGCCATTCGCATACTGCTAGCCTATGCCAACCATCACAACATTCTTCTGTACCAAATGGATGTGAAGAGTGCCTTTCTCAATGGTAAGATTGAAGAAGAAGTGTATGTTGCACAGCCACCTGGCTTTGAAGATCCAAAACATCCTGACATGGTATACAAGCTCAACAAGGCACTGTATGGCCTCAAACAAGCTCCTCGCGCTTGGTATGACACTCTCAAAGACTTCCTGAAGAGCGAAGGCTTCAAACCTGGTTCTCTAGATCCTACACTCTTCACGAAGACATATGATGGAGAATTGTTTGTGTGCCAAATCTATGTGGATGACATTATCTTCGGCTGCACTGACAAGAGATACAGTGATGAGTTTGGACACATGATGCAAGAGCAATATCAGATGTCCATGATGGGTGAACTGAAATTCTTCCTCGGTCTTCAAATTCGTCAGCAGAGCAACGTCATCTTCATATCACAAGAAAAATATCTCAAAGATTGCCTGAAGAAGTTTGGAATGCAAGATTGCAAAGGATACACGACGCCAATGCCAACCAAAAGTCATCTGAGTCCTGACGTCAATGGTAAAGAGTTCGATCAAAAGGTATACCGCTCCATGATTGGTTCTTTACTCTATTTATGTGCATCTAGGCTAGATATTATGCTTAGTGTTTGCATGTGTGCCCGATTCCAAGCGGCACCAAAGGAATCGCATCACTTGGCTGTGAAGCGAATTCTTCGATATTTGGCTTACACCCCAACACTAGGATTATGGTATCCAAAGGGCTCATAGTTTGATCTAGTTGGATTCTTAGATGCTGATTATGCTGGTGACAAGGTTGATCGCAAGTCCACATCAGGCACATGTCACTTTCTTGGATGATCTCTTGTCTGTTGATCTTCAAAGAAGAAGAACTGTGTATCTCTCTCCACTGCTGAATCTGAAACATTGCTGTTGGATCTTGGTGTGCTCAGCTTGTGTGGATGAAGAAAACTCTCAAGGACTATGGTATCCACCTGAAGCATGTGCCACTCTACTGTGACAATGAAAGCGCCATCAAGATTGCCAACAACCAAGTTTAGCACTCAAAGACAAAGCACATTGAAATTCGTCATCACTTTCTCAGAGATCATGTCATGAAGGAAGATATTGATATCATTCACGTCAACACTGAAGAGCAATTGGCAGATATCTTCACAAAGCCCTTGGATGAGAAAAGGTTTTGCAAGTTGCGGTGTGAGCTAAATATCTTAGAATCCTCGAATGTCCTGTAATTGGACACACATCCTAACACTTATGCATGTTGATGACTTAGATATGCAACACACGTAGTAACGTATATCTTCAATCAATGAAGACATACACTCTAAGTGTGAATACATTAACGCGGAATTTGACTTCGGAGAGCCACGATAATTGTGCACCGTGTCTGGGTCTAATATTTCCTATACGGTGGGTAACACCACCACCAAATTCTTTTGAAGTGTTTCAATTGGCGTCACATTTGCATAATCTTCGCATTGGTTTGTCTTCAACACTGATTTGATTTCAAGGTTTATCTTCGCTTTGTTGAGTTGGTCTAATGTATATATATATACTTGTGTTCTGTCCTCTACAACATTCACTTATAGCTATGTCTTCAGATTTGAATCTTTATTGATCTAAGTGAATGTGATCGGACCCTCACCCCTTCTATGCTTCTACCTCAAGTCTATCTATCCAAATCATATGCATTCTATTGAAACTGTCGATTGTCTTCTCTGAATCCTTGTCAACAGAAGACACAGAGACAAAAAGTTAACTCCATTTTTAATGCTATATCCTGTTTGCCTGAATACCGGAGAAGCCGAAATGACCACCCCGACAATCCAGGCGTGCGTGGGAACATGGAACAACTTCCAATAAGTTGCATGCATGTGTGTCCTTCAGATGTGAATCGCCAGGGGCACCTGCGTAATTACGTTGTGCTGTCGCTTTCCCTTATAAATACACATCTCACCGTGGTCATTATCTCTTCTTCCACCTCGCCACCTCGCACAAACCCTAGCGCCTCCGCTAGCTCGCGTCGTCGCCGGAGACGAAGTGCTTAGCTGCCGCGACTTCTTCGACGCCGTCCTCACGCCGGCCGCGGACCTCATTCTCTCTGCCACCGCCGTAGGTGTCTTCCGTCGCCGAGTTAGGACAGGGGAGATTGAACTGCTTGGCCTCTCTCTTTCGACCTCGTCCAGCAGTTCGTCAAGGGTAAATAAAACTTACTTTTTACTGTCTTTTTGATCCGTCAAGTCCATCCACTTCAAACAAAAGTGGTTTCTTGTCTTCCAAATCTGGATTCGTCCTTGTCTGCATCTCATAACTTGCTAAGGATATTCACTTATGCTTCATAACCAGTTAGATTCCTCACTTGTACTTATTCATGGATTCGTACAAATCTGGAACCAACTCTCATCAAATAAGTGAATGTCTTCGCACTATGAGGTCAATGTCTTCAAACTAATTTATCTTCAAAATCTTCTGAGAATGCATATGACCTCTTCCCCTTCCCTCGCACCTCTAATGATGTCACATGTACATGTCCGTGGGAGAATCCCTTGGTTCTCATAGTCTGCATTCATTTGCAGAATTCTTACAGCGTCATATTCACTCACCTGAAGCCAGTTCTTGTCTGTCCAGCAAGAGGAAGCCATTCACTGCATTGAAGCCATTCAGTCTGAATATAATGGCCACAGAGAAGTCAGCGAGAAAGGGCGGAAGGCAGCACCGTGGAGATACAGCTAAGGATTTACCTCCTGATCTGTTTGAAATGTACAATCTAATCCTGAGGAAAGCTATGGACAACGCAAGACTCGAATCCAATGGATTCGAAGATATTGGGCAGAACAATGGTTCAAGTACAGATTTGTGACCGCTGAATATGCCGAAAAGAACGCCATCAAGCGCCCACGGGGAGATATTCTGTACAGAAATCTGCAGCCAAAGTCCAAGTCTGAAGCCATTGCTCAAGGCTTCTACCCATGCATGGTCCGAGGATCGAAGCCAGAAAATGCCGACCCATCATCTATATTATGGTGTCGTGAAGACAATCTGTTCAAGCGCAACTACAAGTTTGCCAAAGATTCTGCTGTGAAGAACAAGAGAGATCTGGGAATCAACTTCAACCCAGGTCCATCTGCACCAAGGGCTGATGGCACACGCGATGCCAATCCCAATGTCATCGTCCCCTTTGGAAGCTTTGACGGCCTCCTCTCCTACATCGCAGCCCAGAGGGCCACTGTGGATCAATCTGCTGATGACGCTGACTCTGAAGAAGCGCCATCCCCACCAAAGCCACGGAAGATGAAAAAGCTAAAGGCTTCAAAGCCCTCTGCCACTCCAAAAGCTTCAAACGTGAAGCCATTGGCCACTGCACCTCCTGAACCCAGTGTGCAGTCTGAAGACTTGTCTCGGGTCTCCAAGAAGACTGAGAAGTCCAAGAAGAAGAAGCCCATGAAGAGTTCTGGGCATGAACTGACCCCTGCTGCCATTCTGCGGAATGAGGATGCCACCATTGATCTGTCTAGTGATGACGATCTTGGTGATGATGCTGTTGAACAGCTGATAAAGAGCAAACAAGAGGTGGAGATCTTCAACGATCTGTCCCTTTTTGATGTGGATATTCTGAACAACTTCATCGACGAATGGTTTGATGACCAGACTATCAGTATTGATGATCTTCAGCTTCTTGTGGACATCAGTGTCACATTCCATGGAGCTATTGCCGAGTTGGCCTTGCCTCAGAAGATTGTTGAGCTCAAGAACAAAATTGACTATGAGAAGGCTCACTTCAAGCAGAACATGGCCAAGCTCAGTGTGGCAGATGCTCAAATCTTCAAGAAAATGTTGCATGACCTCAAGGAAGAGTTTCACAAGAAGCGGGACGAAGCAAAAGGTTCAAGAGAGCGCATGAAGTACTTTGCGCAGAAATGTGTTCAAGCACACAATGAGGCTGAGAAGCGCAAGGCTCTTGGGCGTCCTGGCATCGACCCCAGAATGGCTGCAAAACAGAAGAAGAAGTCTGCTGCTGCCCAAGCTGAAGCATCAAGGCGGGAAGAACCAAGCATTGTCTTCCCCGCCAACATCACAGGCTCGAAGCCTAAGGTCCCCTCAGCAGCTTCAGAACTGAAGAAGACAAGGTCAGCCGAAGCCGAAGCCAAGAAACGCAAGCACAATAATGCTTTTGATGATGCCCCATCAAAGAAGAAATTGAAGACAACATCTTCAAAGAAAGAGCATGTTGCGGCTTCTAAGCCCCTTGTTGTTGAGTGCATTTTTGTTGCCCGTCCTGCCTCCACCAACCAAGAGCGTTGCATTGTGATCTACAAGTCTGCTCCCACAGAGGCTCATGAAGATGAAGAAGTTCCAGCTGTTAACCCCATCACAGGTGAAGACTTTGGTCATGAAGACAATGTTGATGATGATGAAGTCCTTCCTCAAATCGAGCACCAACTGGTATCATCGCCTATTCTTACGAACAGCGAACTCATCGGCATTGGTCGTCCCTTGACGCCAATTGCTCAGGATGATTTGTGGGCCGATCGCCCTCAAGACTCCCCCGTTCATGATGAAACACCCAGAACTCCACCACCTCAAGTCACCTCTTCGGTGCTTGACGACGACAACTACATGGTGCAGACCACTCCATCACCACAGGCGTCGCCCGTGCTCTGCAGGCTTCGTAAAGGCCCTAGGCCACAGGTCACCATGTCGAGCATTCCAGAAGGGGATGTGCAACAAAGCTCAGCAGCACGTCAAGTGTTTCCTGAAGCCACCCCTACTGTGAATGTCTCTGAGTCTGAAGCAAAAGCTGCTGAAGACATTCGGGCTGCATCAACCGCAGAAAATCAAGAAACAAGAGAAGAAAAAGCACGAGTTGCCACACCCCCCGTCACTGATGAAGTCATTCTCGAGGAGAATGTAACTATGCCCGACCCTCCTGTTAAAGAAGAAACGGAGGTTGAAACCACTGAGGCTGCCACAAACAATGCTACTGACGGCAATGACGTGGTCATGGCTGAAGACAATGTGGATCCTGAAGCCAATGTTCTACCTGAAGCTAATGCACAACCTGAAGCCACAGTCCATGCTGAAGCCATTGTTCCTCCCTCAAGGCCCCACACCATGGAACAAGCTTACTATCAAGGCCAGCTTGTCACCGTGAGCACTACAAAAAAAGACACATCCATGACATTTTGGGCCGAACGAAATTTTTTTCTGTCATACATATGACACTTCTATGACGATAATTGTGACAAAACCCGGTATCATCATAGATGTGGTGGGCTCCTACTTCTATGACAAAAAATCATGACAGAAAATGGGCTTTTCGTCCTGGGCGGGCCGGAGACGCAGCTGCATGACATTCTTTGGGCCGTCCATGACGAAAAAACCGTGGTAGAAGCGAGGGCGAGGAAAATTTCGGGGAGTTCCCGGTTACGGTGGGAGGTCGGGGGCCGAGCGATGTGCGTTTCTCTCGTACACGTACGCGCGTGTGTGCGCGGCGTTGGCTCTAACTGAACCCGAGCGGCGTTGGGCTCTAACTGAACCCGAGCGATTGCACTGCAGGCTACGCGTTACTGAACCCGAGCGATCGATCGATGGCTGTTAACTGAACCCGATCGAGCGATTCCTTTGCTACTGCTGCTAACTGAAGCCGATCGATGCTGCCTCTGGGATGAACAGTGAGCGTTGCGAGGGGGTTTGGATGAACATTGAGCGGCGAGGTTGCCTCTGGATGAACAGGACCCCGTGGTGTGGTGGAGGGCTAGATGAACAGTAGACGGTGGAGGGGTGCCCGTGGAGGGGTGGTTGAACAGGACCCCGTGGTGTGGAGGGCTGGATGAACAGTAGACGGTGGAGGGGTGCCCGTGGAGGGGTGGTTGAACAGGACCCCGTGGTGTGGAGGGCTGGATGAACAGTAGACGGTGGAGGGGTGCCCGTGGAGGGGTGGTTGAACAGTAGCTGGTGGAGTAGCGCGCGGTGGAGGCTGGATGAACAGGAGCCCGTGGAGGCTGGAGGAGGTCGACGGTAGCCCGTGGAGGCTGGAGGAGGTCGACGGTGGAGATGAACAATATCCCGTGGAGTCCCGTTTTGCGGTACGCCACACCCCTCCCGATGAACAGGACCCCCGTTTCGACCGTAGGAGGTCCGTTTCGTCCGTTTTGCGGTACGCCACACCCCTCCCGATCAACAGGACCCCCGTTTCGACCATAGGAGGTCCGTTTCGTCCGTTTTGCGGTACGCCACACCCCTCCCGATCAACAGGACCCCCGTTTTGACCGTAGGAGGTCCGTTTCCTTCGTTTTGCGGTACGCCACACCCCTCCCGATCAACAGGACCCCCGTTTCGACCGTAGGAGGTCCGTTTCCTCCGTTTTGCGGTACGCCACACTCCTCCCGATCAACAGGACCCCCGTTTCGACCGTAGGAGGTCCGTTTCCTCCATTTTGCGGTACGCCACACCCCTCCCCATGAACACGACGCATTCCGTTGCCTCCCCATGAACACGACGCATTCTGTTGCGTCCCCATGAACACGACGATGACGCTGTTTCTCCGTTCCGACCCAGCCATGTACACGAGCCCTGGCCGTACGTATGCGCGAGTAGGCGTTCGAGACCCCGCCCGTATGTACACATACGTGGCCATATTTTCTTTCTTGCACCCTGGCCGCTGTACGTACGTGTACATGCTACGTGCGCGCCTCTACTACGACACGTACGCGCCTCTACTACGACACATGCGCGCCTCTACATCCACCAGTATATATGTACGTACACGTTCGCGACCAGAATGACAACGCTACGTACGCTTTGACCAGGTAGGTCCCGACTGTCAGGCACTTCCTTGCCGGCGAAGATGTAGCTGGTGGGTCCCAGCAGTCAGGGGGCGAATCATTTTTTTTGCCCGGACGCACTTCCTTGTGTGCGAAGATGTAGCTGGTGGGTCCCAGCAGTCAAGGGCAAACATTTTTTTCACGAAATACGGTGGCCCGTCCGGTGGGTCCCCGGTGTCAGGTGGAGGAATAATTATTTTGCACGTAATAAGGAGGCACTTCCTTGCTGCAGCCGTGGACCCAGCTGTCAGCCTCTCCACGTACAGTCCACGTCCGATGGAAGCCGTTCCTTGACCACGTTGACCACGCCGCGCCGAGAGCACCAGGGCGGTGGACGACGGCGAGGCCTAGGAAGGGGACGACGCGGAGCCAGGGAAGACACGGCAGTGGATGCCCACGCGTAGAGGAGTACGAGGGTTCACTGGTTCGCGGCGGTGTGAGGCTGCCATCGCCGCAGAATAACAGGGGTTGTGGGTGAGTAGAGGGATGGCCTGGCAGCGGTGGGGGTAGTAGGGGCGGTGAGGCCTCCGCCGCATCGCAGCCGGCCACGGGAGGCAGGAGCACGAGGCACGACCGGCGCTGGTTTGGGCGGCTGGAGCAAGAAGACCAGAGGTTGAAGAAGCACTACGGCCGTTGGATGGACATCGTACGGTCACTGGAGCTAGAATCGTGCATATTGACTAAGTTGACAAAGCCCTCCGTCCCCGTCAACTTAGAAGGCCCACAAGTCAGCCTGCCACTATACTGGGTCCCAGCTAACAGGGGGAGTATTCTTTTTTTTTGTGTAATAAGGAGGCACTTCCTTGCGTGCGAAGATATAGCTGGTGGGTCCGAGCTGTCAGCGGCGGTAACGTTTTTTCGCGAACTACAGAGGCCCTTTCGGTGGGTCCCTGATGTCAGGTGGAGGAATCATTATTTTGCGCGTAATAAGGAGGCATTTCCTTACGTGCGGCCGTGGACCCAGCTGTCGGCTTCTCCACGTACAGTCCACTTCAGATGCATGTCGGTCGTTGATCACGTTGACCAGGCCGCGCCGAGAGCACCAGGGCGGTGGACGACGGCGAGGCCTAGGAAGGGAACGACACGGAGGCAGGGAAGACTCGGCAGTTGTTTCCCACGCGGAGGGGATTACGACTGTACGAGGGTTTACTGGTTCGTCTACCGTCGCCGGAGAATAACAGCAGGTGTGGGTGAGTAGAGGGATGGCTAGGCCAGCGATGGGAGTACAATGGGGCGGTGAGGCCTGCGCGGCAGCAGAGCCGGCCGCGGGGAGGAGGGAGCAGGCAGTCCCGCCGGCGCTTGTTTGAGCGGCTGGAGCAGGAAGAACAGAGATTGAAGAAGCACGACGGCCGTTGGATGGCCATCCAACAGTCACTGCTTGTGCGTCAACCTTTTTTTGAGGAAAGCCTCAAATCTATGGAAAACAGCATACAACCCATCTGCCATTATTTCTAATAATTTACAGCCCATTTGCTAATTATTAACCTTTTTTTTGGAGCCCATATTCTTTTTGTTAGCATTACAGCCCATATTGTGGCCACGGTTAAAAAATTATACGAAATTTTGCATATTTCGGTGCGGTCCGAACTGTTTTAATCCTGAAATTTCGACTCACATTCAAACTGATTTTAAAAATAAATGTATATCAATATAAAATCCAACAAATTCTCCACGCATAAAAATTAATGTAATTTAAAATCTCGAAATGAAAAAAAGGTATTTGAAACTAATTGCCGGTTTGATGTGTTCTAAAAATGTACAACCCATTTCTCATTACTGATGGGCCATTTTCTCGGCCAGCCGAATGAAAGCTCTCCTCGTCTTGAAAGATTTGCAGCCCAACAGGCCTGACAAAGCGACGTACTTGGCAAATCACAAAAAAACTGGGCTGTGGCCGTGGACCCAGCTGTCAGCCTCTCCACGTACAGTACTCTTCCGATGGAAGTCGTTCCTTGACCACGTTGACCACGCCGCGCGGAGAGCACCATGGCGGTGGACGACGGCGAGGCCTAGGAAGGGGACGACGCGGAGCCGGGGAAGACGCGGCAGTGAAAGCCCGCGCGGAGAGGAGTACGAGGGTTCACTGGTTCGGCTGCGATGTGAGGCTGCCGTCGCCGTAGGGCCTGGCCAGCGGTGGGAATAGTAGGGGCGGTGAGGCCTCCGCGGCAGCACAGCCGGCCACGGGAGGCAGGAGCATGCGACACGACCGGTGCTGCTTTGGGCGGCTGGAGCAAGAAGACCAGAGGTTGAAGAAGCACTACGGCCGTTGGATGGACATCGTACGGTCACTGGAGCTAGAATCATTCATATTGACTAAGTTGACAAACCCTTCGTCCCTGTCAACTTAGTAGGCCCACAAGTCAGCCTCCCACCAAGGTGGGTCCCAGCTAGCCGGGGGAGTATTCATTTTTTTGTGCGTAATAAGGAGTTCCGGTGGGTCCGAGCTGACAGCAGGGGGAATGTTTTTTTCGCGAAATACGGTGGCCCGTCAGGTGGGTCCCAGCAGTCAGGGGGTAAACGTTTTTTCGCAAAATACGGTGGCCCGTCCAATGGGTCCCTGCTGTCAGTTGGAGGAATCATTATTTTCCGCGTAATAAGGAGGCACTTACTTGCTGCGGCCGTGGACCCAGCTGAGACTCTCCACGTACAGTATACTTCTGATGGAAGTCGTTCCTTGACCATGTTGACCTCGCCGCGTTCCGTTGCATGCATGCGTCCATGGGCGTGGTGCGTCCCCACTGTCAGCCTCTCACGTACAGTCATCTTCCGATGACTCTCGGTTGTTGACCACGTTGACCACACCGTGCCGAGCGCACCCAGACTGGAACGACCCGGAGATGGGGAAGACGGGGCAGTGGAGTCGCAGATGGAGAGGAGTGGGAAACTTCATTGGTTCGGGTGCACGGCAGCACAGCCGCGGTGCCGCCCACGGGAGACAGGAGCAAGCACAGAGGTTGAAGAAGGAGCACGGCTGTTGGATTAACATCCAACGGTCCAGCTGCTAGAATCATTTGTTGATTAAGTTGACAAAGCCATGCGTACACGTCCACTTAGTAGGCCCACAAGTCAGTCACCAAATCTGACGGGTCCCAGCTGTCAACGGGATGAATAATTTTTTTCGCAAAACAAGGAGGCACTTCCTTCCGTGCGAAGATACAGCCGGTGGGTCCCAGCTGTCAGGTGGAGAAATAAATTTTTTCGCAAAACAAGGAGGTCCCTCCTGTAGCTGGTTCGAATCCAAACCTAGACTATGACTATATATGGTGCTATGCTACTCTGCAAGTAATGAAACTGACATATCCAATGTTCGCTTCTCCTCTTCTCTACTTACTCTGCCTAGCATCAGAAGCTCTGGCCGCAACAACCATGTCCGCTGGCTGCTCGTCCACCTGCTCTTCAGCAGGCAACAACCAGATATGCGCCAAGTCGCCACCCGTACTATCGCCTGTGGGTCTCATCACACCCCCGCCGGCACGCGCACCGCAGCCGATTGCTCATCGCAACCCGCTGCCGTTGGTGTGGTGCCACTGCTGCAAATCACGCAGAGTCATCCGTCGCGTCTCAACCACAATCCGCAACCCTGGCCGAGTCTTCTACAAATGCCCGAATCATGGGGTAATAATATGTTTAAGTGTTGTTCTGCTGCTTCCAGTTGCTGATTTTTTAATGGTTTTGTTGATGATCTTCCAATTTGTTTCGTGCAGAAAAGGGAAGATTCGTGTGATTTGTATTTCTGGGAAGTTGCTGATGTGGGGGAATGCAACTACGCTGATTATCTGGTCAGCGGAGGAATCCCAATACCAGCAGGTTGGGGTGTTGGACAAGTAACTGAAGGAACGGCAGAAGAGGAAGATGCAGAGCAGAAGGTTAAAGATGGAGTTCCTCTGATCATGGCCAAGCAACAGCTGCTGAACGGCCTTGATAGCAATGAGGAGATGAAAGAGCTTGTGAAGATAATGGGCAAAATCGATGTGCTCTGTAGGATGATTGTCTCTTTATTTGCAGTGTATGTAGCACTCGTGATGTATTCAGTGGCTACGACATGAGCACTTTGCTGAAAACTAGTAATGAATGAAACCTGTGTAGCAGGCTGGGCGTAGTGTTGTGAACGTCTAATGATTTTTATTAATGGAAATCAGGGGGTATCCCCTTTTGCTCATATAAATAAATAAATATCAGAGGCCCTGTCGGGTCAGCTTTGTTCTCATTCGAAGACGTCGAGCAAATTGCAGTCCAACAGCAAACTATGTCATCAAATTCAAGTTTCACAGCCAAATATGAGTACAACTAAACAACAATGTCATCATGTTTTAGTTGTCATACAATCACCAAACACAAATCAGCATACATAACAAGTGATGTTCTCACAGCAAAATACTAAACAACATGTTCATCAGGTTTCAGTTGTCATAGCAAACACAATTTCACATAGTAGATAAAAAACGTCTTCTGACAGGCAAATACGACAAAAGCAATGTAATCATCATCCGCAGCAGCAGCGTCAACATCTTCGCCATGTGTATCAGTCTGAATCGTAATTCCGCACGGTGTCATCTTCTTCTTCGTCCTCAACGTCCTCGAACGTTGGCTTCTTCTTGATCAACTCTTGTATGTCCACAGCACGACAGGCAATCTTTTCGCCAGCGTCATTGACGTGATGGTTCTCAAAGATATTAGGGACATCTGTGTTATCTTGTACATCAGGAGCAGTGTAAGCATCATCTTGTTGTGCAACTTCATTAAACGAATTCCTCTGCTCAAACCTTTGCAATACTCTCCAGTCATCGCTACGTGCAAATGTGTCTTCCAAGAAAAATATTTGTGTTGCTTGATTTGCCAAAATAAAAGGCTCGTTGGTCTGGTACGCCGCCTTGACATTGATGGATTTGAAATAATCATCAGCTCTGGGTTTTGCGATCCTGGAAAACAGGTTATACCAACGACAGCACAACAGAACCACACACCGATGATCCTCGAAACTGGAGATATACTGCAACTGAACAATGTCTGTTATGTTAGCATACATTTCAGTTGTCTCTTTGTCATACGTATCTGTGCTCATGATGGCACTGTTTTGTGTCTTCCTGCCTTCGTCTCGTGCAAGGGTGTTGTAGCGCACATCTCCAACAACGCAAGATTCATAATGTCTTACCCGAGTATCGGGACCCATTGCTAGTGAGTAAAGGGCATCATCAACTGCCTGCCCATCCTCCCGCATCTTCTTAACCTATGGTTAGAAAATAGACACGCTGATCATCTTATGTACTCAATATATTAAAAAAACTGACAGTGCACTTCAAAAGCTTACATGGTTCTTGAACCATTTCGCAAAACCTGCCATAACCAGTTTGTCAATGTTTCTTGGATTTTGCGGCAGTAACTCCTCTTTATAGATGCTGCACAACATAGTGATCCCGTCAAACATCTAAATATATAAGAATGTGCTGCAAGTTTTCTAGATTACGATGTATAAGCTGCAGTACGGCACTTACTTGATATAAGGTAGTATCTCAGGACAGTTATTCAACACATACCAAACCATTTTGTCCAAATCTTTAGGTTCGTCCTCTTTTCAACTCTTCCCTGTAACTCGAATAGAATAATCGAAAACATTGAGCCCGGGATTGTCTTCACCCACCTCTTTGCTAAGCTGATGAGCTGTTTCAATGTATTTTGAGTAGAATGTCAACGCTTCTGTAGCAATGTAGGCCTATGCAATGGAACCCTCGGGTCTAGCTCTGTTCCTAACATAGCCTTTGAAAGTGCCTAGCCGCCTTTCAATAGGGTACATCCAGCCATACTGTACTGGACCTCTAAGTAGTGCCTCATCAGGTAGATGAACAGCCAAATGCACCATCACATCAAAGAAGGCTAGAGGATATATCTTCTCAAGGTCGCATAGGATAGTTGGTATCTTGTCTCTAAGACGCTCCAAAGCATCTATCCAGATATTCCTACTGCGGAGTTCCGTGAAGAATTGTCCCAACTCTGCAACTGCTCTGTATAAGTCAGGGCGGCCCAATCCTCCAAGGATAACAGGAAAAACCCTTTGAAGTAGGATGTGGCAGTCATGAGTTTTCAACCCTTGTACCTTGTTTCCATCTGCACTGACTCTCCTTTCAGGGTTGGAAGCAAATCCATGTGGGAATCTCACACGTGACAGGACTTCGCAGAATTCTTTTCTTTTTACCTTGTCCAAGACGTACACAGCCGGTGCCATATCCCGTGGTTTACCTTCATCTTGCACCTGCAAATCCTTTCTGATACCCAGGTGTGTCAAATCAATCCTAGATTTTAAGGTATCTTTCGTCTTGCCTTCAATATTATGAAGTGTGCCGATAATGCTGTCACATATATTTTTCTCGATGTGCATCACATCAAGATTATGCCGCAGATCCAAATCTTTCCAACACTCCAAGTCCCACAAAGTGGACCTGCGGGTAAACAATAATCGCTCTTCTACCCTGCCACGCTTCCTTTTCCCGCTACCATTACCAGGATGGTTTCCTGGTGTAATATGCCTGACCTTCTCTAATTCCACTTGCAACTCATCGGCGGTGAGCCTCTTTGGCGCATCACGGTTTTCATGCTTTGCATTGAACACATGTCTTCGGTATTTTCTAGGATGCGGCTTGTCCTTGGCAAGGAAACGGCGGTGTCCAATGTAACAGATCTTGCTAAGTATTGCGTATGACAGCGGATTCCTTTCACAGCGAACACATGCATTGTAACCATGTGTCGTTTGCCCTGACATAGTGCCCAAAGCCGGATAATCATGGATGCACCAAATTATAACAGCACACAGAAAGAAATCAGCTGGTGGGCTGCTATATAGGTCTCGAGTGAGAACACCCTTCCATAGCTGTTGAAGTTCCTCCACAAGAGGCTCCATGAACAAATCAAAATCCTTTCCAGGACTTTTTGGACCTGCGATGAGCAAGGCCATCATGTAGTTTGATTCTTTGGTGCAGACATTTGGAGGCATGTTGTAAGGGATAACAAGCACTGGCCACATGCTATATGTGGCGCTCTGGTGGCCAAATGGGTTAAATCCATCTGAAGCTAAGCCAAGTCTAATGTGTCTCGGGTCAGCAGAAAACTCTTTGTGTTTATCATTGAAGCTTTTCCACTCACTACCATGAGATGGATGGCTCATTACATTCTGATCTATGTACTCCTGGTTCCTAGAATGCCACAGTACATTCTCTCTTGTTTCAGCATCATGAAACAACCTCTGCAATCTTGGTATAATTGGAAAATGTCTCAGAACATTATGAGGAATCCTCTTCACAGCATCGCCATCTTTCCATCTTGATGATTTGCATTTCGGGCATTCACTTAAGTTGGCATAATCCTTCCGGAACAGAACACAATTATTCTTACAAACATGGATCATATCATATCCAATTCCAACTACACGAAGGAAATTCTTCATTTTACTGTAGGTGTGTGGCAGCTTAGATGCATCTGGGAAAGATTCGCGGAAAGCAGCCAACATCGCATCGAATGATTTGTTGGTCATCCGCTCAGATGTCTTCACCTGAAGAAAGGTGACCATAGCTGAGAATACTGACAGCTTATTTCCTGGGGTGACAGCAACGTTGCATTGTTCCAACATGCGGGCCCACCGTTTTTCTTCTACAGGTGAAAGTTCACGGAATGCACGAGCATTTCGTAGCATTGTTTCAATGTTGGTCAAACTCACTGGCTCCGCCACCAGCACCTCCTCCTCTTCCACCTGAGCATCAGGCAGATCAAGATGGTGATCTGCTGCTTCCACGTAGTCAATAACATTCACGTTCACAGCTTCACCATGATGAATCCACCTAGTATATGTGACTGACATCCCATACAAGTGTAGATGATTTTGCATAGTTGACTGGGGTCTTGTAACTGAATTCATACAACTGCTACACGGGCAGAGCACATCTGATTTCGGACCACCGTACTCAGCTATGATAAAGTTCATGAAGTTTTCAACCCCCTCGACATATGCAGCGGAGAATCTTCGAGCAGAAGTTATCCAAGTCCTGTCCATCTGTTAGACATACAAATTAGTTCTTCTACTAGATATTACAGGAAAAACATATATGCTTTTTTATGAAGTCCAGAAAAAAATACCTAGGTCGATGTCTAAAGCTATGGCAAGATATTTGGACGAGCAGATCTAAGTAACGAAATATATGTAAAGCTAATTCAGCAAACAGATTTGAGTGCCAAATTATGGCAGGCTGTTTCAGCAGTCAATGAGGCCGAGCACACAGCCATCGAACTATCGAAGGCCATCGCAGCAACAAAGATCGAGTATAAAACGGTGTAGAGCTATTTCACCTAACAGATTGGCTACTAGACCATGGCAATCTACGTCACAATAAATATATGGCAGGATATTTTAGCAACTAATCGGCCTTGGCATGCCATCTCAGCTAAGCAGATTGAGTGCAGAACAGGGCAAGGAAGCTTCTTAAGCAGAGCATATTGACAGTAACTACTTCGGCAAATAGTGAGATTAACAGCGTCTATCAGCTAACATTCAGCGCTACACCGCCATGAACGGGGCCTCAGTCTAGAATGCGTGTACCGTGGGAGAAGCTGACCGCCGTGCGTCTCCACACGAACATCGCCAGCGGTGGCGGCGCTGACCGCTGTGCGCCACCACAAGAATGTAGCCAGAGGTGGCGGCGCGGCTAGAGGACGGCAGTCTACGAGAGCGTATTGTGGGAGCGAGAGGATCGCCGAACCACGGCGCTGACGTATCGCGGCGAGGAGGGCGGCTTTGGCGGAGCGAATGGAGTGGAGGGGGACAGGGGGGAGGGGGGTTTGGGGAATATTATTTGCTAGTTGGCCGAAGGGCGGTTGAATCGGATTTGGGGGGAATTTTTGGGTGGGGGGGGAGGATTTTCGCGCGGTGGGCGGGGGGAGTTTGGCGCATGGTCGGTTTCTCCAAGTGCAGTCCCACGTGTCATTGAAGAGGCAAGCCGAAGCGCGTCCCGTTTGCGTGACCCGTGTGCAGGACCGAACGTGTGTGGGGTGCAATGCGACCGCGACAGGAGTGTTGTGAGTGTGCCGCCTTTTTTCCTTTTAAATTAGGTGCTTCACCCCCTCAAAAAAATTGTTGCTTCACGCGATCCATCGATACTACTACTAGTAATCCAGTAATCCCGACTAAAACGGCGCGGCCGGGTCTTTTCCCGCGCGATATGCTAGGAGGTTGGCTTAGTTGGGTTTTTTAGGACGAGTAATGCTACACCTACGTAATCCCAGTTACGTAATTAACGTAATGTGAAACGTGTGAGCTGTTGATTGTAGATTGGGGGGAGGGAGGGGCCCACCACCATGAAAATCAGGGGAGGAGAGAGAGAGGCAATTTACGTTAACCCTTTCGTAGGTTCCCGTAGATGTAGAAAGATGTGAAATGCGTGAATGTGTAGTGGACGTACTATTGGAGTGCCTAAGATAATTTGTGTATGTATAGACCCTATGTGTTTATTTTACTTCGCATGTTAGATTTGTCTGGGTTCAATAAAAAGTAGAGTTGGTGATGATGGTGTGCCTGTCATCCTGCAATATAGGCCATCCGATCTATATCTAACGGATAGGAAGGAAACTATGATAATTACCCGCACTCCTCTCCACATTTGCAGATAAGGCTTTCCCTCGTTCATCCTTTTCTCCCACAAGATCTTGATCTTCCGTGCAACGCACGGGCATCTTGCTAGTACTCCTACAATATGTATATTATTGTGAAAGTTAATATACACCGGCCGAGATTAATGCAAACACGGCAGATTTTCATTACATTTCGAACTTTTATAGGACAGAAAAATAAAAGAAACCCGACCCTAAACCTATTCTACGGCGGCGACCGACGTCCTCCATCTGCGATCTCTATGTACGGGGGCGGGGTTCAAGACCCGTGAAGTGAAGGTGCGGTCTCCGGCGAGGAAGAGTAGAACACGGGATACGGACCGGCTAGTTGGCACACCATGCCCTGCCACCTCCCATGCCCTACTCATCCTCGGAGGAGTCCCCGACCTCAGCGGTGCTGGACGTTGGACGGCGGCAAGTAGGACGCGTGGCTGACGGTGCTCCCGTCGTCGGCCGCCAGCGTGGCCACCGCTTGTGCGGTCGCGTCCGCGTCCGGCTACGCCGCTATTGCGTCGCGAGAGGCGACTTAAGAGAGGGCGGCGACCTCGAGCTTCATCCCCAAAGACAAGCTCTCTCGCAGAGCGTTCGCACTTGCGGTCATGGCGGATGTGGTGCCAGGTAGGAGGACGATGCGCTATGGTGTGGAGGTTAGCTGGGCGTTACCGCTTTAAGTAGCGCATTCCGGTGAGGCCAAGCATCCGGGTGCGTCATTAAGTCGCCGGAGTTGGTTCCTCGGGCACCGAGCCTCTTAACGACGACATACGAACGGACGGCATGAATGCGGGCAGCTGGGAACGCACCGCGCGACGGCGCGAGGGACGAGGGTTTTGGTGTGCCAGGGTAGTCAGATGCGGTCGTGGCAACGTTGGAGATGCCCTTTGCTCACATGCGATCCCCGCATGTCATTGAAAAAGCAAGACGACCCGGCATGGTCTCAGGTCCAGAGGATGCAGTTGGCCGCGCTACACCACTCCGCGGACGCGTCGCGGCGCCCCGTGCATCCTCGACGAGCCGGGTGTTGGGGTGTGTTTGGATTGTGGCCAAAGTGCACCTTACCAAAATTTTGGTCATGACCCAAAGATTGGTCTTTGTTTGGATGGTTGCCATTTTTTTGGCATGCCAATGAACTCTAGCCAACTCTAGTTCATTTTTCTTGCCAATGTCGGCCAAATCATGGCAACCAATACCTCAACCAAAATTTTGGTCATGACCCAAAGATTGGTCTTTGTTTGGATGGTTGCCATTTCTTTGGCATGCCAATGAACTCTAGCCAACTCTAGTTCACTTTTCTTGCCAATGTTGGCCAAATCATGGGCAACCAATACCTCAACCAAAATTTTGGTTACCCAATGCTTTGATGGGGCAACCTTGGGCACAAACCAGACATACCGTTGGTCGTGCCACAGCACTAACGCCACCCTCGGCACACTGAAACCGACCGTGTCTAGCGACGATATGAGCGTGTCGCTCACCGCGGTCGCCATGTCCAGAGGCGGTGCTGGAGCTGCGCCCCGTTGTTGGCCCCAACGACCCACATGCATGGTTGTCAGTGGCGAGGAGGTCGTGGGCCAGCTCCTCCAGTGGACTAGTCTGCGCTACGCCGTCCCGACGGGTGTGCCCCACATGTCGGTTTCCCTGTTTTCCCGGCCATATTCGAGTGTCAGTGCTCCGCGTTGCGCATTAGGCCTTTCACTATGTAGGCCAAGCGAGACAACTTATTGTTTATTTGAGCCGTTCAAGTATAATCATGTGGCGTTTGCTTATTTCTCATTCCTCTCCAACCCTCTTCTCCATCGATCCTGTCGCCCTCCAGTCGAGTCCATCCTCCCGCATGCCTCATTTGAACATTCCGCCGAGTATCATTCGCATGTACCCACCCTAGTCCTCTTTCAATAGATCTCCGGACCCCGAGATGAAATCGAGAGGGAACGAGTGGGGGCACGTGATACCTAAGGCGAATTCAAAATTTTGAACCGGTGATCATAGCATCCGCAAATCATATATAAAGAGTATTCAATGTTCGTTTCGTTTTTGAACATACAATATACTCCCCCTATCCTTTCTAGTTTACATATAAGTTTTATGTGTAGTCAAAGTATCTCTACTTTGATCAAAAAGGTATCAACATTCAACAACGCCCAATCAATATTGTTAGATTCGTACGTACTCCTAGATTTGTACTCGAGATGGTTTCCAATTTGACTATTGACAAGATTAATAGTACATGAGATGTATAATGTGAAAATTATATCATTGGAAACTCCTTTCACATACGAATTTGACCGTATGCTTTGTGTAAGTTGCATGTCATATATTATTACTCTAACATTTGGTCAAAGTTAGCCTCGAAAAACGCATTAGACCCTGTATGCTTTGTGTAAGTTGCATGTCATATATTATTACTCTAACATTTGTGTAAGTTGCATGTCATATATTATTACTCTAACATTTGGTCAAAGTAGTATAGTGGAAGTGGATCCTCCGACGTAGGTATCCCTGCTTTACCCTCCCTTTCGGTCACTTACTGGCGGACCCCATGCTTGCTAGGCCCCGCATGTCAGTTACTCAATGGGTTCGGCCACGTCAGGGGATCCTCATCCGTAGTATACTCCCTCTGTTTTTATTTACTCCGCATAAAACGGAGGGAGTGGTGGTATAATAAATGACGCGGGCGGGGGAGGGGGAGGGACGTCGGTTTGCTCTCAACTACGGTCCCACAAGCGAGCAAAAATGCAAGACGAAGTGTGTTCCATTCGGTGAGCGACGTGGAGGGTCCAGCATGCCGGGCTGCAACCCGAACGCGACAAGAGCGATGTACAGTCAAAACCGATTGACCGGTCGTCACCGGAACCACTATTCACACCAGAACCTTCGCTGCTCGGCCTACGCCAGCCACTGCCCTAAAACCACACCAAATCTCCAGCCCATTCCCCCACCTTTCGATCCCCTAGCCCACATCAAGCGTCCCCTAGTTCGCCGGAAAGCCATGGTGCGCCGCAAGATCACTTACTACAAGATGCTGACGCCGGAGCGCCACGCAGAAATCATGGCGGCGGTCGGTGCCACAGACCTCCGTTCCCAAGCTCGCTTTGCGGCGGGCCAATCCCCGAGTTCTCTGGAGCCAAGCTACGAGGAGGAGGAAGCCGATCCAATGTTCATGGCGGAGGTCGCGGCGCAGAAGGCCCCCGATGGGTATGAGATGATGGACGTCGACTTCGTGCCAGCGTCCGAGTCCCCCATGGTGCAGGCGGACCAGCGGTACAACATGGCGATACTAAAGGAGGACCGGGAGGCAGAGGCTCAACTCGACGCGGAGCACGCACATGCCGCTGCCATCGGGGCTCTCCTACAGGCGGAACCGGATGTCGTGGATGTGAACCGGGCGGCGGAGGCTCAACTTGAGGCGGAGCGCGCGGATGCCGCTGCCATCGAGGCCCTCCTGCAGGCGGAACCAGACGTCCTGCACTTGAACCGGGCGGCAGAGGCTCGACTCGACGCAGAGCGCGCGGATGCCGCTCTCATCGACGCCCTCCTACAGGCGGAACCGGACGTCCTGGACTTGAACCGGGCGGCGGAGGCTCGACTCGACGCGGAGCGCACGGATGCCACTGCCATCGAGGCCCTCCTGCAGGCGGAACCGGACGTCCTCGACTTGAACCGGGTTGTGCTCTCGTCCATGCAGAGCGCCCGCACGCTCCGCTTGAACGAGTAGCTGAAGGCCGAGGACAACCGCGGTGCAGAGACACACGTCGGCAGCGACGGCTGGTTCGCGCCGGCAGCCAAAGACGACGAGGCCGTCTCTTTCTGCGAGCAGTGATAGTTTTTCTTTATGTTGTTGTTTTTATGGATCTTTTGCTATGTAAAAACATATATTTGTTATGCAAGTCACCTGACTTGGGCCAGTCTACCATTTCAGGCGGTTGGATGAATATCCTACGTCTCCTAACCCTTCTTTCCTTTGTCCTCACCTCTTCTTCTTCCCCAACAGACCACCACACAGGCCGTACGGATACTCCCAAATATGCGGTTGGATAAACATACTCTATGAACGAAAATTATGTGTCAGCGATAGGATGGCTGAGTTTGGTTTGTTCACATGCGACATCACGTGTCAGTGAGGGTGCGTTCCCTTGGTTGGGTTTGCGGCGTGTAGGAGCGACTGTGTGAGGGTGCGGTGCGACCGCGGCGTGCAGGAGCGACCGTGTGAGGGTGCGGTGCGACCGTGACAGCCGTGCGCAAGTGTACCTCCTTCTCATTTTGAAAACTTTAGGCAAGCTTGGCCAAAATGTGTGGCGAAGTTTGGCAATGCAAGGCCTAGACCCAAACAGGATAAGTACGTACGTACTAGGAGTACTAGTGTTAAAAAGAAAGGCGGGGTTTTCCTTCGCGGGATTTAATCGATACAAATCCTCGTTTCACGTGTCAATTAATGCGTATTTTTTTCTCCAAAGACAAAAGAGCTAACCATCTCACTCCTCATCGCTTGATTAATGCAGCGCCATGCAAACCAACCTTCTCACTTCCGCATGCATGGAGGGGATATTAATGTCCTTGGTTGCTAACCCCATCAATTTTGCCTCGATTAGTGTTAGTGGCCCTTTGCAAATTGTAATTTTGATATACTAGCCTTGTGTACAAAAAAATGGAGGTAGTAACTATATTTGACTTCCTTCCCCATTGCGGTGACGTCGACGATATCTTTTTTTGGTGGTTTGGCGAAGTGCGTTCGACGAAGAACACCATTGAGGGAGACCACGGTAAGTCGTTCGCAAGTGCCGCCTGCAAGCCAAGACAACCGCCTTATTTGCATCTAGGAAGTACTTTACTAGTACTACTAGGAGTACTAGTGCGGTGAGATGGTTTCTCGAAGAAGACGATGGAGAAGCGGAGTCAGCGAAGAGTGAAATGATGGTTGCTTCGTCCGTGCTTTTGTGATTTGACGCCTCACTGCTTTGTGATTTGTGATAGAAGGGACGTGCTCTATACTGTACTACATGCGTCCAAGCATGGGAGAAAGAGGAGAGACGTTGCATTTTTCTATTCCTTCAATCAATCACTCAGGGAGCTTCGGTTCCATCTTTTTGGCTTTGGCAACACCGTCCACAATGGTTCCCACGATGCCAAAAGCTATTTTCACATTTGGCTACACATTGTGGATGCCCTTAACCGTACCACTTGGTTTTGCTCCTGTGTGCTATCCATACAAATCTCAATTATATTGATCTAAAAAATTATAGAATCAAGATTAGTAAAAAGGAGGTGATTTTGCCGCGCAGATGGCGGGGGAGGTTTCTTATTTGAGCAATGCTACATCCATGTAATGGTTTATGTAAAGTTACGAACTGATGTGATGTGGGACTATTTGATTGGATTAAAGGAGAGGATTAGGCCCACCGCACCTGAAAATCAGGGGGGCATATATAGATTAGATGGAAAGTATTCGTAGCAGCTACGTAGCCCTTTATAAGTCTAGGATTAGGCTTCTTATTTCGGAGGACGTTGTCCTGGCGGTTTGCTAACATGCGGTCCCACGTGTCAGTGCTTTACCAAGCCGATCCGCGTCCCACATGAGGCAGAACAACGGCAGAAGCAACACGTGGTTAAGTTGAAGAAGATGAGGGAGAAGCGGATTCAGCAACGAGTGAAATGATGGTTGCTTCGTCCCTCCAACTTAACTGCGGGAAAGGTGCAGCTTGTGATTTGACGCTCATTGCTCATTACTACGCCGGCGCCATGACTGGGGTGATTCACCCCGGCTGCTCTGCACTGTATTCCAGTATGGCACGTGGACCCGGTAGCTTGATGTCCCACATGTCGGCGAAAGGGACTAGAAGATTTATGACAGCGAGCGCTCCACTCTTACGACGGAGGAGTAGATGACACGACGGCCCAGTGAACTGTCACTTGTAGTACTGTATAGTACTATAGTTTTGCTGTTTCGCACGATCCATCGATACAAACCCGATTAAACAGGAAAGGGCGGGATTTTTCCCGCGCGGTAGATGATACTGGCCATACATTTCAAAGGCAATTTTAATGTATGCAAACTGAATAATTATAAGTAACAATATGATATCTAGTAAAACTACAACACATATGATTTATTGTGTTAGAGTGTAGTAGTAGTGATGTATTGCATAGTTGTTAGATGTAACATGCGAGAACGTGTAGAGATGTAGTTTTGGAGGGCCTACAGAGAGAAAAGCGTAATACGGTCACCGAACTTCAGAATAAGCTGATTACGGTCACTATATACGTTTTGCGGTGATTATACCGTCACTTGCTCACAGTTCAGCATCGGATTGCACTCTGTTGACAGGCCAAATAGTCTGCGTGGCGCCATGTTGACTAGTTAAATTGACCATGTTCCTTGTGGGTCCCACCTGTCAGTTTGCATAGGCAAAAGGTCAGATAAACACAAATTTACGCAGGCACGACAAGGCTCCAACCCATGCGGGGGAATCACCTGGTTGTGTATGTGTCTGTCAGGGCTTGATGTGTGCACATGCACGTGTAGGTTGAGCACTTGAGCGTGAGAGTGTGTGTTGGTCGTGTGGTGTACTAGTGTGTGCATGCATGCGTGCGTGTGTGCGTGTGAGTGTTGTGTGCGTGCGTGTGAGTGTTGCGTGCGTGCGTGGCTGCGTGTGTACGTGTGAGTGTTGTGTGCGTGCGTGGGTGCATGTGTTTGTGTGAGTGTTGCGTGGATGCAGTTCATGTGCATGCGTGCGTGTGTGTATAATCACCACACCAGCTCCTGTGTGTTAAAACAGACGGCTCAGCATACCAATACAAGGCCACCTTGTCCGTTGTGCCCGCGGTCATGACTTCGAACCACCGTCCAAATATTTTTTTGTCGTTTGTTTTCATTCTTACTAGCAAGATGCCCGTGCGTTGCACGTAACATCAAGATGCATTTGTATGACTTGTTTATCTTGTGAGAGAAAAGGATGAACGAGGGAAGGCCTTATTTGCAAATGTGGAGAGGTGTGTGGGTACCTTTTTGCAAAATTGCCATAGTCTCTTTCCTATCCGTCAGATATAAATCGGATGGCCTATATTGCAAGATGGCAGGCACACCATCATCACCAACTCTGTTTTTTATAAGAGTGTATTTTATGTATTTTATAAGAGTGTAGATGTAGAGTAGATACAAGTCGACAGGTGGGCACGATGGTAGTGAGATAATGTGATGCAACACTAGAGGTGCCACGTGGAGCGTTTAACTGGTCAACTAGTCATGTCATGAGCAAATACAGAGTTGTACGGTGAGCCCGTGACTGTATAATAACCACTAAACGTAAATGGTGAACGTAATGAGTGGATTCTTAAGTCCAATGTATGTATCGTGCTTTCGCTTGAAATACAATGATTGTCATTGCATATATCGCGAGAGAAAGATGAAACATGAATTTTCTGGGGGCTTACTTTTAGAGGACCTGGAGATAGTTTTGTGTGCATACGTGAAAGGGGCGTACAGGGGGGGTATGCGATGGAGAGAGAGATGCTCTTCGTTTCTCTTTATTATGACTAACTTTGTATATAGTATAAAAATATACAAATTCACAATGCGGAATAAATATCATTGTGGGCACCATGCAATGCAAATTAGCGTTCGTACTCCTCCATATAACTTTGTAATGTTGTATATATGTAGAAACTCTAAAATAATTTTTTGGCCACACTTTATTCAAAAGGAATGTTGTATGCGAAATAAACGTGAAGAGAGGGCTTTTTAGATCAATGGGGTACGTGATGTAACATGTGTGAATGTGTAGTTGATGCATTTGGCGGGGCCTAGAGAGGTATGTGTGTGTATTACGTATTCGAGAGAGTCATGGATAGAGGGGCCGGCGGGGGGCGTGGGAGAGATAGCACGAGAAATGAGAGTGGTCTAGAGAGAGAGACGAATATGACGTCACGACGAGATTCCATTCCCTTGAGTGTGTATATGCAAGGTTGGAGGGAATAGAGGCACCAGGAGAAATTTTCTGTGTGTGTGGTGTTTGTGTTGGTATGTCTGGGTGTGAGAAGATAATGAGACATGGGGGCAGAGGGTGTGCCACCGCGTGAGGTCCGGTGGGTCGAGGTGAGGCCCTTCGTTCGGTTCCGACCTGCGCCACATTGGTCGGCCCGTGACGCATTTAGGAAGACCCATGGATGACTAGTCGTACAAGACAAAGATAGCAGAATTGTGAAGGACTCTATGTCCACTGACAAAGCCGGCTAGGATTTGTAACCCTAGGTTCTCGGACTAAGGTAACCCCTTTATCTCTGATATTACTATTCATCCAACCTAACTTTAAGGGGCATCCTACAGAATGCTCTGCTAGAATCATACTCGTCGATTAGGAAGAGAGGTGTGAGACAATGCGTGAGAGACAGGCGTAAAGATAATGTGCGTACATGAGACACGTAGGCAGGTCCATGTATATAGAAAGGGTCGATGAGGATTGTGCGTGTGTATGTCTGCGAGAGGAAGAGTGCTTGTGATAAAGGTTAGTGAAAACAGTTGTAAATGGTTACGAGAGGGAGGGAGGGTTATATCTAGAGCATGTGTGCGAGAAAGACACCTCGGGAGAGAGTGTGTGAGCATGTGTGAGAGACCACCGATGGAGAGTGAAACTACACGTAAAAGACTGCTCTACACATTGATTAAAGATATAAATTGTATCCAAATATTAGGATGGGATCATGATATTTGCAATTCACGTAAGGAGCGGTCATTGATCCATCAGACATCTAGATTCTATCGAATTTGAGCATGTCTATGTTATTATTCGACACAATTGATCCACATAGTTAGTATGTTGAACTCCAGACAATGCATCGCTTTAGCAATCGAATATAAACGTGAGTATAGTTCATGTTGTGTGTGTAAAGCACATTATACATACGAAAGTTACACAATGGACATTATAAATAGCTACCTATGAACTAGCATACATTTGAATTCAACTTAAGGTGGTTTAAAAAAATCGAATTCAACATGAAGTCCATTCAATTATTTGAATTTGATATCATGGCATTTGTAAACCATACCTAAATTATGGGGGCACCAATCTTTGCTCTGATTTTGTACATAATAGCATATGTAGTCGTGTACAAAAGAGATTCAAATTTAGCTCCTCCATTCCAAAATAATCGTAGTTATAGGATTTTCAAGTGTCAAAATTTCAAAAAGAAGCAGATAATTTAATGAGGTTTTCAAACATACAAGGTCAAATATAACGTTGTCTATTTAGGTCAATCCTCATAGTTCAAGAGTACTCTAAACGTGAATGCTTGTGTTTCAAAATTTCGAACGAAGCGCCAAAAGAGCCTCTACTCGCCCGAAACCGCGTGAGACCAATGTTTGGTAGTACAAGGAAATTACTTTTCTAATAACTCCGACCCGTGAAACCTACCGGCCCGACGTCCAAAGGTCTAAACCGGGGTAGGTTTGTAGCTTCATCTAGACGCCACGCAACCGCATCCGAAAAACATTCATACACAATGGCTGCCTAAGCACACATGCGCGCGGCCGAAATCGCTCCCGCCCACTATTTGGGACACCTGGGATTACCATCCTACCCCCGATCCGCAGTAGGTCCGAAATTTAAGAGGGGGGCAAAGTTTGTACTTTCCCCAAATTTCAAACAAGTGCGTCCCATCTTCTGTTCAAAAAAGCCAAAAACAAGCGTGTCAGACCGAAACATGGTTCCCCCCACCCGTCCGATTCCCCATTCGTACTCCGTGGGCGCCAAAACTACCTCTCCACCTGCCGCGAAACCCCGGCGTCCTCCGTCCGCCACCCCATCCCACCCATCAACCGCCGCCCTCCTCCATCACGCCGGAGCCGATACCCCGACGTCGTCGTCCACCGCAACCTCAACCGCAACGCCCTCCACGGCTAGTAGTTGAAGCCGAGGCCGAGCCGTCCGTACCCGAGCCAGTTCAACCACGCCGTCCTGCGCCTCACCGCTGCCGCTCCAACTTCGCCACCCTCCACCGCACCAGAGTTGTTCCTGCTACGCCGTCCTTCGCCGCCTCGGATCTGCTTCCCCTCCACCGACATACGGCCACGGCAACACAGTCAACAATTTGGCCATGGGTTTGTCCAAGCCTGCACCCTCCAGAACATCGGTTTCCCCGGTAAAAAGAAGAAGATCGGCGCGACATTTGGAGGTGACCACACCGGCAACCGAAAAAGGTACTCCTCTTCCCTTATTCGTGCAAATCTTACGTCTCTGCTTGCACGGTATTCATCCCACAGAAGACACTAGTTGACCGCTTCTTCTTGATATTAGATGTTCCTAGTAACTCGTGATGCGCAAGGTTTCTCCTTATATACTATTTCACCTTAGCTAGAGGTCCGTCGCCCCCCTGAATTTCAATTTCTGGCCAGTTGATTCCCAATTAACGGAAGCATTCCCCGGCGTAACAGGCGCTAGTACGCCTATTACGCCGGGGAAGCAGCGCCTTGGTGTTTATCTTAGGGGCGTGTGCGGCCTAGAGCTACTGGCGCCCGATCTGGAGGTCAGCCGGGATTAAAGGGATGGCTTGGGGGCGCTGCCAAGCACGGCGGTGGTGTGAGGTCGATGGGAGGGCGGGGCGGCGGAGGCAGGGGTCTGGGCCGATGGTCGCTGGCGGTTTGAGAAAGATTGTCAACAGTGACTGGCGGGAGGTAGACGAAGGCCATCTGCCCGTTCCTTATAGATCAGACGGTTCATTAAAAAAACCGACTGACCTATTTATTTTCAGTCGACTGTTATCTTAGATATGACCACATGTGGTGGTGTGCTGGAGGAGTACCTGCATTTCCTGTGCTCATATATTACAAAATCATACGAAGTAGAATCTTATTTTGTTTGCCATGCAATGTTGTAGAGCTATCATATGTCTCCTCTCATTTATTTTTCAGCCATCTGGCTATCTGCTACTTTTACAGTGCACTAGTTCTACACACACTTCACCCTTACTCTCACTATTGTGTTTTTATGCAAGGGTATTTCAGACTCTGCTGCCATGAGAGAAGCCAAAAAGAAAAGAGAGAAGTCGCTCCAGCTTGGTGTGCGGGTAGGCAAGACACGTTACGGCGCTATAAAGGGTGCAGTGTCAGCAGATGGAGACGGTAAACGTAGCTCTGGAGTTGATGACCTCGCTTGCAATGAACCACCATCCCAGGTGCTTGCTTTGACTTCGCGGTGTCATATGTGGTTGCATGTTCCATATGGTGTCTAGCTTGTATTCGAAAGGCCGAAGTCGGTAAGATAAGGAAAGATATTTTTTTACATGAACCACCATCCCGTGAGCACCAGAAGACAAATAGCTAGTCAGGGCACTGGCCGAGCCAGTGACAAGCCCAGCAAAGATAGGCATCACCTGGAAGCCAACTAAAAACTGTGATGGTGGCGAAGCAGCCCACCTCCCACCAGGCTCTCAGGTCCTAGATGATCATGCTCACCACTCCAGCCGGATGTCTAGCTTGTATTGCTTCCAATTTGGTTAAATTGCATCTGCTTAGCTTACACATTATACCTTTGAATATGACATGCCTTTCTGTTTTTGGTACATACTAGTACATCTGTGTATTAACCATGTTCTTACATCAAACTAATGTTCTTGTGTATCCCTCATCAATCACTTATGACGAGGCAGGCAGGCAAGGGGACTACTCCTCATTTAAAGAATGCAGCGTCAGCCTCCCGACATGATTCTCAAGAAACAGAAATGCTGGATGAAGATAGTGAACGTAGCTCTGTAGTTGATTACAGCATTTCCCCTACACTAGCATCGCAGGTGCTTGCTCTAACTTGGCAGCGTGATATGTGGTTGCATGTTGCATATGGTGTCTAGATTGTAATTCTTCCAATCTGCTTAAACTGCATGTGCTAGTCTGCTTAGCTTATACATTATACCTGTTAATGTGACATGCCTTCCTGTATTTAGTACATAGTACATCTGTCTATTAAGCATGTCCTTACATAAAACTATTGTTTTTTTGTATCCCGCATCAATCAACATGACGAGACACCTTTAGTATATGCAGTGCGATATTAGTTGCATCTTTCATATGATTTATAGCATGCGCTGCTTCTAATTGTTGAAATTCCATTTATGATGGGACGCTTTTAACTTGGCAGGGTCATATTGGTTGCATATTTCATGTGGTGTCTAACTTGCATTGCTTCTTATTTGCTGGAATGGTTTCTGCTTAGTTTACACAAACAGTTGTGAACATGCCATGCCGTCCTGTTTTTCGTACATATTCCATCATGGTATCATGTGTTTGCCTTATATCAAAGTAGTGATTGTCAGTATCATGCATGAATGAGTTCTGAAGAGAGAATTTTATTGCTTTTTCTTGTCGGTTTTACTTGACAATTCAAAATCAATAAAGCGGAAGGAAGTTAGCAAGGCAGCGGATAAAGGTGCTCCTTCCGAACGGAGGGCCTCTACAGTTTCTACTCCTCCACACCCCCAAGATGATTTCCAAGACAACACATGCATAGACACTCAACAAAGCTGTGTTTACGATGAGCACGTCTCCCCTAGTGCAGCATCACCGGTGCTCCCTCTAACTTGGCACTGTTATATGTGGTTGCATGTTATGTGTGATGTCTAGCTTGTATTGCTTCTAATTTTGTTGAATTCCATCTGCTTACTTTACACATTATACTTGAATAAGACACGTGTTCCTCTTTCTAGAACATACAATATCTGTCTATCACACCATGTTCTTACATCAAATTACTACTGTTGTGTAACCTGCAACAATCACTTATCATAAGACACGTTTGACTTCGAAGTGTTATATAGGTTACATCTCACATTCTTTTCTAGCTTGTACTACTAATTTGTTGAAATGGCACTTATGACGAGACAGTTTTAACTTGGTAGAGTGATATTCGCTGCATCTTTCATATGGTGTCTAGCTTTCATTGCTTCTAATTTGTTGAAATGCCTTCTCCTTAGTTTACACATCATAAGCTGTGAATATGCAATGCTGTGAATATGCAATGGCACTAATGACGAGTGACCTCTAACATGGTAGTGTGATGTTGTTTGCATCTTGCATATGATTTATTTCTTGTACTGCTTCACATTTGTTTAAACGCCATTTATGATGAGACACTGTTAACTTGGCAGAGCGATATTTGTAGCATCTTTCATATGGTGTCTACCTTCCATTGCATTGCTTCTAATTTGGTGAAATGTCTTCTTCTTAGTTTACACATCATAGTTCTGGTTATCTCTTCCGTCCTGTTTTTCATACATATTACATCCTCCTATCATGTGGTTGTCTAACATCAAAGTTCAGTTCGTCTGCATCACGCATCAATTTGTTCTAAAGAACTAAATTGTTATTCATTTTTCTTGTCGGCTTGACTTAACATGGCACAGAGAAAGAGGAAGAAACACAGAATGGCAGGGAATGAGAAGCGGATGAATCCTGCAGATTCTGCTGGTACTGATGGTGCAATAGAAGGTCAAAGTCCAGCGAAAAATTCTACAAACACGGCATCCCATGCTACACGAGTTGCAAAAAAAGCCAAACAGAAACAAATAGTTGCCACCAAACAAGCGGAGACAGCCCTAGTTCTTGCAACACCTACCACAGTACTACCAGCTGCACGACTTACTCGTGCGTCAACTGAGCTAGCAGCACGTTCCCAAGCTCCCTTGCCACCTGACACTACTTCCCAAGCACTCTTGACACAAGACGAATTGGCAATATCAGATGAACCTTGTGAGCTTCAACAGCAAGAAGGTAGTTGCTGGAGTCAAGTTACAGTTGCATGCTTCTTTATATGTAGTCTCATAGTTTGATGTACACTAACACTTCCTATGTTCGTTGTTGGACTAGCACCTAGGCGCAAGAGGAAACAAACATCAGGGATAATGCTCGATAGGTTAACTAAATCTAGAGGAGGAAGAATGGAGATCCGTTTTGAGGCAAGTTTAAAAAGGCCACGTGATGCTACAGAGTCAGCCAAGTTAGTATGAGAGGCAGTGGTTGCCCTTAGGTGTCATGTACGTATCCTCCCAACATGGATTCAGTACAGGAATGACAAAGACGATACCAAGTTCAACACCTTCCTCGACCATTTATCTATAAGTATGGTTATGTATGGAAACTAGTAATATCGTCTTGCTCTGTCCCATACTTTCTAGGTTGCTGATAATGAGACTCCCATAATTTTCAACAAATAAGGTTCAAGTTGGATAGCCAAGATGATGCAACCAGACAAGCATGCACCCATGTTTTCAAGTCTGCTCTGCGACAGTATCGGTATAACTTGAGGAAAACTCACTTTGAAGGCAAGGCTAACAGTGAACTTTCCCAAACATCTCCAGTGGAAAATATATCGAATGAAGACTGGAGGGGCCTTGTTAAACACTGGTCTGATCCGAAGTATCAGGTACATTATATATACGTGATCGGATCACATGTCGAAGTCCTATTTACGCATGTGCCACACAAATCTATCTTCTTGTAGGTGAACTATTCAAAGAACAAGGCCAACCGTACGAAAGTGAAATTCCAACAGACGACAGGATCTCGTAGCTATATTGCACACTGCGAGGCTCTTGTAATTTGTTGTTGTTTCACTCTTTTCGCTGTACCATATTATCAGATCTATATTGACTTGTTCGAAATGCAGAGGAAAGCCCGCAAGGACCAAAAAGTACCTGAACCAAATGATGTGGAAATCTTCAAAGACTGTCACACCAGCAAGAAGAAGGGCATGACTACACCAGTCAAAGCCGTTGTTGTAAGTCCTTAATCCTCATGCCTTTTAACTACTACTTACTCTGACTTGTGCCTTGAACTGCATGGTTTGCAGCCAATGTCTATTACTCTTTTCAATTTTATACACAATTTTCGTAGCGTATCATTGCACCTTACAAGGTTTAAAAGAGAGGAGTGATGTTCCTTTGATCTTGACCCGTAATCTAGTTCCGTGCTGGACTTGCCCACACAACGTTACAATTTCCTGTTTGTCTGTTCTCAGTTGTTTTGTGATATGAATGATGTCATACTATGCTTACCGTATTATAAACTTCGTCTCTTTATCCTTAGCCCTCAATACAATGTGAAGAAATAGACAATACATTAGCGATGGTACATGGTCATATGTTTGGAACCTGGTTTTAATATGTACTTTGCAATAAAATACAACTAATATTTTACATGGGTTCACCAGAATAAGTTCTGTATATAGACCAAAGCTATTTTGTTTGGTTTTGCCGCCTCCTTAATATCTTCTGTTCTGGTACTACTAATGTAAAACCTCAACTTTTCAGCAAGCTATGGAAAAAATGGTGGAACCGCCACCTTCTGAAGGTGGCGAGGCAACTATAACCGCAATGTTAGCTCTTGCTGCAGTGGGTCAGTACCTGTCCACTAACAGTGCCAAAAGCACGTTCCTGCATAATACTGGGTTGGTTGTTAAGGCAATATCGTCCAAACTGCCTCATGATCAAGATATGCAAGCTCAAAGCAATGTTGTATCTGCGCTCCAGACACAAGTCCATTCCCTAACAGAGACCCTTTGTGAAACAAGGAGAAACATTGCTCAATGTCGTCAAGATATGCATGGTTTTGAAACCAGACTATCAGACATTTGCTATGTTGTTCAGGAGCCTAGGGGAAATGAAGGCGAGGGTTATGGTGCTCCATCGGACAATACAGCATGAAAACGTAACAGTCAGGTCAAATGAACTGAGCTTCTGAACTTCTGGTGGTGCATTTATCTGCTAGACTGTTAAGTTTTATGCCAACCTTCCTTTTGTTATATAGTTGTAATTTGTTTTGGTGCGATACAAAATTTATTCTTAACGTGCAGCCACCGGCTGAAGAAAACAGCAAGCCATTTTTGTATAGTGTAGGGTTCCCTATATTTGCACTGGTGGCGATCTTTGATGCTGAGTGGATGTAATCTGTGCAATCGCCTTAATAGCCTAGCGTTAGTTTCGGCCTTATTTATTTCCTAGTCTTCTTTTTCCCTGGTTTGCTAGTGGCCGCAACTACCATGGGCCATATATGGGTCGTAGGATCCATGGGTCTCCTACGGGCCGTCGATAAATGGGCCTGTAATCGGTGGGCCTCGGGCCGTCGGATAAATGGGTCTACATGGGCCGTAATCGGGCGTAATTGGTATCGGCCTAGCACAGTAACAGGCCGTTAACAGGCCGTAGGACAGCAAAGGCTTAATTCTGTCACAGGCATAATGGGTCATTAATGGGCCAGAATATAGGACGGGCTGGAAACGGCGCAACAGGTTAACAGGCCAGAAACGGGCCGACTCTTGCCATGGGCCGAATTTGGCCCATTAGGGTAACAGGCCAGTAACGGGCCGACTCTTGCCATGGCCGAATTTGGCCCATTAGGGAAATAGGCCAGTAACGGGCCGACTCTTGCCATGGGCCGAATTTGGCCCATTAGGGGAACAGGCCAGTAACGGGCCGGAAGTAATCGAGGGCCGAAAAGGAGCCCAAGAACGTATGGGCCGTCAATAGGCCGAAAGCTAACACGGGCTGGAAACGGCCCATGTAAATCACGGGCCGTTAACGGGTATAAAGAAAATTACTGTTCATTATGGGCTAGAGTCACCGTGGGCTGTAAAGGGCCGAAAGATACGAAGGCCTCATATGGGCCGAAAGACGTCATGGGCCATACATGGGCCGAAAGTGAAATGGGCTGGTGTTATATTCGATGGCCCACATGACGTTGTTGGGCCGATTTCCTTTAGGGCCTAACGGGACGTGAGTTAACGGGCCGTAAAATGGGCTATTTGCGAAGAGACCGTTAACAGGCTTTTCATGGGCCAGCCCGTTAACTTTTGACCAAGTCAAACAGGCCGGCTTTGTAAGCTAAATGGGCCAGTGGTGGGCCGTGGCACGTGTTGACATATCATAGGCGCCTATCTGACCCACTGACGAGCTGACACATGTTTCGTCCGGCCAATAAGAATTTTACACGTGGAAATTTCCCATTGGTCGGGGCTGTTAACGGGTTATCGGATCCAAAACCCGACCCGATAGCTTAACGGCGTTCCGTTACGGTGGATGCCATGTGTCGGTCACCCTTGACGAAAGCACTTCTGTGACGCGCGATTTATCGCCATGGAAGTGGACACTTCCGTGATGATAATTTTGGTAATGTCATGGAACACTTCTACGACAGCACAGGTATGACTATCTTGATTCTATCATAAAATCGTCATGGATGTACATGCATGACAAAAAACGCGACCTACTATGACAAACACGTATCATCACGGAAGTGTATTTTTTTGTAGTGGAGATGGCCCATTTTGGTCCCTCCAACTGCTCCAGGACCACAGTACGACTATCACATTGAGCAAAGGTCTCAGGTCCAGAAGCCAAAGCCCAGACTGCCAAGGCTTCCAGGTGCTGCTACATCATCAGGATCTTTCAGCATGAACAGCTTCAGGGAGCACAACACATTCTTTGATAGTGCCAAGAATCCATACTCGAAGCCAAAGATCTCTTCTGATCGCTTCTGGAGCTATCAGCAGCGCAGCTATTACACATGTGGTATACAATCAAGAACGAATCTTTCCTCACATGCGTCTAGATTGTGAAGCCATTGTTGGCCTGCCCTGCCTTGAAGAAGCTCTGGACTGCTTTAGAGATGCTGGTCTTCTGCCATTCGTCACTGACAAAGAGCACCGGAATCAAGAGCTTCTACTGCAGTTCTATGCCACACTGCATATCTGTGGCTACAACAGGGATCCGAAGACTTGGATCCTTGAGTGGATGACAGGTGATGTGCATCATGAAGCTAAAGCTCAAGATATAATCGAGCTTACTTCCCTGCCCACTCCAGGTGAACTCTATGAACCTGGTTGTCAGCTACACAGGGATGCACTGCAGAGTATATTTCAGAAGCCTGAGCCAAATATGAGTCAGATGCTCAGCATGATGAAGCCTTTGCCACAAGATGCAGAATATCCCAAGGAATTCTTCGTCAAGGACCTTGAGTACTTACCCCGCACAATTTATAACATTCTGAGGCGTACACTCTGGCCAATCAAGGGATATTCTCCTAAAGCTAAACTCGAAGGCACCATGAAGACTTTGGTGTTCTATATTCTTAATGGCATCAGCTTCAATACCCAGGATTTCTTCATCAGGCAACTTGCTGCATCAAGGATTGATCTCTTTGGCTTAAAGTTTTATGCGCCGTGGGTGATGCGCCTGATCAAACTGCATTCATCTGTCAACTATCAGCCCTCAGCGCGCAATCATGTTATATTTATGCCTGAGGTTGATCTGTCATTTGAAGCCATCTATCCTGAGCCTGACAAAGAACCTATATATCTTCACAACGTTGATCTTCAGAGCTTCACGCAACCACTTGATGGGATTCATGTTCCAAATGCTGCTACTCCTGCCTACCCTCTGGTTGGCAATATGCGTGAGCCACATCGTGCCAACACTAAAGCCACTACCAGTACAATCGCTCAAAGGCCTCGGAAGCGTTCTCGCATTCTCAATGATCGAGAGCTTCTTGTTGCCTTACATCAGAAGCAGGACAAGCACCATGACTGACTCAAGCGTCAGATGCAGAGTATCTTGGTGGACGTCAATCACATCAGAAATCTGGCCACCAAGAACTCGTTCGTAGCTCATGAAGCCTGTCAGCGGTCTTGGAAGTGTCTCACCTTGCTATGCCCTGAAGAAGATCTTCGCGAAGATGGCTTCAATGAGGGCTTCAAATTTGACTCCAGACCTCCACGCAATGCAAGCTGGCGCCGCACTCCCTCTATTGAAGATTCTGAGCATTCATCTTCGGCTACAACTGTTGTTGTGAGAGTCGTCGATGAAGAAGACGACGCCACTTCACTGACCATGGCTGCACTGCATCTCGACACTGCGCCAGGCCCTTCTGCACCACCAAACTCAAACTCGACCCTGCGCCATTGTCTGCTCCTTCTGGCAACGAGTAGATGCTCTATGTCTTCAAACCTTTTTGGTCATTACTGACAAAAGGGGGAGAAGCATATGAGTTGATAGTCTTCAAGCGGGTCATTATGGGTGGTTGCACTATATTTTGTCAAGTGTTTACAACTCTCGCTTTTTTTGATACATTTGGTTCTTCTGGTTGTAACACTTAAACTCGATGGTCGCCTGCTACTTTTTCTGCTACTTTGTGATGCGATGATAAATTCCGCATGAAGTCATTCCGCGGACGTCCAGTTTTCATTATGCATGACATTATCTTCGTTATATCTTCATATGCATGATGAATTGTCTTCATAAGTTGAAGAGGATCTCCACAAAGTAAAACCTTCCATGTGCATTTGCATTCAAACGCAAACTACTTATATGCACATCTTCAGGGGTAGCCTTTTTGCCACTTATGAAGACAATGTCCTAAACCTTAAACTTTCACATACTTTTATTCCCGTTGAAAACTTCAACCAGTTTGTCATCAATCACCAAAAAGGGGGAGATTGTAAGTGCATCTAGTGCCACCCCTAGTTGGTTTTGGAGTATTGACGACAACCTTGGTTGAGGGACTAATGTGTTTGTGAGAATTGCAGGATAACATAGGTAGTAGTCCCATATTGATTCGGTTTACCTACCAGAGATGACCCCTAAAAATGTGTGAAGACATTGAAGACAATGGTGGTCTGTGAAGATATTCACATTAAAGACTATGACATGAGAAGACATCGCATGAAGACCATGGAGTGCGAAGACATAGTTGTTTCGTAGTTTCATTTTCTTCTTTGTTGAGTCATAGGAACCACCGCACTGTTAAGTGGGGTCCAAGTGAACAAAGTCAGAGTGACTGATGTGATGCTCAACCAAATCCTATGTCTTCGAGCGAAGACAATGAGAGCAAATCTTATCCAGAGTTGGATGAGTCAGCTTTACTTGTAGCCCAAGTCAAGCTGACGCGTGTGTTTGAAATCTGACCGTTGGACACGCGTCAGTTCCTTAGTGACCCAGGGTCATTTCGGACAAATCAGGTCGGGTTGCCTCTTGGCTATAAATAGCCCACCCCCTACACCATAAATTGGTGGCTGCTCAGAGTTAGTGCACGGCTTTTGTCATTTGAGACCAACCCACCTCCCAAGCATTTGAGAGAGAGAGATCCTTGTGAGGACAAAGCCCAAAACACCCAGAGCCAAAGAGTGTTAGGCATCACTTGAGTCTTTCTGTCTGCGTGATCTGAAGACTTGTTACACTTGTGGACTGTGAATTCTCCAGCCGGTTAGGCATCGCGTTCTGAGCATCCAAGAGTCATTGTGGATTGCCGTGAACAAAGTCTGCGAAGGTTTGGAAGTCTACCTTGAAGACTTACTAGAGTGATTGGGCGAGGACTGAGTGTCCTTAGCTCAAGGGGGATAAGGTGAAGACGTGGTCTTCTGAGTTCAAGCTCAGCCTCCCTAACCAGACGTACAGTTGTCACAGCAACTGGAACTGGTCCAACAAATCTGTGTCCTCCCCAAGCAATTGGTTCTATCTCTTATCTCTCTTTACTTACAGTTTGTCTTCGTGAAGTCTTTGCCTGCTTGCATTATCTGATTGACTTCACTATGTGAAGACTGTTATTGATTGGCTTCATACTATCTTCCATCCTGATCCATTCTAGCTAGCTGCCAATAGTCGTCGTGCTTTAGCTTCATTGTTTGCTTGACTATGGCTTGTCTAGTGTAGTTTACCTTCCGCTGCATATCAATAGGTTCATTTCTATCGTCTATGTTCAAAGCCCCCGTGTTTTGAAGACTTTGATAAAAATCGCCTATTCACCCCCCCTCTAGTCGATGACTAGCACGTACCCTCATAGACCGTAAGCGGAAGTGTTTCACAACGCGGTTGATGTAGTCGAACTTCTTCGTGCTTCAACCGATCAAGTACCGAACGCACGGCACCTCCGCGTTCTGCACACGTTCAGCTCAGTGACATCCCTCGCCTTCTTGATCTAGTAAGACGACGAGCTAGTAGATGAGTTCTGTCAGCACGGCGGCGTGGTGACGGTGATGGTGAAATGATCTCCGCAGGGCTTCGCCTAAGCACTACAAAAATATGACCGGGGGTGTAAACGGTGGAGGGGGGCGCCGCACACGGCTAGGCAATTGTCTGGGGTGTGCTAGGCGCCCCCTCCTCATATATATAGGTGGGAGGGAGAGGGAAGAGGCCAAGGGGCGCCCCAAGTAGGTCCGAATCCTACTTGGGCTCCTGCCCTTGGCCGCGCCCCCTGCCATATTTGTCGGAGTGGGAAGGAAAGAGGGGGGCAGAGGGAAGGAAGGGGGAATCCTATTCCACTCTTTCCTTTCCCTTCCCCTCTTTCCTTCTCCTCCTAGGCCGGCCCATATGGGGGGCGCAACAGCCCATTGTGGCTGGTGCGTTTCCCCTCTTGGCCCATAAGGCCCATATCTTTTGTCGGGGGTGCCCGGAACCCCTTCCGGTGACCCGATAAGTATCCGGTATCCCCCGAAACACTTCTGATGTCCGAATACCCTCGTCCTATATATCGATCTTTACCTCTTGACCATTTAGAGACTCCTCGTCATGTCTGTGATCCCATCTGGGACTCCGAACAACATTCGGTCACCAAATCACATAACTCATATAATACTATATCGTCATCGAACGTTAAGCGTACGGACCCTACGGGTTCGAGAACTATGTAGACATGACCGAGACACCTCTTCGGTCAATAACCAATAGCGGAACCTGGATGCCCATATTGGCTCCTACATATTCTATGAAGATCTTTATCGGTCAAACCGTTATGACAACATACGTAATTCCCTTTGTCCATCGGTATGTTACTTGCCCGAGATTCGATCGTTGGTATCTTCGTACCTAGTTCAATCTCGTTACCGGCAAGTCTCTTTACTCGTTCCATAATACATCACCTCGTGACTAACTCCTTAGTCCTTTGCTTGCAAGCTTATGATGTGTATTACCGAGAGGGCCCAGAGATACCTCTCCGATACTCGGAGTGACAAATCCTAATCCCGATCTATGCCAACTCAACAAACACCTTCGGAGATACCTGTAGTGCATCTTTATAATCACCCAGTTACATTGTGACGCTGATAGGATACAAGGCATTCCTCCGGTATCCGGGAGTTGCATAATGTCATAGTCGAAGGAATATGTATTTGACATCAAGAAAGCAATAGCAATAAAACTGAACGATCATTATGCTAAGCTAGCAGATGGGTCTTGTCCATCACATCATTCTCCTAATGATGTGATCCCGTTATCAAATGACAACTCATGCCCATGGTTAGGAAACCTTAACCATCTTTGATCAACGAGCTAGTCTAGTAGAGGCTCACTAGGGACATGTTGTTTGTTTATGTATTCACACATGTATTATGGTTTCCGATCAATACAATTCTAGCATGAATAATAAACCTTTATCATGAATAAGGAAATATAAAATAACAACTTTATTATTGCCTCTAGGGCATATTTCCTTTATATCTAAGTTTGGGCTCTGGGTTTTCTCTCAAAGAATTCACTCAAATCTCGAGGGTGAAACAAACGGAGCAGCTAGCAAGCAACGGTTGGAGCGGGGCGGCTATTTATAGCCAGAGTAATCCCGAGGGTGCAATGACCAATAGGGGCCTACGGCCAAACTAATGGCCAACCGACATGTTTTCAATGGTCTGATTTCAAAATAACACGACAACTTTACTTGAGAAACAAGCAAAGCTGACTCCACTGCTTGAGTACTTTTCTTGAATCCCAGAAGAACTTCGGGTCAACTCACTTGGGATGATATATCTCGGTTAAGCATCAGGATAGACAAAAGTCTCAAAACACTTGAATGCCTTTTAATAGTGAATAAAATGAAACTACGAAAAAGAACTACTTCTTCTAGCGGTCTTCATTCCTCTATGTTGTAGTCAAATATCTCAGACCGCACTCCGTAGCAATTTCTCAACTCTGCAATATATTTGGGGGTCAACTCGACATGCATCTCCTCGCAATAGCTTTAGCATACTTCTCTGCTACGCCGAAAATCATCACGGAAGTTTATAGCCAACTTCTCAGAACTCCAGGGACCATATCTCTCTGTGTGCATTAGAAAACACATTAGTCCCTCACTGTTTTATCCAACAATCACTAAAGCACTCAAGAGAACAATTGAGTGTGTCCCTAGTGAACTCTGAGAATAATTCTACCCACAAAATAGTCTCGAAGGAATAATATGGTGGGATGGGTTATTAACATTACAACCATCACAAAGTGTCACGGGAGTCTTACAACACGATAAGAATCAAATAGAACACCGAATGTTGTAAACTCGAGAAATAAAACACCCTGGAAAAATAGCCGGATCTAATAACTCTCGATGTCTTCCCTCACTTTTGTCAACAAGTGTCAAAAAGGTAAGGCAGTCTACATGCCCGAAGAAGAAGAAGACTACGATCTAGAACCACTTAATGAAGATGGAGCTTGAGAATCATCTGTGATGTTTCCGGTGGAAGTAGCGTGGTGACGGAGAATCTTCATCAGTAGTGACAACATTTCCTTCAGCTTCATTTCCTTTTGGAATGACTGGGTTAGTTGGGTCATCGGGGTTGTCCTGTTGAGCATTTTCTTCGCCTTCCTTGAACTGCGGTGCGGTGGCTTCGGATTCTTCAATTACATCATCCTCACTGAGAAAAATCAGATCAATAGTTGTTGATTTTATTGGAACGGGAGGAGTATCTCTTCTCTTGCGATCAGTCTCAGAAGCATCAATGTAATCATATTTCCTCATGATGCCGGCCTTTTTGAGTTGATCTTGGGTGTGGAATTTCCTCAGAAGTTTCTAGGAACGACGCTTGTCTTGTTTCACAGTGAGACAGATTTTCCTAGCCGTGTTTGGAACAAGATTAATTTCGGAGGCTAAGTGTTATTTCTCTTTTCTTTCTTGGCATAGATGATTGTCATGCAGCTGCTAGGTTCGGACACAGACTTCGTAGAGCAAAGGATTTTCAGGATTGGTGAGCACTACATTTTTCTCCTTGATGTTGAGATATTTGGCCATATCATTTTCTTTCAGAACTTGCAATGTGTCACACACAAGAGGTGTGAAATAATTGGCCAAATCGACATATATAGCGCTTGGCTTGAGCCATGTTGATAAGTTTCTGGATCCAAGGGGCGTAATCTGCGGAGCCAGTGGAAATTCAGCAGCATCGACTAAGTTACGAAGGAATAAATCTTCAATTTTGAATGTGCCACAACATGATATTGCATAGAGAGTATTACGCGGAACTCCTGAAACCTTTCGAGGTCAAACTGTTGGGCAGAGAGTTTTGCAGAGAATGGTGTAGAACGTCTAATGATTAAACTCGAGATCATTGGGGTCAGGATCACCGGAAGCATCGTCTCCAACCTTGTTTGGATCCATCAAGAGATGCATTTCTTCATCTTTCACATTAGAGAAGTGCATCCTATATTCCATTCCATTTTCTTCGAACCGAGGAAAATCAAGAATTTCCAACATCTCATAGGCAGAGTAGATGAATTTGTTCTGTTTCTACATCCATTCAAAAGTCCAAGTCCTGCTATCCATTTTGTCTTCCGAGACATAAAGGGTAGCGTAGAGCTGAAGAATTAACTCCCTGTTCCATCTATGGTTGAACTCGAGAATTTTCTTCAGATGAAGTTCATCAGTCTGGGCAAGAACGTTCTGGAAGCAGGGCAGTTGGCGCATCGACACAATGTCAAGAAAATTATGCTGAAAGATTTGATACTTGAAGCACAAAACTCTCACATAATAGGTGACCTGGTTGGTGGTCCAGAACCGAGGGTAATGTGCAGCTTGCTCTTCATCTTAGACGTAACAAAACAAAATTCACTATCACGAGCAGAAAAACATAGTGCTCCCTCTATCCCAAATTAAGTGTTGCTTGATTTAGTACATAACGACATTTATTTTAGGACAGAGTGAGTGTTTGGTTACGGTGATGGATAAACCCATGTAAAATGACAAGCTTATGAAAACACAGCTAGCCAGCCAGTCGTAGTAGGCCGTGTATATATAGAAATAAAAAGAGCAAACTTCTTTTTTTTAGGAACCTTGACTAACGACTGAAAAAGGCGCGGCTAAGTACGCGTGACACTCTAGTGACGGTACGCTCTTCCTCTGTGTTCTGAAGACTTACAAAGACGTGTCCGTCACTGTCGGTCAGTCCGCAGTTAGTTTTTTTTTTCAAGAAACAGTCCGCCGTTAGTTAATTATAAGCTCTTCCATTTCCATGTGTCCAATGCTTTGCTTCTGATGGCGACTACTGAGAGCGTTTATTTAATCCTAAAATAAGATCTATTCAACGCTCGCGCTGCATGCGCGCTCTTGTCTGTAGTGGTTTGTTAGCTTGTTAATCCTTGCATCGGTGCCAGTCAGTCCGCCGTTAGTTGCCGTGCTGCTTCCATTCCAATCCAAGAGTGCAGTTTATACAAGTAACAGTGAAGCAAAGCTGCTGCTGCACATGGATGTATACTTTTTTGTGGTACACTCCTACTACACAGTAGTACATGTGATGTGCTGTGTGACCGCGACAGCTAGTGACTGTGCACCAAAAAGATATGTGCACGTTTATCTTTCACCAACAGCTCCACCCAATATGTTGGAGTCAACCCCTTCACAAGACTACCGTGCTTACACACGGAAACAGACAAGGGGTGAAAGGAAAAAAGCTGCACCAACGACCAACTCCAATCATCGAAGTGCTCAATATAAATGGACACGAATGCAGGCAAAATTTCGTGTTTTGACATTTTTCATGTAGTTTAGCAGGATCTGACCCCGGTCCGGAAAAATTTCAGGATTTACCCTTTTGGCTACCGCCGGAGACCCTGGCGGTAGCAATCCACAGGCTACCGCCGCCTACCCTGGCGGTAGGTGCCGTTGACGGCCGCTGACGTGGCAAAGGGACCTACCGCCGCCGACCCTGGCGGTAGGCTCTAACAGCCTACCGCCGGGGACTCTGGCGGTAGGGTCCTGGAGGATAAGGTTGTGGGGCCCACTCACCACCCACCCACTCTACTCATCTTCTTCCCCGTGCTCAAGCTCTCTCCCCCTCTTCTCCCCCACCCAAGCACCGACTAGATCCCTCTCCATTGCTTGAGATTTGTCCGGTGGATCGGGGGCATTTGCATCATCCAAGGTACCTCTCCCACCCCCCCTTTATTTGGTTGGTTCAAATCATCTAGTTTTGTTGGAATTAACTAGTTTTGCAAACCCTAGTTCTTGCTCTTGTTTTGCATTTATTGTGCATTTATGGTGCATTTATGGTTTGCCTAAGTATTTTGTGTCAATCATTGTTATGGCAAGCTAGTTTAAGTGTTAGGGTTAGTGGTTTAGTTAGGGAAGGGTTAGGGGTTAGTGTTAGGGTTAGGGTTAATGCTATGCTTAAGGTATACTAGTTGTTTGATTCAAATTATATATTTTAGATAGTTCATCCATATGAAATGGCCAGTGATACATTTCCAACGTATCTATAATTTTTGATTGTTCCATGCTATTATATTATCCATCTTGGATGTTTTATATGCATTTATATGCTATTTTATATGATTTTTGGGACTAACCTATTAACCTAGAGCCAGTGCCAGTTTCTGTTTTTCCTTATTTTTGAGTTTTGCAGAAAAGGAATATCAAACGGAATCCAATTGAGCTGAAAATTTACGGTGATTTTTTATGGACCAGAAGAAGCCCCCGAAGCAAAAGAGTTGGGCCAGAAGAGCCACGAGGCCTCCACAAGGGTGGAGGGCGCGCCCTACCCCCCCCCCCCCCCCCCAGGCGCGCCCTCCGACCTTGTGGGCTCTTCGTGGACCCCCCTGACTTGTTCTCGACGCCAAAAATTCCTATAAATATAGAAACCCCCAGAAATAAACCTAGATCGGGAGTTCCGCCGCCGCAAGCCTCTGTAGCCACCAAAAACCAATCGGGGCCCTGTTCCGGCACCCTGCCGGAGGGGGAAATCATCACCGGTGGCCATCTTCATTATCCCGGCGCTCTCCATGACAAGGAGGGAGTAGTTCACCCTCAGGGCTGAGGGTATGTACCAGTAGCTATGTGTTTGATCTCTCTCTCTCTCTCATCTTCTTGATTTGGCACGAACTTGATGTACCGCGAGCTTTGCTACTATAGTTGGATCTTATGATGTTTCTCCCCCTCTACCTTCTTGTAATGGATTGAGTTTTCCCTTTGAAGTTATCTTATCGGATTGAGTCTTTAAGGATTTGAGAACACTTGGTGTATGTCTTGCATGTGCTTATCTGTGGTGACAATGGGATATTCACGTGATCTACTTGATGTATGTTTTGGTGATCTACTTGCGGGTTCTGCGACCTTGTGAACTTATGCATAGGGGTTGGCACACGTTTTTGTCTTGACTCTCCGGTAGAAACTTTGGGGCACTCTTTGAAGTTCTTTGTGTTGGTTTGAATGGATGAATCTGAGATTGTGTGATGCATATCCTATAATCAAACCCGCGGATACTTGTGGTGACATTGGATTATCTAGGTGACATTAGGCTTTTGCTTGATGTGTATCTTAGTACGAACTCTAGGGTTGTTTGTGACACTTATAGGAATAGCCCAATAGATCGATCAGAAAGAATAACTTTGAGGTGGTTTCGTACCCTACAATAATCTCTTCGTTTGTTATCCGCTATTAGTGACTTTGGAGTGACTCTTTGTTGCACGTTGAGGGATTGTTATATGATCGAATTATGTTATCATTGTTGAGAGAACTTGCACTAGTGAAAGTATGAACCCTAGGCCTTGTTTCCAAGCCTTGCAATACTGCTTTCGCTCACTTTTGTTACTAGTTACCTTGCTGTTTTTATATTTTCAGATTACAAAAACCTATATCTACCATCCATATTACACTTGTAGCACCATCTCTTTGCCGAACTAGTGCACCTATACAATTTACCATTGTATTGGGTGTGTTGGGGACACAAGAGACTCTTTGTTATTTGGTTGTAGGGTTGTTTGAGAGAGGCCATCTTCATCCTACGCCTCCCATGGATTGATAAACCTTAGGTCATCCACTTGAGGGAAATTTTCTACTGTCCTACAAAACTCTGCGCTTGGAGGCCCAACACGAGTCTACAAGAAGAAGGTTGCGTAGTAGACATTAGCCGGTCCATGGATGACTCAATTTTGTTCCATTGTTTTTAGATGGATAAACTAGTGAATGTGCATTATTTGGACAAGACGGCTTTCATGGATGGAAATGCCGATGAATGGGAGGAGGCCATGGTTTTTGACACAAGCCTGAGCTATGATGATATTGTCGTGAAAGTGAGAAGCGTCCTCAATTGGATTAACCCAAGTGATGGTGTGAAGCTTATTGGGCGGTATGATGTGGGAGTGGGAGTAAAGTCCCGATTAAAGAGTATGCCCATCACCTCTCAATTGCATTGGGATGTGTATAAGGATAAACTTGAGGGATCACAAGACAAGTCACTTGAGTTATTTGCCACAAGACAAGTAAAGGTTGAAGTTCCTCGGCCACTACTCGACTTGAACCGGAATGTGTCCTCCCCAATACATGATGGTGTCGTGGTGTATGACCACAATGCGGGTATCCAACCGCCAAGTAGCCAACCAAATGAAGAGGACATCAATGCTAGAGCCATAGTTCTTCTAGGTGATGATCATGTTGGAGATGAGGCCGTTGCTCATGTTGATGAACATGCAAATGTTCATGTTGATGAAGATGCCATTGCTCATGTTGATGGAGATGCTATTGCTCAAGATGATACAATCTCATTGGTGACTTGGATGTCAATGTGCATCAACAAGACATGGACCGTAACCTCCCTTATAGCCGTATGTGTAGGTATGAGTCGGATGATGAGGGTCCACCAGAAGAATTGGATGAGGATGGATTCACGCCGCAAGAAAATCAAGTCTACAAGAAGGTCAATGGCAAGGAAAGAGGACCCTCTTTGTTACGTGATCTTAGTCTTGCCGACAAGGCCGTTGTTGATGGTGGCATGAGGTTGGGCTTGGTCGAACCATCAAATTGCCCGAGGATGGGTGATCCAAGGCCACCGGTTGAGGATGAGAATGCTCATTTGAAGAAAGGGATCAAGTTTGGTTGTTTGCAAGAGTTCAAGATATGGTTGAGTGACTACGCCATTCGGAACCATAGGCCGTTCGTTGTTGGTCATTCGAACCAAAAAGTGCGCTACACCATCAAATGTGACAAGAAGGTTGCCCATGGAAGGTCCGTGGAAGAAAGATCAAGGAAACCGGGCAATGGGAGTTGAAGAGTTGTGTGGCTACCCACGAGTGCATACCGCCGGAGAAAGCGGACCGAAGCAAGGGACACCGCCAACTCACATCCAAGTATCTAGGCTACAAATTGTTGAATGAGATATCTCATGATCCAAACGTGAAGGTGAAGTTCCTTATGAGTTTGGTCTCCGAATGATTCGGGTACGAGGTCAAGTATGGAAAGGTGTGGATGGCCAAGGCAAACGCTATAAGGATGTTGCATGGTTATTATGTCGTAGCGTACAATATGCTTCCGAGAATGTTGGGAGCCATTGCTCATCGGAACCCGGGCATGCGCCATAGGGTCGAGTCAATCGAGGGAGTGTTTCATCGAGCTTTTTGGAGCTTTGGGCAATGCATCAATGCATTTAGGCATTGCCGCCCCGTCTTGTCAATTGATGGCACGTTCTTGACCGGAAAGTACAAGGGCACGTTGATGGTAGCAATGGCCCACTCGTCCAATGACAATGTGTTGCCGGTGGCATTTGCGTTGGTGCCTTCCGAGCACGATGATAATTGGGAGTGGTTTATGGATCATGTGAGGACGAAGGTTATTGGCCCCAAAAGAGAGGTGTGCATCATATCGGATCGCCATCATGCGATTCTCAAAGCAATAGAAGTTGACATTTCAGGCTATCCAAAGCTCCAACACCATTGGTGCACGAGGCATTTCGTGGCAAACTTTTACCGGGCATGCAAGAGTAAGGAGTTTTGCAAGGATCTTACCCATGTTTGTGTGGCATTCAACATTGACACATTCCAAAGCCGCTATGATAAACTATTCAAGGCGTTGGAGAAGAACAAAGGAGGGAAAGAATTCTTGACAAGGCATCTTCCGGAGAAGCATAAGTGGTCACGTGCTTACGATGAAGGAGGTTTCCGATATGGAGACATGACAAGTAACATGGTGGAATGCTTCAACAATGCGCTCAAGGGTGTCCGTTCCTTGCCGGTCACTGCAATAGTGAAATATACCTTCTTCAAGCTCAACGAGTATTTTCTGAGGCATTCTGAAGTCACAGCCAAATGGATGGTGAGAAAATGTAATTTCTCTTCAAAGTTGAGGATTGGTTGAAGCATCAAGCGCGCAAGTCTTCGCGTCAACAAATCATTAGTTTCAATGAAAAAGAACAAATCTACCAAGTCGATGAGCCGGGTGGCACAACAAGGGACGACATGGCATACAGTGGAGTAGCGTATGAGGTGTGCCTCAAGACCTGGTGGTGTCAGTGTGAGAGACCTCACAAGTATCATTGGCCTTGCTCGCAGAAACTTGAACGTATCCAATGGTACCACCGTGCGGTTACATGGGTTCACATTGGAACGAACGAGGTTGACATGGGCTCCTAGGTTTCATCCCTTCCTCGATCAGTCACAATGCCCGGAGTATGATGGGCCACACATCGTCCCCGACCCCGAACTCATGGTGCCTACAAAGGGAAGAAGAAGAAATAAGAGGTTTAGGGGTGACATGGATGATCTAGCTGGATACACCGGAATGAAACAATTTGGTAGCGGCCATTTCATGGAGGCACCGGACATCAATAGTTGTGGTCAATGTGACGAGCCGGGACACAATGTTAGGACATGCACCAAAAAGCCACGGACCGATACCAACACTCCGGATCCCACTAGTCAAACGGGTGCCTAAAGAGGAGGTACTGGTAGCACAAGAGGAGGTAGGAGTGGTAGTGGACGAGGAGGTAGGAGTGGTGCGCGTGGAGGACGGACGAATCTTGGCGGTAGTGGACGAGGAGGCACTATTAGAGGGCATGGGGGACGGTCGACTCTAAGAGGAGCCGGTGGCCGTGGTCGTAGGACGAGAAGGGTTGATAGAGGAAGGCCTATTGACATCTTGCTTAACCCGGATGGTTGAAATAATGTGAACGGTACTTAAATTTATTGGCTTAATTCAGTCTTGTTATTTGTTTTTCTTGCATATATACATGTTATTTTACTCTACTAACAACCAAATTTTTCTTTATAGGCATGGCTTCTTCCGGTTCCATGACAAGGCCCCCGTGTGCTAACCGCGAGGACACGCCGGACAAGTGGACAGACGCCGAGTTGGATAAGGTGAAGGACAAAGATATGAGAACTCCATCATGTTGGTGTGGAGATGTTTGCAAAGTTAAGGTATCCACCGACCGCAAGAAATCATGGACAGAAGGAAGAAGATATTTTGTTTGTCCCAACTATGCCTATGATCGTCCTCGTCCAGCTCACGTCTATGATGTACTGTCGGTAAATTGTTGAAGTTCAAAGAGTATTCAACCGTTGCTACAACTTGAACCTGTCTTACTAATGACCAAATTTGTTCTTTATTCATACGTAGTCGCCGCCTCCACTTTGTAAGTACTTCACACGGATAGATCAAGATGTTCCAGAAGATGTTAAAAAAGATCAACATCAAGATTGTCTAAGGAGGCAGCGGTTGTTTGAAGAAGCATTTCAGAGAGGCTTGGCTGAAGAGCGTCGTGAAAAGGAGAAGATGGAGCGAAAGAAGCGTGAGGAGGAGAGGGCACACAAGGAGAAGATTGCTCGTCAAGAGGAGAGAGAAAGAAAGATTACAAGGGCTCGTGAAGCCCAAGAGGAGGATGAGGCACGCGAGAAGAAAGGAAAATGGCCTCGTGTGACCCAATAAGGCCTTCGTACCGACAAACTTGTCATGAACTATGTCTTCGATTCGAGAAACCTGTGAAGAACTATGTCTTTGATTTTTGAAACTTGTGTTGAACTATATATTTTGTTTGTGAAACCTGTCGTGAACTATGTCTTTGATTTCTGAAACCTATGATGAAACTATGTCATGAACTGCATTTCTTGTGCTGTTGTTGCTATCACTTGTTTGTTTGGCCTGTCTAAAATGATGCTGAAGAAGAAAAACAGAGCAAACTCTGCTTTGCAACCTACCGCCAAAAGCCTTGGCGGTAGGATATGAAACCCTACCGCCATAGGGCGTGCCGGTAGGTTGCCGAACTGTTCTGGAACGGAAATGATCCCCTGTTCTGCGGTAAGGTTGGCCACCCTACCACCAAGGAGGGCGGCGGTAGGATGGCCACCCTACTGCCTGCTATGCTGCATGTCCTGTGACCAAATCGGACACATTTCATGCGGTAGGGTTGGCCACCCTACCGCCAGAGTTCATGGCGGTAGGGTTGGTCACCCTACGGCCTGCTCTGCCGCCTGTCCTGTGACCAAATCAGCCACATTTTCTGCGGTAGGGTTGGCCACCCTACGGCCTGCTCTACTGCCTATCCTGTGACCAAATCAGCCATTCTTTCTGCGGTAGGGTTGGCCAGCCTGCCGCCGAAGCCCATGGTGGTAGAGTTCTGATAGCTGTCCCTTTCCTTTCTTTTTAGCCCTTTGCCTTTCCATTTCTTAGAAACTTCTATGAACTAAGCATCCACAAATGACATCCAGAAATGATCGAGTAGCAAAGACATACATAACTGAGCATAGTTCATTACATCCACAAATGACACTTGTTCAAATGACATAAAACATCTAGCGATTCGAATGACATGAGTTCAAACTAGAGGCTCAAGCTCGAGCATACATTTTCTACAACGGAAAAAAGATCTAAAACGTATAAGACGTTCAATTTGTGAGTCACGATCAGGATTAGGCTTCAGTTGAAAATCCGAGGATCCCGCCCAATTCTCCAACACACCTTTCGTTTCGCCAAACGAGGCCCATCGAGCACGGCGTTTCGGAATCTCTGACATGCCTTGTGTGATTGCCCATCCAATGACTTGTCCGGGTTTTCTCAAGTCCAGCTCGCGGAATTCTTCTTTGCTCACAGAGACCATTGCCAAAGCTTGTCTGCAAGCATATTCCATCTCATGCGGCTCATTAAGTATCTTCTTTTTTTCTTTCACAAGCCTCCGGAAAACTTTTTTTCTCCTTAAGATCAGAAGGTTCCTCCATAAAAGGATACTTGTTGAAATCCATCATGGCAGCATTTACCTCGTCATTGCTCTTGAGCCATGCTTCAAGCTCCCTCTTGATACAAAGTTGTCGCTCCGCTACAACCTTCTCACACGCTACCGCCAGACTCATAGATGCAATGTAACAACATTTCTCATATGCTATCTTCATCTCTGGGGTGCTGTTTTCCATGCTACATGAAATGGAATAAAACAAAACTTAACTCAAATGTTACAAAACAAACACAAAGCATAAATTATTTAGAATTACCTAATACACAAAGTTCTCACTAGTTCGAATGACATACGTTACATAAATGATAAGGGTACATGCCATTACAATCCAAATGACACTACAACATCATGTGTTTCAACCCCCTCTATTAGTCCATTAATAAGACATCTTTGTCGTACGGCCCCGGGTTGCAACAAATGACATCATTTCTTTCACGGACCCAAGCCCAACGAGATGCCCGACTAGGTATCGCCGATGATGGTTGCCTAACTAACCAGTCAATGATCTAGCCAGGGTTGTTAAAGTCCATCTCATTCACTTCATCCCTTGTTCCACACAATGCAATTTGCCTTGCAAGAGCACATCTATGAATTTTCTCTTCCTTCTTCAGATTGCTTATGTTTTTCTCTTTAGCTTGGTATATCTTAACTTTGTCATCGTCTCACTTCGACGCATAATACTTTGAAAATTCTCTACAAGCCGCATTCAACGCATCGACGACTTTGACCCATAAGTCCATATTTTCCTCAATGACTGCATGTTCACGCTTCACCGCCGCCTCCGCAGATGTCTCGACAAAGATGATCGATCCCATCCTACAAGTCGAGGGATTACTATAATGGTCATCCAAGGCAAAAATCCTAACTGTCTCTTGACAAAAACTATAACCCTAGGACTAGATCGAGCTACAATTCGAGAGGTAACTACTATAACGTTCGTCATATAGGCATTTACTTAAGCATAACCCTAACCATAACCTTAACCCTAACAATATCATTAAACCTAACCCTAACAACACCCTAAATGATATTTCTTACTACCCAAACAATGCTAGTCACACAAGACATTGTCAAAGCACAAACATTACCCTAAATGCATCATATACATTGATTTCACCACAACAAAACCATGAACTAGGGTTTCCAACAAAATGAGCAAAATGCATGATTTGAACCAACCAAATGAAGGGGGGATGGGAGAGGTACCTTGGGTGATGGAAATGCCCATGATCCACTGGACAAATCTCAAGCAATGGAGGGGGATCTAGTGGGTGATATGGTGGGGGATAAGAGGGAAGAGAGCTTGAGCTCGAAAGAGGAATGGGGTGAATGAGTGGGTGGGGGAGTGACGGTGTCCTAGACTAGGGGGTACTCACCACATAGTCTCTCGACCAGGAGAATCGGGCCGAGGACCCCCATGGCGGTTCACTCATGGGCCACTTCGGGCAGCCCATGCCGCATACAAGGAGTATTCCACAAGACTTTGTGATCAAGACAAGGATTCCTCTCCACCAACGTATTTGGCTAGGACTCTTGTTATCCTAGGCCTCTGGTGTTCGGGAACGTAGTAATTTCAAAAAAAATCCTACGCACACGCAGGATCATGGTGATGCATAGCAACGAGACGGGAGAGTGTTGTCCACATACCCTCGTAGACCGAAAGCGGAAGCGTTAGCACAACGCGGTTGATGTAGTCGTATGTCTTCATGGTCCAACCAATCCAAGTACCGAACGTACGGCACCTCCGAGTTCAGCACACGTTCAGCTCGATGACGTCCCGCGAACTCCGATCCAGCAGAGCTTCACGGGAGAGTTCCGTCAGCATGATGGCGTGATGATGGTGCTACCGACGCAGGGCTTTGCCTAAGCACCGCTACGATATGACCGAGGTGGAATATGGTGGAGGGGGCACCGCACACGGCTGGAATAGATCAATAGATCAACTTGTGTGTCTAGAGGTGTCCCCCTGCCCCCGTATATAAAGGAGCAAGGGGGGAGGCGGCCGGCCAGGAGGAGGGCGCGCCAAGGGGGGAGTTCTACTCCCACCGGGAGTAGGACTCCTCCTTTTCCTTGTTGGAGTAGGAGAGGGAAGGAAGGGAGAGAGGAGGAGAAGGAAAAAGGGGGGCGCCGCCGCCCCCCCCCCCTCCTTGTCCAATTCAGACTAGAGGGGGAGGGGGCACGCGGCTGCCCTAGCCGCCCCTCCTCTTCTCCCACTAAGGCCCATGAGGCCCAATTAACCCCCCGGGGGGTTCCGGTAACCCCCCGGCACTCCGGGTTTTCTCCGAAACCACTCGGAACACTTCCGGTGTCCGAATATAGTCGTCCAATATATCGATCTTTACGTCTCTACCATTTCAAGACTCCTCGTCATGTCCGTGATCATATCCCGAACTCCGAACTACCTTCGGTACATAAAAACACAAAAACTCATAATATCGATCGTCACCAAACTTTAAGCGTGCGGACCCTACGGGTTAGAGAACTATGTAGACATGACCGAGACATGTCTCCGGTCAATAACCAATAGTGGAACCTGGATGCTCATATTGGCTCCTACATATTCTACGAAGATCTTTATCAGTCAAACCGCATAACAACATACGTTGTTCCCTTTGTCATCGGTATGTTACTTGCCCGAGATTCGATCGTCGGTATCTCAATACCTAGTTCAATCTCGTTACCGGCAAGTCTCTTTACTCGTTCCGTAATGCAACATCCCGCAACTAACTCATTAGTCACATTGCTTGCAAGGCTTATAGTGATGTGCATTACCGAGAGGGCCCAGAGATACCTCTCCGACAATCGGAGTGACAAATCCTAATCTCGAAATACGCCAACTCAACAAGTACCTTCGGAGACACCTGTAGAGCACCTTTATAATCACCCAGTTACGTTGTGACGTTTGGTAGCACACAAAGTGTTCCTCCGGTAAACGGGAGTTGCATAATCTCATAGTCATAGGAACATGTATAAGTCATGAAGATAGCAATAGCAACATACTAAACGATCAAGTGTTAAGCTAACGGAATGGGTCAAGTCAATCACATCATTATCCTAATGATGTGATCCCGTTAATCAAATGACAACTCATGTCCATGGCTAGGAAACTCAACCATCTTCGATTAACGAGGTAGTCAAGTAGAGGCATACTAGTGACACTATGGTTGTCTATGTATTCACACATGTATTATGTTTCCAGTTAATACAATTCTAGCATGAATAATAAACATTTATCATGATATGAGGAAATAAATAATAACTTTATTATTGCCTCTAGGGCATATTTCCTTCAGTCTCCCACTTGCACTAGAGTCAATAATCTAGATTACACAGTAATGATTCTAACACCCATGGAGTTTTGGTGCTGATCATGTTTTGCTCGTGGAAGAGTCTTAGTCAAAGGGTCTGCAACATTCGGATCCGTATGTATCTTGCAAATCTCTATGTCTCCCACCTGGACTTGGTCCCGGATGGAATTGAAGCGTCTCTTGATGTGCTTGGTCCTCTTGTGAAATCTGGATTCCTTTGCCAAGGCAATTGCACCAGTATTGTCACAAAAGATTTTCATTGGACCCGATGCACTAGGTATCACACCTAGATCAGATATGAACTCCTTCATCCAGAATCCTTCATTTGCTGCTTCCGAAGCAGCTATGTACTCCGCTTCACACGTAGATCCCGCCACGACGCTTTGTTTAGAACTGCACCAACTGACAGCTCCACCGTTCAATGTAAACACGTATCCCGTTTGCGAATTAGAATCGTACAGATCAGTGTCAAAGCTTGAATCGACGTAACCATTTACGACCAGCTCTTTGTCACCTCCATAAACGAGAAACATATCCTTAGTCCTTTTCAGGTATTTCAGGATGTTCTTGACCGTTGTCCAATGATCCACTCCTGGATTACTTTGGTACCTCCCTGCTAGGCTAATAGCAAGACACACATCAGGTCTGGTACACAACATTGCATACATGATAGAGCCTATGGCTGAAGCATAGGGAACATCTTTCATTTTCTCTCTATCTTTTGCAGTGGTCGGGCATTGAGTTTGACTCAACTTGACACCTTGTAACACAGGCAAGAACTGTCGTGGTTTTGTCACGGCAGATGTCCTAGTGAGTAGTCGTGGAGCCATCGCGACGGGTTAGCTTAAAGGGGTTAAAGCGGACAAAGGACGCAGAGAGTTTATACTGGTTCGGCCCCTTGCGGTGAAGGTAAAGGCCTAATCCAGTTGTTGTGGAATTGCTAGGGTTTCGATGACCAAGGAGCGAATTCCCTATGCCTGGCTCTCGAGTTGTTGTTTGTTGTCCCTAAACCGCCGCCGGGTCGTCCCTTTATATACATAGCTTGACGCCCGTCGGTTTACAGAATCCCGAGGCCGGCTCATAAACGTGTCCGGCTCGGTTTCTACTCTTTCTATCTTACAACACAAGTTTACATATCAATGGCGGTTTATGTCTACAGGCTTTAACCCGCCTTTGGGCCCTGGGCCTTCGTAAAGAGCCACACTCCTTGTCTTCATGGGCTTCAAATATAAATAACTCGTTATGGGGATAACCCGGCCTCTCCTGGTCGGTTTATACCCAGTATTAATATCCCCAACATTAGGCCCCAGATTGATTTGAACTGGTTCGTGTCAATCTTCAACACTTGAGAAAAATTCCTCCTTCAGCACCTTCGTGTAAATCTTGTAAACCGCCATGACGTCATCTTCCAGTATCATGATAAACCGCCATGACGTTATTAAAGATTACATATATCTCACCTTCATTAATGAGCCTTCGACAATCGAGGCGACAGCTCTGTCACATATCCAACCTTTGGGCTCCTCGATTCTCGCGCCTGTCACTTATCCTTTCGCCTTTATAAATAAGGCCGGGGGTCCTTTTCATTTTCCCCCTTGCCTCTTCGTCTTTCTTCTTCCTTGCGCCGACCTGACCGTCACACGCAGCCGCTGTCGTCAAGCTCCGCCCTCGACTTCAACTCCGGCCGCTGCATCAACCTGATCATACCAGAGAAACGCGGCGCTCCTCCGCTGTTCCATCAGCATCACTAAGTTTCTCCTTTCCTTGCTCTAGATCCACCATTAGGGTTTCGGTGTTCATCGGAGTTCATTGAAGCTCCGGCGCTGTTCTTACCTATTCTTTTTAGTAGCATAAATGGCTAGTTTGGATCTGATATTTCTTGTGCGGCCGTAGCCATAGTCCCCTTTTTTCCTCATTATAGCATCCCCTTCGTATAGAAAAAACTCATCTGAATCTAATGAACTGTTGAAGCACCTGTATTTTAGGTCTGAATATATTTTGGTTTTCTGACACACCGCAGATCTGAATTTATCATCCAGTCTGTGAAACCTGTTTTTCCCCTTACTTAGCTATTTTAGATCTTTACCTTTCATACCAACATAGGCGGTTTAGCTTTTTAGAAAAATGATAATCCGGTAGGTACCATTAGTCCCCTCTTAAACCGCCAATGCATTTATCTTTGTAACTCCTCCAATGTCAGACTCCGGTTTAACAATGTCAAAACTCCGGTTTAACAATGTGTATATGCCTTTGTTTCTGCTTCTGACGTTGCATCGCTTTACACTTGTCTGTCATAAATCTTAAACCGGCATTGATCTTTTTCTAGTTTTCCTTGAAATGACCAAGCAATTTTTGTCCTGCAATTGGGTTCCGTCCCGGGTTACCGAGGAACAATTGAACAACTTAGTCAACATGGGCGCTTTAGCAAAAAAGGAGGCCATCCACTGGAGGGTCCCTGGCCCGGAAAATCCTCCTGAGCCTAAGGACGGAGAAGTGATTGTGTTTGTTGATCATTTGGGTCGAGGGTTTAGCCCTCCCGGATCAAAAAATTTCCGAGATGTGCTTGCTAGCTTCCAACTCCATCCTCAAGATATTGGACCAAACTCTGCGTCCAATATCTGCAACTTCCAAGTATTTTGCGAGGCTTATCTTCAAGAGGAGCCCACAGTTGAACTGTTTAGGGATTTCTTCCACTTGAACCGCCGCACAGAATTTACAGATGGAACCAATACTGAACTTGGCGGGATGGCGATTCAGAAGAGAAAAGATGTCCGCTTCCCTCACGCCAAGCATCACAGTCACCCAAAGGACCGGAATCAGACCTGGTTTTACTCCCGAGATACGTCTCCAACTGACGAAAATCCCCTGCCAGGTTATCGTCCTCACCGGCTTAGCAATACACATCCTTTTCCCCAACATCTTAACGCCAGAGAACGATCCAAATACGCACCACAACTTTCAAAGCTTCGGGCCTTTGTTGCAAACGGTTTAACAGGCGTTGATTTCGTTCGTTGCTGGATCTCCTGGAGCATTCTGCCTTTGAGCCGACGGCCCGGTTTAATGTGTGAATACACAGGGGATTTGAAAGATCCTCAACGACATATCGACATTCAGCTAACAGAAGATGAAGTTACTGAGGCTGTTAAGAAGATTTTGGTTGAATCGGTGGCTGTTTGCAGCAAAACAGGGCTGAATCCCTTCTGTACCTCCAATAAACCGCCAGCTGTAAGAATCATATGACTCCTGTTTTAACTTGGTCCCTCAAAATTGCGTTAATCTTTGACAGGGTGATGATCCGTTCTGGAAGAAAAAATCTCAGGATAAACCGGTCAAGACACCTCGCCCCAAGACCAAAGTTATTTAAAAACCTGCCAAGAAGAGGACCACTGAGTCTTCTGAACCGAATGCTGATGTTGATCTGGATAATCCGGACTCAGAGGTAGAACTTGACTCCCTTGGTTCTTTTTTCATACACCTCATTGACAATGACTATTATCAGGACGACGCTGAGGGCAACCAAGCTGAGGATGCAGAGGTAATTATCCTTTCCTCCGGTTCAGATCCTCTGCCAACATAGAAAATCCGTCACACAAATCGAAAAGTAAAATTTTCTCACCCCCTAGCTCACTTGGACCCAAACTTTCTTTTGAAGAAGCAGCGACACGAAGCCCCCCGCACAACCCGACACAGCGGCCAGGTAGTTACCTCCGCCGGTTTACCGAACACTCTAGTCTGAAAACGTCAATCAGAGGTCTCTTATATTCCTAATACTTCTTGCCCCAAGGCGGGTTGTTTCCGTCAGCCTCTTAATCCGTCTGATTCGAATTATCAGGGCACGCCTCACTCATCCTCTGGCGAGTCAACGGCCACACAACTTCCACCCCTCAAGACAGTTCCTGGGTGAGTCATACTTTTAAATTTACCTTTAATGCCTTATGTTCACCCAATGTATTGACCTTTATATTTGTTCTTCTCAGTGCTAAGCCAAGGCCCAGCAAAAAGGCTCGGTTAAATAAACCGTCTGATGAAAATGCAGTTGTTGAACCAGAAAAAACTCCAGATCCAGAGGAAACCAATACTGACGCCATGCTTGATGATCCGCCACCACAAGATCATGACTTCTTTGTTGAACAAGCCAAAGTTGATACAACGGGTCGTACTGACAAACCGACAAGCTCGGCCCGAACTGATGATAAACCGGTAAGTCCAGCTAAAGCTGCTGATAAACCGTCAACTCCAGTGAAGGTTGATGATGATAAAGATGATGACATTATGATTACTGGCTTCGGCCACACCGCTCCTGGCAATCCTGTTGCTTTATCGAAGCATAGTGCTAAGGACGAGCTTTCTGCTATGGGCAAAGGCAAATGGAACACGGATTTGTCAAGCTATGCCCATCTCAATGCTCAAGACATCCATTCTGGTTTTTTAAACTGTCTGTACACAAGCCGCGACTTTGAAGCCGGTTTAGTGAATCTGTCGAAGGAGCGATATGAGGTAACTGCATAACTGTTTCTCTCTTATGTCCAATTCCAAATATCAACTCCAGTAGCACTACTAGGAAAAGGGCTATAGATGGAATGGCCACTAATGGCGCACCAGACATGTGGTGCGCCATTGCTATATAGCAATGGCGCACCATGTGCTAGTGCGCCATTAGTGTGAAAGACACTAATGGCGCACCAGACAAACGGTGCGCCATTAGTAACAAAAAAAAAATTTTATTTTGCCAGACATACTAATGGCGCACGAGGACATAGTGCGCCATTACTAGTTGTAACTAGTAATGGCGCACCAGCAACATAGTGCGCCACTAAAATATATTTTTTATTTTTTACTTTTTTGCAAAACTACTAATGGCGCACCTGGTGTAGTGCGCCATTACTAGTTTAAGCTAGTAATGGCGCACTGCTCCCCGTGCGCCATTAGTGTATATTTCATGGACACTTGATCTCGATCCCCCTCCATCTCGCGATCGCTATCCCACCTCGCCAGATCCGGTCCCCCTCGCCGCCGAGCACCCCCTGCACCCTCTACCCCGCTCCACCGGGCGCCGCCGCCGACCCCCCGCACCCTCCCCCGCTCCACCGCCGCCGCCGACCCACCGCACCCTTCCCTGCTCCACCGCCGCCGCCGACGACCCACCACACCCTCCCCCGCTCCACCGCCGCCGACGACCCACCGCACCCTAGCTCCCCTGCTCCACCGCCGTCGATGACCCAGCGCACCCTCCCCGGCCCGCTCCACCGCCGCCGACGACCCCCTGCACCCTCTCCGGCCTGCTCCACCGTCACAAATGAATGCTATAGCTAATTCCTCCCTCTCCCTCGCCAGTCCCCCTTCGTCCCTCTCCCCCGCGCCAGTTCCTCTCCGTCCGCTCCCAATCCGCGCCCCCGCCGCCTCCCTCTCCCCATCCTCCCCTCCGACCCCACCCCACTCTCGCCGAAGCAGCGCCGCAGGGCCGACACCAACCTCGCCCTCGCCCGCGCGCGCCGCAACCTCCGCCTCGCATTCAACAGCTACACATTCTACACCGAGGACAAGGACATGAAGAGCGATGGTTATCAGAACTCCGGGGTAACGATGGAATCCTACACCGGTAACGACAAGGACAGAGCACCCCCCGCAACCCCCGACGACCCACCGCACCCTCCCCCGCTCCACCGCCGCCGAGCACCCCCCGCACCCTGTTTTTATAAAAATTATTACTGTTTTTATAAAAAATATTACTGTTATGATTTAAACAAGTTTCAACATATTTAAACACAAATAAATATCAAACAGCATTTTAAATGCATTTTTTATAAAAATTATTACTGTTTTTATAAAAAAAATATTACTGTTATGATTTAAACAAGTTTGAACATATTTAAACACAAATAAATATCAAACAGCATTTTAAATGCATAAAAAAATTGGGGAGCCTGGGAATCGAACCCAGGACCTCGTAGTGTGTGTGTTGCGTGCTGACCAGTCGGGCTAGTGGGCGTGTTCTGATGGAGATAGGGTTAGGTGGGATATAACCTGACCAGTTGGGCTAGTAAGTAAAACAAAATTCTAATGGCGCACCAGGGGGAGGTGCGCCATTAGAATCGACGTACTTATGGCGCACCAGGGGGAGGTGCGCCATTAGAATCGACATACTTATGGCGCACCAGGGGGAGGTGCGCCATTAGAATTTTTATACTTGTTCCCCTCGCACTGTCGCCTCCCTCCCTCCCTCGCTCGCCAGATCCCCCACTCCTCGACCCCAACCGTACGCCGCCGCCCCCTTGCTCCGCCCCCTCCGTCCGCCGCGCCTGCACGCCGGCGAGCGCGGCCCCGACGCGCCCATCCCGCCTGCCCCTGCCGTGCTCCGCCACCGGCCCCTGCTCTCCTTCGACCGCGGCGAGCGAGGACCCGGAAGAGCTCGGATCCCGACCGCGACCCCTTCGCCGACCCCGACCCCGACCCCTCCGGCGACCAGGTACCTCTCCTCCTTCCTCCTTCCTCCCTCTCTCCACCATTCCCCATTCCCTCCCACCTGTCCAGCGCCGACTCCGTCACCATGGACTGACTCCCTCACAGTCGAGATCCGCCCCGTCGACGTCTAGCAGCCCAGCTCGACCTCCAGCCACTCCAGCTCCCTGGTGCACCAAAAAGGTGGCAGCTCGTAGGTAATAACACAGAAGCTCAAGGTGACCAGGGCTCAAGGTACTAACACAGAAGCTGACAATGGCCCATGCTCTAGTTCTGTCCATTCTCTACCACTTCGAGGGTAACTTTGAATTTCAGAAATTTCCGAAGAAACAAAATATGAACTGTATGATACAATATAGAGCAGACTTGGTGAGTCAAGTTTTAGCTCCTTTCTCCGAACTTCATCTCGTAGCTGACATTAATCCAAGGCCTGAAATGTCGAATAATATTTTTCAGATAAGTTAAGAAGATCATAGGGCCTCTGTATTTGAGAAATGCACACACCCATATTGTGAAGACATATCAAACTAAAAAACAATTGCGAGCACTTTAAAAGAGGGTCCTCTGTTTCTGTTATTTTCTAATTCACTATGACCACTTTGCACACACGCAGATGTAATCAACATAACAACATCTGTATTCATCAACCTCTGATATGGATATCATACTCGTGTATTCACTGATGGCCTAGTGTACACAAAAGTCAGTCACACACCAAACATTGGGAATGCATAACCTGTTGGAGTATTCCTTCTTGAGCCAGGCTCGTAGCCTCGTACATTGCTTTCAGTATGGGTGTAGAATCTCTAGCAGATAGTTCACTAGTATAACAACAATGGTCATTGTTTAGTATTTGGCACTTCTGTTTAGGTTAAAACAATGTTATTTTTTTGTTCTTTTGCAAAGATTAGAGTGCAGCAGCCCTGTAGATTGTGATTAATTACTATATGATTCAGTTCTAAATATTTTGTTTTATGATCCCAGTGCAAAGGAATTCATATTTTAGTTTACATCTGTCTATGTAGTGTGTTGTGAAGGCCAAGTTTGAGAAGTGGTGGTGTCGCAAAGCAATCCTCTCCCTTGACAGGTACAATGTCCACTCTTCCACATGTCTTAGTTTTTTTAATGCAATTGCTTCATTGCCATATTACATCATTAACTGTTATATATTCCAAATCGTGCAAAACTTCAATAGGGCAAACCTTATGTGATGATACAGGTTGTTAGTTGCTACTAGAAAGTGTTGAGAGATATTAAAGCGGTGTAACAATTGCTGTCGGGTTTAGCAACTGATATCTTCTTCATCTCCTTTTGCACTGCTTACATGTAAGGTATTGTAGTTTAGGTGCTTCTTTCACCAGCTGCAAAACAATGCAGCTGGTGCTTGATGCATGTGTTAATGCATGCATAATGCTAGTAAGCTCCTGTTATGGGTCTCAAGCATGAATGTACCCCAAGATTTCTATTGGAACTGGACATGTGTTAATGCAATTAGGTGCTTCTTTCACCAGCTGCAAAACAATGCGATTTCATACGTTTTCACCAGCTGCAAAACATCATAAAAATACCATTAGGTACTTCCGTAAACACAAAAATAGAAACAATGCAAGACATGGCTTGTCTCTGATCCTCTGTTTTCTTTTTTCATTGGTTGCATTTTGATCCTAAATGTCAATCAATAAGTCTATTATTAGGTATCAGCAAAGTTGATTATGTATTCTACATAATTTCTAATCTGATGTTTGCATTTCCTAACTGTAGCATTTTTTCTCAGACCAAGGCAAATGAAATCGACTAAAGAAAGAAATAGCATTTACCAATTACCACTAACCATGGCACTAATGTTTCACCTTAGATCATATGTTTGTTCTCTGATACACATGTGGGAAACCTTCTAAACAACAACCTATTAATGGTAGTTGTTCTTTGTATTGTGGAATACATCGCATGTTTTATAAATGGGGTCAGATGTATAATTAGTCGATGTATAATCCTGGTACTAATTGGTCTCTTCTGCTGCTTATCAGAGATGGGGGAAGCAGCCACCGCCGCTCTGCCTCACCGGAGTACGAGTTGGATGCTTTCGAGTTCTTCAGTATCATACTTGGGACTTCAGTATCAGCCACGAGGCAGGTATATAAAACGAGAGATCTCCCCTTCACCCATCTCATTATGATAACTCTGTTGTTTGCTACATCACTCCTTGTCCCAAATTGCAGAGGCTGCCTGACACTTTTATGAACATGCTGGGTGAAGATCCGCCACATAATGTGAAGCTCCGACAGGCCGGCAGCGGGGTTCGCAGACTGTGGGACGTGGAGTTGGTGATCGAGGAGGGCCACATGTACATGTGTCGTGGCTGGGAGAAGTTCTACAGTGCCTACGACCTACGGACCGGGTACTTTCTTCTCTTCAGGTACGACGATGACGCCACAATGCTCATCGTGAAGGTTTTCAACACGACTATGTGTCGCATGCGCTACACTGACGATGAAGATGCCAGTGCGTTCTGCCTCTTCTTATTCCTCTGCATTTGGCTTTGTCTCACATCGATTGTTAACGGCCATTGTTGCATTTGGATAGGCAATGGGAGCAGCAGCAGCGACACTGGCTACAGCCAAAGCAGCAGCGATTATGGTTGTAGCAAAAGCAACAGCGATTCTGGCTTTAGCGAAAGCAGCAGCGATTCTGGAAGCAGCAAAGACAGCAAGAAGGATGATCCGGACTGGAGTGGGGGAGAAGAGGAGCAGAGTGGGCCGCTGCAGGATGACGATGGGCATCAGGCTGAGGATGACCTAGCGCTGGTGGTGGCTGACCAAGGGCAAGAGATGGTGGTGGCTGACCATGGGCAAGAGATGGTGCTGGCTGACCATGGGCAAGAGATGGTGCTGGCTGACCATGGGCAAGAGATGGTGGTGGCTGAGGATGACCTAGCGATGGTCGTGCCCGTCCTGCCTGAAGGTGGCCTCGCGATGGTGGTGGTGCCTGACAATGACCACGCACCGGTGGTGGCGCCGGCGATCCCACAGCTGGGCGACATGACCACGCCAATTGTGGTAGAAGACTACATCCCACAGCTGCCTCCACCGCCTCGCCGCTCTTGGCGCATCAGGCTAAGGAAGGAGAAGGAGAAGAACAATGAGAACTGAACTATGTGAAACTTTTGTAATATGGTGTTGGATGGATAACGATGTTGGATGAACAATGTGAAACTTTTGTAATATGTAACTATGGAACTATGTGTTGGCTATGTATGTATATATGATGAAACTTGTGTGTTGGATATGATTGTTATATGGATGCTTGTTGTATATATATGTGTTGGATATCTCATATGTGAAATAGTGACCTGAGATTAAGAAAAAAAGTTTTTTTAAAAAAATGCTACTAATGGCGCACTTCCATCTGGTGCGCCATTAGTATACCAGTTACTAATGGCGCACCTGTGGGATACTAATGGCGCACCTGTGGTGCGCCATTACTAAAATATTCTAGTGGCGTGGTGCTAGTGGCGCACCAGTAGTGCGCCATTAGTAGGCAAAACTGGTGCGCCACTAGTAAGCCTTTTTCTAGTAGTGTAGCCCCCAAGTGCCGGTTTATGATAACCATCTAAACCGGGACTTTGTAACATTTCAACTTTGCATGCTTAGCCTCCAAGGGCCGGGTTATCTTTTTAAGATGAACCGGTACTTTAGAATTGTAATATTGCAACGTTTGCCGATGTAGCCCCCAAGGGCCTGTTTATCTTTTCAAGGTAAACCGGGACTTTAGAAGAATACCCTTAATGTAACCTTGAGCAAAGATACATTAGCCCCCAAGTGCCAAGAGTAATACTTGTATTGCGCTTGGGACTTGTAGAAATTTCTGATAACAAGCAAATAGGCATTAGCCCCCGAGTACCAGGTGCATAACTTGTTATGTGCTTGGTACTTCAAATATGTACTGGCGACTCATGATATGTCTGTCTCTTATAGGCTGAACTGAGCAAAAAGGAAGCTCAAACCGCTGGTCTGCAAGAAAACATCAAGTCCCAGCAAGCAGAAACCTCCAAAGCCAAAGATGAGTTGACCAGTGCCCTAGCCGCCATGGAAAAGCTGAAGGAGGGTTTCAACAAGGAGCGGGCGGATTGGGACATAGAAAGATCCGCATTGCAAAAAAGATCTGAGGATGCAGAGGCAGCCCTTAAACCGGTGGCGGAAGAACTGACTGGTCTGAAGCGGCAGATCAATGCTATGACCACTGATGTATTTGGTAAGTCTCCTCGCTTTAAATTTTCAACATAACATCTCATACATTTCCGGTTTACTGATGTTTGTAATGATGCAGGGACTCGCATTACCTATCTGGGTTCTGACATGCAGAAGAAGTTGAAGGCTGCCTATACTCTTATAGAGCAATTATATACCGGCGTGCAACGGAATCTGCACTGCTTCTCACAACAAGCCGCCCCCAACTTTAATCAAGAAGACCTTAGAAAGGTTGTCAATGCTGCTTGCCCGGGTAGAAGAGCTAAAGAGATCTGCTGCAAGGGCTGGTGCTCTGACCGCGCTAACCCGGGCAAAAGCATGGGTGCCTGATCTTGATCCGGTGGATGTGGGTAAAGGCTATCCAAGCTTAAAAGAAGACGGATCAGAATTTGGCAATGATGACCTCCGAGCCATAAACCGGGAAGTACGTCCACTGGCTTGCCAATTGGCTGAAGAAGCTGATCTTTCACATTACCAGGCGAGTTATGACGTCAACAACAAACGGGTTGCTGCACCAACTCCTGAGGCTCAAAATCCATAGGTCGCTGGGTAGAGAAGAGAAGGATGAACCGGCGCAAGATGATCCGCAGCCGTCAAGTCAGCCTGGTGATGAGTCATGATCCATAGGCCGGTTTAGCCTTCCGCATACTGCAACACTTGCTGAAAACAATTATTCTTTTGGGCACTGAAATGCCTTGTAATAGGCTAGTTCAAACACTTGGTCTGCTATGCCATCGTGCATATTTATTTTTGCCTGACACTTGTTAATCCGCCATGCTTAAGATATATGATGTTCATAATCCGTAGCTGCTCCTGCATATGAGAAGTTGAAAGTGTCCTGGCGGTTTACCGTCGGACGGGTCATGATGCCCAAATACCTAGCCAGGGTTTATAACCAAGGCTGTAAAAAGATGATCAAATATAAAAATAAATGATACCTGTGACATTGAATCACATCGTTGGTTGACCAACTTTTTTAGTAAGGGCGATAACCCAATCATGAGTATTGATAACTCCTTCCATATTGTGTCGGTTTATGATAAAACCGTACCGGGTTGTAATAAATACCGGTTTATCCATATATAATACTGGCGACTTATAGTCGAAACCAGGCCGAGTTAATAAGCGCCGGATTATAACTAATCATGTACTGACAACTTGTAGTTGAAAGCCAAGCCAGGTCATAAAACGCCGGTTTATCAAAGATATTATAAATTTCATCCAAGAAAAAAGAACTTGACAAATAAAAGCATAAAATGAACATGCGAGGCTTTTCATGGGCTGCCAGGCCCCAAATCGAGGCTTTTCATGGGCTGCCAGGCCACTGAGTTAAACCATTTTACAAAGCCTTTTAAGATGGACCTCAATCTTTAACCAATCGTCGTTTTAACTTTGACAAGTTCAGGGTCTATGAGATTGACTAGTCAAAAGTTCGGCGGGTCATACCAGGTTTACCTGGATGGAGTGGCTTACTTAAAAAGGCAGGATAACCCCAGTATTAATATCCCCAACAAGAACCCTTTCTTTTCTTGATCCATTTTGAACTTCTTCAAAACTTTGTCAAGGTATGTGCTTTGTGAAAGTCCTATCAAGCGTCTTGATCTATCTCTATAGATCTTGATGCCTAATATGTAAGCAGCTTCACCGAGGTCTTTCATTGAAAAACTCTTATTCAAGTATCCTTTTCTGCTATCCAGAAATTCTATATCATTTCCAATCAGCAATATCTCATCGACATATAATATCAGAAATGCTATAGAGCTCCCACTCACTTTCTTGTAAATACAGGCTTCTCCAAAAGTCTGTATAAAACCATATGCTTTGATCACACTATCAAAACGTTTATTCCAACTCCGAGAGGCTTGCACCAGTCCATAAATGGATCGCTGGAGCTTGCACACTTTGTTAGCTCCCTTTGGATCGACAAAACCTTCTGGTTGCATCATATACAACTCTTCTTCCAGAAATCCATTCAGGAATGCAGTTTTGACATACATTTGCCAAATTTCATAATCATAAAATGCAGCAATTGCTAACATGATTCGGACAGACTTAAGCATCGCTATGGGTGAGAAAGTCTCATCGTAGTCAATCCCTTGAACTTGTCGAAAACCTTTCGCAACGAGTCGAGCTTTATAGACAGTAACATTACCGTCAGCGTCAGTCTTCTTCTTGAAGATCCATTTATTCTCAATGGCTTGCCGATCATCGGGCAAGTCAACCAAAGTCCACACTTTGTTCTCATACATGGATCCCATCTCAGATTTCATGGCCTCAAGCCATTTTGCGGAATCTGGGCTCACCATCGCTTCTTCATAGTTCGTAGGTTCATCATGGTCTAGTAACATAACCTCCAGAATAGGATTACCGTACCACTCTGGTGCGGATCTTACTCTGGTTGACCTACGAGGTTCAGTAACAACTTGATCTGAAGTTTCATGATCATCATCATTAACTTCCTCACTAATTGGTGTAGACGTCACAGGAACCGGTTTCTGTGATGAACTATTTTCCAATAAGGGAGCAGGTACTATTACCTCATCAAGTTCTACTTTCCTCCCACTCACTTCTTTCGAGAGAAACTCCTTCTCTAGAAAGGATCCAAATTTAGCAAGAAAAGTCTTGTCTTCAGATCTGTGATAGAAGGTGTACCCAACAGTTTCTTTTGGGTATCCTATGAAGACACATTTCTCCGATTTGGGTTCGAGCTTATCAGGTTGAAGCTTTTTCACATAAGCATCGCAGCCCCAAACTTTAAGAAACGACAGCTTATGTTTCCTGCCAAACCATAGTTCATACGGTGTCGTCTCAACGGATTAGACGGTGCCCTATTTAATGTGAATGCAACTGTCTCTAATGCATAACCCCAGAACGATAGTGGTAAATCGGTAAGAAACATCATAGATTGCACTATATCCAATAAAGTACGGTTATGACGTTCGGACACACCATTATGCTGTGGTGTTCCGGGTGGCATGAGTTTGTGAAACTATTCCACATTGTTTCAATTGAAGGCCAAACTTGTAACTCAAATATTCGTCTCCGCGATCAAATCGTAGAAAAACTTTTATTGGATAGACCATCGCTTCTTCATAATTCGTAGGTTCGCCTTGGTCAAGTACCATGACCTCCAGAATTGGATTACCGTACCACTCTGGTGCGGATCTTACTCTGGTTGACCAACGAGGTTTAGTAGTAACTTGATCTGAAGTTTCATGATCAATATCATTAGCTTCCTCACTAATTGGTGTAGGTGTCACGGGAACCGGTTTCTGTGATGAACTACTTTCCAATAAGGGAGCAGGTACAGTTACCTCATCAAGTTCTACTTTCCTCCCACTCACTTCTTTCGAGAGAAACTCCTTCTCTAGAAAGGATCCATTCTTAGCAACAAATGTATTGCCTTCGGATCTGTGATAGAAGGTGTACCCAATAGTTTCCTTTGGGTATCCTATGAAGACACATTTCTCCGATTTGGCTTCGAGCTTATCAGGTTGAAGCTTTTTCACATAAGCATCACAGCCCCAAACTTTAAGAAACAACAACTTTGGTTTCTTGCCAAACCATAGTTCATAAGGCGTCGTCTCAACGGATTTCGATGGTGCCCTATTTAACGTGAATGCAGCCATCTCTAAATCATAACCCCAAAGCGATAGCGGTAAATCAGTAAGAGACATCATAGATTGCACCATATCTAGTAAAGTACGATTACGACGTTCGGACACACCATTACGCTGTGGTGTTCTGGGTGGCGTGAGTTGCGAAACTATTCCGCATTGTTTCAAATGTAGACCAAACTCGTAACTCAAATATTCTCCTCCACGATCAGATCGTACAAACTTAATTTTCTTGTTACGATGATTTTCCACTTCACTCTGAAATTCTTTGAACTTTTGAAATGTTTCATACTTATGTTTCATTAAGTAGATATACCCATATCTGCTTAAATCATCTGTGAAGGTGAGAAAATAACGATACCCGCCGCGAGCCTCAACATTCATTGGACCACATACATCAGTATGTATGATCTCCGACAAATCAGTTGCTCTCTCCATAGTTCCGGAGAACAGCGTTTTATTCATCTTGCCCATGAGGCATGGTTCGCAAGTACCAAGTGATTCATAATCAAGTGATTCCAAAAGTCCATCAGTATGGAGTTTCTTCATGCGCTTTACACCAATATGACCCAAACGGCAGTGCCACAAATAAGTTGCACTATCATTATCAACTCTACATCTTTTGGCTTCAACATTATGAATATGTGTATCACTACTATCGAGATTCATCAAAAACAGACCACTCTTCAAGGGTGCATGACCATAAAAGATATTACTCATATGAATGGAACAACCATTATTCTCTGATTTAAATGAATAACCGTCTCGCATCAAACAAGATCCAGATATAATGTTCATGCTCAACGATGGCACCAAATAACAATTATTTAGGTCTAATACTAATCCCGAAGGTAGATGTACAGGTAGCGTGCCGACGGTGATCACATCGACTTTGGAACCATTTCCCACGCGCATCGTCACCTCGTCCTTAGCCAGTGTCCGCTTAATCCGTAGTCCTTGTTTCGAGTTGCAAATATTAGCAACAGAACCAGTATCAAATACCCAGGTGCTACTGCGAGCTCTGGTAAGGTACACATCAATAACATGTATATCACATATACCTTTGTTCACCTTGCCATCCTTCTTATCCGCCAAATACTTGGGGCAGTTTCGCTTCCAGTGACCAGTATGCTTGCAGTAAAAGCACTAAGTCTCAGGTTAGGTCCAGATTTGGGTTTCTTCTCTTGAGCAGCAACTTGTTTGTTGTTCTTCTTGAAGTTCCCCTTTTTCTTCCCTTTGCCCTTTTTCTTGAAACTGGTGGTCTTATTGACCATCAACACTTGATGCTCCTTCTTGATTTCTACCTCCGCAGCCTTTAGCATTGCGAAGAGCTCGGGAATCATCTTATCCGTCCCTTGCATATTATAGTTCATCACGAAGCTCTTGTAGCTTGCTGGCAGTGATTGAAGAATTTTGTTGATGACACTATCATCTGGAAGATTAACTCCCAGTTGAATCAAGTGATTGTTATACCCAGACATTTTGAGTATATGTTCACTGACAGAACTATTCTCCTCCATCTTGCAGCTGTAGAACTTATTGGAGACTTCATATCTCTCAATCCGGGCATTTGCTTGAAATATTAACTTCAACTCCTGGAACATCTCGTATGATCCATGACGTTCAAAACGTCGTTGAAGTCCCGGTTCTAAGCCGTAAAGCATGGCACACTGAACTATCGAGTAGTCATCAGCTTTGCTCGGCCAAACGTTCTTAATGTCGTCAGTTGCATCTGCAGCAGGCCTGGCACCCAGCGGTGCTTCCAGGACGTAATTCTTCTGTGCAGCAATGAGGATAATCCTCAAGTTACGGACCCAGTCCGTGTAAGTGCTACCATCATCTTTCAACTTTGCTTTCTCAAGGAAGGCATTAAAATTCAACGGAACAACAGCACGGGCCATCTATCTACAATCAACATAGACAAGCAAAATACTATCAGGTACTAAGTTCATGATAAATTTAAGTTCAATTAATCATATTACTTAAGAACTCCCACTTAGATAGACATCCCTCTAATCATCTAAGTGATCATATGATCCAAATTAACTAAACCATGTCCGATCATCACGTGAGATGGAGTAGTTTTCAATGGTGAACATCACCATGTTGATCATATCTACTATATGATTCACGCTCGACCTTTCGGTCTCAGTGTTCCGAGGCCATATCTGTATATGCTAGGCTCGTCAAGTTTAACCCGAGTATTCTGCGTGTGCAAAACTGGCTTGCACCCATTGTAGATGAACGTAGAGCTTATCACACCCGATCATCACGTGGTGTCTCGTCACGGCGAACTTTGGCAACGGTGCATACTCCGGGAGAACACTTTTATCTTGAAATTTAGTGAGAGATCATCTTATAATGCTACCGTCAATCAAAGCAAAATAAGATGCATAAAAGATAAACATCACATGCAATCAATATAAGTGATATGATATGGCCGTCATCAATTTGTGCTTGTGATCTCCATCTCCGAAGCACTGTCATGATCACCATCGTCACCGGCGCGACACCTTGATCTCCATCGTAGCATCGTTGTCGTCTCGCCAACTATTGCTTCTACGACTATCACTACCGCTTAGTGTTAAAGTAAATCAATTACAGGGCGATTGCATTGCATACAATAAAGCGACAACCATATGGCTCCTGCGAGTTGCCGATAACTCGGTTACAAAACATGATCATCTCATACAATAAAATATAACATCATGCCTTGACCATATCGCATCACAACATGCCCTGCAAAAACAAGTTAGACGTCATCTACTTTGCTGTTGCAAGTTTTACGTGGCTGCTACGGGCTGAGCAAGAACCGTTCTTACCTACGCATCAAAACCACAACAATAGTTCGTCAAGTTAGTGTTGTTTTAACCTTCTCAAGGACCGAGCATAGCCACACTCGGTTCAACTAAAGTTGGAGAAACTGACACCCGCCAGCCACCTATGTGCAAAGCACGTCGGTAGAACCAGTCTCGCGTAAGCGTACGCGTAATGTCGGTCCGGGCCGCTGACGGTGTCCTGGACTAGGGGTACTCACCACGTCGTCTCCCGATCAGTTAGATTGGGCCGCCCATGGCCGTATACTCATGGGCCAGTTCGGACAGCCCATGCCGCATACAAGGAGGATTCTACAAGACTTGGCGCCCTACGGTGCATATATAAACCGAGGCCAGGCTAGCCAATAGATGATCTCAGATTCATAACTACAATCTCGTGGTAGATACATATACTCTGTACTACACCCATATGAATACAATCAAAAGCAGGATGTAGGGTATTATCTCATCAAGAGAGCCCGAAGCTGGGTAAAACCCCGTGTCCATGTTACCATCGCTCCCAGGTGCCTAGCTTAGGAACCCTACTACAAGATACGCCGAATATTGAACCGACATTGGTGCTTTCATTGATAGCCTGCTGGCGGTTGCCATGGGGCGATGGGGATTCAGATCGTCTCCGGCGCGATCTACGCATCGGAGCCGAGCTTTATGGTCGATGTCGGCATCTTTTGTCACCGGCTTGACTGGCCACCTTGGCTTAACCAAGGACTGTGCCCTACCTCCGATCGTCATGTTCGGACGAGGGCCTTCGTCAAAATCAACTCCGATCTCTATCATGATCATGGAAGAATCACCCATGGAGCTCGGGGGCTCAACGTCAACATTGCCCTCGGGCGACCGTGCTGTTTTTTCCAAACATCAAACTTGTATCCGCTGCCACCACCTCCTTGAGCATTGCTTTGATGATTCCTTCGGTGGAATTGTGTGGAATTAAGTGTACAACAACCATGTCAAATTTCGTCGAGTTCCGATGGAGGAATCTCTGGCAATCTACGATATACCGAAGCCCTGTTAAATCTGGACGGGAATCTGGATGAGTTTAGGGCGTGGTCTCCACAGCCCAGCTCGGAGGTCCTTTGGAAGATCCAACCGTTCATCTGCTGCGGAATTCCCATATCTACCACCCCTCCAAATTTCAGCTCGATCCGATGGTTCAAACTCCGGGAACCTTCCGATGAGTGGACCAATTTTCGGATCTATTTTCTGCGCGAATACGAATCTGGCCCGAGTTCATGTTTCTTCATAAACGGAATATTGGACAACCCTTTTGAAGGAAATTGTTTTCTAGGGTATTGTGCGTTGTTTTTAAACACGTAACCATAAAATTTTAAGCCTCCTCCGAGGTAATCTTCACCATCACGCTGGTGTCAAACCAGTCCGGCAATATTGCTCCACGGCTGCCGACCTACGCTAGACACGTCGCCGCTTTGTTGAGCCGAGCTCAACTTCTTCGATCATCATCTCGGCAAGTCGAACAAGAGTTTGGCATCGCGAAGGATAAATCATAACCAACATCGCTGCCCCACGGATTACACGGAGCGGGCACACCGGCATCGCCGCATGGTCACTTCATCATCCGGCATTGACCGCGTCACAAGTCACGACCTGCGTCAGCATGGCCACACTGTTGCTTCTTCAAACCGATGTCCATCACGCCGACCTACTTCAACACCTCGGCTGACATGGCAGCTGCAACGTCTCCTCACCGACCTGCTATGTCACCTCGGCTGGACCGGGGACTTGGCTATTTCTTCATCAACATACTCCGGTGACTTCGGCGTCACCAGCTGACCAGCTTCGTCACGTTAGCTGGATCAAGGGCTTTGTCTCGGCAAGCCAACCTTCGCCAGCATCGTCATGCCGTCGCTTTATCGCCCATCAGGTAATGGGTGTGCGGATCGAGTCACAATTTTGGGAGTCACCTTTGTTCGGATTGCTACAACAAATAAACCAGGTGCTATTTATCCTAGTGATTTTTGCTTGTTTGGGTTTATTTTTCCCAAAGAATTGTTACTCTGGTTTGTTCCATCATCTGTACGCAGGTCTATCAAATGGTGGCCGCATTAAGGACGGTCACATGGTGGTTCGGTAATGGACTTCCACTACGTCACGTGGTCGCTTGGCAAGCCGACGCCGTCGTCCGAATCGGCGTAAATCGGCTCGCGTGATCACCTTGTTGGTCGTGTTGCCATACCGACGTGTTCGGTTGCCTCGGGGACTTCGACATCGTTGAGAGAGCTCTACCTCATCGAGTGTTCGGCACACAGGCCATATGTCTTTTATTACTCATTTTGCATAAATTATTAATTATGCAACATTTTTTTAAAATTTATTATTATTCCTATTATCTCCAGCTTGCACTATTTTCTGTGCAAAGATAAAGGACCCGGATCGGGCAGTGCTGTCACCTCTGCGTACCGACGTACCACGTCACCTCGGCTGGACCGAGGGCTTCGTCATCACTTCATTCACCCACGCCGGGAACTTCGGCGTCACACTGCGGGCTTGCATTGGTCGTGCTATGTCGCCACTTCGGAGTGCCGAGCTCTTCGCTCCGCCACCTCGGGATCGGCTTGGAGCTGGGACCTTGTCCCACCGTATGCTCGGGCCGTGCATCGACACCGAGCACATTAACCAGCTAAGTCGCTTTTATGCTCAGAATTTTCAATTTTAAATTTTGTTCGGTTCGACCAAGCATTATACCTTTTTTGGCAAATCGTTGTTTGTGAAAAACTTCCTTGTCAAAACTTTGTTTGTGACACACAAATTCAAATACCCCGTTTGCTTGGGGGCTTCCTTTATGAAGCCTTTCCTCTTGCATATGATTATACTTGTATGGCTTCGTTCCTTGTTCGTGTATTACGCCACAATATGCACCATGTTGACTTAAGTGTTCCGCAAGCTGGGTTGCCTTGCTCCTGTGTTTACCCCTACGTTCCCGATTGTTCGGCTAGGGAGTAAAGAGAGCACCTCTGCGATTTTCACGATCGGGTCATCCGAGCTCGGACCTCAGACTGGGTGAAGCCGAAAGCTAGCGCTCTTATTGTTTTCAATTATGGTTGGCACACAACGGAACTCATGAGTACAAAAAATCTATTGCGCAAGTCTCATAGTAACAATGAGCAACCGAAGAAAGGTATTGGTGGAGGTACTATTTTCTTCGAAGATGCTACTTACACTTCGTCAGTAATATAGCATAAGTTCCCTGAGCGCGCTTTGTCTGTTACAGCCTTATGGCCTGATTGCATGGTTATCGGAAACACCGTCGATATTCTCGACAGGTGGAGTACATAACACTTTTCGGTCCTTGACCGAAGAGGGTGAAGCCGACGGTCGGTTAAGACGCGTTTAAAGTTCGGGTGAACACAGATATGATATAAGTACTTCCGTACATACAATCATTACACATAAAATTCTTTTGCCCAAGTCACTCGGGGGCTCTTAAGTTAGTATGAGCCGTTTTATAATAAATGTTTTCTTCTTGGTCATTGCAAAATCTTTTTCTATCACTCCTTTTTTCAACGCGAGTGTGTGGTCAATAGCCGGGGAGCCTAGTCTCTCTCTCTCAAAGCTGTTCGAGTTTAGTTCGCTAAACTGGCCTAATGAGCAGTACTCCGCCTTCGGGATAGGAGGTTACAGTCGTGGGCTGACCCTCTCGAGGTCTTGAGATCGGATGTGTCATATTAATGCACGACAGAAGCACCCCTTTTTTGACCAATTTTCGGATTGGCACCGAACACTTGATCTAATTCGGACGTCAAGTTTTTACTAAATTGTTGGGTTTTCCAAGCCTATGGCACTTTTAAACTATTTGTGTGTTTCCCGCATAAGTCTCGCAGTGCAATGCCGGACACCTTTAGAGATTCAGCAAAAACATTCTCGGATATTGCTATATATGCATCGGTTTCGAATTGTGTCTTCGGTCAATAGTTGGGTTGCCCGGCTCATGTGCTTGCCTCCTATGTTCCGCTTTGTTCGGCTAGGTGTGCAAAGGGAGAACCACTGCGATTGTGCTTCCAGCTCGCATGGTTAAGCACCTCAGTGGAGAAAGCCAAAAACTGACTGTCACAATAACCGTAAACTGGTCAGCGATCCGATGACTATGTTAAATGACAGGCGATTCATAACATTGGCCGAAGTGTTTATGGCTTGACCTCGGCTGCCGCCGAACACTAACCGGGGGCTCGTAGCTAGCTTCCCCAGTTTAACGCTCCAATGACTAAGTGAAAGTTATAAATCCCGCATAACTGATTGCCTCGTTTCCGCTAACACAACCGCCTCCGGTTACCGAGACGTCGGCTAAGGGTTGTTTTGTTATTGCGAAAACACCCTGTGTAGCATCTACAATGGGGCGGAAGCCGACGATGGGCCACTATCAACTGATAAACGGTCGCAACGGAGTCAAAATAAACATATCATCGGCGTTTGTATTTAATATAGAAAGGCTGCCTTCCGTAATCATCGTTATAAAGCCATACATATGCATCAATTTGACTTCAGATTTTGGCCAAGATGGGTTGCCAGGCTCCTGTGCTTACCCCTACGTTCCCGATTGTTCGGCTAGGCGGTAAAGGGAGCACCTCTTGTTGGGGAACGTAGTAATTTCAAAAAAAAACCCTATGCACACACAGAATCATGGTGATGCATAGCAACGAGAGGGGAGAGTGTTGTCCATGTACCCTCGTAGACCGAAAGCGGAAGCGTTAGCACAACGCGGTTGATGTAGTCGTACGTCTTCACGATCCGACCGGTCCAAGTACCGAACGTACGGCACCTCCGAGTTCAGCACACGTTCAGCTCGATGACGTCTCGCGAACTCCGATCCAGCAGAGCTTCACGAGAGAGTTCCGTCAGCACGACGGCGTGATGACGGTGATGATGTTGCTACCGACGCAGGGCTTCGCCTAAGCACCGCTATGATATGACCGAGGTGGAATATAGCGGAGGGGGCACCGCACACGGCTAGAATAGATCAATAGATCAACTTGTGTGTCTAGAGGTGTCCCCCTGCCCCCGTATATAAAGGAGCAAGGGGAGGCGGCCGGCCAGGAGGAGGCCGCGCCAAGGGGGGAGTCCTACTCCCACAGGGAGTAGGACTCCTCCTTTTCCTTCTTGGAGTAGGAGAGGGAAGGAAGTGAGAGGGGAGGAGAAGGAAAAAGGGGGGCGCCCCCCCCCCCTCCTTGTCCAATTCGGACTAGAGGGACCCAACAAGTACCTTCGGAGACACCAGTAGAGCACCTTTATAATCACCCAGTTATGTTGTGACGTTTGGTAGCACACAAAGTGTTCCTCCGGTAAACGGGAGTTGCATAATCTCATAGTCATAGGAACATGTATAAGTCATGAAGAAAGCAATAGCAATAAACTAAACGATCATAGTGCTAAGCTAACGAATGGGTCTTGTCCATCACATCATTCTCCTAATGATGTGATCCTGTTCATCAAATGACAACACATGGCTATGGTCAGGAAACATAACCATCTTTGATAAACAAGCTAGTCAAGTAGAGGCGTACTAGGGACACTCTGTTTTGTCTATGTATTCACACATGTATCAAGTTTCCGGTTAATACAATTCTAGCATGAATAATAAACATTTATCATGAAATAAGGAAATAAATAATAACTTTATTATTGCCTCTAGGGCATATTTCCTTCAGTCTCCCACTATCACTAGATTCAATAATCTAGATCACATCGCCATGTGATTGAACATTAATAGTTCACATCACCATGTGATTAACACCCATAGTTCACATCGTCATGTAACCAACACCCAAAGGGTTTACTAGAGTCAATAATCTAGTTCACATCGCTATGTGATTAACACCCAAAGAGTACTAAGGTGTGATCATGTTTTGCTTGTGAGAGAAATTTAGTCAACGGGTCTGCCACATTTAGATCCGTATGTATTTTGCAAATTTCTATGTCTACAATGCTCTGCATGGAGCTACTCTAACTAATTGCTCCCACTTTTAGTATGTGTCCGGATTGTGACTTATAGTCATCCAGATCGGTGTCAAAGTTTGCATCGACGTAACTTTTTACGACGAACTCTTTATCACCTCCTTAACCGAGAAATATTTCCTTTGTCTTCTAAGGATAATTTTGACCGCTGTCCAGTGATCTACTCCTAGATCAAAATTGTACTCCCTTGCCAAACTCAGGGCAGGGTATACAATAGGTCTGGTACACAGCATGGCATACTTTATAGAACCTATGCCTGGTGCATAGGAAATGACTTTCATTCTCTCTCTATCTTCTGCCGTGATCGGGCTTTGAGTCTTACTCAACTTCACACCTTACAACACAGGCAAGAACTCTTTCTTTGACTGTTCCATTTTGAACTACTTCAAAAAAAACTTGTCAAGGTATGTACTCATTGAAAAAACTTATCAAGCGTCTTGATCTATCTCTATAGATCTTGATGCTCAATATGTAAGCAGCTTCACCGAGGTCTTTCTTTGAAAAACTCCTTTCAAACACAACTTTATGTTTTGCAGAATAATTCTACATTATTTCCGATCAACAATATGTCATACACATATACTTATCAGAAATGCTGTAGTGCTCCCACTCATTTTCTTGTAAATATAGGCTTCACCGCAAGTCTGTATAAAACTATATGCTTTGATCATCTTATCAAAGCGTATATTCCAACTCCGAGATGCTTGCACCAGTCCATAGATGGATCGCTGGAGCTTGCATATTTTGTTAGCACCTTTAAGATTGACAAAACCTTCTGGTTTCATCATATACAACTCTTCTTTAATAAATCCATTAAGGAATGCAGTTTTGCTTATCCGTTTGCCAGATTTCATAAAATGCGGCAATTGCTAACATGATTCGGACAGACTTAAGCATAGATACGAGTGAGAAACTCTCATCGTAGTCAACACCTTGAACTTGTCAAAAACCTTTTGCGACAATTCTAGCTTTGTAGATAGTAACACTACTATCAGCGTCCGTCTTCCTCTTGAAGATCCATTTAATCTCAATGGCTCGCCGATCATCGGGCAAGTCAATCAAAGTCCATACTTTGTTCTCATACATGCATCCCATCTCAGATTTCATGGCCTCAAGCCATTTTGCGGAATCTGGGCTCATTATCGCTTCCTCATAGTTCGTAGGTTCATCATGGTCAAGTAACATGACCTCCAGAACAGGATTACCGTACCACCCTGGTGCGGATCTCACTCTGGTTTACCTACGAGGTTCGGTAGTAACTTGATCTGAAGTTACATGATCATCATCATTAGCTTCCTCACTAATTGGTGTAGGAGTCACAGGAACAAATTTCTGTGATGAACTACTTTCCAACAAGGGAGCAGTTACAGTTACCTCATCAAGTTCTACTTTCCTCCCACTCACTTCTTTCGAGAGAAACTCCTTCTCTAGAAAGGATCCATTCTTAGCAACAAATGTCTTGCCTTCGGATCTGTGATAGAAGGTGTACCCAACTATATCCTTTGGGTATCCTATGAAGACACAATTCTCCGATTTGGGTTTGAGCTTATGACGCCCCCGATTTGACTGTACACTAATCATGCACGCAAATGTGTACGATCAAGATCAGGAACTCACGGGAAGATATCACAACGCAACTCTACAACATAAATAAGTCATACAAGCATCATAATACAAGCCAGGGGCCTCGAGGGCTCGAATACAAGTGCTCGATCATAGACGAGTCAGCGGAAGAACCAATATCTGAGTACAGACATAAGTTAAACAAGTTTGCCATAAGAAGGCTAGCACAAACTGGGATACAGATCGAAAGAGGCGCAGGCCTCCTGCCTGAGATCCTCCTAACTACTCCTAGTCGTCGTCAGCGGCCTGCACGTAGTAGTAGGCACCTCCGGTGTAGTAGGAGTCGTCGTCGACGGTGGCGTCTGGCTCCTGGGCTCCAGCATCTGGTTGCGACAACCAGGTAAAGGGAAAGGGGGAAAAGAGGGAGAAAAGCAACTGTGAGTACTCATCCAAAGTACTCGCAAGCAAGGAGCTACACTACATATGCATGGGTATATGTGTAAAGGGCCATATCGGTGGACTGAATTGTAGAATGCCAGAATAAGAGGGGGATAGCTAATCCTGCCGAAAACTATGCTTCAGGCCACCTCCATCTTGCAGCATGTAGAAGAGAGTAGATGGTAAGTTCACCAAGTAGCATCGCATAGCATAATCCTACCCGGCGATCCCCTCCTCGTCGCCCTGTTAGAGAGCGATCACCGGGTTATATCTGGCACTTGGAAGGGTGTGTTTTATTAAGTATCCAGTTCTAGTTGTCATAAGGTCAAGGTACAACTCCGGGTAGTCCTTTTACCGAGGGACACGGCTGTTCGAATAGATAAACTTCCCTGCAGGGGTGCACCACATAACCCAACACGCCTGATCCCATTTGGCCGGACACACTTTCCTGGGTCATGCCCGGCCTCGGAAGATCAACACGTCGCAGCCCTACCTAAGCACAACAGAGAGGTCAGCACGCCGGTCTAAATCCCATGGCGCAGGGGTCTAGGCCCATCGCCCATTGCACACCTGCGCGTTGCGAGGGCGGCCGAAAGCAGACCTAGCCTAGTAGGCGTTCCAGTCCAATCCGGCGCGCGCCGCTCAGTCGCTGACGTCACGAAGGCTTCGGCTGATACCACGACGTCGAGTGCCCATAACTGTTCCTGCGTAGTTGGTTAGTGCGTATAGACCAAATGGCCAGACTCAGATCAAATACCAAGAACTCGTTAAGCGTGTTATTTTGAAGTAACCGCGGACGCCGTCCAGGGCCAGGCCCACCTCTCGCCTAGGCGGTCTCAACCTGCCCTGTCGCTCAGCCACAAAGATCCACCCAGAGGGCCGTCGGGACAAAGGTCCTTTCAGCCCCCAAACCGTGAATCACTCGCGGGTACTCCTCGAGCCAACCCGACTTTTGTCACCACATGTATCATGTATAAAGTATATAGTATATACCCGTGATCACCTCCCGAAGTGATCACGGCCCAGTAGTATAGCATGGCAGACGGACAAGAGTGTAGGGCCACTGATGGAACACTAGCATCTTATATTAAGCAGTAGGATAGCAGGTAAGGGTAACAACTGTAGTAACAATGACAGGCTATGCAGCAGAATAGGATTAAGCGAAAGCAGTAACATGCTACACTACTCTAATGCAAGCAGTATAGAGAAGAATAGGCGATATCTGGTGATCAAGGGGGGGCTTGCCTGGTTGCTCTGGCAAGGAGGGGTCATCGTCGACGTAGTCGATCACAGGGGCGGCATCGGTCTCGGGGTCTACCGGAGAGAAGAGGGGGAAGAAACAATAAATATAAAAGCAAGCATAGCATCACAAAGCATAACATGGCAATATGCTGTGCTCGGGGTGACCTAACGTATGGCTACACGATAAAGGTGAAGGGGGAATTCAACCGTGAATGATTTCCCGGTTCCGGACCTGTGTCAGACAGATGACCGGAGGGGGGAATGTTCCATGCTCAGGTAGTTAGAGGCATCTGACAGGTAAACGGACCGCGCGTTCGGATTCGTTGCATTTTTCTGAGCAATTTTCATGTATAAAGTTTTTCCATCCGAGCTACGCTTTATTTTCTATGATTTTCTAAAGTTTTAATAGTTTTCTGAAATTATTTAAATTAATAGAATTAACAGAAAAGGGACATGACTTCAGCATGACGTGTGGGTGACGTCAGCAGTCAACACAGGTCGGCTGACCAGGTTAAACCTGACCCGTGGGTCCAGCGGGACCCACATGTCAGCCTCTGTTAGCTTAACAGTGGATTAAACTAATCTAACTAAGCAAATTAGGGGTGTGGGCCCCATATGTCAGTGAGTGTTTAGGCTAGTATAGTTACTTGTTTTTATAAAAACATTTATTAAACTAATTATCAGAGTGGGGGCCCACATGTCTGTGACAGAAGCCAGCCCAGTCAGCGTTGACCACGGTCAACTGGTCAAAGTGGGGCACCTGGGCCCACCAGTCAGTGGCTGGGGCCTGCCCAGTCAGCAGTTGACTAAAGTCAACAGGGTAACCGGGCCCCGGGGGCCCATGGGTCAGCGACCCAAGGGCGGGGCCCACTCACGTCGGCGTCGGCGCCGGAGAGACCTCCGGCAACCAAATCGCGCGGCGGCGCGCGGCGGGGGTGGTCGGAAATCACCGTCCGGCGGCCAAAACGACGTCGGTTGGTTGCGTTGGAACGGGAGCAATGTTCCGCATCGATCTACGGCACGAGCGCGAGCTGAAAAGGCCAGTGTCGTGCGCTAGGTCGTCGCCGGCGGACAACGGAGTCGGTTGTCAGTGGAACCGGAGCTGCACGGCACGGGGAGGCACGCTAGTGGTGGCTCTGGCTCACACGAGCTCTAGGAGCTCGATGCAAGGTTCAGCCGCACGTGACAGTGGCGATGGCCACGGAGGCGAGCTCGTCGGCGGTGATGCGTGCTAGTACCAGTGGAGCGGCGGCTACGGGCAAACGGGGTGCCGTAGGGAGGGGGAAGGAAACAGAGGCTCACCGAGAGCCTGCAGGTGTGCAATCGTGGGCTCGGGGGAGGCTCGGTGGAGCAAATCGACGACGGTCGGGGTTGGGGCAGAGGAGGAAGAAGTGGTCGCGGTGGTGCTGCGGGGTCGTCCCGGTCCGCGTGGCTCGGCGGGGAGGATGAGGAGTTCGAGGCAGAGCCTTGGGGCACGTCGGCGAGGCGAACGTCGGCCGGTGGCTGCAGTGGAGTGCGGTGAGCGGTGACGGAGAGGCGCGGCCCAGGCGGATCTGGAGGGAAGAGAGCGCAGGCGAGAGAGAGAGAGGGAACGAGGAGGGCAGGTGAGTGGGGGAGTGGGAGAGGGGATCGAGGGGGCGCGGGCTGCCTTATCCCCTCGTCGGAGCCGGCGAGGGGGTCCGGTGGAGACGCGCGCGTGCGGTCACTCGCAAAGTGGGGAGGGGGAAGACGACAGGGGGGGAGTGGGCCGGCCTAGCTGGGCCAGTTGGCTCGGGTGGGCCGGAGCCCAAGGGGAGGCCAGGGGGCTCTCCCACCCCTTCTTCTTTCCTTTTCTTTTTCTATTTGTTTTTTTCTTTTTCCAGCGGCATTTTGCCTTTTCTTTTAGCCACAAATGACCTTGGAAAATTATGCCACTGGCTAAAACAATTCCAAAGAATTATTGTGCACTTCCACAAAAAGTTTGGGGCCATGAGGAGTTGTCCAAGCATTTTTAGAAAATGAAAAGGACATCTTAAATACTGCTGGACCAGATAATAAATTCCCAGGGACAATTTGGGAATTCCAAGAAATGTTGGCTTCAACATGGCAAATATCTAGGGATTATTTGCCATAGGATGAACTATTTTATTTGCATGAAAGAAGAAGAAAATATTTGACATGCAATTTGAATTTGAATTTGAAGCAGATTTTGGACAAGTGGCATTTTGGCATGATGATCATGATGACATGACCTTCATTAGGGGGAGATTACTGTAGTGTGATGCTGGGGATGTTACAAATCTCCTCCACTACAAGAAATCTCGTCCCGAGATTTTAGTGGGGAAGTAAAGAGTAACTTCGGGTGAACTGACCCTTATAGGGTGAATTGTCTGGTGAACAATGCAGGGGATGTGAGAAAAGTATCTCTCGAGTTGAAATTTAAGAAAACGTCGAGAGCAAAATATGAAGGTACAATAAGAAGTTTCAAACGAATGGACAGACGATCGATACCTGAACAGAGTGTGGGAATGGTTCAGAGCATCGGGAATAGATCATCTCTCGGAGGGTGGCTCGTGATAACACACAAAGCCAAGAGCATAAGATACTTCGGCACCAAGGTTGTACAGGAGAGTCAGGCTTTGATCTTGTGGAACTGTGGGTTATGGGCCGACCATGTGGGTTAAAAGTAGGAAGGGCGGAGACGTCTTGCGTGATCATGCAAGCAAGGCATGTCAGAGGGTAGCCTATCGATTATGTCGGCAACAACGTCGATACCAAGGGCGAGGGACGAAGAGAACCATTTTCCTGCTCGTTGAAGGAGGTGGACCAATAGGCAAAGTTCTCGTCCATCGGTGGCTACCGGAATGTCATCAACAGTAGAAACAAGGTCTCACTGACAGAGTTGTACACCAAGGTGTTTACATAAGCAGTGAATTATTACTTCTTAGATCATACAATTCACAAGAAAGGTTAAACAAAACAATGGAAAGGAAAAGGTGATCATCAGATTAAAAAGAACAATGGAAAGGAAAATGTGTTTAAACACATATTTCAGGGATATATCCTTCCCAATGACAAGCAGAGCATGCTATCCGTGGAAGGGTATAATGTAGAAAACCCATTAGATAGGGGAGAGACTTTTCATGACATTACCCATACAGCGGTGTTTGGATAATTGAGCAGGAAACATTTAGCATCGGACTTCAAATGTTCCTGTTGAAAATCGGAGTACCATAGTCGTGCATCGAGATAGCCTTGACATGGTTATCAGGTGAAGATCAGACTTTAGAAACACAAAGGATCCATCAGGAACCGTTTGTAGAATAAGTCTTACAATTTCCTCATGGAAGAAAGGATAGCCTTGCTAAAAAGGAAATGGTAACAATAGGTCCTCCGGCCAGGTGTGCTAGGCACGATATCACCTTACCGGGTCATATACAGACCATTGTTATTACTCTTGGAAATATGTTCCCACCATCATATCTGATTGAGGTTCAGATCTAATTGGTGTCCGGATACCTCAGACTCGGGATGCCTGAGAATAAAAGGCGCAACACCATTGCGAGATGACATTGTAAGATTCTCGGGAAACGAACTATGGAAGCAAGTTCTGAGACAAGGGTTCATCATTAAATCAAGGAGAGGTGAGGAGGTGACTGATTGACTCAGCGACAATCCATTGAGATTTCCAAAAGATGGATTTCCACAACTACGTGAACAAGGAGATAACAGTAGCTAGATCGAATGACTTAATGATGTATGCTCGAGGAAAACATACACAGTTAAACATTGATTGAAATGTGCACCCGAAATATGGGATAGGTAGCACGATCAATGTTCGAATGATGATACAATAAGCCATAGACGTAGAATGAAACTATAGACCAATAACTTCAAAGCAATAGGGTTGCTAGGAGTTTAGAATTTACACATCACAGACCATTTGTCGGTATTTCATTTAGAAACAACACGGGGACCAAGAAAGAATGGTGATGGTGAGAAGTATCACTGTACCAAGAATTCTTAAGAGGTGGAGTAATGCTCATGACATTCTTGATATCAAAGATGGTCATACTCCACGGTAGAACATAACATAAGTTGGATAGCAGGGAAAACAAGATACAACACAAAATATGAACAAGTTTGTGTTGGGGGGAGGCAAGAATGTTGTCGATGATAACACAATTCATCGAGGGGCAAGGATGGTATTTCTCATCCTGAATTTCAACACACAACTTGGAAGAAGTCAAACTATCACGACAAATTTGTCGAGAGGTTTTCAAGAAGATGTAATTGATCGACGATGACATCAAGTCAAAGGAATGATGAAAGCGAAAGGTTATTGGAACCACAGGTAGGACACAAACTCGAAATCAAGTTTGCTGTTCAAGGAGAAGTGATATGACGAGGAAGATCGACGCAAGATTAGCTCACTATCGAAATTTGTGCGCTGGGAAGGACCAGGTAGCACAGTTAAAATCGGCACGATAATGACATAGCCGAGCAGGCTAGGGATGACGTGATCGAGTATGAACTCGTAAGCAAAGGAGATTACTAAGAGTTGTTTAATCGTGATGCGGACTTGATTCAGTTATCGATGTCTTTGAGTGTTTAATAACTCGGAGCCCGTGAAAATTGGAATCAATGAGAATGTAATACTTCATGGAGAACTCATAAGAAGTTATGCAGTTCCGTGATAATCTCGAGATACCAGGGGGTAATACTCGACGACAAACCAAAGTAGAGGTTGGACTGGGGTATTGCTCTACAGAAGACAAGTGCTTAAACTTGTACGAGAAATGGTATTTAAAGGAGAACATGGTCGAAACCATGATTGCAAAAGGCCAGATCCCAGATATAAATGAACTTATACCGAGGGAATAATTAACTTAAGAGAAGCTTAAATGATAAGATCTACATCGTGTCCATGGGCATGAACGCAAAGTTCAAGGTCGACTCCCACTTCTTCAATGCATAACCTTTCATTCACTTCTCGTGTTTGATGAAGTTGCAGTATTGAAAATTTTTATCTGGCAAAATACCAGAAGAGTATGACTCATGAAAACTTTCGAGTTCACACATATTATGAAAGGCATAGGTTCAACCCATCGGGGCATCGTGGAAACATATACCACAAGCTTCAGGGGTAAATAACTCAAGCTCGATAGTAGAGCATGGGTGACAAAACGAGAGGATACAATTTACTAAAGGCATTATGTATCAGGGAAAGAACTTCCAAAGTGATTGAATATGAAGGACGTTGTCGGATAAAATCCAACAAGATTCTGATGGTCCATAAAGGATCTGATGTGAGTACCAGCACACAACCAGAGGAAGAATCAATGCAAAGACCTTGGATTATAGAAACAACTAAGTAACTTAGAGCTCAATCACAAAGGAATTATGATTTACAAAGCGAAGGATCAGAAACAGACGCTCTGATCAAGGATGGATAAGTTCAATAGACATAGGGGCACAATCGACGACAATTTGATTGGCGAGAACCAGCTCATGTTCAAAATGACGTCTGAGCCAGAAAGATAATTTAAAAGGATCAATTGATGATTGCGTGCATTCGCACTCATGTTGAATCAATAGGATCAAAATGACGGTGCCTAAGGATACTAACGAATATTGCCAGACATATGGAAAGCATCCATAATGCAAGCAGACAAGTATGGCAGAGCAATAAGCTACTAAGGATTTTTTTTGGAGGATTGAATAGTATTTCGAAGACCATTGTGAAACACATGAACAACTAGGGGATGAGCAGATACTCGATAAGGGCGAGAAATTATCCGTAGGGGTATTCATGTGGCAAAGAACTGCAAGGCAGTAGGCACAAAATATTCTCGGAACAATAGAGAGGATTTTAGGGTATCTTGTAATGACAAAATCAACTAGGAATAAAAGTAAGAACGGCAAGTGTATGTATTTATCCATAGGGATATTTCGGTGGTAGGGAATTGCAAAAGCAACGGGCACAAAGTCTCAAAAGAGTATCGGGGAGTAACTTCAAAATCTTCTGGTGCAGTAGGCGATCATCTGTGATAAGGGGCTCTCCGGGATAACTAGTTACGAGAACCTAGAGTCAGATTTAGTAAAATCATTTAACCCGAATAGAAGAGAGATCAGAGTCCCGGAGTAAAGATCGAGGAGTAAAAGATCCTAATACCACCCAAATGGCGACGTGGGCCCATAAGGCACACATCCATGTTAGTAAAAGTTTTGTAATGTCTAGACTCAACTTCGGCCAAGGAGTTGGAAGGGGGATTCCTACAGGCAGTTGGCTCTGATACCAACTTATGATGCCCCCGATTTGACCGTACACTAATCATGCACGCAAATGTGTACGATCAAGATCAGGAACTCACGGGAAGATATCACAACACAACTCTACCACATAAATAAGTCATACAAGCATCATAATACAAGCCAGGGGCCTCAAGGGCTCGAATACAAGTGCTCGATCATAGACGAGTCAGCGGAAGCAACAATATCTGAGTACAGACATAAGTTAATCAAGTTTGCCATAAGAAGGCTAGCACAAACTGCAATACAAATCGAAAGAGGCGTAGGCCTCCTGCCTGGGATCCTCCTAACTACTCCTGGTCGTCGTCAGCGGCCTGCACGTAGTAGTAGGCACCTCCGGTGTAGTAGGAGTCATCGTTGACGGTGGCGTCTGGCTCCTGGGCTCCAGCATCTGGTTGCGACAACCAGGTAAAGGGAAAGGGGGAAAAGAGGGAGAAAAGCAACCGTGAGTACTCATCCAAAGTACTCGCAAGCAAGGAGCTACACTACATATGCATGGGTATATGTGTAAAGGGCCATATGGGTGGACTGAACTGCAGAATGCCAGAATAAGAGGGGGATAGCTAATCCTGCCGAAGACTACGCTTCAGGCCACCTCCATCTTGCAGCATGTAGAAGAGAGTAGATGGTAAGTTCACCAAGTAGCATCGCATAGCATAATCCTACCCGGCGATCCCCTCCTCGTCGCCCTCTTAGAGAGCGATCACCGGGTTATATCTGGCACTTGGAAGGGTTTGTTTTATTAAGTATCTAGTTCTAGTTGTCATAAGGTCAAGGTACAACACCGGGTCGTCCTTTTACCGAGGGACACGGCTATTCGAATAGATAAACTTCCCTGCAGGGGTGCACCACATAACCCAACACGCTCGATCCCATTTGGCCGGACACACTTTCCTGGGTCATGCCCGGCCTCGGAAGATCAACACGTCGCAGCCCTACCTAAGCAGAACAGAGAGGTCAGCACGCCGGTCTAAATCTTATGGCGCAGGGGTTTGGGCCCATCGCCCATTGCACACCTGCACGTTGCGAGGGCGGCTGAAAGCAGACCTAGCCTAGTAGGCGTTCCAGTCCAATCCGGCGCGTGCCGCTCAGTCACTGACGTCACGAAGGCTTCGGCTGATACCACGACGTCGAGTGCCCATAACTATTCCCGCGTAGTTGGTTAGTGCGTATAGACCAAATGGCCAGACTCAGATCAAATACCAAGAACTCGTTAAGCGTGTTATTTTGAAGTAACCGCGGACGCCGTCCAGGGCCAGGCCCACCTCTCGCCTAGGCGGTCTCAACCTGCCCTGTCGCTCAGCCACAAAGATCCACCCAGAGGGCCGTCGGGACAAAGGTCCTTTCAGCCCCCAATCCGTGAATCACTCGCGGGTACTCCTCGAGCCGACCCGACTTTTGTCACCACATGTATCATGTATAAAGTATATAGTATATACCCGTGATCACCTCCCGAAGTGATCACGGCCCAGTAGTATAGCATGGCAGACGGACAAGAGTGTAGGGCCACTAATGGAACACTAGCATCTTATACTAAGCAGTAGGATAGCAGGTAAGGGTAACAACTATAGTAACAATGACAGGCTATGCAGCAGAATAGGATTAACCGAAAGCAGTAATATGCTACACTACTCTAATGCAAGCAGTATAGAGAAGAATAGGCGATATCTGGTGATCAAGGGGGGGCTTGCCTGGTTGCTCTGGCAAGGAGGGGTCATCGTCGACGTAGTCGATCACAGGGGCGGCATCGGTCTCGGGGTCTACCGGAGAGAAGAGGGGGAAGAAACAATAAATGTAAAAGCAAGCATAGCATCACAAAGCATAACATGGAAATATGCTGTGCTGGGGGTGACCTAATGTATGGCTACACGATAAAGGTGAAGGGGGAATTCAACCGTGAATGATTTCCCGGTTCCGGACCTGTGTCAGACAGATGACCGGAGGGGGGAATGCTCCATGCTCAGGTAGTTAGAGGCATCTGACAGGTAAACGGACCGCGCGTTCGGATTCGTTGGATTTTTCTGAGCAATTTTCATGTTGAAGTTTTTCTATCCGAGCTACGCTTTATTTTCTATGATTTTCTAAAGTTTTAATAGTTTTCTGAAATTATTTAAATTAATAGAATTAACAGAAAAGGGACATGACTTCAGCATGACGTGTGGGTGACGTCAGCAGTCAACACAGGTCGGCTGACCAGGTCAAACCTGACCCGTGGGTCCAGCGGAACCCACATGTCAGCCTCTGTTAGCTTAACAGTGGATTAAACTAATCTAACTAAGCAAATTAGGGGTGTGGGCCCCATATGTCAGTGAGTGTTTAGGCTAGTATAGTTACTTGTTTTTATAAAAACGTTTATTCAACTAATTATCAGAGTGGGGGCCCACATGTCTGTGACAGAAGCCGGCCCAGTCAGCGTTGACCTCGGTCAACTGGTCAAAGTGGGGCACCTGGGCCCACTAGTCAGTGGCTGGGGCCTGCCCAGTCAGCAGTTGACTAAAGTCAACAGGGCAGCCGAGCCCCGAGGGCCCACGGGTCAGCGACCCAGGGGCGGGGCCCACTGAGCCACGTTGGCGTCGGCGCCGGAGAGAGCTCTGGCGACCAAATCGTGCTGCGGGGGTGGTCGGAAATCGCCGTCCGGCGGCAAAAACAACGGCGATTGGTCGCGTTCGAACGGGAGCATTGTTCCGCGTCGATCTACGGCACGAACGCGAGCTGAAAAGGCCGGTGCCGTGCGCTAGATCGTCGCCGGCGAAGAACGAAGTCGGTTGTCAGTGGAACCGGAGCTGCACAGCACGGGGAGGCGCACTACTGGTGGCTCTGGTTCACACGAGCTCTAGGAGCTCGATGCGAGGTTCAGCCGCACGTGACAGTGGCGATGGCCACGGAGGCGAGCTCGTCGGCGGCGATGCGTGCTAGTACCAGTGGAGCGGCGGCTACGGGCGAACGGGATGCCGCAGGGAGGGGGGAAGGAAACAGAGGCTCACCGGGAACCTGCAGGTGTGCAATCGTGGGCTCGGGGGAGGCTCGGTGGAGCGAATCGACGGCGGCCGGTTCGGGGCAGAGGAGGAAGAAGAGGTCGCGGTGGTGCTGCTGGGCCGTCCCGGTCCGCGTGGCTCGGCGGGGAGGATGAGGAGGTCGAGGCAGAGCCTTGGGGCACGTCGGCGAGGCGAACATCGGCCGGTGGCTGCGGTGGAGTGCGGTGAGCGGTGACGGAGAAGCGCGGCCCAGGCGGATCTGGAGGGAAGAGAGCGCAGGCGAGAGAGAGAGAGAGAGGGAACGAGGAGGGCAGGTGAGTGGGGGAGTGGGAGAGGGGATCGAGGGGGCGCGGGCTGCCTTATCCCCTCGTCGGAGCCGGCGAGGGGGTCCGGTGGAGACGCGCGCGTGCGGTCGCTCGCAAAGTGGGGAGGGGGAAGACGACAGGGGGGAGTGGGCCGGCCTAGCTGGGCCAGTTGGCTCGGGTGGGCCGGAGCCCAAGGGGAGGCCAGGGGGCTCTCCCACCCCTTCTTCTTTCCTTTTCTTTTTCTATTTGTTTTTTTCTTTTTCTAGCAGCATTTTGCCTTTTCTTTTAGCCACAAATGACCTTGCAAAATTATGCCACTGGCTAAAACAATTCCAAAGAATTATTGTGCACAGCCACAAAATGTTTGGGGCCTTCAGGAGTTGTCCAAGCATTTTTAGAAAATGAAAAGGACATCTTAAATACTGCTGGACTAGATAATAAATTCCCAGGGGCAATTTGGGAATTCCAAAAAATGTTGGCTTCAAAATGGCAAATATCTAGGGATTATTTGCCATAGGATGAACTATTTTATTTGCATGAAAGAAGAAGCAAATATTTGACATGCAATTTGAATGTGAATTTGAAGCAGATTTTGGACAAGTGGCATTTTGGCATGATGATCATGATGACATGACATTCACTAGGGGGAGATTACTGTAGTGTGATGCTGGGGATGTTACATTGGTGTAGGAGTCACAGGAACAAATTTCTGTGATGAACTACTTTCCAACAAGGGAGCAGGTACAGTTACCTCATCAAGTTCTACTTTCCTCCCACTCACTTCTTTCGAGAGAAACTCCTTCTCTAGAAAGGATCCATTCTTAGCAACAAATGTCTTGCCTTCGGATCTGTGATAGAAGGTGTACCCAACTATCTCCTTTGGGTATCCTATGAAGACACAATTCTCCGATTTGGGTTTGAGCTTATCAGGATGAAAACTTTTTCACATAAGCATCGCAACCCCAAACTTTAAGAAACGACAGCTTAGGTTTCTTGCTAAACCACAGTTCATACGGTGTCATCTCAACGGATTTAGATGGTGCCCTTTTTAACGTGAATGCAGTTGTCTCTAATGCATAACCCCAAAACGATAGTGGTAAATCGGTAAGAAACATCATATATTTGCACTATATCCAATAAAGTACAGTTATGACATTCGGACACACCATTATGCTGTGGTGTTCCAGGTGGCACGAATTTGTGAAACTATTCCACGTTGTTTTAATTGAAGATCAAACTCGTAACTCAAATATTCGTCTCCACGATCAGATCGTAGATACTTTATTTTCTTGTCACGATGATTTTCCACTTCACTCTGAAATTCTTTGAACTTTTCAAATGTTTCAGACTTATGTTTCATCAAGTAGATATACCCATATCTGCTCAAATCATCTGTGAAGGTCAGAAAATAACGATACCCGCTGCGAGCATCAACACTCATCGGATCGCATACATCTATGTATTATTTCCAATAAGTCAGTTGCTCGCTCCATTGTTCCGAAGAACGGAGTCTTAGTCATCTTGCCCATAAGGCATGGTTCGCAAGCATCAAGTGATTCATAATCAAGTGATTCCAAAATCCCATCAGCATGGAGTTTCTTCATGTGCTTTACACCAATATGACCTAAACGGCAGTGCCACAAATAAGGTGCACTATCATTATTAACTTTGCATCTTTTGGCTTCAATATTATGAATATGTGTATCACTATGATCGAGATCCAACAAACCATTTTCATTGGGTGTATGACCATAGAAGGTTTTATTCATGTAAACAGAACAACAATTATTCTCTAACTTAAATGAATAACCGTATTGCAATAAACATGATCAAATCATACTCATGCTCAACGCAAACACCAAATAACACTTATTTAGGTTCAACACTAATCCCAAAAGTATAGGTAGTGTGCGATGATGATCATATCAATCTTGGAACCACTTCCAACAAACATCGTCACTTCACCTTTAACTAGTCTCTATTCATTCTGCAACTCCCGTTTTGAGTTAGTACTTTTAGCAACTGAACTAGTATCAAATACCGAGGGGTTGCTATAAACACTAGTAAAGTACACATCAATAACATGTATATCAAATATACTTATGTTCACTTTGCCATCCTTCTTATCCGCCAATTACTTGGGGTAGTTCCGCTTCCAGTGACCAGTCCCTTTGCAGTAGATGCACTTAGTCTCAGGCTTAGGTCCAGACTTGGGCTTCTTCACTCGAGCATCAACTTGCTTGCCATTCTTTTTGAAGTTCCCCTTCTTCCCTTTGCCCCTTTTCTTGAAAATAGTGGTCTTGTTAATTATCAACACTTTATGCTCTTTCTTGATTTCTACCTTCATCAATTTCATCCTCATGAAAAGCTCAGGAATTGTTTTCGTCATCCCTTGCATGCTATAGTTCATCACAAAGTTCTACTAACTTAGTGATGGTGACTAGAGAATTCTATCAATCACTATTTTATCTGGAAGATTAACTCCCACTTGATTCAAGCGATTGTAGTACCCAGACAATCTGAGCACATGCTCACTGCTTGAGCTATTCTCCTCCATCTTTTAGCTATAGAACTTGTTGGAGACTTCATATCTCTCAACTCGGGTATTTGCTTGAAATATTAACTTCAACTCCTGGAACATCTCATATGGTCCCTGACGTTCAAAACGTCTTTGAAGTCCCGATTCTAAGCCGTTTAAGCATGGTGCACTAAACTATCAAGTAGTCATCATATTGAACTAGCCAAACGTTCATAACGTCTGCATCTGTTCCTGCAATAGGTCTGTCACCTAGCGGTGCATCAAGGACATAATTCTTCTGTGCAGCAATGAGGATAATCCTCAGATCACGGATCCAATCCGCATCATTGCTACTAACATTTTTCAACATAGTTTTTCTCTAGGAACACAATAAACGTGGAGCAACATCGCGAGCTATTGATCTACAACATAGATATGCTAATACTACCAGGACTAAGTTCATGATAAATTAAAGTTCAATTAATCATATTACTTAAGAACTCCCACTTAGATAGACATCCCTCTAATCATCTAAGTGATCACGTGATCCAAATCAACTAAACCAAGTCCGATCATCACGTGAGATGGAGTAGTTTTCAATGGTGAACATCACTATGTTGATCATATCTTCTATATGATTCACGCTCGACCTTTCGGTCTCAGTGTTCCGAGGCCATATCTGCATATGCTTGGCTCGTCAAGTTTAACCTGAGTATTCCGCGTGTGCAAAACTGTCTTGCACCCGTTGTATTTGAACGTAGAGCTTATCACACCCGATCATCACGTGGTGTCTCAGCACGAAGAACTTTCGCAACGGTACATACTCAGGGAGAACACTTATACCTTGAAATTTAATGAGAGATCATCTTATAAAGCTACCGCCGAACTAAGCAAAATAAGATGTATAAAAGATAAACATCACATGCAATCATAATATGTGACATGATATGGCCATCATCATCTTGTGTCTTTGATCTCCATCTCCAAAGCATTGTCATGATCTCCATCGTCACCGGCATGACACCATGATCTCCATCATCTTGATCTATATCAATGTGTCGTCACATGGTCGTCTCGCCAACTATTGCTCTTGCAACTATTGCTATCGCATAGCGATAAAGTAAAGCAATTATTTGGCGCTTGCATCTTATGCAATAGAGAGACAACCATAAGGCTTTTGCCAGTTGCCGATAACTTCAACAAAACATGATCATCTCATACAACAACTTATATCTCATCACGTCTTCACCATATCACATCACAAGATGCCCTGCAAAAACAAGTTAGACGTCATCTACTTTGTTGTTGCAAGTTTTACGTGGCGCTACGGGCTGAGCAAGAACTGTTCTTACCTACGCATCAAAACCACAATGATAGTTCGTCAAGTTAGTGATGTTTTAACCTTCTCAAGGACCGGGAGTAGCCACACTCGGTTCAACTAAAGTTGGAGAAACTGACACCCGCCAGCCACCTGTGTGCAAAGCACGACGGCGTGATGACGGTGATGATGTTGCTACCGACGCAGGGCTTCGCCTAAGCACCGCTACGATATGACCGAGGTGGAATATGGTGGAGGGGGGCACCGCACACGGCTAAGAGATCAATGATCAATTGTTGTGTCTAGAGGTGCTGCCCTGCCCCTGTATATAAAGGATGGAGGAGGGGAGGCCGGCCAGCACCTAGGGTGCGCCAGAAGTGTGGAGTCCTACTAGGACTCCCTAGTCCTAGTAGGATTCCTCCTCCCACATGGAATAGGAAAAAGGGAAGGGAAAAGGAGAAGGAAGGAAGGGGGCGCCCCCCCCCCCTCCATAGTCCAATTTGGACCAGACCATGGGGAGGGGTGCGGCCACCTTTTGAGGCCTTTCTCTCCTTTCCCGTATGGCCCATTAAGGCCCAATACGAATTCCCGTAACTCTTCGGTACTCCGAAAAATATCCGAATCACTCGGAACCTTTCCGATGTCCGAATATAGTCGTCCAATATATTGATCTTTACGTCTCGATCATTTTGAGACTCCTCGTCATGTCCCCGATCTCATCCGGGACTCCGAACTACCTTCGATACATCAAATCACATAACTCATAATACAAATCATCACCGAACGTTAAGCGTGTAGACCCTACGGGTTCGAGAACTATGTAGACATGACCGAGACACATCTCCGGTCAATAACCAATAGCGGAACCTGGATGCTCATATTGGCTCCTACATATTCTACGAAGATCTTTATCGGTCAAACCGCATAACAACATACGTTGTTCCCTTTGTCATCGGTATGTTACTTGCCCGAGATTTGATCGTCGGTATCTCAATACCTAGTTCAATCTCGTTACCAGCAAGTCTCTTTACTTGTTCCGTAATACATCATCCCGCAACTAACTCATTAGTTACAATGCTTGCAAGGCTTATAATGATGTGTATTACCGAGTGGGCCCAGGGATACCTCTCCGACAATCGGAGTGACAAATCCTAATCTCGAAATACGCCAACCCTACAAGTACCTTCGGAGACACCTGTAGAGAACCTTTATAATCACCCAGTTACGTTGTGACGTTTGGTAGCACACAAAGTGTTCCTCCGGTAAACGGGAGTTGCATCATCTGATAGTCATAGGAACATGTATAAGTCATGAAGAAAGCAATAGCAACATACTAAACGATCAAGTTCTAAGCTAACGGAATGGGTCAAGTCAATCACATCATTCTCCTAATGATGTGATCCCGTTAATCAAATGACAACTCATGTCCATGGCTAGGAAGCTCAACCATCTTCGATTAACGAGCTAGTCAAGTAGAGGCATACTAGTGACACTATGGTTGTCTATGTATTCACACATTTATTATGTTTCCGGTTAATACAATTCTAGCATGAATAATAAACATTTATCATGATATGAGGAAATAAATAATAACTTTATTATTGCCTCTAGGGCATATTTCCTTCATCTGGTGCATTATATAAGCCAAGGCCAGGCTTGTTGATAGATCATTATGACATTAATCATCATACCCCTAGGGTATAGACCACAACATATGATCTCGGGGTAGATCAACTCTTGTAATCTCTATATTCATCAAGATCAATCAAGCAGGAAGTAGGGTATTACCTCCATTAAGAGGGCCCGAACCTGGGTAAACATCGTGTTCCCTGTCTCCTGTTACCCATCGATCCATGACACACAGCTCGGGACCCCCTGCCCGAGATATGCCGGTTTTGACACCGACAATGGTGCTTTCATTGAGAGTTCCACTGTGAGATCAACGAAGGATCGATGGCTCGTCCGCAGATTAATTGCGACGTCGACATCTTCATCATCGGCTCGACTGGTCACCTTGGCTCGACCGAGGACTGCACTCCACGTCAGATTGTCATGTTCGGATGATGACCTACATCAACATCAACTCCGATCTCTCTCAAGATCATGGAGGAATCATTCATGGAGCCCGGGGGCTCAACGTCAATATTGCCCTTGAGCGATCGTGCTGTTTTTCTGGACAGCGAACTTGTATCCGCCGCCACCGCCTCCTCGAGTGTCGTTTTAACGATTGCTTCAGTGGAATTGTGCGGAATTAAGTCTACAACAACCATGCAAAATTTTGTCGAGTTTCGATCGAGGAATCTCGAGCAATCTACGATATACCGGAGCCCTGTCAAATCTGGACGGGAATCTGGACGAGTTTATGGTGTGGTCTCCAGAGCCAAGCTCGAGGTCATTTGGAATATCCAACCGTTCATCTGCTGCGGAATTCCCATATCTACCACCCCTCAAAATTTCAGCTCGATCCGACGGTTCAAACTACGGGAACCTTCCGATGAGTGGACCAATTTCCTGATCTGTTTTCTACGCGAATATGGATCCGACCCAAATTCATGTTTCTTTATGAACGTGATATTGGATAACCTTTTTAAAGGAATTTTCTTCCAGGGTATTGTGCGTTGTTCTTAACACGTGCCCATAAAATTTTAAGCCTTCTCTAAGGTACTCTTCACCATCACGCTGGTGTCAAACCAGTCCGGTAACATTGCTCCACGGCTGCCGACCTGCGCTAGACACGTCGTCGCTTTGTCGAGCGGAGCTCATCTTCTTCGGATCATCATCTCGACGAGCCGAAAAAGATTTCAGCATCGCGAAGGATAAATCATTACCAACAACACCGCCCCACGGATTACACGGAACGGGCACACCACATCACCGTTCGGTCACTTCATTAGTCCGGCTTTGACCGTGTCACAAGTTATGACCAGCGTCGGCATGACTGCACTGTTGCTTCTTCAAGCCGATGTCCATCACGCCAAACTGCTTCAACACCTCGGCTGACATGGCAGCTGCAACGTCTCCTTACCGACCCACTCCGTCACCTCGGCTAGACCGGGGGCTTCACCATCTCTTCATCAACCTACTCCGGAGACTTCGGCGTCACCCGCCGACCAGCTTCGTCACATTAGCTGGACCGGGGGCTTTGCCTCGGCAAGCCAACCTTTGCCAGCATCGCCATGCCGTCGCTTCATCGCTCATCAGGCAATGGGTGTGCGGATCAAGTCCCAATGTTGGGAGTAACCTTTTTTCAGATTGCTACAACAGATAAACCAGGTGCTATTAATCCTAGTAATTTTTTCTTGCTTGGGTTTATATTTTTGAGAAATTATTACTCTGGTTTGTTCCATCATTAGTACACAGGTGTGTCAAATGATGGCCGCATTAATGATGGTTGCACGATGGTTCGGTTAGTTTCCCGTCCGCAGTTCGGCGAACGCCACATCTAGAGCCCGGACCGCCCTGCAAATTCAGGCTTTGTCATGCCTTCACTGCGTCACGCCGACGCCCAGCATCGACATTGGCTTCGGCGCCAGGCCACGTCTCTTTAAATAAATTATTTTTGCGTAAAGCAATTATAAAAGGATTTTATATATATTTATATTATTATTTTTTGGACCGCACTATTTTATGTGTGTAGGTAATCGACTTCGACTGCGTCACGCGGTCACTTCGGCAAGCCGACGTCGTCGTCCCAATCGGCATAATCGGCTCGCATGATCACCTTGTTGGTCGAATTGCTATACCGACATGTTCGGTTGCCTTGATGACTTCAGCATCATCGAGAGGGTTCTACCTCATCGGGTGTTCGGCGCACGGGCCATATTCCTTTAATTATTCACTTTGCATAAATTATTTATTATGCTACATTTTTTAATTTATTATTATTACTATTATCTCCTTCTTGCACTATTTTCAATGCACAGGTAAATTATCCGGGTTGGGCAGCGCTGTCACCTCGGCGTACTGACGTACCATGTCACTTCAGCTGGACCGGAGGCTTCGTCATCACTTCATTAACCCATGCCGGGAACTTCGGCGTCATACTGCCGGCCTGCTCTGTCGCCTCGGACGGACTGGGGGTTCCACCTCGCCACATTTGCCGTGTTATGTCACCACTTCGGAGTGCCGAGCTCTTCGCTCTGCCACCTCGGGACCGGCTTAGGGGCTGGGACCTCGTCCCGATGTAAGCTCGGACCACGTCATCGATGTCGAACACATTAATCAGCTAAGTTGCTTTCATGCTCAAAGTTTTAAATTTTTAAATTGTGTTTGGTTCGACCACGCTCACATACGTTGTTTGTTAAAAAAACTCCCTTTGCCCATGTTAACTGGGGGCTCTTAAAATTTATATGAGCCGTTTTATAGTAAATGTGTTTTCTTCTTGCTCGTTGCAAAGTCTTTTTCTACCGCTCCTTTTTTGACTCGAGTGTATGGTCAATGGCCGGATAGCCTATCTTCTCTCTAAAATTTGCTCGAGTTTAGTTCGCTAAACTAGCCTGGATAAGTACTCCGCCTTCGGGATAAGGAGCTTGAAGCCGTAGGTTGACCTGCTTGAAGTCTTGAGATCGAATGTGTCATGTTAAAGCACGACAGAAGCACAATTTTTTCCAATTTTCGGATTGGCACCGAACACTTGATCTAGTTCGGACGTCAAGTTTTTACTGAAGTTTTTTGGTTTTCCAAGCCCATGGAACTTTTAAACTATTTGTGTGTTTCCATCATAAGTCTCGCAGTGCAACGCCGGACACCTTTAGAGATTCGGCAAAAACATTCTCGGATATTGCTATATATGCATCGGTTTCGAATTGTGTCTTCGGTCAATGGTTGGGTTGCCCGGCTCCTGTGCTTGCCTCCTACGTTCCGCTTTGTTCGGCTAGGTGTGCAAAGGGAGAACCATTGTGATTGTGCTTCCAGCTCGCATGGTTAAGCGCCTCAGTGGAGAAAGCCGAAAACTGACTGTCACAATAAACGTAAACTGGTCAGCGATCCGATGACTGTGTTAAACTATAAGATCGATGGAGGTCACCCGTGTTAAGCGACGGGCCGTTCATAATAAGTGTTAACGGCTTGACCTCGGCTGTCGCCGAACATTAACCGGGGGCTAATATTTGGCCTCCCAACTTTAAGCTCCTATGACTAAGTGAAAGTTATAAAGCACGCATATCTGATTGCCTCGTTTTCGCTAACACAACCGCCTTCGGGCACCGAGACGTCGGCTAAGGGTTGTTTGTTATTGCGGAAACACCCTGTGTAGCATCTACAAGGGGTGGAAGCCGATGATGGGCCACTTGTAAGGTAACGCAGCAGAAAACAAAAAATTTCCGACCTACGCACCAGCCCAGGACCACTATGGAGACTGCATACATGGTTTGATCTTTTTCGTTACCGACTCGTAGCGCAGCGGGAAGTAGAGTCGATGACGATCGGCGGTGCAGATCCCCGCAGCTAGGATTTACAACCTCCCAACCGCGAGGATGTATACCCTCATCTGCTTCTCAGACAGCCCTTCAAGAGGCGGTCGAACAGTCCCCCGGACGGTGTTGCGGACAGCCCTTCGGGAGGACCTTCGAAACTCGGACGGTCACTCGGACAGCCCTTCGGGAGGACTCACAGAACTCGGACCGTCACTTGGACAGCCCTTGGGGAGGCACTCTCAAAACAGCCCCTCGGGCAAAAGGATCGAAACTACGACCTCTCTACGGGGTTGCACACATACGGTGTCATCTATCCGGTAGGGCTTCACTGTCCAGAACTAGTTCCTGCCGGAACCCAGACAGCCTTTCGGCTCTACGAAACTATTTCTGGGAGGGAGAGAGAAGCCAGATCATGCATGGCACTTGTATGTGAGAAAGAGTGTGTCTTTAGGCAGCCCCCTCCACCCCTATTTATACGCCAAGCCCAAGGGTGGCTTCTCCAAGAAGCCAAGGGGATAATACCAAAAGGCCCTCAAGGTGGCTTCTCCAAGAAGCCAAGTAAAAAGCACTTTCACTATTCATGACGACATTTTTCAATGTCCATTCGAACAGAAAATATTTATGTGGGCTCAGAACATTTCCAGTACCCACTAAAACAATTTTCAACGCGTTCCGAAACAATTTCGGTTTAGTGATTTTCATCTGCGAAAAGCAAACAAGAATGTGTTTTCACTATTCATGAAGACAATTTTTCGCGTCCATTAAATCCGAAAATATTTCTGTGGGTCTTAGAATAATTCCAGTACCCACTAAAATGATTTTGGATTCGTTCTGAAACAATTTCAGATAAGTGAATTTCATCTGCGAAAAACAACCAAAGCGGTACCGGCAGCTCCGGAACATTTCCGGTTTTTATCCCGAAAAATTCCCAGAAGTTTCCAGAATAATTCTGACACCCTCCAAGAATTATCAGGCGTGTCCCGAAACCAATTTGACTTCATGGTATATCCCGAAACAACTTTTCGGTTTTACGAAACTATTTCGCTATTCTCTCTCCGGAACTCTTCCATTGTCTCCGAAACTTTTTCGGCAAATTTCTCTCAGACTCCCTGTCTAGTATTCAGCAGATAGATGACCCTTAAGTGTGTGACCCTATAGGTTCGGTGAAGTATAGACATGACCCGGAACCCCTTCCGATCAATGATCAACATCGGAGCCGTGGACACCCATATTGACCCCTATACCCACACGAATGAATATTCAAGTGAACCTCCAGTTGCAGTGAGCTATTCCTGTTGCTTTGCGATATGTCACAAACACCCGATGTGAGATTTATTGCATCCCCGTGGACGAACAATTTGTCCACCATGCAAGTTACCTCGTTACCGGTTTTGTTCTCTTTTCTCATTTCCGTGTTCCGGCATCCATGTGATCAAATCACACTGTGTCTGGCCAGACGATGATGGATACCATAACACCGAGAGGGCCCAAGAATATCTCTCCATCGTCGGAGGAGCAAATCCCAATCTTGAGCTATCAAGTTACTTGACACACTTTTCCATGAAACCGTAAGCCGCCGTAATAGCCACCCATTTACGGATGACGTTTAACAAACCCCAAAGTTCATGAAGCAAGTATGAAGAAACTCGATACTCTCATGGTCTAAGGAATTATGCAAACATTAACCATCTCTGTGTTATCAACCATAAACTTGTGACGAATGAATCTCATAGCATAACATCAATCCGGGTCGATTCAACACAAATGTTCTCTTAACATTGTGTGCTCAAAGTTGCTGGCATAGACATGCTCATGATCAGGAAAACAGAACCATCATGCAACACTTGAGCTAGTCTTAGAGGCTAGACTAGGAATACTTCTTACCATTTATTATTCCACACGTGCATATGAGTCTTCCTCCGAGCCTCGTGTTATTGCAGACTCGAGAACCATAGCAGTTATAGCATGGAACATAAACATAATTATGAACTCAGAGATAAATAATATCATTTATTATTACCTCTAGGGCATATCTCCTACACCACTCTCAACTAATAAACGGCCGCAACGGAGTCAAAATAAGCATATCATCGGCATTTGTATTTAATATACAAGGGCTGCCTTCCGTAATCATCGTTATAAAGTCATACATATGCATCAATTTGACTTAAGATTTTGGCCAAGCTGGGTTGCCTGGCTCCTATGCTTACTCCTACGTTCCCGATTGTTCGGCTAGGCGGTAAAGGGAGCACCTCTATGATTGTTACTACCGGGTCATCCGGGTTAGTACCTCAGACTGGTTGAAGCCGAAATCTAGCCATCTTAAAGGATATAATTGGTCGGCAACGACGGAAGTGAAAATTTGGGTTCGCTAAAGATCACATAGTTCGGGAACTTTCCCCAAACTAAATCCTCAATATTTTGCTCCCACATTGATCGGAGCTGAGGTTTCATGATCATGTTTAGCATGACAACCCAAAGAAAGGAACCTATAGCGGGACTATTTTCCTTGGAAGACATTTCTTATGTTAAACAGTAATATAACATATCTCTCTGCGTACCTTTGTTTATAAAACCGTATGGCCGGATTGCCTTGTTTGTCGTAAATCTCCGCCCTCATAAAGGCTTTATAAAGTAGGACAAACACTCCTTGGCTAATGGCCGAGGAGGTGGAAGCCGATGGTCGGTCAACAAAGTTTTGTACAATGCGGATCCGAGCATTAATGATGTAAAGTACTTGGATACATAGAATCATTACACATAATTTGTGATTTTACTCTGGATATCATCCTTAATTCGGCCACCTGTGCCCGCATTAAGGCTCGGGGGCTACTGGGCTCCGGGCTTATCATTTACTAATATTAAAGGGGTACATCGATCCCCTGATCTGGTGTTGCCACTCGACCAGTGTCTCGGGGGCTACTGCATCACCTATTCAATGCAGAAAATTCAAAGTGCTCAGTGTTCGGCTTGACCGAACTATGGGAAAACACGTCTTCGGACAACAATAGGCACCATTTGGGCCCTGTCCGGCATCAAGCTAAGATATTACGGCGACTTCTCAAAACCTTCTCTCAAGGGCCTGTCCGCCGATCACTATCTCCTCTAATGTGCATCTCGGATTTTAGGCCGACACACACCTTGAGGGCTACTGGCTATATATCTCGTCAGTAAATAAATTGCATCAATCGGAAATAAAATGATCAAAGAACAGCCCAAGCCTGAGGTGGTGCATCACCTCAGAGGCAGTCCGGCATAAAGTTCGGCTGCGAGCGGCTGGCTCCATAGAGAACTTTTCAGGGTTAAGCTCGGATAACATCCTTTAAACTTTTTCAAGCCAAGGTGATCTATGACACCTCGGATATAGTCCGGCGTTGGAGCTCGGATACACTCCGGCGTTGGAGCTCGGATACAGTCCGACGTTGGAGCTCGGATACAGTCCGGCATTGGTGCTCGGCTGCAAAAGATACCTCGAATGCAGTCTGGCGTTGGGGCTTGGATGCAAGAGGACACCGCTGCACGGGAACAACTTCAAACCCAAGGTGGGCGTAAAAATAACAAGGCATTGATAAAGGCCGATAACTTAAAAGGGGCTCCTCAGATACCCGACGTGTAAACTCTTCGGATTTGCTTCAGCGATCCTCAAGATCGAAGATGAGAAGATTTGTTGAACTAGTTTTCAAGACCGACGACCGAAGATGAAGAACAGTTCGGAAGGATCAAGGAGCGTCCTCAACTTGAAGACCAGTTCAGGGGGCTACTGACGGTGTCCTGGACTAGGGGGTACTCACCACATCGTCTCTCGACCAGGTGGATCGGGCTGAGGACCCCCATGGCGGTTCACTCATGGGCCACTTCGGGCAGCCCATGCCGCATACAAGGAGTATTCCACAAGACTTTGTGATCAAGACAAGGACTCCTCTCCACCAACGTATTCGGCTAGGACTGTTGTTATCCTAGGCCTCTGGTGCATTATATAAGCCAAGGCCAGGCTAGTCGATAGATCATTATGACATTATGACATTAATCATCATATCCCTAGGGTTTAGACCACAACATATGATCTCGGGGTAGATCAACTCTTGTAATCTCTATATCCATCAAGATCAATCAAGCAGGAAGTACGGTATTACCTCCATTAAGAGGACCCGAACCTGGGTAAACATCGTGTCCCATGTCTCCTGTTACCCATCGATCCATGACACACAGCTCGAGACCCCCTACCCGAGATCTGTCGGTTTTGACACCGACAGGGAGCACAGCCTCCACCCGTCACAACCTTATCCAGGACCCTACCGCCAGACAGCACGGCGGTAGGTTGCAAGAACCTACCACCAGGGTCAGCGGCGGTAGGCCCCTCGCCACGTGTCTACGGCCGTTAACTGACAAACGCCGTCAGGGGGACCTACCGCCAGGACAGGCGGCGGTAGCCTGTATATCACCACCGCCAGGGTCTCCGGTGGTAGCAAAAGGGTCAAATCTCTAAATTTTTCCAGACCGGGGTCAGATCCTACTAAACTACACAAAAAGGGTCAAAGCACGAAATTTTCCCACGAATGCACACCCCCATCTCAGTACAAACAGCAAACCACATGACTAGCCAAGCTTCTTTTCAAGATCATCAGTCATCCATGGAGCGCAAGCAGGAGCAGGAGAAGAGCTTCGGGGACGAAGCAGCCATGGCCATGGAAGCCTCCTCCTCGGTGTTACGGTCGCTGCTTCACCGCATAGCCCAACGATGCACCGGATACCTGGGCCTCGCGGCGTCCCTACCATCCGACTACTCCCAGTCCCTTAGCGCTGGCTGCGATCACCTGAAACCCAGCGACGCTGCAGATGCGCGTGGTTGTGCGGCCGGAGGAGGAGTTCATGGTCGTCCCGGTGCAGTCGAGATCGATGGCGTTTCAGAGCAACCGCAAAATAGATCAAGGAGTCGGTATACGTGGTGGGATCAAATATTGGTTCACCAACACGTACAGATCCATTGTAGGCTCCTGATCTACCTCTACCTCCCATGATGATCGATGTTTGGGTCTGAATGACCCAGGTAGTATATATATTCCGAATAATTTCTACTGTTCTCACTTTGGTTTTATATACGGTACAAAAACTATTTTATTTATACTTAGATACTTAGTAACTTTTGTGCAACTTGCCTTGATGCGATTTTAAGATGAATGAAATCCTAGTTTCATGTGGAAAGTATTCTCAAGGATGCTGGAGTACTCGTTTCCTTAGGGTATCTGCACCCTCAACCGCCCTCCGTGCCCCGTGATACGTCTCCAAAGTATCTATAATTTTTGATTGTTTCATGCTATTATATTATCTGTTTTAGATGTTTAATGGGCTTTAATATGCTCTTTTATATTATTTTTGGGACTAACCTACTAACCGGAGGCCCAGTGCCAGTTTCTGTTTTTTTTGCCTATTTTAGAGTATTGGAGAAAAGGAATACCAAACGGAGTCCAAACGGAATGAAACCTTCGCGATGATCTTTCTTGGACCAAAAGCAATCCAGAAGACTTGGAGTAGAAGTCCGGAACGCCACGAGGCGGCCACGAGGTAGGAGGGCGCGCCCCCACCCTCGTGGGCCCCTCGTAGCTCCACCGACGTACTTCTTTCGCCTATATATACTCTTATATCCTAGAAACATCAGGGGGAGCCACGAAACCACTTTTCCACCGCCACAACCTTCTGTACCCATGAGATCCCATCTTGGGGCCTTTTCCGACGATCTGCCGGAGGGGGAATCGGTCACGGAGGGCTTCTACATCAACACCATTGCCTCTCCGATGAAGCGTGAGTAGTTTACCACACACCTTCGGGTCCATAGTTATTAGCTAGATGGTTTCTTCTCTCTCTTTTATTCTCAATACAAAGTTCTCCTCGATGTTCTTGGAGATCTATTCGATGTAATACTCTTTTGCGGTGTGTTTGCCGAGATCCGATGAAATGTGGATTTATGAACAAGTTTATCTATGAATATTATTTGGTTCTTCTCCGAATTCTTATATGCATGATTTGATATCTTTGCAAGTCTCTTTGAATTATCGGTTTGGTTTGGCCTACTAGATTGATCTTTCTTGCAATGAGAGAAGTGCTTAGCTTTGGGTTCAATCTTGCGGTGTCCTTTCCCAGTGACTGTAGGGGCAGCAAGGCACGTATTGGATTGTTGCCATCGAGGATAAAAATATGGGGTTTATACCATATTGCTTGAGTTTATCCCTCTACATCATGTCATCTTGCTTAATGTGTTACTCCGTTCTTATGAACTTAATACTCTAGATGCATGCTGGATAGCGGTCGATGTATGGAGTAATAGTAGTAGATGCAGAATCATTTCGGTCTACTTGACACGGACATGATGCCTATATTCATGATCATTGCCTTAGATATCTTCATAACTATGCGCTTTTCTATCAATTGCTCGGCAGTAATTTGTTCACCCACCGTAATACATGCTATCTTGAGAGAAGCCACTAGTGAAACCTATGGCCCCCGGGTCTATTTCCTATTATATTGCATCTCTTTTATTTACATCACATCTCGTTTACTATTTTTCAATCTTTAATTTCCAATCTATACAACAAAAATAGCAAAAATATTTACTTTACTATCTTTATTAGATCTCACTTTCGCGAGTGACCGTGAAGGGATTGACAACCCCTTTATCATGTTGGTTGCAAGGTTCTTGATTGTTTGTGCAGGTACTAGGTGACTTGTGTGTTGTCTCCTACTGGATTGATACCTTGGTTCTCAAAAACTGAGGGAAATACTTACGCTACTTTGCTGCATCACCCTTTCCTCTTCAAGGGAAAACCAGCGCATGCTCAAGAGGTAGCAAGAAGGATTTCTGGCGTCCTTGCCGGGGAGATCTACGCCAAGTCTAGACATACCAAGTACCCATCATAAACTCTTCTCTCTCGCATTACATTATTTGCCATTCGCCTCTCATTTTCCTCTCCCCCACTTCTAAAACGATTTTCGAAAACCTTTGCCTTTTCTTCCCCCTCCTTCCGTTTGATCTTGTGTTACCATGTGCCTTCTTTTTGCTTGCATCTTCACTTGCTAAAAATTTATGGATCATCATCCCCTTGCTAATCTTTTTAAGAGATCCAATTATGATGAACCAATTTCTAGTGATTTGAGTGCACTAGATTATCTTTATGAGGTTTTTCTTGAAATTCGTGAATCTGAAAATTGTGATGAAGAAATTTATGAAGAGATTCACGATAGCTTCGTGAATAAAAAACATGATTGCAATGATTTTACTATAAATTCTCTTGATGTCAATTGTGCTAATAATATGCAAAACCCTAAGCTTGGGGATGCTAGTTTTGCTATGTCTACTACTTGTTGCAATGATCATGATTGGGGTGATTCTTCGTATGATCTTGAAAATTTATTTAAGCCCCATGATGAATATGAGATTGATAATAGTGTTTGCAATAATATTGAAAGTGGGTTTGGAAGAGTGTCAACTTTAGATCCCACATATCTGGAGAATGTTCAATCTTACGGTATTTTTGATAAAAGTGGATTTGGAGAGGTCATGACTTTAGTTAATGATAATCCCACTATTTTGGACAAGTGTCAACTTCGCATGCATGTGGATCGTGTTGAGAATATGTTATGTGATAGCTATTTTTTGAATTTGCCTATGATCCTACATGTAATTATTATGAGAGAGGAAAATATGGTTGTAGAAATTTTTATCTTAATCAATTACCTCTGGTCATGTTGAGATTGTTATCGTCTCTTTCTTCTTCCTTGCATATGCTAGATTTTGCTTGCCTTCAAAATTTGTTTGCTTACAAAATGCCTATGCATAGGAAGTATGTTAGACTTAGATGTGTTTGTCATGTGTTTATGATGCTCTCTTTGCGCTTCAATTCTTGTCTTTCATGTGAGCATCATTAAAATTATCAATGCCTAGCTAGGGGCGTTAAACAATAGCGCTTGTTGGGAGGCAACCCAATTTTATTTTTGTTATTTGCTTTTAACCCTTGTTTAGTAATAAATAATTCGTCTAGCTTCTGTTTAGATGTGGTTTTATGTTTTAATTAGTGTTTGTGCCAAGTAGAACCTTTGGGAAGACTTGGGTGAAGTCTTTGCGATCTTGCTGTAAAAAACAAAAACTTTTGCGCTCACGAGATTAGCTGCCATTTTTTACTGGAGAGTGATTTTAGGTTGAGTCTTTTTGCAGATGATTACAGACAAATTCCTCACGTCCACCAATTTACTTCGGAATTTTTGGAGTTACAGAAGTATTCGGATGATACAGATTTCTGCAGACTGTTCAGTTTTGACAGATTCTGTTTTTCGTGTGTTGTTTGCTTATTTTGATGAATCTATGAGTAGTATCGGGGGGTATGAACCATAGAGAAGTTGGAATAAAGTAGGTTTAACACAGATATAAATAAATAATGAGTTCATTACAGTACCTTAAAGTGGTGGTATATTTTCTTATACTAACGGAGCTCATAAGATTTTCTGTTGAAGTTTTGTGTTGTGAAGTTTTCAAGTTTTTGGGTAAAGATTTGATGGATTTTGGAATAAGGAGTGGCAAGAGCCTAAGCTTGGGGATTCCCAAGGCACCCCAAGGTAAAATTCAAGGACAACCAAAAGCCTAAGCTTGGGGATGCCCCGGAAGGCATCCCCTCTTTCGTATTCGTCTATCGGTAACTTTACTTGAGGCTACATTTTTATTCGCCACATGATATGTGTTTTTCTTGGACCATCTTGTATGATTTGAGTCTTTGCTTTTTAGTTCACCACAATCATCCTTGTTGTACACACCTTTTGGAGAGACATGCATGTATCAGAATTTATTAGAATACTCTATGTGCTTCACTTATATCTTTTGAGCTAGATAATTTTGCTCTAGTGCTTCGCTTATATTATTTTAGAGCACGGTGGTGGTTTTATTTCATAGAAATTATTGATCTCTCATGATTCACTTATATTATTTTGAGAGTCTTTTAGAACAGCATGGTAATTTGCTTTGGCTATAAAACTAGTCCTAATATGATGGGCATCCAAGATGGGTATAATAAAAACTTTCATATAAAGTGCATTGAATACTATGAGAAGTTTGATTCTTTATGATTGTTTTGAGATATGAAGATGGTGATATTAGAGTCATGCTAGTTGAGTAGTTGTGAATTTGAGAGATACATGTGTTAAAGTTAGTGATTCCCGTAGCATGCACGTATGGTGAATCGTTATGTGACGAACTTGGAGCATGAGATACTTTTTGATTGTCTTCCTGATGAGTGACGGTCGAGGACGAGCGATGGTCTTTTCCTACCAATCTATCCCCCTAGGAGCATGCGCGTAGTACTTTGTTTTGATGACTAATAGATTTTTGCAATAAGTATGTGAGTTCTTTATGACTAATGTTGATTCCATGGATTATACGCACTCTCACCCTTCCACCATTGCTAGCCTCTCTTGTGCCGCGCAACTTTCGCCGGTACCATAAACCCACCATATACCTTCCTCAAAATAGCCACCATACCTACCTATTATGGCATTTCCATAGCCATTCCGAGATATATTGACATGCAACTTTCCACCGTTCCGTTTATTATGACACGCTTCATCATTGTCATATTGCTTTGCATGATCATGTAGTTGACATCATATTTGTGGCAAAGCCACCTTTCATAATTTTTTCGTACATGTCACTCTTGATTTATGGCACATCCCGGTACACCGCCGGAGGCATTCATATAGAGTCACATTTTGTTCTAGTATCGAGTTGTAATTCATGAGTTGTAAGTAAATAAAAGTGTGATGATCTTCATTATTAGAGCATTTTCCCATGTGAGGAAATAAAAAGAAGGGGGCCAAAGAAGCCAATAAAAAAAGGGAGAGAGGCCAAAGAAGCCTGATACGTCTCCATCGTATCTACTTTTCCAAACACTTTTGCCCTTGTTTTGGACTCTAACTTGCATGATTTGAATGGAACTAAGCCGGATTAACGCTGTTTTCAGCAGAATTGCCATGGTGTTATTTATGTGCAGAAACAAAAGTTCTCGGAATGACCTGAAACTCCACGGACCTTATTTTTGGAAAATATTAAAAATATTGGCGAAAGAATCAAGGCCAGGGGGCCCACCACCAGTCCATGAGGGTGGTGGGCGCGCCTGCCCCCCTAGGCGCGCCCCCTGCATCGTGGGCCCCCAGGAGCTCCACCGACCTCAACTCCAACTCCATATATTCGTGTTCGGGGAGAAAAAAATCGGAGAGAAGGATTCATCGCGTTTTACGATATGGATCCGCCGCCAAGCCCTAAACTCTCTCAGGAGGGCTGATCTGGAGTCCGTTCGGGGCTCCGGAGAGGGGAATCCATCGCCATCGTCATCATCAACCATCCTCCATCACCAATTTCATGATGCTCACCACCGTGCGTGAGTAATTCGATCGTAGGCTTGCTGGACGGTGATGGGTTGGATGAGATTTATCATGTAATCGAGTTAGTTTTGTTAGGGTTTGATCCCTAGTATCCACTATGTTCTGAGATTGATGTTGTTATGACTTTGCTATGCTTAATGCTTGTCACTAGGGCCCGAGTGCCATGATTTCAGATCTGAACCTATTATGTTTTCATGAATATATGTGAGTTCTTGATCCTATCTTGCAGGTCTATAGTCACCTACTATGTGTTATGATCCAGCAACCCCGAAGTGACAATAATCGGGACCACTCCCGGTGATGACCATAGTTTGAGGAGTTCTCGTATTCACTATGTGCTAATGCTTTGGTCCGGTACTCTATTAAAAGGAGGCCTTAATATCCCTTAGTTTCCATTAGGACCCCGCTGCCACGGGAGGGTAGGACAAAAGATGTCATGCAAGTTCTTTTCCATAAGCACGTATGACTATATTCGGAATACATGCCTACATTACATTGATGAATTGGAGCTAGTTCTGTGTCACCCTATGTTATGATTGTTACATGATGAACCGCATCCGGCATAATACTCCATCACCGATCCAATGCCTACGAGCTTTCACATATTGTTCTCCGCTTATTTACTTTTCCATTGCTACTGTTACAATCAGTACAAAACCCAAAAATATTACTTTTGCTACCGTTACCGTTACTCCCATATTACTTTGCTACTAAATACTTTGTTGCAGATACTGAGCTATCCAGGTGTGGTTGAATTGACAACTCAACTGCTAATACTTGAGAATATTCTTTGGCTCCCCTTGTGTCGAATCAATAAATTTGGGTTGAATACTCTACCCTCGAAAACTGTTGCGATCCTCTATACTTGTGGGTTATCAAGACTATTTTCTGGCGCCATTGCCGGGGAGCATAGCTCTATTCTTTGAGTCACTTGGGATTTATATCTGCTGGTCACTATGAGGAACTTGAAAGACGAGAAAACAAAAATTTATCCCTCAACTACGAGGGGAGGTAAGCAACTGCCATCTAGCTCTGCACTTGATTCACCTTCAGTTTTGAGTAAGCTTGCGACACCCAAACCTGCTTCTGCTATTAATTCTGATATGTCGCATGTTATTGATGATGCCACTTCTGTTATGCATGATACTTATGATGAAACTGCTTCTATGCTTGATACTACTATGCCACTTGGTGAATTTCTTGATGAACAACTTGCTAGGGCTAGAGAGAATGAAATTATTGAAACTGCTAATATTGATGAAAGTAATGATGAAGGCTCTCCCAATAAATATGAATTGCCTGTTGTGCCTGAGGGCTATGTTATGGATGAAGAAACTGCTAGAGACTTTCTTGCTTGCAATGATAGGAATGATCTTAAGAAATTATTAGCTAAGCTGAAACAAAAACTCTGAATGCTAGAATGAAATATGATCCTGCTTATGCTACTTCACCTATCTTCGTTACTGATAAGGATTATGAATTCTCTATTGATCCTGATATAATTACTTTGGTTGAGTCTGATCCTTTCTATGGCTATGAATCTGAAATTGTTGTTGTCGGAGTAAATGGCCACGGGTAGCCTAACCGACTCCCCCTGGCTCTTCGAAAAATTATCAGGCCATTCAAGCCTTCAAGCATACAGAGCATAGGGCCGCCTTCCCCCGGCCGGCTATCCCCAGCGCTGACTCCCAGAAGGCGACCCAGCCTCAGAAACCTCCCCCAAGAAAGATACGAGATAGCCGACTCCAGGGAGCCGGCCCCAAGAGGACCGACTCCCAGAAGCCGGCCATGAAGAAAGCCGACTCCCAGAAGCCGGCCATGAAGAAAGCCGACTCCCAAAAGCCGGCCATGAAGAAAGCCGGCTCCCAGAAGCCGGCCAAGACTGCACCCACTAAGACTGTACCCACATAACGGCGATAGGATGGGGCGTGGCCGCAGTACAGCCCACTACCCCCGAATCCCAGAACAGGCATGGCCACAGGGCGCCGTACAGGCCAGCCATCCCCCATCCGGCGCGGCACTGTAGCCGTGTTGGCCTCGACGTCACCCACGACAGGCGCCAGTACGGCCCGTAGGCGGCGGGCCCCTTTTGCCAGAGAGACACCCAAAGGCGGCCTGGCCTCCTCTAGTCGGCCAGGGGTGTGGCCGGCTCCCAATAGCCGGCTACCTCCCTCCCTCGAAACATGTGCCTCATTAAGGAGACAAGACGAGGTAAGGCTACAGCGGGAGCCCGCTAGGCGGCGACACTGTAGCCACGCTTACCCCAACAAAGCTCTCGTCATGAGAGGCGAGGCGACAGTAACCAGCCGCCGACAAAGCCCCCAAGCGGTGGGGCCGGCCTGTCGGCCAAGAGGCCGGTAGCCGGCGGGACCCACCAGTCGGCGGGCCCCAATGACCGGCGGAGAAGCCAGCGAGCATAGACGCTGACGGCTGGGACCTGCGCCCAGCCGGATTACCATTGTACCCCTGTGGGGTAGGCCTATATAAACCCCCCGGGACACCCATGCAAAGGGTTGATCTCATAGAATTCCAAAGACCACATAGAGAGAAAAGGAGAGCTAGCCTTGCCCTTCTTCTTCCTCTAGCCAAACAGCTCAAGGAGCGCTTGTAGCTACTTGTATTGATCTAGTGATCATGCGGAGACCCCGCAGAGCAGGACTAGGGGTGTTATCTCCACAGAGAGCCCCGAACCTGGGTAAGATCCGCCGGCGTGCATGTCTTCGCCTCATCCCGTTTCCAGGCATCGGCGATGTTTTACTGGCTCCCACAATGATAAGCCACCCGTTGGCATATGTCGCACCTACCACCCGACATTTGGCGCCCACCGTGGGGCCAGGTGCACCGTCGTCCGCAGACCTGTTTTGGACGGGAACCCTTTTCCTCCCCCGCGAGCGCAGCCAGCCTGCTACGCCCGATAGCGCTTGCCCCGACGCGCTGCAAGGCGTCGACGACGCCAGCGCGGCGAGCTGCCTCGCCGATCTTCTTGGCGAGACTCGCATCTCCGACGAGCCTGCGTCCGACGCGGGCACGGGCTACCCGAGAGCCGCCTCGTCGGCCTCCTCGACCAGCTTCACGTCTCCAGCGAGCTTCCTGTGGACTTGGAGTCGGTCGGCTCCACCGACCCGATGCTTGTCGACTCCGACACGGCATCGCTCGACGCCTACCCCTCCGACGTGGTAGTCTTCAACGACCCTCTCCCTCGAGCTGACAGCGGCAGCAGCGCTGTCACTGAGGTGCTGGTCATCAGCCACGTCGCCGACTCGGGCGAGAACTCCCACGACGCCCTACAAGCGGCGATGCATGACTTGTTCGTCCCCATCCCGGCCGACGCCGACACCGAGACCCTGGAGGCACGCCGCCTCGCCCTCATCGCGGAGGGCCAGAAGATAGCCTCCATGAGACGCCTCACCGAGGCTCACCAGCGCGAAGTCGACCGCGCCGCCTTTGGTACGCCGCCTCATGGCGGGCCGAGCCGAGCCGGCCTCGTCAAGAAGCGCGGCGCGGCCATCGCCAGCATGCTGGGGGCAGACCGCCCCGTCTACGCCACACCGCTCGGGAATCTGCGAGCCGCTCAGACGGCCGCAGAAGAGCTGAATGGGCTGGGGGCTGATGAGCTCCCCTACATGACAAGGCGCATCCAGCAGCTGATCGACGCGGCCGCAGAACAGCACGAAGCCGGCGCCCGCGCTGAGAGTCCTCCCCCACACCGAGAGCACGCCGCGACATCCCGGTCGCCGACTGCAAATAGCGCCCGCGCAAGGAAAGACAAGCAGCCGGCTGCTAGCCGCAGCCGGACTCGAATCACCATTGAGCGCAACGCGGAAGGCCGCCCTCGGGCAGTAGAGCGCCAAGGCAATCCGCCTCCTCCCCCGCCTCGTGGGGAGAGATATCCCACCCCGCCGCCTGTCACACATCCAACTCTCGGTGGCCGACTGGGCCACCGCGAAGGAGTCAGCGAGAACGACGCCCGCCACCGGATCGACCGCCTAGCTCGATCCCTGGCGCTAGAAGAAGAAGACGATGTCGGCCCGCCATGCTTTGGCCCCCGCATCCGCGACGAGCCTTTCCCCAAAGGGTTCTCGCTCCCCAGAGACACGCCCAAGTACAACGGCTCCGTGAAGCCGGAAGATTGGCTCATCGACTACTCTACTGCTGTCAGCATAGCGAACGGCAACAGGCGCGTAGCCGTGAAGTACGTCCCTCTCATGCTGCAAGGCACGGCGCGCACCTGGCTCAACAGCCTCAAGCCCTACAGCATCAACAGCTGGCTGGACTTCACGGAAGTCTTCGTCCGCAACTTCACCAGCACGTACAAGCGGCCTCCCAAGCCCCGCCAGCTCTCCTTATGCGTCCAAGGGCCCAGCGAGTCAACCCGCGACTACCTCACGCGGTGGGCCGAGCTCCGCAACTCCTGCGAGGGGGTGCACGAGGTTCAAGCCATCGAATACTTCACCGCCGGGTGCCGAGAGGGCACCCTCCTCAAGCACCGACTCCTCTACGACGAGCCGGCTACCCTCGACGAGCTGCTGGTCATTGCAGACAAGTACGCCACCGCCGACTCCTCGATGAAGACCGAACTCCGAGTGGACGCCTCTGGGAAGGTGCTCGCTCCGGCTCCTAAGACGCCGGCTGGCGACTCCAATCGGCGCCCCTACCAAAACGACCACAAGCGCAAGGCCCTATGCCGCCTTCCACCAGTCGGCAGGTGGCCACAGTCGAAGATGAGCAGCCCGAAGAACGGCCCGCTCCCAAGAAGAAGGGCGACAGGCCGGCTTGGCAGCCGGCCTTCTCCTACGAGCAGACTCTCGATGCCCCCTGCAAGTTCCACAGCGGCGCGAAGCCGTCCAACCACACGACCCGAAAGTGCCACTAGCTCACACGGATCTTCAAGGGCGAGGGACTGGTGTCGCCTCCGCCTCCCGGCCCGCCGCCTCCAGCCCCCCAACAGCCGGCTGCTCGACCAGCGGTCGGCCAAGCCGGCCTTCTCCTACGAGCAGACTCTCGATGCCCCCTGCAAGTTCCACAGCGGCGCGAAGCCGTCCAACCACACGACCCGAAAGTGCCACTGGCTCACACGGATCTTCAAGGGCGAGGGACTGGTGTCGCCTCCGCCTCCCGGCCCGCCGCCTCCAGCCCCCCAACAGCCGGCTGCTCGACCAGCAGTCGGAGCCATTCAAGATGAGTTCCCTGATGAGCACGCCGCCTACGTCGTCTTCACGAGCCAGGTTGAAGACAAGCGCAGGCGGCGCCAACAGCACCAAGAGGTCAACGCAGTCGCCTCCAGCAACCCCGAGTTCATGCATTGGTCCGAAAGGCCTATCAACTGGAGCCGGGCCGATCACCCAGAGGTGATGCCGTCCCCTGGCTCCTACGCATTGGTGTTGGATGTCACCCTCGCAACGGAGAGGCGGGCTGCCCGATTCTCCCGCGTTCTGATTGATGGCGGAAGCAGTATCAACATACTGTACCGCGATACCATGGAGAAGTTGAACCTCAAGGCAAAGCAGCTCATGCCAAGCCAGACCGTGTTCCATGGCATCGTACCCGGCCTGTCCTGTTCCCCGATCGGCAAGATCAAGATGGATGTTCTCTTCGGAGACAAGGATCACTTTCGCCGAGAAGCAATCTGGTTCGAGGTAGTGGATCTGGAAAGCCCTTACCACGCCTTGCTTGGCCGACCTGCTCTGGCCAAGTTCATGGCTGTGCCCCACTACGCCTACCTAAAGATGAAGATGCCGAGCTCGAAGGGGATCATCACTGTAGCCGGCAACTACAAGAAGTCCATCGAGTGCGCTGAGGCCAGTAGTCGGCTGGCGGAGTCCCTCATAGTGGCAGAAGAGAAGAAGATGCTGGAGCGAGTTGTGGCCAAGGCCGGCAAGCAGCCGGCCTTGTCCCCCAACCCCAAGGAATATGATGCGCAGGGCTCCTTTCAGCCGGCCAAGGAGACGAAGAAGATGCCTCTGGACCCAGAGAACCCGGAGAGGTTTGCAGTCATTGGTGCAAACCTAGACAGTAAATAGGAAGGCGAGCTCGTCGACTTCCTCCATGAGAATCGAGACATCTTTGCATGGTCCCCAAAGGACATGCCGGGTGTTCCGAAGGATTTCGCCGAGCACAAGTTACACGTCCGAGCGGACGCGAAGCCGGTCAAGCAGCCTCTCCGCCGACTGTCAGAAGAGAAGAGAAGAATCGTAGGAGAAGAGATAGCCCGGCTCCTTGCCGCCGGCTTTATTATGGAAGTGTTTTTCCCAGAGTGGCTTGCCAACCCAGTCTTGGTGTTGAAGAAGAACAACAAATAGCGTATGTGTATAGACTACACTAGCCTCAACAAGGCCTGCCCCAAAGATCCGTTTGCTCTGCCACGGATTGATCAAGTGATAGACTCCACAGCCAGATGCGAGCTGTTGAGTTTCTTGGATGCCTACTCAGGATACCACCAGATTAAGTTGGACCCAGCAGACCGCCTGAAGACCGCCTTCATCACACCATTCGGAGCTTTCTGTTACCTGACTATGACATTCGGCTTGAGGAATGCCGGTGGCACTTTTCAGCGTTGCATGCAGAAATGCCTCCTCAAGCAACTCGCCAGAAATGCCCACGTCTACATAGACGATATTGTGGTGAAGACAGAGAAGCGCGGCACCCTGCTGGAAGACCTCAAAGAAACATTTGCCAACTTGCGCCGATTCCAGATCAAGCTCAACCCTGAGAAATGCGTGTTCGGAGTACCAGCCGGCCAGCTTCTAGGCTTTCTGGTCTCCGAACGCGGCATTGAGTGCAACCCTGTGAAGGTCAAGGCCATTGAGAGAATGGAGATTCCCACCAAGTTGCGAGACGTGCAGAAGTTCACTGGGTGCCTGGCCTCCCTAAACCGCTTTATCAGGCGGCTAGGAGAGAAGGCTCTCCCACTGTACCGACTCATGAAGAAATCCACTCATTTCGAGTGGAATGACCAAGCAGACCAAGCCTTCCATGAGTTGAAGAAGATGCTGACCACTCCACCTGTCCTGCCGGCGCCGACTGAGAAGGAGCCCATGCTCCTCTACATTGCCGCAACTAGCCGAGTGGTCAGTACAGTCATCGTGGTCCAGCGCCCAGAAGAAGGCCGAGCCCAGCTAGTCCAGAGGCCGGTATATTATCTAAGCGAAGTACTGTCCAGCTCAAAGCAAAACTACCCACACTACCAGAAGATGTGCTATGGAGTGTACTTCGCCGTCAAGAAGCTGAAGCCCTACTTTCAAGAGCATCCCATCACGGTCGTATGCACCGCCCCGCTTGCCGAGATCATAGGCAGCCGGGATGCATCCGGCCGGGTGGCTAAATGGGCCATTGCGCTGGTGCCTTACACAATCTTCTACCAGCCCCGCACCTCCATCAAGTCCCAAGCATTGGCCGACTTCCTCGTCGACTGGGCCGAGACCCAGTACCTACCGCCGGCTCCCGACTCTACTCATTGGCGGATGCACTTCGACAGGTCCAAGATGCGCACCGGCTTGGGAGCCGGCATCGTCCTCACCTCTCCCAAAGGCGACAAGCTCAGATACACGCTGCAAATCCACTTTGCCGCCTCCAACAACGTGGCTGAATACAAGGCGCTCATACACGGGCTCCGGCTAGCCAAAGAGCTCGGCATACGCCAGATCCTGTGTTATGGCAACTCAGACTTGGTGGTCCAGCAGTCATCTGGCGACTGGGACGCCAAGGATGCAAACATGGCGAGCTATCGATTCCTCGTCCAGCAGATCAGCGGGTACTTCGAAGGGTGCGAGTTCCTTCACGTGCCACGGGCCGACAACGACCAAGCAGATGCCCTGGCACGGATCGGCTCCACCCGACAGGCTATACCAACCGGTGTCTCTCTCCAGCGCCTCCTCAAACCATCTATCAAGCCGTCTCCAGAGTCGGACTCTATCTTCGTACCGCCCGCCCCCGATGCAGCCGGATCCGACTGGAGGAACCCAGCAGGCGGCTCGGGGACTTCGACAAGCGGCCCGGGGATTGCCGTAGTCGCACCCAGCTCGAGGACTTCAGAACCCGGCCCGGGGACTGCAGCAGTCGGCCCGGGGACTGCAGCGACACAAGAAGCGGTGGCCGACTCCAACTCTCCACCACCCAACCCACCCACCCGAGTCACAGTGGCCGTACTAACAGTAGAAGAAGTCACAGCTCCATCATGGGCCCAGCCCATCCTCAACTTCCTAGTCAACAGAGAGTTGCCGACTGATGAGATCTCGGCAAGACTAGTGCAACGCCAAGCCGGAGCATATGCAATAATAAACAGAGAACTTGTCAAGCGCAGCGTCACTGGAGTCTTCCAGCGCTGCGTCGAGCCAGAGAAGGGTGTAGCAATCCTCAAGGATATCCACCAAGGCGAGTGCGGCCACCACGCAGCCTCAAGATCACTTGTGGCCAAAGCTTTCCGCCATGGTTTCTTCTGGCCGACTGCTTTGGAAGATGCCAAAGAGATAGTCAAACGCTGCAAAGGATGCCAAGTCTTCAGTTCCAAGCAACACCAGCCGGCTTCTGCACTCAAGACCATCCCCCTCACCTGGCCCTTTGCCGTCCGGGGGCTGGACATGGTGGGCCCATTCAAGACAGCCCGCGGCGGCTTGACACATCTGCTTGTCGCCGTGGACAAATTTACCAAGTGGATCAAAGCAAAGCCGATCAAGAAGCTGAACGGGCCGACTGCCGTGACATTCATTGCCGACATCACTACTCGGTATGGCATGCCACACAGCATCATCACCGACAACGGCACAAACATTGCCAAGGGAGCACTGGCACGTTTCTGCGCGACACAGGGCATCCGACTGGACTTAGCGTCCGTTGCCCACCCGCAGTCAAACGGCCAGGTCGAGCGAGCAAACGGCCTCATCCTCTCCGGCATCAAGCCCCGACTGGTCGTACCACTAGAGCGCTTGGCCGGCTGCTGGCTCGACGAGCTGCCGGCTGTCCTCTGGAGTCTGCGTACTACCCCAAACAAGTCAACCGGCTTCACTCTGTTCTTCCTTGTATATGGTGCCGAGGCTGTCATCCCAACTGACATCGAGTTCGACTCGCCTCGGGTCACCATGTACACGGAGGCGGAGGCCAAGGAAGCGTGAGAAGACGGCGTCGACCTGCTGGAAGAAGGCCGACTGTTAGCACTCAGCCGGTCCGCCATCTACCAGCAGGGTTTGCGCCGTTACCACAACCGGAAGGTCAGGCCAAGATCCTTCCAAGAGGGCGACCTTGTGCTTCGGCTGATCCAGCGAACAGCCGGCCAGCACAAGCTCTCGGCCCCTTGGGAAGGCCCTTTCGTCGTCAGCAAGGCACTAGGCAACGACTCCTACTACCTGATCGACGCACAAAAACCAAGAGCACGCAAGAGGGATGATTCCGGCAAGGAGTCGGAACAACCATGGAACGCAAACCTCCTGAGAAGATTTTACAGTTGAAAGCAGTATGTATCATGCTACCGTTTTTATATTAAATATGAGACAAACGGGCCCCCCGAGGCGCACTCGGGGACTGCCCTCCTTTATCTATGAATGACGAGTGTCATACTCATGAATGTATTATTACATTTGATTTTCTGTCTGGCACCGGGTTCGACTAGTCGGCCCGGGGACTGGCCGCCTTAAGTTATATTAAAAGTTCTACCTGAAGTCAGACAAGTAGTGTGTCGGCACCCGAGCCCTCTCTTGTTGAAAGTCGCAGCTCGAAGAACCGACTGTCCGACTGGCAAGAGCGAAAGGCAGAAAGGATGCCCACACGAAAAACGGCTAAGGACTAACGAACTTATATAACACAAAGACGGCCTCCAACCACGCCTACCGGTTGTCAAAACAGCCGGCTGGCCGGCCTCCCAGTCACTTCGCTATAATCCAACAAAGCTAGAGTACTTGCCCTCCCAACTGGCCAAGCACTTCTCCAGCCACAGATTGCAGAGCAGCTGTCCGGCTGGGAAGGCGGCAACCAAGGGAGGGCGGCAAAGGAAACAGCCGAAGGATGAAAAGCAAAGAACAAGGGAAAGCCAAATGCATGCATAATTATATTTACACATAAGGCCCCCAACAGGCCGGCAGTCAATATAGTTCGAATACACCCCCAGTGGGTGGAATTGTGCAAACTTAACAAAATACTGTTCCAAGAGTGGTAAAACAGGAAAGTAGAAGCAGCAGACTAGACTAAGGGCGCAGCAGGGGAGCCGGGCTGGTCGGTGGAGACGGCGCCGCCGGCTGGAGGAGTGGCCGGCTGGCGGGTCTCGGCTTGATCATCGCCGGCTGCAGGCGGTGCACCCGCGCGTGCCTTGTTGCTGGAGGCACGGTCAAGCTGAGGCTGACCGGCCGCTCCACCATCTGGCGCGGCGTCTTCACCCTCCTCCTCCTCCTCCTCGCCCTCGTCGCTGGAGTCGATCTCCTCCGCCGAGTCCTCGCCATCTGCCGGGTTCAGCCCGAACCACTCCTCTGGCTGGGCAACGCCGTTGTCGTCCACCTCAGGAGCGAAAGCGCTGGTGTCGGTGTAGTCGGCAATCGCCGAAGCCCGCTGGATGATAGCCGGCCGCGCCGGCTCCAGCTCCGTGTCGGCCTCCTGCCGCCAGGTGGCCAGCTGGTCCAGACTCAGCTCGGGATACCAGGCCTTGACGAACTCCAGCGCCCGCCTGGTGCCGGACCGAGCCGCTGAAGCCTTCCAGGCCTCGAAGCGGCCGACCGCCACCTCCAGCCAGTCGGCAGTCCGACTGGGGGTGCGGGGAATCACCTCACCAGGCCAGAGAGCGACCAACACCTGTGCCCCAACACGCTGAAGCCGGCGGAGCATGCGGTGAGCCGGCTGGAGGCGGGCTTGAATCGCCAAGAGCTGCTCCTCCAGCGACCGGCGAGCGTTCGGCGCGATCTCGGCGCCAGCCTGCCTTTGTGCCTCGCGGTGGGCCTCGACGACCTGGTTGGCGGCAGTAGAGTAGCCAGGGAAGTACTCTGCGCAAGAAAGAAAGAGAAAGAAGAGAAAAACACCAAGTCAGAAAATGAGCCAAACGGCAAGCGGCAAGCAAGGGACGAAGAAGAGGACGGCCTACCGTCAACCAAGTCTTCGATCTGGCCGTAGCCGTTGATCAGCGACTGCCTCGCCTCGGCCCAGCTTGCCGCCTCTGTCTCATATTCGGCTTGGAGGGCGGCCTTGCTGTCCTGCACTGCCTTCAGGGCCGCCTTGTGGTTCTTCTCCTGGTCGGCCAGCCTCTTTGCCAGGCGGTCACGCTCCTAGGCCAAGACGTCAAACTCGGCCTCCTTAGCGCGGAGGGCGGCCTGAGTCCCACCCAGCTGCTCCCTCAGTTTGGCGTTGGCCGCTGCAGGCATGGCAGAAAAGAAAGAAGCAATAAGGAAGAAGTCATCAACGAAGATCCGACCCGACTGCTCAGCAATCGGCCCGAATCTCGGGGACTACACCCAGTGGGTGCGCTGACGCGCCCCCACGTGAGATAAAAGACGAAGCACCTACCCCGGCTCTCAGATAGATCAGCATTCTTCTGGGTCAGCTCCCGAGCCTGGGAGTTGAAGGCAGCCGCGCGGAGGTTGTGGTAGTCCTGCAAGTCAGGCAGAGAAGCGAATGAGAACAAGATAGCAAAACAAAGCCGCTAAGAAGTTCCAAGCCGCCTGCTCAGCAGCCGACTCGGAACTCGGGGACTACACCCAGTGGGTGCGCTGACGCGCCCCCACGGAAGAAACCAAGATCAAAAAAGCAAAAATAGGAAGACTAACCCGAATGGCCGCTCGCGTCGCAAGGAACTCGTCATTGTATTTCCTCAGCGCCGCAGCCTGGGACTGAAGCCGGTTCTGGACGTCCTGCGCCGCCACGTTCACCACGGCCGTCCCTCCACCCGGCGTCCACCCCGAGCTGGCGCTGGCCGCCTCCACGTCCCGGGCCGACGAGCCGGAGCCCGCGGCCTTCTACGGGTCCGATGTGGCCTTCCCCGCGCGCTGGCGCGATGGCGACTGGACCACCAGGTCCGTCCTCGCGGCCGGCTCGCCCCCGGCCAATTGCGCAGGCGGCACGTTAGGCCGGCTGCCTTGAGCCGCACCAGTCGGCGGGGCCGGTGCCGCCTCCCTCTCCGGGACGACGACATCGTCCTCCCTCTCCAACCCCGGCTGGTCGCCACCGGCTTCCTCCGGCGGGGGCTCCAGGACCTCAGGCGCCGCGACACGCAGAGGGGTGACGAGCAAGGCCCCCTCCGCTCTTGCCGCGGCCGCAGCCTCCGCTTGGGCCTTGGCCGCTGCGTCGGCACGCGCCTTCACCGCCTCCTCCTCCTCCTGTGATGCCTTGGCGGCAGCCGTCCTCAACTCCTCCGCCTCCCGCTCCTCCCGCGCCTCCCGCGCGTTTCGCTCCGTCGCCGCCTGAAGCTCGGCGCAGGGGTCCATGCGGCAGGTGCTCCCGGATCCTCCCGGTGATCCAACAAAGGAGGCGGCAGCAACCTGCTCAAGCGAAAGCGGAGCCCTGATTTTTGAGAAAGGACAAGGATTCAGAAATCACCAAGAAAAGAAGAAAGAATGTACAAAGGAATATACACTTACGCCGACACCATCTGCGGCTGCTTCACCGCCTTGCGGGAGCGGGCCGCCTTCGCGGCCGCCTCATCCCAACTGGTCGCCGCCGCCCCGCCCTTGGGCTTCTTCGGCTGACTGCCGAACAAGCCCGACGCGGCACGGCGCTTCTGCCCGCTGCCCCGAGTAGGCGGCGCGGCGGAGGAACCCGCGTCGTGGCCGGACACCGGCTGGCGGCGTGGGACGATTTCCGCCTCGTCATCATCCGGGCAGTCGTCGAAGCTGGCTCCAAGCCCGGATCCGCCTGCTTCACCGCCGGCTTCGCCGCCACCCGTTTCGGTGTTTTCATCCATGGCGGCCGCCCCCAAGTCATGGTCCTCCAGGTCATGCTCCGCCCGGTCGGGGAGGAATCGGCGCTCCGCCTCCGACCCGGCTGCAGGTCGAAGGAGAGGGCTCTGCCAAGACGTGCCGACTGGTCAGAGTCGGCCAAAAGGAACTCGGCGACAAAACTAAGAGAAGAAAGGGAAAAAGAGAACATACTGTGGGCGGAGGATGTGCACGGGAATATGTCTCCTTGCCAAACTGCCACTCTGCGGAGAGCTTGCAGTTCGCAAGATAATTCACCATATGGGCCACCTCGTCGTGCGGCATGTCCTTGGTGCACATCCGACTCGGATCGAGTTGGCCGCTCATCTGACAGATCAGGTGAGGGCGGCTCTAAAGCGGAAGCACCCGGCGCGCGATGAAGGCGGCCAGCAAGTCGGACCCAATCAGGCCCTCCGACTGGATCATCACCCGCAGTCGAGCGACGGCCGCGGCTCCAGCCTGCGACAGCGTCACAGCCCGATAGGACCACTGGGGCCGCCTCCCAGCCGGCTGGCCGGCTACGTAAGCTGGCAAGTTGACGTAGTCGCCTTGCGGGGCGACGTTCTTCACGTAAAAATATGACTTCTGCCAGAGCTTCACCGACTGGATTAACGTGATGACGGGGAAGGGGTTGTCGGCCGCCGGCCTCCGCATTGCGATGAAGGCGCCGCTCTGGGCCGGCACGCCCTTCATGCGGGTGCCCAACTTAGATTGGAAGAACTCCCCCCAGAGCTCGAGGGTGGGGAGAACTCCAAGAAAGCCTTCACACAAGGTGACGAAGGCGGACAGCAGCACCACCGTGTTCGGAGTGAGGTGGTGCGGCTGGAGTTGATAGAAGTCGAGGAAGGAGCGGAAGAAAGCGCTCGCCGGCAAGCCAAGGCCGCGCAGGAAGTGCGAGCGGAAGACTACCCGCTCGCCTTCCTCCGGCGCCGGCGTGATCTCCTTCGCAGGCGCGAGACGGACCCGCACCTGGTCCGCGCCGGGCAACCATCGCGTCTTGCGGAGGAACTCGATGTGGTCCATATGGACGTTGGAGCCATCCCAGTCCCCGCCGTATTGCATGGTGGCGAGAAGCTAACGAGAAAGAGTGCGGCGGCGGAGAAAGCACGGCCCCGCGGCGGCAACGCTGCGGGGCGGAGTGAAGATTGGTGGGACGGCGAGGCGGTGCTGCGAGGGAAAGCAGGAGGAAGAAGATGGCAGAGAGGAGAGGAGCGTGCGAGCGTCTGCCGCTTCCCCTCCTCCCCCTACTTATAGCCTCGTGCGGCGAAGCTGAGGAGGCGAGGCGTGGGGAGGAACGTGGGATTAACTGCGCCCACTCCCCCACGTCCCGCGATTATTGCGCCCTAACGGCGTGCGGAAACCGCTGCCGAAGACGTGCGGACAGCTTTGGGCCGCAAAGAATCCGCGCCTGGGCCTAGGCGTAGGAGTGGTGGGCCCTCGGCCTGCGGCGACGTCTTGTCGCGCGCGTGGGTTGGCAGGCTCTTTTCAGCCAAGGGGCGCCACGTGGTTCGCAGGCGGCGAGCGGCCGGCCCGCAGCCCGGCGCACGCGCCAACAGACTCCCGCCTTTCGACTTTAAAAATTTCGCCAATACGGCGCGCCCAACCGAAGCCGGCTCCCAGCTGTTGGCTCGTCAAGATAAGAAGCTGACCGAGCTTCTCGACCTCCTCTCAGCCTCGAAGCCCAACCAGCTTCGGGGACTACTGTCGGAGTAAATGGCCACGGGTAGCCTAACGACTCCCCCTGACTCTTCGAAAAATTATCAGGCCATTCAAGCCTTCAAGCATACAGAGCATAGGGCCGCCTTCCCCCGGCCTGCTATCCCCAGGGCTGACTCCCAGAAGGCGACCCAGCCTCAGAAACCTCCCCCAAGAAAGATACGAGATAGCCGACTCCAAGGAGCAGGCCCCAAGAGGACCGACTCCCAGAAGCCGGCCATGAAGAAAGCCGACTCCCAGAAGCCGGCCATGAAGAAAGCCGGCTCCCAGACGCCGGCCAAGAATGCACCCACTAAGACTGTACCCACATAACGGCGATAGGATGGGGCGTGGCTGCAGTACAGCCCACTACCCCCGAATCCCGGAACAGGCATGGCCACAGGGCGCCATACGGGCCAGCCATCCCCCGTCCGGCGCGGCACTGTAGCCGTGTTGGCCTCGACGTCACCCACGACAGGCACCAGTACGGCCCGTAGGCGGCGGGCCCCTTTTGCTAGAGAGACACCCGAAGGCGGCCTGGCCTCCTCTAGTCGGCCAGGGCTGTGGCCGGCTCCCAATAGCCGGCTACCTCCCTCCCTCGAAACATGTGCCTCATTAAGGAGACAAGACGAGGTAAGGCTACAGTGGGAGCCCGCTAGGCGGCGACACTGTAGCCACGCTTACCTCAACAAAGCTCTCGTCATGAGAGGCGAGGCGACAGTAACCAGCCGCCGACAAAGCCCCCAAGCGGTGGGGCCGGCCTGTCGGCCAAGAGGCCAGCAGCCGGCGGGACCCACCAGTCGGCGCGCCCCAATGACCGGCGGAGAAGCCGGCGAGCGTAGACGCTGACGGCTGGGACCCGCGCCCAGCCAGATTACCATTGTACCCCTGGGGGGTAGGCCTATATAAACCCCCCGGGACACCCATGCAAAGGGTTGATCTCATAGAATTCCAAAGACCACATAGAGAGAAAAGGAGAGCTAGCCTTGCCCTTCTTCTTCCTCTAGCCAAACAGCTCAAGGAGCGCTTGTAGCTACTTGTATTGATCTAGTGATCATGCGGAGACCCCGCAGAGCAGGACTAGGGGTGTTATCTCCACGGAGAGCCCCGAACCTGGGTAAGATCCACCGGCGTGCATGTCTTCGCCTCATCCCGTTTCCAGGCACCGGCGATGTTTTACTGGCTCCCACAATGATAAGCCACCCATTGGCATATGTCGCACCTACCACCCGACAGTTGTGGCACATCTTACTAAATTAAATGATATAGCCACCCTGTTTACTAATGATGAGAAAACTTGCTACTATTATAGCCTCAAAACATTTCCGTTCTCATTAAAGGGTGATGCTAAGATATGGTTTAATTCTCTTGATCCTGGTTGTGTGTGTAGTCCCCAGGATATGATTTATTACTTCTCTACTAAATATTTCCCTGCTCATAAGAAATAAGCTGCTTTAAGGGAAATATATAATTTTGTGCAAATTGAAGAAGAGAGTCTCCCACAAGCTTGGGGGAGGCTTCTTCAATTACTTAATGCTTTGCCTGATCATCCTCTTAAGAAAAATGAAATACTTGATATCTTTTATAATGGACTAACCGATGCTTCCAGAGACCACCTGGATAGTTGTGCTGGTTCTGTTTTCACGGAAAGAACACCAGATGAAGCTGAAATTCTATTCAATAATATGTTGCCTAATGAAACTAATTGGACACTTCCTGAGCCAATTCCTGAACCAACTCTTAAACCAACTCCGAAGAAAAGGGGTGTTCTATTTCTCAGTCCTGAAGATATGCAAGAGGTAAAGAAATCTATGAAAGAAAAAGGCATTAAAGCTGAAGATGTTAAGAATTTACCTCCTATTGAAGAAATACATGGTCTTAATTTACCACCTGTTGAAGAAATATATGAACTTAATTCATCACCAATTGAAGAAACTCATGGTCTTGATAACCCGACACAGGTAGTAAAGGTAAATTCTCTCTATAGATATGATAAAGCTGAAATCCCTCCTACTAAGTTTGCTAGCCATTGTCTGGATGAGTTTGATAACTTTATGGTTAAGCAAGAAGATTTTAATGCTTATTTTGGTAGACAGTTAAAACAAAATGCTTATATGATTGAACACTTGGGTGATTATATGTCTAGAGTTAAAGGTGAACTTAAACTCATTAGTAAACATGCTTCTATGGTCACCACTCAAGTAGAACAAGTACTTAAAGCTCAGAATGATTTGCTCAATGAATTGAATAGTAAGAATAATGACTCTGCTGTTAGAGTGGCTACTAGAACTGGTAAAATGACTCAGGAACCTTTGTATCCTGAAGGCCATCCTAAGAGAATTGAGCAGGATTCTCAGAGAAATAATATTGATGCACCTGGTCCTCCTAAAAAGAAGAAAAAGAAAAATGATAGGACTTTGCATGCTTCTAGTCAATCTATTGTTGACACACCTGAGAATCCTAATGATATTTCTATTTCTGATGCTGAAACACAATCTGGTAATGAACATGAACCTAGTGATGATGTACATGTTGATGCTCAACCTAGCAATGATAATGATGTAGAGATTGAACCTGCAATTGATCTTGATAACCCACAATCAAAGAATCAACGCTATGACAAGAGAGACTTCATTGCTAGGAAGCACGGTAAAGAAAGAGAACCTTGGGTTTAGAAACCCATGCCTTTTCCTCCCAAACCATCCAAGAAAAAGGATGATGAGGATTTTGAGCACTTTGCTGAAATGATTAGACCTATCTTTTTGCGTATGTGTTTGACTAATATGCTCAGAATGAATCCTTATGCTAAGTACATGAAAGAAATTGTTACAAATAAAAGAAAGATACCGGAAGCTGAAATTTCCACCATGCTTGCTAATTATACTTTTAAGGGTAGAATACCTAAGAAACTAGGAGATCCAGGAGTACCAACCATACCATGCTCCATTAAACGAAACTATGTTAAAACTGCTTTATGTGATCTTGGAGCTGGTGTTAGTGTTATGCCTCTCTCTTTATATCGTAGACTTGATTTGAATAAGTTGACACCTATTGAAATATCTTTGCAAATGGCTGATAAATCAACTGCTATACCCGTCGGTATTTGTGAGGATGTGGCTGTTGTAGTTGCAAACGTTACTATTTTAACAGACTTTGTTATTGTTGATATTCCCGAGGACGATAGTATGTCTATTATTCTTGGAAGATCCTTTTTGAATACTGCAGGGGCTGTTATTGATTGCAACAAAGGCAATGTCACTTTTCATGTTAATGGTAATGAGCATACGGTACACTTTCCGAGGAAACAACCTCAAGTCCACAGCATCAACTCTATTGGAAAAATTCCATCGATTATTTTTGAAGGTTTTGAATTTCCTCTACCTACTGTCAAGAAGAAATATGATATTCTTATTATTGGGGATGTTCATATCCCCGTTGAGGTAACATAGTGTTATTCGAAATTTCCCCGGTTTCATGTTACTCGAAATGAGTTTGTTAACAAGACTTGATCAACCTTGTTAGTAGATTCCTTTTGATGAGCATGAGATGGATGAAGTTAGAAAGCACAACCTTCTGTACCCTCCTTTTACTTTCTGTTATTTAGTTGAAATAAAGTAAAAATAGTATTTTTCTGTCTGTCTTCTGAATTATCAGTGCAATATAAAAATACCCCAAAAATAAAAGTTCTCCAAATGCCCTGCCAATTTAATATGATTTTTTCTGGAATATTTGAGAATATCTGGCACTGAGAACACATCAGGGGGAGCAAGCACCTGGCCACGAGGGTCCAGGGCGCGCCCCCTGCCTCGTGGGCCCACGGTGGCTCCCCTCCACTTATGCCAGCCACCACACACTTCTTCTTCCTCCCAAAAAATCACCATCCAGCTCAAGCACGAGTTCTAGCTCATTTTGCTGCGATTTTCAATCTCCTTGCTCAAAGCACCTCTCACAAAACTGCTTTGGGGGATTGTTCCTTGGTATGTGACTCCTCCATTGGTCCAATTAGTTTTTGTTCTAGTGCTTTATTCATTGCAAATTTGTGCTGCCTAGGTGACCATATTCTTGAGCTTGCATGTCAAATTTATATGGTTCCAAGTAGTTCTAATGCATGATATAGGCTCTAGGCATTTGTAGGAGTAGTTGCTATCAATTTTTTTGAGCTTGGTTCGCTTTTATTTGAAGTTAATAAAATTTTCAGAAATTTTTCAGAGGAAGAAATATGTTTAGGAAAATGTACCAAGGTGGTTCTTCAAGGAAGCAAGGACCCAGGCTTGCAATGCGTGATGCTGATGATGAACCACCAAGGGACGCCCCAGTGCGGCCTTGTGAATGGCCTTCACAGGACTTCATGGATCAAGCAGGAATTAAGGAAGAATTTAACGCATATTTGCGTAACGCTGATCTTGTGAGCTTCGAGGCAGAAAAGTGTCGTCAGTACCACTATCTCACTAGTTCCTTTGTGAGGAGGTTTGAATTTTCATCTTCACGCAATTCTCAAACTGTCCTGTTTGATCTTTATGAAAATTCTTATACTATGGACTTAGAGGATTTTACCACTGCTTGCAAACTTCCACAATGGGGTAGTCATAGTGAACCTCGCAAATCTGAATTTAGAGATTTTCTTGCTAGTATAACTGTGGGTCAATCTAGAGACATAGCACAAGCTACCATAGGGAGCATTCACTTTCCTTCTATACATTATTTTGCTCTTTTCATAGGTAGGTGCATAAATGGTAAGGATGAAGCATGTCACATGTGTGTCCCTGACCTCAGTATTCTTAGGAGTGTTGTGTTAGGAGATAAACATTATAATTTGAGAGCCATTGTTGCACGTAGGTTGCATCATAATAGATTTAATGGAGATTTCTTTGGTGGAATTTATGCAACCCGTATAGCTAATTTTCTTGGTGTAACCATACGTGAGGATGATATTGAGTTGCCTCCTACTTATTTGGATTATGAGGCTATGGTTCGTCATCATTTTGTTGAGAGGAACGATCAATTCCTCCAGTACCGACTAATCTTTGACAGACGACGCACCTATCACGTAGCTCTCCCTACTTCTACTTTCTTTGACTTTAAGGCAAAAGGGAGATATTTTATAACCAGAGAGGAGGCGGAAGAGTATAAGAGGAGGGCTGAGATAGCTCGCCTCCAAGCTGCAGCCCACGATGCAATGACTGCTGCATCTCAGTACGACCCCAGCTATAACTTTGGATATCCGCCAGGCCATCCGTGGCAATAAACCAACTTAGGCCAAAAGCCTAAGCTTGGGGGAGTACGTATTTCTCACCGACGTTACATTCATGTTTACACACTCATTGCTAGATGTCGGTGCTCATACTCTTTCACTGTAATATCCATGTTAGTTTATTTTCTTTTTATGCTTTCTTCTTGTGTGTTTGATAAACCTTAAGAAAAACCGAAAAAATTAATTGTAGCTTTTAGTTAGTTTACCTTTCTTGCTGTAGTAGTGATAATTAAAAGAAACCCCAAAAAGATTTCCTGTTCTTCTTTTGCTTGTTGGGAGCTTTCCCGTGTAAATAGTTTTATTTCTTTTCTTTTCTTTGGGGGTCGATAGGAGAAGACCATGATTAAATTGTTGAAGTGGCTCTTATATGCATTATTGTTGATTTAACCAAGAGCCCATATTGCCTTGTCTTCTCCTGTTTATTGAATGCTCGCAGATTCCAGCTTAGTCCAATGCACGTGCACTATTATTATTCACATCGTTCGGTCGTGCAAGTGAAAGGCAATAATGACGATATATGATGGACTGATTGAGATGGGAGAAGCTGGTATGAACTCGACCTCTCTTGTTTTTGTAAATATGATTAGTTCATCGTTCCTGATTCAGCCTATTATGAATAAACATGTTTGCAATGACAATTAGAGATTATAGTTGCTTATGCCATGCTTAATTAGCTAGGAGTTTATAATGGTTTACCTTGCGTGCCAACATGCTATTAAAATGGTTGTGATGTGGTATGATGGGGTGGTATCCTCCTTTGAATGATTTAAGTGACTTGACTTGGCACATGTTCACACATGTAGTTGAAACAAATCAACATAGCCTTCACGATATTTATGTTCATGGTGGATTATATCCTACTCATGCTTGCACTCAATGTTTATTAATTTTAATGCATGTTCATGACTGTTGTCACTCTCTAGTTGGTCGCTCCCCAGTCTTTTGCTAGCCTTCACTTGTACTAAGCAGGAATACTGCTTGTGCATCCAATTCCTTAAACCCCAAAGTTATTCCATATGAGTCCACTATACCTTCCTATATGCGGTATCTACCTGCCGTTCCAAGTAAATTTGTATGTGCCAAACTCTAAACCTTCAAATGAAACCCTGTTGTATGCTCGAATAGCTCATGTATCAACTAGGGTTGTCCGTATCTTCCATGTTAGGCGGGTTATTCTCAAGAGGAGTGGACTCCGCTCCTCACTCACGAGAAAATGGTTGGTCACCGGGATGCCCAGTCCCATGCTTTACGCAAATCAAATCAAAATAATTGCAAACAAAACTCCCCCGTGACTGTTGTTAGTTGGAGGCACTCGTTGTTTCGAGCAAACCATGGATTGATGCTTGTTGGTGGAGGGGGAGTAAAAACTTTACCATTCTATTTGGGAACCGCCTATAATGTGTGTAGCATGGAAGATATCGCCATCTCTTGGTTGTTATGTTGACAATGAAAGTATGCCACTCAAAATATTATTTATCTCTATTTCAAAATCGAGCTCTGGCACCTCTACAAATCCCTGCTTCCCTCTGCGAAGGGCCTATCTATTTACTTTTATGTTGAGTCATCACCCTCTTACTAAAAAGCACCAGCTGGAGAGCACCGCTGTCATTTGCATGCATTATTGTTAGTTTATATTGGGTATGACTATGACTGGATCTCTTTTACCATGAATTACAATGTTTAGTTAGTCCTTGATCTTTAAAGGTGCTCTGCATTTATGTTTTGCGGTCTCAGAAAGGGCTAGCGAGATACCATCTTGTTATATCATATCATGATTGTTATGAGAAAGTGTTTTCATCCGAGATTTATTATTATTGCTTGCTAGTTGGTTATGCCATTGATATGAGTAAACATGAGACCTAAGTGTTATTGTGAATATGGTTAGTTCATAATCTTTGCTGAAAACTTAAATGTTGGCTTTACATATTTACAACAACAAGAGCAAACAGAGTTTGTAAAAGTTTTTCTTTATCACTTTCAGTTTGTCAACTGAATTGCTTGAAGACAAGCAAAGGTTTAAGCTTGGGGGAGTTGATACGTCTCCGTCGTATCTACGTTTCCAAACACTTTTGCCCTTGTTTTGGACTCTAACTTGCATGATTTGAATGGAACTAACCCGGACTGACGATATTTTCAGCAGAATTGCCATGGTGTTATTTATGTGCAGAAACAAAAGTTCTCGGAATGACCTGAAACTCCAAGGAGCTTATTTTTGGAAAATATTAAAAATATTGGTGAAAGAATCAAGGCCAGGGGGGCCACCACCTGTCCACGAGGGTGGGGGGCGCCCCCTGCCTCGTGGGCCCCCTGGAGCTCCACCGACCTCAACTCCAACTCCATATATTCATGTTCGGGGAGAAAAAAATCGGAGAGAAGAATTCATTGCGTTTTACGATATGGAGCCGCCGCCAAGCCCTAAACTCTCTCGGGAGGGCTGATCTGGAGTCCGTTCGGGGCTCCGGAGAGGGGAATCCGTCGCCATCGTCATCATCAACCATCCTCCATCACCAATTTCATGATGCTCACCGCCGTGCGTGAGTAATTCCATCGTAGGCTTGCTGGACGGTGATGGGTTTGATGAGATTTATCATGTAATCAAGTTAGTTTGTTAGGGTTTGATCCCTAGTATCCACTATGTTCTGAGATTGATGTTGCTATGACTTTGCTATGCTTAATGCTTGTCACTAGGGCCCGAGTGCCATGATTTCAGATCTGAACCTATTATGTTTTCATGAATATATGTGAGTTCTTGATCCTATCTTGCAAGTCTATAGTCACCTACTATGTGTTATGATCCGGCAACCCCGAAGTGACAATAATCGGGACCACTCCCGGTGATGACCGTAGTTTGAGGAGTTCATGTATTCACTATGTGTTAATGCTTTGGTCCGGTACTCTACTAAAAGGAGGCCTTAATATCCCTTAGTTTCCATTAGGACCCCGCTGCCACGGGAGGGTAGGACAAAAGATGTCATGCAAGTTCTTTTCCATAAGCACGTATGACTATATTCGGAATACATGCCTATATTACATTGATGAATTGGAGCTAGTTCTGTGTCACCCTATGTTATGATTGTTACATGATGAACCTCATCCGGCATAATTCTCCATCACCGATCCAATGCCTACGAGCTTTTCACATATTGTTCTGCGCTTATTTACTTTCCCGTTGCTACTGTTACAATCACTACAAACCCAAAAATATTACTTTTGCTACCGTTACCGTTACTCCCATATTACTTTGCTACTAAATACTTTGCTGCAGATACTAAGTTATCCAGGTGTGGTTGAATTGACAACTCAACTGCTAATACTTGAGAATATTCTTTGGCTCCCCTTATGTCGAATCAATAAATTTGGGTTGAATACTCTACCCTCAAAAAGTTTTACGATCCCCTATACTTGTGGGTTATCAAAGCCTAACAAAAAAGAGAGAGAAAGAGAGAGAAGGGGCAATGCTACTATCCTTTTACCACACTTGTGCTTCAAAGTAGCACCATGATCTTCATGATAGAGAGTCTCATATGTTGTCACTTTCATATACTAGTGGGAATTTTTCATTATAGAACTTGGCTTGTATATTCCAACGATGGGCTTCCTCAAATGCCCTAGGTCTTCATGAGCAAGCAAGTTGGTGAAGGAAATATGCCCTAGAGGCAATAATAAAGTTATTATCTATTTGCTTATATCATGATAAATGTTTATTATTCATGCTAGAATTGTATTAACCGGAAACTTAGTACATGTGTGAATACATAGACAAAAATAGAGTGTCACTAGTATGCCTCTACTTGACTAGCTCGTTAATCAAAGATGGTTAAGTTTCCTAGCCATAGACATGAGTTGCCATTTGATTAATGGGATCACATCATTAGAGAATGATGTGATTGACTTGACCCATCCGTTAGCTTAGCACTATGATAGTTTAGTTTATTGTTATTGCTTTCTTCATGACTTATACATGTTCCTATGACTATGAGATTATGCAACTCCCGAATACCGGAGGAACACTTACTGTGCTATCAAACGCCACAACGTAACTGGGTGATTATAAAGATGCTCTACAGGTGTTTCCGATGGTGTTTGTTGGGTTGGCATAGATCAAGATTAGGATTTGTCACTCCATGTTTCAGAGAGGTATCTCTCGGCCCTCTCGGTAATGCACATCACTATAAGCCTTGCAAGCAATGTGACTAATGAGTTAGTTGTGGGATGATGCATTACGGAACAAGTAAAGAGACTTGCCGGTAACGATATTGAACTAGGTATGATGATACCGACAATCGAATCTCGGGCAAGTAACATACCGATGACAAAGGGAACAACGTATGTTGTTATGCGATTTGACCGATAAAGATCTTCGTAGAATATGTAGGAGCCAATATGAGCATCCAGGTTCCGCTATTGGTTATTGACCAGAGATGTGTCTCAGTCATGTCTACATAGTTCTCGAACCTGTAGGGTCCGCACGCTTAATGTTCGATGACGATCGGTATTATGAGTTTATGTGTTTTGATGTACCGAAGGTTGTTCGGAGTCCCGGATGAGATCACGGACATGAGGAGGAGTCTCGAAATGGTCGAGACATATAGATTGATATATTGGAAGGTTATATTCAGACACCAGAAGGGTTCCGGGGGTCACCGGAAAAATACCGGAGTACCGGGGAGTTACCGGAACTCCCCGGGGGGTCAATGGGCCTTCATGGGCCTTAGTGGAAATAGAGGGCAGCAAGGGAAGTGTGGGGCGCGCCCCCCTAGGCCCAAACCGAATTGCTTTAGGGCTTGGGGGGCGGCCCCTCTTTCCTTCTCCCCTCCTCCTCTTTCCTTCCCCTCCTAGTTGGACTAGGAAAGGGGGAACCTACTCCTAGTAGGAGTAGGATTCCCCCCTTGGGGCGCACCCTATGAGGCCGCCGGCCCCCTCCCCTTGCTCATTTATATACGTGGCCAGGGGGCACCCCTAGAACACACAAGTTGACAGTTGTCTTAGCCGTGTGCGGTGCCCCCCTCCACAGATTTCCACCTCGGTCATATCGTTGCAGTGCTTAGGCGAAGCCCTACGCCGGTAACTTCATCAACACCGTCATCACGCCGTCGTGCTGACGAAACTCTCCCTCGACCTCAGCTGGATCTAGAGTTCATGGGACGTCATCAAGCTGAATGTGTGCTGAACACGGAGGTGCCGTACGTTCGGTGCTAGGATCGGTCGGATCGTGAAGACGTACGACTACATCAACCGTGTTGATATAACGCTTCCGCTTTCGGTCTACGAGGGTACGTGACAACACTCTCCCCTCTCGTTGCTATGCATCAGCTAGATGGATCTTGCGTGTGCGTAGGAAATTTTTGAAATTGCCGCATTCCCCAACAGTTGGATGCACACCCACTTAGTTTTCTTTTGAGCTTTCATACACTTATAACTCTAGTGCATCCGTGGCATGGCAATCCCTACTCACTCACATCAATATCTATTGATGGGAATCTCCATAGCCCGTTGATACGCCTAGTTGATGTGAGACCATCTTCCTTTTTTTGTCTTCTCAACAACCACCGCTCTATTACACCTATAGTGCTATGTCCATGGCTCACGCTCATGTATTGCGTGGAAGTTGAAAAGGTTTGAGAATACTAAAGTATGAAACAATTGCTTGGCTTGTCATCGGGGTTGTGCATGATTTGAGTATTTTGTGTGATGAAGATGGAGCATAGCTAGACTATATGATTTTGTAGGGATAAGCTTTCTTTGGCCATGTTATTTTGAGAAGACATAATTGCCTTGTTAGTATGCTTGAAGTATTACTGTTTTTATGTCAATATTAAACTTTTGTCTTGAATCTTTTGGATCTGAACATTCATGTCACAATAAAGAAAATTACATTGATAATTATGTTAGGTAGCATTCCACATCAAAAATTCTGTTTTTATCATTTACCTACTCGAGGACGAGCAGGAATTAAGCTTGGGGATGCTGATACATCTCCAACGTATCTATAATTTTTGATTGTTTCATGCTATTATATATGTTTTGGATGTTTAGTGGGCTTTAATATGCTCTTTTATATTATTTTTGGGGCTAACCTACTAACCGGAGGCCCAGTGCCAGTTTCTGTTTTTTGCCTATTTTATAGTTTTGAAGAAAAGGAATACCAAACGGAATGAAACCTTCGCGGTGATCTTTCTTGGACCGAAAGCAATCCAGAAGACTTGGAGTAGAAGTCTGGAACGCCACGAGGCGGCCATGAGGCAGGAGGGCGCGCCTAAGGGGTAGGCACGCCCCCCACCCTCGTGGGCCCCTCGTAGCTCCACCGACGTACTTCTTTCGCCTATATATACTCTTATACCCTAGAAACATCAGGGGGAGCCACGAAACCACTTTTCCACCGCCGCAACCTTCTGTACCCGTGAGATCCCATCTTGGAGCCTTTTTCGGCGATCTGCCGGAGAGGGAATAGATCACGGAGGGCTTCTACATCAACACCATTGCCTCTCCGATGAAGCGTGAGTAGTTTACCACAGACCTTCGGTTCCATAGTTATTAGCTAGATGGCTTCTTCTCTCTCTTTGATTCTCAATACAAAGTTCTCCTCGATGTTCTTGGAGATCTATTCGATGTAATACTCTTTTGCGGTGTGTTTGCCGAGATCCGATGAATTGTGGATTTATGAACAAGTTTATCTATGAATATTATTTGGTTCTTCTCTGAATTCTTATATGCATGATTTGATATCTTTGTAAGTCTCTTCGAATTATCGGTTTGGTTTGGCCTACTAGATTGATCTTTCTTGCAATGAGAGAAGTGCTTTGCTTTGGGTTCAATCTTGCGGTGTCCTTTCCCAGTGACAGTAGGGGCAGCAAGGCACATATTGTATTGTTGCCATCGAGGATAAAAAGATGGGGTTTATATCATATTGCTTGAGTTTATCCCTCTACATCATCTCATCTTGCTTAATGTGTTACTCCGTTCTTATGAACTTAATACTGTGGATGCATGCTGGATAGCGGTTGATGTGTGGAGTAATAGTAGTAGATGCAGAATCGTTTCGGTCTACTTGACACGGACGTGATGCCTATATTCATGATCATTGCCTTAGATATCTTCATAACTATGCGATTTCTATCAATTACTCGGCAGTAATTTGTTCACCCACCGCAATACATGCTATCTTGAGAGAAGCCACTAGTGAAACCTATGGCCCCCGGGTCTCTTTCCTATTATATTGCATCTCTTTTATTTACATCGCATCTTGTTTAATATTTTTCAATCTTTACTTTCCAATCTATACAACAAAAATACCAAAAATATTTAATTTACTATCTTTATTAGATCTCACTTTTGCGAGTGACCGTGAAGGGATTGACAAACCCTTTATTGCATTGGTTGCAAGGTTCTTGATTGTTTGTGCAGGTACTAGGTGACTTGTGTGTTGTCTCCTACTGGATTGATACCTTAGTTCTCAAAAACTGAGGGAAATACTTACGCTGCTTTGTTGCATCACCCTTTCCTCTTCAAGGGAAAACCAACGCATGCTCAAGAGGTTGCTGGAGCCTGCCAGTTTAGAATTGGTTGGTCGGTCCACTGGGTTGTATGGTCGAGGATGTCTGGTCAAACCCGCTTTGTCGGCACTCTTGTCCACCCGATTGTTGGACGTTGTTGGGGCTACCCCGTTAGTGTTGTGTGTTGTTTTTTCTTCTTTTGGTCGTCCGACGCTTTCGGTCTTAGGGTAGAGCCTTTGTTCGGTGGTTGGAAATTTTAGATCTAAGTATATCAACCAAGGGGGTGAATGGAAGATTTAAATTTCTTTCGAAAATTCAAAACTCTCAGCACAACACGGCGGAAAAAAACTATCAGAATAGTTCAATCAAAGGGAATCTACTGAAAGATAAGATAGCGAGAAATAAGAAGGTAGGATATTGCAAGATATTCATTAGAACAAAACTAAGAAGAATAACAATGTAACGGTAAAAGAATATCAGGCGGACAGATAACACAGACAGTCTTCAGCATAGTAAGAGATAACATGAAACAAAACATGGTCTCAACGCATATAGAATTGCACGAGGAGAATGAATAGTCAAAGTCTTGAAGAGTAATTCACGAGGGATAACTTAACCAAAAGTAAATTACTGAAAGTAATGTAGAATGAGAAAGAACAAGTAGTGCTTGATGGCGACAGAGTATTTGGTAGACCATTTCACTCTTCTGCAAAAGAGTTATGTCCGCTTGGAGGGACTTGTGATTGAACACAAGATCAAACCTCTCCCCGCCCTATTCTCCTCAATGAGAAGTTCCTTGAATCTTAGTTGATTTTACTTGTGGTAGATTCTTCTAAGCAATATCCAAACCATCAATAGACTTTGTTTTCTGTGACCACAATTACTCTTAGTCATGCTAAACTGGCGCCTAACCGTCTAGAGAGTATGCAATTATCAAGAGTAATAACTCAAGAACACTCAACTTACATCTACGTGATGTCGAACTACTATCTAAATTTTGGCTCTGGGTTCTCTCTCAGAGGAATTCGCTCAACTCTTAGAGAGGGGTGCTCAGACAAACTTGACAAATCAAGCATAGCAGCCAGCAGGTAACGGTTGGAGCGGCGCGTCTATTTATAGCCAGAACAATGCCAAGGGTGAAATGGCCAATAGGGGCCTGTGGCCAAACCAATGACCAACCGACACCTTTCCAACAGTCAGATTTCAAACTCACGCGGCAACTTTACTTGAGAAACAAGCCAAGCTGACCCCACTGCTTGAGCATTTCTCCCAAAGCCCATAAGAATTTTGTGTCAACTCACTTGTGATATATCTCGGTTAAGCATCAACATAGATAAAAGTCTCGAAACACTTAAACCCCTCTTAATAGTACGGTGGTCCTATGACTCAAATGAATAAGATAAAACTACGAAAAAGAACTACTTCTTCACGCGGTATTCGTTCTTCTTCGTTGCATTCAAATCTCTCGGACCGCACTTCATAGAAATTGTTTCAACTCAACAATATTTTAGGGGGTCAACTTCGATGACAATCACTATGGTAGTAAACTCCTCGATAGCTTTAGCATACTCCTTTGCTATGCAGAAAATCATCGCAGAAGTTTATAACAAACTTCTAGGAACTCCACGGACCATATCTCTCCGTGTGCACTAGCAAATGCATTAGTCCCTCAATGTTTTTCGTACAATCTCCAAAAGACTCAAGGGGCACTATATTGCACCAACAATCTCTCCCTTTTCGGGATGATTATTTACAAAACAGTTAAGCATGAGAGAGTAGATATTTAATCTAACCGGTAATGTGCGGAATGTAAATAACTCGAAGATATAAAATAAGCCCCCCCCCCTAAATGTATGTAGTATAGAAAGTTTTGCTCTTAGATAACCTGCATATTTAGGATAAAGTAATGGAGATATATTTTGATATTATCGTGAGAAATGGATTGCACTGATGAATAATACGAAGAATAATTGAGTGCATCCCTAGTGAACTCTGAGAATAATTCCACCTGCAAAATAGTCTTGAGGAATAATATTGTAGGAGGGTTATTAACATTACAACCCATCACAGAGTTTCACGAGAGTTTTACAACACAATAAGAATCAAATAGAACACCAAGTGTTGTAAACTCAAGAAATGAAACACCATGGCAAAAAGACCAGGATCTGATAACTCTTGATGTCTTCTCCCCTTTTGTCAACAAGTGTCAAAAACGTAGAGCATGATGCAGTCTACGCACCCAAAGAAGACGACACGATGATCTGGGACCGCTTAGTGAAGATGATGCTTGAGAATCATCCGTGGTGTATCCAGCGGAAGTCACTTTGGAGGGATAACCTTCATCAGTATTGACAACATTCCCTTCAACTTATTTTCCTTCGGGAATGACTGGGTCAGTTGGGCCATCAGGGTTGTCCCGGTAAGGATTTTCTTTGTATTCCTTGAACTGCAGTGAGCTGGATTCAGATTCTTCGATCACATCACCCCCATCGAGAAAAATCAGATCAATAGTTGTTGATTTTATTGGAAGAGGAGTAACTCTTTTATTGCGATCATTCTCAAAAGCATCAACGTGATCATATTTCTTCAGGATGGCAACCTTCTTGAGTTGATCTTACGTGTAGAATTTCCTGAGAATTTTCCAGTAACGACGCTTGTCTTCCTTCACAGTGAGATGAATTTTCCTAGCCGTGTTTGCAACATGATTAATTTCGGAGGCAAAGTGTTCTTTCTCTTTTTTGTCTTGGCGTTGATGTTTGTCAAGCAGTTGTTGGGTTAGAGACATCATAGAGCAAAGGATTTTCAAGATTGGTGAGCACTAGATTCTTCTCAATGATGCTGAGAGATTTGCCCTTATCATTGTCTTTTAGAACCTTCACTGTGTCACACATAGGTGATGGAAATATGCCCTAGAGGCAATAATAAAATGGTTATTATTATATTCCCTAAATCATGATAAAGGTTTATTATTCATGCTAGAATTGTATTGATCGGAAACTTAGATACATGTGTGAATACATAAACAAATACCGTGTCCCTAGTAAGCCTCTACTAGACTAGCTCGTTGATCAACGATGGTTAAGGTTTCCTAACCATAGACATGTGTTGTCATTTGATAACGGGATCACATCATTAGGAGAATGATGTGATGGACAAGACCCATCTGTTAGCTTAGCATAATGATCGTTTAGTTTATTGCTATTGCTTTCTTCATGTCAAATACGTATTCCTTCGACTATGAGATTATGCAACTCCCGGATACCGGAGGAATACCTTGTGTGCTATGAAACGTTACAATGTAACTGGGTGATCATAAATATGCTCTACAGGTATCTCCAAAGGTGTTTGTTGAGTTGGCATAGATCGAGATTATGATTTGTCACTCCGAGTATCGGAGAGGTATCTCTGGGCCCTTCTCGGTAATACACATCATAAGCTTGCAAGCAAATGACTAAGGAGTTAGTTATGAGGTGATGTATTACGGAACGAGTAAAGAGACTTGTCGGTAACAAGATTGAACTAGGTATGAAGATACCGACGATCGAATCTTGGGCAAGTAACATACCAATGGACAAAGGGAATTACGTATGTTGTCATAACGATTCGATCGATAAAGATCTTCGTAGAATATGTAGGAGACAATATGGGCATCCAGGTTCCGCTATTGGTTATTGACGGAAGACGTGTCTCGAATATGTCTACATAGTTCTCGAAGCCGTAGGGTCCGCACGCTTAATGTTCGATGACGATATAGTATTATATGAGTTATGTGATTTGGTGACCGAATGTTGTTCGGAGTCCCGGATGAGAGCACGGACATGACGAGGATTATCGAAATGGTCAAGAGGTAAAGATTGATATATATATATATATATGTGTGTGTGTGTGTGTGTGTGTGTGTGTGTGTGTGTGTGTGTGTGAAGATGGTATTCGGACACCGGAAGTGTTTCCGAGGGTACCAGGTACTTATCGGGTCACCGGAAGGAGTTTCGGGCACCCCGGCAATGCTATGGGCCTTTATGGGTCAAGTGAGGGAACACGCCAGCCCATAAGGGGTTGGTGCGCCCCTATAGAGGCCGGCCCTATGAGGAGGAGAAGGAAAGAGGGGAGGGAAAGGAAAGTGTAGAGTAGGACTCCCCCTTCCTTCCCTCTCCCCCCCCCCACTCTTTCCTTCCCCCTTGTTGATACAAGGAAAGGGGGCGCAGGGCAAGGCAGGGGCTGGCGGCCAAGCCCTAGGGCACGCCTGGCTGCCTCCCCTCCCCTCCTACCTATATATATGTGGGGAGGGGGTGCCACACAAGGACACAACATTGTCTTAGCCGTGTGCGGCGCCCCCGTCTACCGTTTACTCCCTCGGTCATATTTTCGTAGTGCTTAGGCGAAGCCCTGCGGAGATCGCATCACCATCACCGTCACCATGCCTTCGTGCTGCCGGAACTCATCTACTACTTCGCCCGTCTTGCTGGACCAAGAAGGCGAGGACGTCACTTAGCTGAACGTGTGCTGAACGCGGAGGTGTCGTACGTTCGGTACTTGATCGGTTGGATCGCGAAGAAGTTCGACTACATCAACCCGTTGTCTAACGCTTCCGCTTACGGTCTATGAGGGTACATAGACACACTCTCCCCCTCATCGCTATGCATCCCCATGGATAGATCATTGTGTGTGCGTAGATTTTTTTCCCTGCAACCTTTCCCAATAGTGGCATCAAAGCCAGGTCTATGCGTAGATGATATGCACGAGTAGAACACAAAGAGTTGTGGGTGGTGATAGTCATACTGCTTACCACCAACTTCTTATTTTGATTCGGCGGTATTGTGAGATGAAGCGGCCCGGACCAACCTTACATGTCCACGCGCATGTGACCGGTTCCACCGACTGACATGCAACTTGTTTTGCATAAAAGGTGGCTGGCGGGTGTCTGTTTCTCCTACTTTAGTTGAATCGAATTTGACTACGGCCGGTCCGTGAAGAAGGTTAAAACAGCAAACTTGATAAATCACCGTTGTGGTTTTTGTCGTAGGTAAGAATGGTTCTTGCTAGAAGCCCGTAGCAGCCACGTAAACTTGCAACAACAAAGTAGAGGACGTCTAACTTGTTTTTGCAGGGCATGTTGTGATGTGATATGGTCAAGACATGATGTGATATATGTTATTGTATGATATGATCATGTTTTGTAAATTATCGGCAACCGGCGGGAGCCTTAGGGTTGTCTCTTTATTGTATGAAATACAAGCGCCATGTAATTGCTTTACTTTATCACAATGCGTTAGCGATAGTTGTAGAAGCAATAGTTGGCATGACAACCTCAACACAACGACGCTACGATGGAGATCAAGGTGTCGAGCCGGTGAAGATGGAAATCATGACGATGCTTTGGAGATAGAGATCAAAAGCACAAGATGATGATGGCCATATGATGTCACATATTTTGATTGCATGTGATGTTTATCCTTTATGCATCTTATTTTGCTTAGAACGGTGGTAGCATTATAAGATGATCCCTTCACTTAATTTCAAGATAAAAGTGTTCTCCCTGAGTATGCACCGTTGCTACAGTTCGTTGTTTCGAGACACTACATGATGATCGGGTGTGATAGACTCTACGTTCACACACAACGGGTGTAAGACAGTTTTGCACATGCAGAATACTTGGGTTAAACTTGACGAGCCTAGCATGTACAGACATGGTCTCGGAACACTGGAGACCGAAAGGTCGAACATGAGTCATATAGTAGATATGATCAATATAGAGATGTTCACCATTGATGACTACCCCATCTCACGTGATGATCAAAGATGGGTTAGTTGATTTGGATCATGTATCACTTAGATAAACCTGAGGGATGTTTATTTAAGTGGGACTCCATTAGTAATTTGATTAATTGAACTTAATTTATCATGAACTTAGTCTTGATAGTTTTGCATATCTATGTTGTAGATCAATAGCTCGCGATATAGCTCCGATATATTTTTGATATGTTCCTAGAGAAAACTAAGTAGAAAGATTATAGTAGCAATGATGTGGACTGGGTCCGCGATCTGAGGATTATCCTAATTGTTGCACAAAAGAATTATGTCCTTGATGCACCGCTAGGTGACAAACCTGTTGCAGGAGCAGATGCAGACATTATGAACGTTTTGCAAGCTCGATATGATAAATACTTGATATTTTAGCGCGCCATGCTTTACGGCTTAGAATCGGGACTTCAAAAAACGTTTCGAATGCCACGGAGCATATGAGATGTTTCAAGAGCTGAAAATTGGTATTTCAGATTCATGCCCATGTCACGAGGAATGAGACCTCTGACAAGTACTTTGCCTACAAGATGGAGGAGAATAGCTCAGCCAGTGAGCATGTACTCAGAATGTCTGGGTACTACAATCGCTTGAATCAAGTGGGAGTTAATCTTCCAGATAAGATAGTGATTGACAGAGTTCTTTAGTCACTATCACCAAGCTACTAGAACTTCGTGATGAACTATAATATGCAAGAGATGAAAAAAAACAATTCCCAAGCTCTTCGCGATGCTGAAATCGGCGAAGGTAGAAATCAAGAAAGAGCATCAAGTGTTGATGGTTAACAAGACCACTAGTTTCAAGAAAAAGGGCGAGGGAAAGAAAGGGAACTTCAAGAAGAATGGCAAGCAAGTTGCCACTCCCATGAAGAAGCCCAAAGCTGGACCCAAGCCTAAAACTGAGTGCTTCTACTGCGAAGGAAATAGTCACTGGAAGGGGAACTGCCCCAAATACTTGGTGGGTAAGAAGGCTGGCAAAGTGAACAAAGGTATATTTGATATACATGTTATTGATGTGTATTTTACTAGTGTTCGTAGTAACCCCTAGGTATTTGATACTGGTTTAGTTGCTAAGATTAGTAACTCGAAACAGGAGTTGCAGAGACTAGTTAAAAGCGAGGTGACTATGTGTGTTGGAAATGATTCCAAGGTTGATATGATCACCATCGTACACTCCCTCTACCTTCGGGATTAGTGTTGAACCTAAATAAATGTTATTTCATGTTTGCGTTGATCATGAATATGATTAGATCATGTTTATTGCAATACGTTTATTCATTTAAGTGAGAGAATAAATGTTGTTCTGTTTACATGAATAAAACCTTCTATGGTCATACACCCAATGTGAATGGTTTATTGAATCTCGATCGTAGTGATAGACATATTCATAATATTGATGCCAAAAGATGCAAAGTTGATAATGATAGTGCAACATACTTGTGGCACTGCCGTTCAGGTCATATTGGTGTAAAGTGTATGAAGAAACTCCATGCAGATGGACTTTTTGAATCACTTGATTATGAATCATTTGATACTTGCGAACCATGCCTCATGGGCAAGATTACTAAAACTCTGTTCTTCGGAACAATGGAGCGAGCTAATGACTTATTGGAATTAATACATACAGATGTATGCGTTCTGATGAGTGCTGAAGCACGCGGCGGGTATCGTTATTTTATGACCTTCACAGATGATTTGAGTAGGTATGGGTATATCTACTTGATAAAACACAAGTCTGAAACATTTGAAAAGTTCAAAGAATTTCAGAGTGAAGTGGAGAATCATCGTAACAAGAAAATAAAGTTCCTACGATCTGATTGTGGAGGCGAATATTGGAGTTACGAGTTTGGCCTTCATTTAAAACAATGTGGAATTGTTTCACAACTCACGCCACCTGGAACACCACAGCGTAATGTTGTATCCGAACGTCGTAACCGTACTTTATTGGATATGGTGCGTTCTATGATGTCTCTTACCGATTTACCACTATTGTTTTGGGGTTATGCATTAGAGACAGCCGCATTCACGTTAAATAGGGTACCATCTAAATCCGTTGAGACGACACCGTATGAACTATCAAGAAACCTAAGCTGTCATTTCTTAAAGTTTGGGGTTACGACACTTATGTCAAAAGGCTTCAGCCTGCTAAGCTTGAACCCAAATCGGAGAAGTGCGTCTTCATAGGGTACCCTAAGGAAACAATTGGGTACACCTTCTACCACAGATCCGAAGACAAGATCTTTGTTGCCAAGAATGGAACATTTCTAGAGAAGGAGTTTCTCTCGAAAAAGGTGAGTGGGAGGAAAGTAGAACTTGATGAGGTAATTGTACCTTCTCACAATTTGGAAAGTAGTACATCAGAGAAATATGTTCCCGTGATGCCTACACCAATTAGAGAGGAAGCTAATGATGATGATCATGAAACTTCAGATCAAGTTACTACTGGACCTCATAGGTCGAACAGAGCATGTTCCGCACCAGAGTGGTATGGTAATCCTGTCCTGGAAGTCATGTTACTAGACCATGGTGAACCTATGAACTATGAAGAAGCTATGACGAGCCCATATTCCGACAGATGGCTTGAGGCCATGAAATCTGAGATAGGATCCATGTATGAGAACAAAGTGTGGACTTTGGTGGACTTGCCTGATGATCGGCAAGCCATTGAGAATAAATGGATCTTCAAGAAGAAGACAGACGCTGATGGTAATGTCACCATCTACAAAGCTCGACTTGTCGCGAAAGGTTTTCGACAAGTTCAAGGGGTTTACTATGATGAGACCTTCTCACCCGTAGTGATGCTTAAGTCATTCTGAATCATGTTAGAAATTGCCGCATTTTATAATTATGAAATTTGGCAAATGGAAGTCAAAACTGCATTCCTTAATGGATTTCTTAAAGAAGAGTTGTATATGATGCAACCAGAAGGTTTTGTCGATCCTGAAGGTGCTAGCAAAGTGTGCAAGCTCCAGGTATCCATCTATGGACTGGTGCAAGCATCTCGGAGTTGGAATATACACTTTGATGAGGTGATCAAAGCATATGGTTTTATACAGACTTATGATGACGCGTGTATTTACAAGAAAGTGAGTGGGAGCTCTGTAGCATTTCTGATATTATATGTGGATGACATATTATTGATTGGAAATTATATAGAATTTCTAGATAGCATAAAAGGATACTTGAATAAGATTTTTTCAATGAAAGACCTTAGTGAAGCTGCTTATATATTGGGCATCAAGATCTATAGGGATAGATCGAGACGCTTAATAGACGTTCACAAAGCACATACCTTGATAAGTTTCGAAGAAGTTCAAAAATGGATCAGTGAAAGAAAGGATTCTTGCCTGTGTTACAAGGTGTGAAGTTGAGTAAGACTCAAAGCCCGATCACGGCAGAAGATATAGAGAGAATGAAAGTCATTCCCTATGCCTCGGCCATAGGTTCTATAAAGTATTCCATGTTGTGTACCAGACATGTTGTGTGCCTTGCCATGAGTTTGGCAAGGGGGTACAATAGTGATCCAGGAGTGGACCACTGGCCAGCGGTCAAAATTATCCTTAGGTACCTGAAAAGGACTAAGGAAATGTTTCTCGATTATGGAGGTGATAAAGAGTTCGTCGTAAAGGGTTACATCGATGCAAGCTTTAACACCAAACCAGATGACTCTGAGTCTCAATCTGGATATGTATTGAACGTGGGAGCAATTAGCTAGAGTAGCTCCATGCAGAGCATTGTGGACATAGAAATTTGCAAAATACATACAGATTATTGACTCTAGTAAACTCTTTGGGTGTTGGTCACATAGCAATGCGAACTATGGGTGTTAATCACATGGCAATGTGAACTAGATTATTGACTCTAGTGCAAGTGGGAGACTGATGGAAATATGCCCTAGAGGCAATAATAAAATGGTTATTATTCTTTTTCCAAAATCATGATAAAGGTTTATTATTCATGCTAGAATTGTATTGATCGGAAACTTAGATACATGTGTGAATACATAAACAAATACCTTGTCGCTACTAAGCCTCTACTAGACTAGCTTGTTGATCAAAGATGGTTAAGGTTTCCTAACCATATACATGTGTTGCCATTTGATAACGGGATCACATCATTAGGAGAATGATGTGATGGACAAGACCCATCCGTTAGCTTAGCATAATGATTGTTCAATTTATTGCTATTACTTTCTTCATGTCAAATACATATTCCTTCGACTATGAGATTATGCAACTCCCGGATACCGTAGGAATACCTTGTGTGCTATCAAACATCACAACGTAACTGGGTGATCATAAAGATGCTCTACAGGTGTCTCCGGAGGTGTTTGTTGAGTTGGCATAGATCGAGATTAGGATTTGTCACTCCAAGTATCGGAGAGGTATCTCTGGGCCCTTCTCGGTAATACACAACATAAGCTTGCAAGCAAATGACTAAGGAGTTAGTTACGGGATGATGTATTACGGAACGAGTAAACAGACTTGCCGGTAATGAGATTGAACTAGGTATGAAGATACCAACGATCGAATCTCGGGCAAGTAACATACCGATGGACAAAGGGAATTATGTATGTTGTCATAACGGTTCGACCGATAAAGATCTTCGTAGAATATGTAGGAGCCAATATGGACATCCAAGTTCCGCTATTGGTTATTGACCGGAGAGGTGTCTCGGTCATGTCTAGATAGTTCTCGAACCCGTAGGGTCCACACGCTTAACGTTCGTTGACGATATAGTGTTATATGAGTTATGTGATCTGGTGACCGAATGTTGTTCGGAGTCCCGGATGAGATCACAGACATGACGACGAGTCTCGAAATGGTCGAGAGGTAAGATTCATATGTAGGACGATGGTATTCGTACACCGAAAGTGTTTCGGAGGGTACCGGGTACTTATCGGGTCACCGGAAGGAGTTTCGGGCACCCCGGCAATGCTATGGGCCTTATGGGCCAAGTGAGGGAACACACCAGTCCACAAGGGGCTGGTGCGCCCCAAAATTGGGTTATCAATTTTTGTGCTGTTATTCCTTCCTAGCACTCATTTTCAAAATTTTCTCCTGAGTTTGCTGGATGACTCTGAGAATTTTTGTCATTTTCAACCTTTCAAAACCTTGCTTGCTGGATGACTCTGAGAATTTTTGTCATTTTCAACCTTTCAAAACCTTGCTCATGTCTTTGTCAGTGAGCAAGACCTCATTTGCATCAGCTCAAACCCTCTCAAACCCTAATTCTAATTTTTTTTGGAATTTGAATGTGGCCTTTGTGATTACAAAGGAGCCATCATTTTCCTTGATCTGTTGATCATCCCATCTGTTCCCAGAGACCCTCCTATTCTCCTAATCCTTGGATATGCAAAAAATATTGCCAAGTCCCATGCAATATTTTTGAATTATGATTTATTCCTTTTCTTGCCTTTCTGAGGAATAAAATCCAAAGGCATAGTTAACAAACTCATAAATCCATGAGAATTGGTGGAGTTGATATCTATGCCTAATCCAAACTCTCGCAAAGATATTGGCCATAATTAAATATGGAAAATTGCCTTTTCCTATTTAATACCAATATTGCATTTCTGCCATTTTCCAAAGGAACTACTTTTTTATAGCAGGGAAAATTCTCACATAAATTGTGGAGCTTGTCCTTGCTATATAATCACTAGTGCCATTCTTATATCATGATCCTCAGTTCAAAATTTTGGCACATGATCCAATGCAAGTTTCTGCCTTCTCTGAAATTTTGCAAAGGAAGTGCTTTATTCCTAGTTCCAATTGAGCTGAAATTTGGCAAGGTGATTAACCTTGATAAATCACCTATGAATACCAAATATGAGCTCAATCCATTCATCCTAGCTCCCTGTGCAATTTGTCAAAGTTTCTGACCAAACTGCAACTTTGTGAAAGAAGTACCCTCATAGAGTTTCCAAATGTGATGAAACTTTTCCATATTTGCAAGTATCTCAAATCATTAGCCTCCACCTAAATTCAGTTCATTTCATTGAACTATGTGAGCACAGGAGCAATTCTTTGATTCTGTCCAAATTTCCAGTTTGTGAAGCAAGTATATTTTATCTTGCTCCATTATGGCTGAAAATATTTCTAAGCCTTCTCCTATCCATATAACCTATCTCCAAGAAATTTTGGCTCATTTCATGTAGCCAATATTCTCCTGGAATTTTTCCAAAGTTTCTGGTCAGATCTGATGCTTGTGAAACAAGTACCAATTTGGCAAGTCCATTTGGTATTATGTTTTTGAAGCATCTACATCTGACCAAATAAGGAAGCTTTGCCAAGTTTTAGCCTAATCCAACACTCCTAGTCAGTGCTTCTTCATCATTTGCTTTCTGGGTTAGATTTGGCATTTGAACTGCAGCTATGCTAAATCCTTGCCCAAATCCCTTCCAAATTCCCAGGACCGTAGTACTTCCTACCCTAAACCTCCTAGACATCCATTTTGCCACTTAGCCTCTCTGGTTTAGTCTCTAGGATGTGGCCAAGTTTGCAACCGCAAACTTGTCGAGCTTGGTTCCCTCTGCGCTCTACACCTTTGCTCGTGCCATCACATCCTTCTTAATGAGCTTTGGAAGAACTACGCTGTAGACAAGGTTTGGACCTTAGTTGACGACTAGAGAGCGCAATGTCGGTGGTGACCACGGGGCTATGCAGGCCAAATCGGTGGTCTAGCCACTGTTCTCGTCGGCACCCCTACCCCGGCTGGTTCTGGCTTGTCTTAACTTGTCAAACAGCTCAGCTTCGTCGTCTCCGTGTGCCTGGAAAGCTTGCCCCCTCCGTTTGCTTCCTCAACGAGCCGTCGCCGTCGCCGAACTGTTCCTGTCCGTAAGCTCGTCGTCGTTCCTTCGCCTCTGTCCGCTTCCCCCTCTTGTCCCCGAGCTCGGCTCGTCTCCGTGACATCCTAGCACTTGTCCGCGTCCCCCTCGTCGCCTTGCCGCCGCACCCCGTGAGCTTTGGCCGTGCGTGCGCGTCGCCGGCGCACGGCCACGTCGCATGCCGCGTGTCGCCTCGCCCCTCCCTCTAGAGCCCGCCCCCGCGGCTATGAGTAGCCCCCGAGCCCCTCATAGTCCACAAGCGCCCCCCCCCCCCCCCCTCCCCCGAACCTCTAACTCGAGCTCGAGGAGCTCTCTGACCCCTCCCCATTGCCATGGCCGCCGCCTCGGGTTCCTCTTGATTCCCAGCACCCTAGCACCCCCAATCCCCGTGCGCACCCTGTATGGATGCGCCGCACTCCGGCGAGCCTCCCCGTAGCCTCAGCCCCTCCGTGCCCCCACCGTAGCTCCATTTTCTCCGGCGACCGAAGCCCCTCCCCGCCGCGACCTCGACTGCTCCTTCTCTAGCGCTACTCGCCGGTAACTGAGACCACCCCGAGTTGCGCCTCGTCCTCCTGAGCTCGTGGGTAGGTCGCCCGTCGCCTGCCGTGACCGGACGCGCCGGCGAGCGCCGTCGAGGCGGCCGTCGCCCTCTGTCCCTCGCGCCCCGAGCGGGAGGAAGAAGAAGGGAGCTGACCGGGCCAGGCGGGCCCCGCGTCGTTTCCCCAACCCCACCTGGCAGCGACCCAGTCGGCCGGCCCCGCCGCTGCCGCGTTGACCGGTCCTGCCAACTATGATATCCCAGCCAGGAACTCGTTTCCCCGAAACGTAAGCGCATTTCCGAAAATGCACGTCCCTTAAACGAAAGGGTATTCATTCCTCTTCCGGCTATAGTGCGCTTTCCTCTATGGAAAGCGTATTTCTAAGAAAGGCGCGTTCAGTTTTTCCTCCAGGGGCCTGTTTGCTGAAAAACTTTCACCGATAGGTCCCTGAACTTCAAACCTTCGTATCTCGACAACCGTAACTCCGATTGAGGTGAAACCAACGCTCACGTCTTCGTCTCGTCGAACTCTTTCCATTGGTATCATTTTCATTATGTTTTCACACAGTGAAAATGACCACTTTGCCCTTGCCCGTAAACAGCCCCCTCCGAGAGAGAACTGTTTCCGGCAAATCTTTCCGCGATCGTTCCACACTTTCTCCGGAGTAATCCTCGACCCCCAGGCAAGCCAACCTCTTATCATGAGCCCCAAACTTGCACGTTGACTTTGCTTGCACCTCGCGTGTGTGCTTAGTTGCAGTAGTTTCTTGTCTGTTTCGTCTGCTATTATTTCAGTCGTGCTAAATAGCTTTGTTATCTGCCTTGCATGCTTGAATTTTCATTAAATAAATTGCCATGCTAGTCTAATGTTGTTACTGATAATATCATGCCTCTGTTTAGTTTCATGTTAGTACTATCGTTGTTATGTTGCACTGATATGATTGCTAGTACTTGGTATTGCCATCTTTCATAGGATATCACAGGTACTTGAAATGCTTGATGTTTTGTTACTGCATTGGTAGGTTGCATGTTAGTTGTTGCATTCCTGTTAATAATGCTTGCATGATGATTGATGATGGGGAAGTTAATAATATGACTTAATAACAAACCTCCTCCGTCATCACTGGGATATCATAGTGCCACTCCAATCGAGCTTTCTCTAGTGCAACCACGCTTACCTAATGGGAAGGTCCTAGCTGGGTCTATTGTCATGCCTCTCGCCGGTGCCTCCCGCGAGGGAAGGTTATAGGCACGCGCTACCCTGATCAGGTAGGCAGCCATAACCTTGTGTGCTCGTTTTTGTTTTTATGGTACCTTGTCCCCGTCTGGGACCGTTTTGCCACGACGGTGGCCGTTGGTGTCTTTGGTAGACACGGGGCCACCCAGGACTGAACCCCAAGGGGGTGTTGGTCGGAGTGGCCGGGAGAGCGTCATGGTAGTAGCTCGGTTTTGTCGGAACGCCGTGTCCGCACGTATGGGAGTGCGAGGCCATGGGTTTTGTGGTGTGGGTACAGTGCGCTACCTCTGCAGAGTGTATTCAATCTATCGATCGCCGCGTCCTCGGTCATGGGCAAAAGTTCGTAGTAGGTCACACTATCCGGTCTCAGTAGAAATGGAGGATAAACCTTAAATAACTAAGTGGATGAATAATGTGAAATAATGTGATGACTTGGACTGTGAGACAGTCGTGAGTAATCACGATGATGAGTTGGTATGATCACAAGACAAGGTCTCCGTGAGTATTGAACCAAGTGTGGTTCCGTTGGTGATCCGTGCATGATCATCGCTTGGTTGCGAGGAAACCCACTAGTAAGAGAGTCCGAGGGACTCGGTGAACATTTTGTTTGCATTGCATGAGTAGTAAGTCGTTATTTGCATTTAAAGAACTATGGTAGAATAGTAGATGATTGCATAAAGTTAACATGTTATGTTTGCATCGGATATGACTGGTAGTTTATTTTCAGCATAGTTTCATGATGCCATGCCATGCTTTGACTGAATTTATGCCATGCTTTGGTATGCCATGTTTTGATATGTTATGCTTTGCCGTAGCCATGTTAGAAGTAAGTTTGATATGCCATTGCCATGCTTAGTTTCTGCTAAGAGGTAGGTTGTTTCATACGCTTGGTTCTTGCGTTGTCATCTGTTTGTTTGGATGCTATGTTTTTGGTTGTCTTGCCAGTTTCATACGCTTGGTTCTTGCGTGTCATGCCAGTTTTGTAGGTCGTACCGAATTGTTCGCTTGATCCGTCGTGCTAGGCCGTAATCTTGCCAGTCCTGTGAGTTGTGGAGCCCAGCCTAGATGAGATGCTGCCAAACCAAGACTTCCGCCGCCATTTAAATAGACTTCCGCTGCCATCCGTATAGCCTTAGGGCTATGCCAGATAATAGTATTCATCCATGATGTAATCATATACGCATGTATTTGATGAATATTATTGTACCTGGAATGTTGTATCATGGGCCTGTCGTGCGTCAGGCGTAATCCTGGGCTGACGTGCGAAGGCCCCCTGCTCCATGCGGATCGGGGTGCCACAGGGCTTGGTATCAGAGCAGCCAGGCTGGCATAGGTTATCCTAGCATTAGATCACCGCTACCATCAACCCGTAGGATTTGACCCATCCCCGGCATCCGGCATGGCCACTATTAATCAACAGGTGGCGCAGTCGGGACCGACACGTCCTCACCCTGCTGTCCCCGCCTAGTTATCCATGGATAGAATAGCAACCCAATCCTTTCTTGTCGGACACACTGCTTTCCCTTCGCCATTAAGGGAAAGGGGCCACACCATGCGAGCATGTCTCGCATAGCTGCCTATAAAAGCCCCCTTTCCGCTCATCGTATCGCTTACCCCTCAGTCAGCCATGTCCCTGCAAAGAAGCCTAGCTAGCAACACTCCAGCCATGGCTAGCACCTTCAAAGCTCCCAAGTTTCACAGTCGCACCCTTGCCGTCAACCACCCTGGCTTTCCACCCCTTCTTACCGAGATGCTCACCAAAGCCTTTGGCTGCAAGGCTAGCCCCGATTACCTGGTGTTCCAGTCGACACCCGTCCCTCACCTTCACCGCTATGATGCTAGAGTGCACATCGTCCCAGGTCCCGCAGTAGATGGCCAGCCTTTGTTTTTTCAGGGTAGAGCCATGCCTACCACTGATTTAGCCATTCAGGCCGCTGCTGTGGAAGCTATCCTATACCTCCGAACCAAATTCCCGCAAGTGGCAGGAAGGCGGGAGTTCTACTTTTTCCCCGTTGTGACAGAAGCAGGAATTCAGCCTCCTACCGCTGTTCTGGGAGATGACCCCGCAATCGCTCGCCTGTGTAATATATCACTGCCTAGGGGATGATGATGTCCAAAATACTTGCCGAGCTTAGAACCCTAGACAATGATGCGGTACGAGTTGTCACGGAAGCTTATCGTGAGGCTCGTAAATTCGCACCCCAAGCCGTTCACCCCGCTCCCTCCAAACCAGTGCTACCCTCTCAGCCGGTGTTGTGGCCTCAGCCAAACATCATTACCCTCGACTCCTTCAACAAGGCTCTTTAGCGAATCCACCAGCAGCATTTGCTTGGATCAATTTCAGCCACACCCCCAGCAATCGAACCCCAACCCATAGTGATGCCGGACCATGAAGATGGAGATTGGCTCAGTCTTCGTCCTCCCGGAGAGCCCCAACACGGCCAGTCCTCTGCATGACCTCAGTCACGCAGTGGGATGGTTCTGCGAGTAGGTTAGGCAGTCTGTTTATCCTCGATAGGAGGATAGAACCATGTATCCCAGAATGAGTAGTTTTGTTTAGCGCGTAGAGCGTTCGTGCTTTGTGGTATGCTTGCACTGTTTTGTAACCCGTATGATGTGTTATGCTTGCTTGCTGTTGGTTTCTTTTTGTGTTGTTTTGCTTGTCTCTCTGTCAAGCAGAAATGTTTGGCAGGGTTGGCATTGTGTTTCTAACAAGATTTTAATCAGTACAACACATACACTAAAAACAACATTGACTCGTCGCGAGTCTATAATAAAAATGCGCGCTGGTGTAGGTATATGTATACCAGGATTACATATACCCACTAGCATTAAAACACCTTAGTATGATTTATCTGGTGTGTTTTTCATTGCATGTTTATTGCATCTGTTTGTTTGCTAGTTTAGATTATACTGCATACCGCACGCACACCCGGTTCACCCACGAGTACACTTAGGGAAGTACTCGGGGGAATGCAAAGTCACATATCCCTCTCTATCTGTGCATACCCCGTGTGCCGGATTTCTAAACCCAACGCCTCGAAGAGGCATTTTCATCTGGCCATTTCTCGTCACTCATTCTTTTGCGTTAGCCCCGATTGTGTTTCCGGAGAAACACTGCTAGTTTTATTTCACTCGATCTAGTACAACTCCCCGTTACAAATTTCAACTCCGATTCTACCTCGACACCTACTTTTTCATGGAGCAATCCGCAAAATTTTCCCGTACCATAGTGTGCATCCTGAGCTGGCGCATCCACCTCACCTGCACCTGGACCCACGTGTCAACAGGTGAAACCACTGTTCATTGGGATGCATCCAGCATTTTTCGGGAGTCCGATCTCGAGTGCCCCTAGCCATGGATATAACCCTGTTTTGCTCATATCTCTCTCTGGGTGTACCAACTATCGGTACCCCAACTCGTTGAAATCTGACCGAAGGGTTCAAAATTTACCCCGAGGTTTTCCCCGGAGTACTTATCTTTGCAATTGTGTTGTAACCCTAGGAATCTCGAGGACGAGATTCTTTTTAAGGGGGGAAGGTTTGTAACGGCCCCAAAATTGGGTTATCAATTTTTGTGTTGTTATTCCTTCCTAGCACTCATTTTCAAAAATTTCTCCTGAGTTTGCTGGATGACTCTGAGAAATTTTGTCATTTCCAACCTTTCAAAACCTTGTTCATGTCTTTGTCAGTGGGCAAGACCTCATTTGCATCAGCTCAAACCCTCTCAAACCCTAATTCCAATTTTTTTTTAAATTTGAATGTGGCCTTTGTGATTACAAAGGAGCCATCATTTTCCTTGATCTGTTGATCATCCCATCTGTTCCCAGAGACCCTCCTATTCTCCTAATCCTTGGATATGCAAAAATATTGCCAAGTCCCATGCAATATTTTTGAATTATGATTTATTCCTTTTCTTGCCTTTCTTAGGAATAAAATCCAAAGGCATAGTTAACCAACTCATAAATCCATGAGAATGGGTGGATTTGATATCTATGCCTAATCCAAACTCTGGCAAAGATATTGGCCATAATTAAATATGGAAAATTCCCTTTTCCTATTTAATACCAATATTAATTTTCTGCCATTTTCCAAAGGAACTACTATTTTTATAGCAGGGAAAATTCTCATATAAATTGTGGAACTTGTCCTTGCTATATAATCACTAGTTCCATTCTTATATCGTGATCCTCAGTTCAAAATTTTGGCACATGATCCAATGCAAGTTTCAGCCTTCTCTGAAATTTTGCAAAGGAAGTGCTTTATTCCTAATTCCAATTGAGGTAAAATTTGGCAGGGTGATTAACCTTGATAAATAACCTATGAATACCAAATATGATCTCAATCTATTCATCCTAGCTCCCTGTGCAATTTTTCAAAGTTTCTGACCAGATTGCAACTTTGTGAAGTACCCTCATAGAGTTTCCAAATGGGATGAAACTTTTCCATCTTTCCAAGTATCTCAAAACATTAGCATCCACCTAAATTCAGTTCATTTCATTGAACTATGTGAGCACAGGAGCAATTCTTTGCTTCTGTCCAAATTTCCAGTTTGTGAAGCAAGTATATTTTATCTTGCTCCATTATGGCTGAAAATATTTCTAATCCTTCTCCTATCCATATAACCTATCTCCAAGAAAGTTTGGCTCATTTCATGTAGCTAATATTCTCCTGGAATTTTTCCAAAGTTTCTGGCCAGATCTGATGCTTGTGAAACAAGTACCAATTTGGCAAGTCCATTTGGTATTATGTTTTTGCAGCATCTACATATGACCAAATAAGGAAGCTTTGCCAAGTTTTAGCCTAATCCAACACTCCTAGTGAGTGCTTCTTCATCATTTGCTTTCTGGGTCAGATTTGGCATTTGAACTGGAGCTATGCTAAATCCTTGCCCAAATCCCTTCCAACTTCCCAGGACCGTAGTACTTGCTACCCTAAACCTCCTAGACATCCATTTTTCCACTTAGCCTCTCTGGTTTAGTCTCTAGGATGTGGCCAAGTTTGCAACCGCAAACTTGTCGAGCTTGGTTCCCTCTGCGCTCTACACCTTTGCTTGTGCCATCACCTCCGTCTTAATGAGCTTTGGAAGGACTACGCTGTAGACAAGGTTTGGCCCTTAGTTGACGACTAGAGAGCGCAATGTCAGTGGTGACCACGGGGCTATGCAGGCCAAATCGGTGGTCTAGCCACTGTTCTCGTCGGCACCCCTACTCCGGCTGGTTCTGGCTTGTCTAAACTTGTCAACCAGCTCAGCTTCGTCGTCACCGTGCGGCTGGACAGCTTGCCCCCTCCGTTTGCTTCCTCGACGAGCCGTCGCCGAACTGTTCCTGTCCCTAAGCTCGTCGTCGTTCCTTCGCCTCTATCCGCTTCCCCCTCTTGTCCCCGAGCTCGGCTCGTCTCCGTGACCTCCTGGCACTTGTCCACGTCCCCCTCGTCGCCTTGCCGCTGCTCCCCATGAGCTTTGGCCGTGCGTGCGCATCGCCAGCGCACGGACATGTCGCATGTCGCGTGTCGCCTCGCCCCTCCCTCTAGAGCCCTCCCCCGCGGCTATAAGTAGCCCCCGAGCCCCTCGCAGTCCACATGCCCCCCCGAACCTCTAGCTCGAGCTCGAGGAGCTCTCTGACCCCTCCCCATCGCCATGGCCGCCGCCTCGGGTTCCTCTTGATTCCCAACACCCTAGCACCCCCGAGCCCCGTGCGCACCCTGGATGGATGCGCCGGACTCCTGTGAGCCTCCCCGTAGCCTCAGCCCCTCCGTGCCCCCGCCGTAGCTCCATTTTCTCCGGCGACCGAAGCCCCTCCTCGCCGCGAGCTCGACTGCTCCTTCTCTAGCGCTCCTCGCCGGTAACTGAGACCACCCCGAGTTGCGCCTCGTCCTCCTGAGCTTGTGGGTAGGTCGCCTGTCGCCTGCCGTGACCGGACGCGCCGGCGAGCGCCGTCGAGGCGGCTGTCGCCCTCTGTCCGTCGCGCCCCGAGCGGGAGGAAGAAGAAGGGAGCTGACCTGGCCATGCGGGCCCCGCGCTGTTTCCCCGACCCCACCTAGCAGCGACCCAGTCGCACGGCCCCGCCGCTGCCGCGTTGACCGATCCTGCCAGCGTGGATAAGTGGCAGCGCCCCGCCACGTAGTCGTTTCCCCGCACCGAAAGCGTATTTTCGAAAATGCGCTTCCCTTAACCGAAAGCGTACTCGCTTCCTCTTCGGGCCAGAGTGCACTTTCCTCTCTGGAAAGCGTATTTCTAAGAAAGGCGCGTTCAGTTTTTCCTCCAGGGGCCTGTTTGCTGAAAAACTTTCACCGATAGGTCCCTAAACTTCAAACCTTCGTATCTCGATAACCGTAACTCCGATTGAGGTGAAACCAACGCTCACGTCTTTGTCTCGTCGAACTCTTTCCGTTGGTATCATTTTCATTATGTTTTCACATAGTGAAAATGACCACTTTGCCCTTGCCCGTAAACAGCCCCCTCCGAGAGAGAACTGTTTCCGGCAAATCTTTCCGCGATCGTTCCACACTTTTTCTGGAGTAATCCTCGACCCCCAGGCAAGCCAACCTCTTATCATGAGCCCCAAACTTGCACATTGACTTTGCTTGCACCTCGCGTGTGTGCTTAGTTGCAATAGTTTCTTGTCTGTTTCGTCTGCTATTATTTCAGTCGTGCTAAATACTTTTGTTATCTGCCTTGCATGCTTGAGTTTTCATTAAATAAGTTGCCATGCTAGTTTAATGTTGTTACTGATAATATCATGCCTTTGTTTAGTTTCATGTTAGTAGTATCGTTGTTATGTTGCACTGATATGATTGCTAGTACTTGGTATTGCCATCTTTCATAGGATATCACAGGTACTTGAAATGCTTGATGTTTTGTTACTGCATTGGTAGGTTGCATGTTAGTTGTTGCATTCCTGTTAATAATGCTTGCATGATGATTGATGATGGGGAAGTTAATAATATGACTTAATAACAAACCTCCTCCGTCATCACTGAGTTATCATAGTGCCACTCCAATCGAGCTTTCTCCAGTGCAACCACGCTTACCTGATGGGAAGGTCCTAGCTGGGTCTATTGTCATGCCTCTCGCCGGTGCCTCCCGCGAGGGAAGGTTATGGGCGCGCGCTACCCTGATCAGGTAGGCGGACATAACGTTGTGTGCTCGTTTTTGTTTTTATGGTACCTTGTCCCCGTTTGGGACCGTTTTGCCACGACGGTGGCCGTTGGTGTCTTTGGTAGACACGGGGCCACCCAGGACTGAACCCCAAGGGGGTGTTGGTCGGAGTGGCCGGGAGAGCGTCATGGCAGTAGCTCGGTTTTGTCGGAACGCCGTGTCCGCACGTATGGGAGTGCGAGGCCATGGGTTTTGTGGTGTGGGTACAGTGCGCTACCTCTGCAGAGTGTATTCAATCTATCGATAGCCGCGTCCTCGGTCATGGGCAAAAGTTCGTAGTAGGTCACACTATCCGGTCTCGGTAGAAATGGAGGATAAACCTTAAATAACTAAGTGGATGAATAATGTGATGACTTGGGCTGTGAGACAGTCGTGAGTAATCACGATGACGAGTTGGTATGATCACGAGACAAGGTCTCGGTGAGTATTGAACCAAGTGTGGTTCCGTTGGTGATCCGTGCATGATCATCGCTTGGTTGCGAGGCAACCCACTAGTAAGAGAGTCCGAGGGACTCGGTGCACATTTTGTTTGCATTGCATGAGTAGTAAGTTGTTATTTGCATTTAAAGAGCTATGGTAGAATAGTAGATGATTGCATAAAGTTAACATGTTATGTTTGCATCGGATATGACTGGTAGTTTATTTTCAGCATAGTTTCATGATGCCATGCCATGCTTTGACTGAATTTATGCCATGCTTTGGTATGCCATGTATTGATATGTTATGCTTTGCAGTAGCCATGTTAGAAGTAAGTTTGATATGCCATTGCTATGCTTAGTTTCTGCTATGAGGTAGGTTATTTCATACGCTTGGTTCTTGCGTTGTCATCTGTTTGTTTGGATGCTATGTTTTTGGTTGTCTTGCAAGTACATTCAATGTACTGACCTGGCGTGTCATGCCAGTTTTGTAGGTCGTACCGAATTGTTCGCTTGATCCGTCGTGCTAGGCCGTAATCTTGCCAGTCCTGTGAGTTGTGGAGCCCAGCCTAGATGAGATGCTGCCAAACCAAGACTTCCACTGCCATCCGTATAGCCTTAGGGCTATGCCAGATAATTGTATTCATCCATGATGTAATCATATACACATGTATTTGATGAATATTATTGTACCTGGAATGCTGTATCATGGACCTGCTGTGCGTCAGGCGTAATCCTGGGCTGACGTGCGAAGGCCCCCTGCTCCATGCGGATCGGGGTGCCACACCCTATGAGGAGGAGAAGGAAAGAGGGGAGGGAAATGAAAGTGTGGAGTAGGACTCCCCCTTCCTTCCCTCTCCCCCTCTTTCCTTCCCCCTTGTTGATACAAGGAAATGGGGGCGCAGGGCAAGGCAGGGGCCCTAGGGGCCGGCGACCAAGCCCTAGGGCGCGCCTGGCTGCCTCCCCTCCCCTCCCACCTATATATATGTGGGGAGGGGGCGCCACACAAGGACACAACATTGTCTTAGCCGTGTGCGGCGCCCCCGTCCACCCTTTACTCCCTCGGTCATATTTTCGTAGTGCTTAGGCGAAGCCCTGCGGAGATCGCATCACCATCACCACGCCGTCATGCTGCCGGAACTCATCTACTACTTCGCCTGTCTTGCTGGATCAAGAAGGCGAGGACGTCACCGAACTGAAAGTGTGCTGAACGTGGAGGTGCCGTACGTTCGGTACTTGATCGGTTGGATCGCGAAGAAGTTCGACTACATCAACCGCGTTGTCCAACGCTTCCGCTTACAGTCTACGAGGGTACGTAGACACACTCTCCCCCTCGTTGCTATGCATCTCCATGGATAGATCATTGCGTGTGTGTAGAATTTTGTTTTGTTTTCCATGCAACGTTTCTCAACAATAGGTGTGAAATACTTCAGGCCAAATCAATAGATATAGCGCTTGCCTTGAGCAATGTTGGTAAGTTTCTGGATCCAAGGGATCTTTGGAGCCAAAGTAAATTCAACTACATCGACTAAGTTGTGAAGGAATAGATCTTCAATGTTGAATGTGCCACAACATGATATTTCATAGAGAGTATTACACAGAACTCCTGAAATCTTTCAAGGACAAACTGTTGGGCAGAGAGTTCCGCACAGACTGTTGTAGAACGTCCGATGATTAAACTCAAGATCATTGGGGTTAGGATCACTGGAAGCATCGTCTCCAACCTTGTTTGGATCTACCAAGAGATGCGCTTGTTAATCGGTCACATTGGAGAAGTGCATCCTTTCTTTTTGGAGGGTACAAACATAAACTTTGCTTTATTTGGATGCGCGCTCAGCTAGACTAGCGAGCAAACAATTGCTGGCTAGCTATGCCCAACAATATTACGCTCATATAAAATAAAAGAGGAAATTTCTAATAACATCTACTCCGCTGTTACATGTCATATTGATTTTTTTTTGCGGGTGACAAGTCATACTGGCTTTTTTTACATGTCATATTGATCTGAGTTTATAGAACCAATTTATAAGTTTGTGGTTCATTACTTGGCCCAATTTTTTGATAGAGATTCATATTGAAGAACCTTGTATCCAAATAACCCCTTCTTGTTTTGAGCCGAAACAAACGGTAAGCCACAAAAAAATTGCAATCATCAATGAAAAAAAGCAATAAACCTTCCTCTTTTTTATATTTGTAAATAAGCCTTCCCTGGCTCTTGTAGAAAGTATGGGTTTTTGAGAGCTGATCCGATTTCTGCGGTCCTTCCATTTCTCTCTTTCGTTGGCAAAAGGTTTTACCGAGCGAATAGCAGGGCGCAGTGTAACTCTGGCATCGCAGCCGTCCATTCGCCACCGATCCAATCGTCCATTGCCCGCGCGCGCGGATCGACGGCCCCACACTTCTCCCTTCCCGCGCCTTTTAAATAGCCTCCCCAAACCCGTCGTCCAACACAACCCACTCCCGCCTTCTCAAATCCCCCATCGCGCCAAATCTCTCCGCACCTCAAACCAACCCCTGCCTCGAGCCGCAATGGACGCCTCCGCCGCCGGCGCCGTCGCCAAGGCGAAGAAGTACGTGGTGGGGCGCAAGCTCGGCGGTGGCCCCAGGAAGAAGGCGGTGGCGCGGTCCGTCAAGGCCGGGCTGCAGTTCCCCGTCGGCCGCATCGGGCGCTTCCTCAAGAAGGGCCGCTACGCGCAGCGGGTCGGCATGGGCGCCCCCGTCTACCTCGCCTCCGTCCTCGAGTACCTCGCCGCCGAGCTTCTCGAGCTGGCCGGGAACGCCGCCAAGGACAACAAGAAGTCCCGCATCATCCCGCGCCACCTGCTGCTCGCCATCCGGAACGACCAGGAGCTCGGCAAGCTGCTCGCCGGCGTCACCATCGCGCACGGCGGCGTGCTGCCCAACATCAACCCCGTGCTGCTCCCCAAGAAGACGGCGGAGAAGGAGCCCAAGTCGCCCAAGAAGGCCGCCAAGTCCCCCAAGAAGGCTTAGTCGATTACTGTCTAGTGATTCCTGATAGTAGTAGTGTTCTGTTTGGATAATGATGTCGATGTAGTAATGTTCTGTTCAGCTGAGAAAAAAGAGTCAGATATCTCTCTGACTTAGTAAATTCATTCTCTGTTATCCGTCTGTTCATGATTTTGCAATGTTATGGAGTTTTGCAAAGTTTTGACCCAACCTGTATTTTACCTGTCACGTTTTACGGAGTTCAGGTTCAGACATTTGTGCATGTCGAGTACTACCAAATGCCAACGTTTCACCTATGCTTTGCCCAGCTTCTGTAGAATACATGGTTAGCCACAGAAGCATTTTCCCGTAATTGGTTGTTGCCCAACCCAATATCACCACATTCTGCCTGAACAAGTTCAGTTGCACATCTCTGAAACAAATGCAGAGAAAACCCATCCTTGATAGCCTACAGTTGCTGTGATCATTGCTCTGTTTATATGCATTGCTTGCTTTTCTATCTAAAATGAAGACCTATTCTTGATGTATATGTATTGGCTAAACTGAACCACACTAATTATAAAAATCAGCAAATGATACACACACGATCGCTGCCAAATATATTCAGGGTTAGATAGAGGAGTTTGGTCCCAGGAAACAATCAGGTTATGCAGTGGATAATTAAGCAAGTTTGGTTGATGTCGCAAATGGTCATCGCATCCCTGTTTTAGTGTCCCGGTTATTCACATTTAAGGCATAAACCAATTTATGCTTGATAAGAGTTAGATAGACCCATTTTTAAACAATCAAGATGGCAAATTCGGTGATCTTACTATGCTAGAAACAAGGTCCTATACAAGGACCGAATAACCACAACAACTCAATTAAACATTCTAGAACCAAGATAACACCTCATTCTGCCGCATAAAAGATAGACCATCTTGAGGGATTGTATGGAGAAGTGCAACTTACAGATTATAGGCAGGCACAACCAGACAATAAATAGCAAGATGCCATATATTTTCTCATATATGTTCATCATTTGTATTTTTAGGGTGCAGCTTAACAAATCATTATCTATTTCCAGTTGTGAGAATTGATCAATGGATTACAAGCCTGTGACTATGATACACTGATACTCCTATCTCTGTCCTAAAGTAAATTCTTTGCTCTGTCGTCCATCTGTTCATGATTTTCAATCTCTAGACCTGTATTTTCCACTTGTTTGAATTTGACAAATTTACCTGGCCTGGCAACTAGAAAGACTAGTGAAATCCAGTTGCAAGGTTAACAAGTCAAGGAGCATCGCCTAACTGTAGTCATGTATGAGGTCAGATACACTGGAATTTAGGTTTAGACATTTGAATATATGAAGTACTATGCCCAGCTTATGCAGGAATAATGGGTTATGTCACCCAAGATCACTACAATCTAGAACATGTACCATGTTGTTTGATGACTGAATAAGTTCAGTTGCACATCTCTAAAGAAAGCAGACAAATCTCATTATTGATAGCTTGCAGCTGCTGTGATCATTGCTCTGAAGAAAGCAGACAAATCTCATTATTGATAGCCTTGCTTGCTCGCCTGTCTAAAGTTCTAAACTGAAGACCTGTTCCGGATGTACAAGTGTTAGCTTTTTTTTTTGAAAAGGAGGATAACCCCCGGCCTTTGCATCAGAGCGACGCATGCAGCCTATTTTTATTAAGACAAAGTACGGTAACAAGATCTCAGGTCCAGTACTGACTCCCAAAAAGATTCCAGAAAAAAACAAAGGAATAAAAAGATGCCACAGCCGGCGTAAAAAATAGGCAACGATGACTAAACACCTAGCCTATTGCTCGCCATCCAAATCGGTTGATGATACCCCGCGCTACCGTCTCCTACCGGTTGCACACAGTAACCAAAAGCTCCCGGGAGTCCGCATGAGTGAGTAACGACCACGTACGGATCCAAGCAATGGTTCTGAAGATAACCTGCAAAAAGTCGTTAATGTTTTTCCGGTTAAAGATCATATCATTTATGCAGTTCTATATAGCCCAAAATAGTGCACATATCCCTATCCAAATATGTCCTGCGATATTTAAATCCACACCATGTATCCACATCCCAAATAACGTGTTGATGCTAATAGTAATAAGAGGATTCACATTGAAGGCTATATGAAGAGTACGCTAAAGTATTTTGGCCAACGGACAATCGAGAAAGAGGTGTTGAATCGTCTCATCATGGTCACAAAAACAACATCGGGAGCTACCGACCCAACTTCGCTTTACCAGGTTAACTTTTGTTAATATCACTCCCTTGTGTACAAACCACATGAAGATTTTAATTCTAAGCGGCACTTTAATATTCCAGATGTGAAGAGACCTCGGGATTGGCCCAGAATCAATTAGGTCCAAATACATAGATTTCGCCGAGAAGCTACCGTTCGTAGATAGTTTTCAATTAATGGTATCTGGTTGGTCCGAAAGCTGAACATCCATTAGCCTGCGAACCAAATGCAGCCAAGAGTTCCATCGTTCCCCCACCAGAGACCTCCTGAATTGGATATTAAGGGGGACCGATTGTAATACTGTAGCAACATAGGCTTCCTTACATTGTATATACAAAGTGGGATATTGAATGGCTAAGGGCGTCTCCCTTAACCACGCATCTTCCCATAATCTATCCTTGTTACCATTGCCAATGATGAATATCACCCCATGAAAAAGGTATCTTTTATCCTCATTAAGCCCTTCCAAAACCACGAATCATTAGGTTTAGCGGTAACCTGGGCTAAAGTCTTGGAATGTAGGTACTTATTGCGCACAATTTGTACCCAAAGTCCCTCAGTCTCAACAGATAATCTAAATAACCATTTTCTTAAGAGACACTTATTTGGTCTTTGGGCCTGCAAATGATATCCCACCTGGCCAATCTGTATTTCTTCTTAACCTCATCAGATTGCCAGAAAAAGCGGGATCGATACAAATCTAATCTTTTCCGTACCCCTACCGGTACTTCAAAGAATGATAGAAGGAACATCGGCAAACTAGTAAGAACTGAGTTTATCAACACTAGCCACCCTCCATAAGACATAAGTTTTCCTTTCCAGCACCTTAGTCTTTTTTCAAATCGATCCTTGATATACTTCCACTCCTTATTCGATAGTCTGCGGTGGTGAATTGGAATCCTAAGTAACTGAACGGTAGGGAACCCATTTCACAACCGAACAACTGTCTGTAAGCATCCTGTTCCTCTTTGGCTCTTCCAAAGCAAAACAACTCACTTTTGTTGAAATTGATTTGAAGTCCCGACAATTGTTCGAACAAGCAAAGTACTAGCTTCATATTTCTAGCCTTGGCGAGATCGTGTTCCATGAAAAAAATTGTGTCATCTGCGTACTGTAGTATGGACATTCCCCCATCCACTAGATGCGGAACTAACCCTCCTACTTGGCCATTCTCTTTAGCCCGACCAATAAGAACTGCCAACATGTCTGCTACTATGTTGAACAAGACGGGGGACATCAAATCCCCTTGTCTTAAGCCTTTATGCGTTTAGAAATAATGACTTATGTCATCATTCACCTTAATCCCAACACTACCGTTCTGAACGAAGAAATCCACCTGTTTCCTCCAGGCTTCATTGAACCCCTTCATGCGCAAGGCCTGTTGTAGGAAGGGCCATTTGACCTTATCATACGCCTTCTCAAAATCCACTTTGAAAATAACCCCATCCAGTTTCTTTGAGTGAATTTCATGTAAGACAACAACCCTTCGAGGATGTGTCTTCGGGGCATGAACGCCATCTGAGTTGGTTGCACCATCTAATGAGCAATCCGCGTCAACCTATTTGTGCCCACCTTGGTGAAGATTTTGAAACTCACATTGAGTAGACAGATCGGTCTGAACTGCTCAATGCGCACAACCTCCTCCTTTTTCGGCAACAACGTAATTGTTCCAAAATTGAGGTGGAAAAGCTGCAGATGCTCGTGGAACGAATCATGGAACATTGGCATAAGATCTCCCTTAATGATATGCCAATATCTCTTGTAAAGTTCTGCTGGAAACCCATCAGGTCCAGGCGCTTTATTCTGTTTCATCTCTATTACTGCTTCAAACACCTAACCTCATTTTCGTCTGCGTTAAGTTGAGGTATGTCCCCGACTGCGTGCTCATCAAGCGACACAAAGTTTTCTTCAAGGGCCCCAAAAAGTTTCTTATAATAGTTGGAGATGTACAAGTATTAGCTAAACTGAATCACACTTATTGTAAAAATCAGCAACTGACATGCACATGGCCATTGCTAGATAAATAGCTCAAGCTCCAGTAGTATATATTCAGGTTTAGAAATACGAAAATTTCGTAGTGTTTGAAACGTCTCATAAAAATTTAGTTTATAAAATTGTATGGGAGCAAACGGCCCTGTTGCGCACACTAGCAACGTGTATTAACAATCGAACGCTGCTAAGTTATTTTCTATATAATATAAATTCAAAACAAAAATCAATAACCATAAGTGTGCATGTTACTATAAAATGGTGCATATGATATGCCAACAAACTTTTGAAGTGAAATATACGACAAAACTACCATCTCTCTCTCAAAGTAGGCACACTTTTCAGAACTCTTTGGATTACCGGTGGTGAAACCTAGCTTCGATTTGGAAGGAATCTATATTAAACTTTGGATTAACATTTTGTAGTTTTAACCACTAATTCAAGCAGTCATATAAGGACAGCACACCAAGTTTCGAGAATTTTAGAATGTGTTTAATTTTTTTTTAAAAATTCAGATGTCAAGTACTTAGCAGCGTTTGCTCTGGAGCTGCACGCTGCCAGTTCTACAGTCTTAGCCGAGTTTGCTTGTTCCACACGTGGCTGGTCTTTGGTATGCAAACTGTCACGTACGTTAGCAGCGTTCGCTTAGTGCAAACACTACTAGTTCGTGTGCATACAAACCATCCGACACGAGTTTTAATAACTTCCTGCTCACGCTCACTCACTCTTCTTCCTCTCCCCATCTTTTTGTGACCTCTCTGTCCGCCTCGCCCACCATTCTAATCGCGAAATCCACGGCCGCCGGAGTTTCGCCGCCCGACGATTATTGGCGGCGTTCGGGCCGCCGGCCGGTGTGCACGCGCCAAGCTAGTACGTGTACTGCCCACGGCGGCGTCCTCCTCTCGATCTGCTCCACATGTGGTGGTGAGTTCAATCCGGCCACCCTCAATCGTACAAATGCGTATACTTAGTTTATTGCATTTAGTTAAATTTAGTTTATTTGGCCAGTGTACCTAGTTTATTAGATTTGTTAGATCGAAGGAGCAGGAATAGTTGGATTAGTTCAGCTTCTTTTTTCTAGTTACAAGGATGCTCTTCTTCTGTAATAATGATGCACTTATTCAGTTCTGAACCTACAGTATCAGTCTGTAATGCTTGTATGAATCCTAGATTGCTTGGTTTTGTGGATGGTGCCAGCATCGTTAAGCAGTTATTATGGCTTTTTCAAAGTGTTTAAAGCTCTATTTCCCTAAATGCTTAATAGAAATTGGAATATCCTCAATTGGAATGTGAGAGGCATTAACGATCCAGCAAAGTGGCTAGCTATTGCAAACAAGATTGCAGAGACCAATTGTGATATTATCTGCTTACAAGAAACTAAGAGAGAATCTTGTGACAGCCAGTACATCAAACATTTCTGTCCTAGGAGACTGAACAAATTTGTTTTTCTCCCTTCGGTGGGTGCTTCAGGAGGACTATTTGTAGGTTGGAACGACAACCTTTTTGTGGGCAACACCCTATTCCAGAACGATTTCTCAATTTCAGTTCAGTTTACCTCCACCCTCTCGGGTGCTTCATGGGTACTCACTAATGTTTATGCTCCCTGTCAAGGAGAGGCCAGAATTGATTTCATTCATTGGTTAAAAACATAGATATAATAGATAGCACAGACTGGTTGGTGGTTGACGATTTCAATTTCATGAGATATCCAGATAATAGAAATAGAGCAGGTGGTAATCTGAAAGACATGCTCTCTTTCAATTATGCCATCAGTGCTCAGGCCCTTGTGGAAATCCCTCTGAAAGGCAGAAACTTCACTTGGAGTAACATGCAGCAAGCTCCTCTTTTGAAAAAACTGGATTGCGCTTTTTCTTCTGAATCCTGGACCCTACAATACCCAAACACCTTGGCCATCCCTCTTGCAAAACCCATATCAGATCACTGCCCTTATGTCATTAAAGTAGGGACTGCTATTCCAAATCAACCATCTTCAGATTTAAAAATTACTGGCTTAATCATCATGATTTCAAAGAAACAGTTCAACAGATTTGGAACAAGGGAGTTCAAGGCAAGGATAGTGCTCAGAGACTTACTGCCAAATTTAAGAGGCTTCGGAAAGGGCTCAAGATAGCTAAAAATAAATCAAATTTAGCCTCACTCATCCAAAATTCCAATGATGTGATTTTGTTTCTTGATATTTTGGAGGAATTTAGGGATCTTGCTGTTGGGGAACATAGTAATTTCAAAAAATTTCCTACGCACACGCAAGATCATGGTGATGCATAGCAACGAGAGGGGAGAGTGTTGTCTACGTACCCTCGTAGACCGTAAGCGGAAGCGTTTTATCAACGCGGTTGATGTAGTTGTACGTCTTCACGATCCGACCGATCCAAGTACCGAAAACACGACACCTCCGAGTTCTGCACACGTTCGGCTCGGTGACGTCCTCGCCTTCTCGATCCAGCAAGAGGGCGAAGTAGTAGATGAGTTCCGGCAGCACGACGGCGTGGTGACGGTGTTGGTGAAGAACAATCTCCGCAGGGCTTCGCCTAAGCACTACGAAAACTATGACGGAGGATAAACTAGAGGGGATGGGGTTGCCGACACACGGCTTGGTGTTTCTTGATGTGTCTTTGGTGCTAGCCCTGCCCCTCTATTTATATGTTGAGCCCTGGGGTCGAAACTTGGAGTAAAAGCCTCCACAAAGTTGGTTTCACCCGAAAGGCAAGAGTCCTTCTCGGACTCCAGGGCCAGACGCCAGGGACCCTGGCGTCTGGCCCCTGGACTCCGCAAAACTTCCTTTTGCGCTTTCCAAAAACCTCGTGGGCTTTCCCCTTTGGCCCAGATAAAGTGTTCTCGTGCCCAAACATTTCGGGAAACATCCGGAACCCCTTCCGGTGAATTCTGGAACCCTTCCGGAGTCCAAACACTATTATCCCATACATCAATCTTTATCTCCGGACCATTCCGGAGTTCCTCGTCATGTCCGTGATCTTATCCGGAACTCCGAACAACATTCGGTTACCAACATACATAACTCATAAATACTATATCGTCAACGAACATTAAGCGTGCGGACCCCCCTCATTCTTTGAGAATCAGAAGGATCCTTTTCGAGTTTCCATTTCTTCATTTGGAATCTGACGGGTTCGAGAACTATGTAGACATGGCCGAGACACTTCTCTGGTCAATAACCAATAGCGGAACCTGGATGCCCATATTGGCTCCTACATATTCTATGAAGATCTTTATCGGTCGGACCGCATAACAACATACGTTGTTCCCTTTGTCATCGGTATGTTACTTGCCCGAGATTCGATCGTCGGTATCTCAATACCTAGTTCAATCTCGTTACCGGCAAGTCTCTTTACTCGTTCCGTAATACATCATCCCGCAACTAACTCATTAGTTGCAATGCTGGCAAGGCTTATAGTGATGTGCTTTACCGAGTGGGCCCAGAGATACCTCTCCGACAATCGGAGTGACAAATCCTAATCTCGAAATACGCCAACCCAACAAGTACCTTTGGAGACACCTGTAGAGCACCTTTATAATCACCCAGTTACGTTGTGACGTTTGGTAGCACACAAAGTGTTCCTCCGGTAAACGGGAGTTGCATAATCTCATAGTCATAGGAACATGTATAAGTCATGAAGAAAGCAATAGCAACATACTAAACGATCAAGTGCTAAGCTAACGGAATGGGTCAAGTCAATCACATCATTGTTCTAATGATGTGATCCCGTTAATCAAATGACAACTCATGTCCATGGCTAGGAAACTCAACCATCTTTGATCAACGAGCTAGTCAAGTAGAGGCATACTAGTGACACTATGTTTGTCTATGTATTCACACATGTATTATGTTTCCGGTTAATACAATTCTAGCATGAATAATAAACATTTATCATGATATAAGGAAATAAATAATAACTTTATTATTGCCTCTAGGGCATATTTCCTTCAGTCTCCCATTTGCACTAGAGTCAATAATCTAGATCACATCGCCATGTGATTTAACATCAATAGTTCACATCACCATGTTATTAACACCCATAGTTCACATCGTCATGGGATCAACACCCAAAGGGTTTACTAGAGTCAGCAATCTAGTTCACATCGCCATGTGATTAACACCCAAAGAGTACAAAGGTGTGATCATGTTTTGCTTGTGAGAGAAGTTTAGTCAACGGGTCTGCCAAATTTAGATCCGTATGTATTTTGCAATTCTATGTCAACAATGCTCTGCACGTAGCTACTCTAGCTAATTGCTCCCACTTTCAATATGTATCCAGATTGAGATTTAGAGTCATCCGGATCAGTGCCAAAACTTGCATCGACGTAACCCTTTACGATGAACTTTTTGTCACCTCCATAACCGAGAAACATATCCTTATTCCACTAAGGATAATTTTGACCAATGTCCAGTGATCTACTCCTAGATCACTATTGTACTCCCTTGCCAAACTCAGGGCAGGGTATACAATAGGTCTAGTACATAGCATGTCATACTTTATAGAACCTATAGCTGAGGCATAGGGAATGACTTTCATTCTCTCTCTATCTTCTGCCGTGGTCGGGTTTTGAGTCTTACTCAACTTCACACCTTGCAACACAGGCAAGAACTCTTTCTTTGACTGTTCCATTTTGAACTACTTCAAAAACTTGTCAAGGTATGTACTCATTGAAAAAATTTATCAAGCGTCTTGATCTATCTCTATAGATCTTGATGCTCAATATGTAAGCAGCTTCACCGAGGTCTTCCTTTGAAAAACTCATTTCAAACACTCCTTTATGCTTTACAGAAAAATTCTACATCATTTCCGATCGACAATATGTCATTCACATATACTTATCAGAAAGGCTGTAGTGCTCCCACTCACTTTCTTGTAAATACAGGCTTCACCACAAGTCTGTATAAAACTATATGCTTTGATCAACTCATCAAAGTGTATATTCCAACTCCGAGATGCTTGCACCAGTCCATAGATGGATCGCTGGAGCTTGCACATTTTGTTAGCACCTTTAAGATCGACAAAACCTTCTGGTTGCATCATATACAACTCTTCTTTAAGAAATCCATTAAGGAATGTAGTTTTGACATCCATTTGCCAGATTTCATAAAATGTGGCAATTTGCTAACATGATTCGGACAAACTTAAGCATCGCTATGGGTGAGAAGGTCTCATCGTAGTCAATCCCTTGAACTTGTCGAAAACCTTTCGCAACAAGTCGAGCTTTATAGATAGTAACATTACCGTCAGGGCCAGTCTTCTTCTTGAAGATCCATTTATTCTCGATGGCTTGCCGATCATCGGGCAAGTCAACCAAAGTCCACACTTTGTTCTCATACATGGATCCCATCTCAGATTTCATGGCCTCAAGCCATTTTGCGGAATCTGGGCTCACCATCGCTTCTTCATAGTTCATAGGTTCGTCATGGTCTAGTAACATAACCTCCAGAACAGGGTTACCGTACCACTCTGGTGCGGATCTTACTTTGGTTGACCTACGAGGTTCAGTGACAACTTGATCTGAAGTTTCATGATCATCATCATTAACTTCCTCACTAATTGGTGTAGACGTCACAGGAATCGGTTTCTGTGATGAACTATTTTCGAATAAGGGAGCAGGTACTATTACCTCATCAAGTTCTACTTTCCTCCCACTCACTTCTTTCAAGAGAAACTCCTTCTCTAGAAAGGATCCAAATTTAGCAACAAAAGTCTTGCCTTCAGATCTGTGATAGAAGGTGTACCCAACAGTTTCTTTTGGGTATCCTATGAAGACACATTTCTCCGATTTGGGTTCGAGCTTATCAGGTTGAAGCTTTTTCACATAAGCATCGCAACCCCAAACTTTAAGAAACGACAACTTAGGTTTCTTGCCAAACCATAGTTCATACGGTGTCGTCTCAACGGATTAGACGGTGCCCTATTTAATGTGAATGCAGCTGTCTCTAATGCATAACCCCAGAACGATAGTGGTAAATCGGTAAGAAACATCATAGATTGCACTATATCCAATAAAGTACGGTTATGACGTTCGGGCACACCATTATGCTGTGGTGTTCCGGGTGGCATGAGTTTGTGAAACTATTCCACATTGTTTCAATTGAAGGCCAAACTTGTAACTCAAATATTCGTCTCTGCGATCAAATCGCAGAAAAACTTTTATTTTCTTGTTACAATGATTCTCCACTTCACTCTGAAATTCTTTGAACTTTTCAACTGTTTCAGTTTCATCAAGTAGATATGCCCATATCTGCTCAAATCATCTATGAAGGTCAGGAAATAACGATACCCGCCGCGAGCCTCAACACTCATCGGACTGCATACATCGGTATGTATTATTTCCAATAAGTCAGTAGCCCGCTCCATTGTTCCGGAGAACGGAGTCTTAGTCATCTTGCCCATGAGGCATGGTTCGCAAGCATCAACTGATTCATAATCAAGTGATTCCAAAAGCCCATCAACATGGATTTTCTTCATGCGCTTTACACCAATATGACCTAAACGGCAGTGCCACAAATAAGTTGCACTATCATTATTAACTTTGCATCTTTTGGCTTCAATATTATGAATATGTGTATCACTACGATCGAGATCCAACAAACCATTTTCATTGGGTGTATGACCGTAGAAGGTTTTATTCATGTAAACAGAACAGCAATTATTCTCTAACTTAAATGAATAACCGTATTGCAATAAACATGATCAAATCATATTCATGCTCAACGCAAAGACCAAATAACACTTATTTAGGTTCAACACTAATCCCGAAAGTATAGCGAGTGTGCGATGATGATCATATCAATCTTGGAACTACTTCCAACACACATCGTCACTTCACCCTTAACTAGTCTGTGTTCATTCTGCAACTCCCGTTTCGAGTTACTAATCTTAGCAACTGAACTAGTATCAAATACTAAGGGGTTGCTATAAACACTAGTAAAGTACACATCAATAACATGTATATAAAATATACCTTTGTTCACTATGCCATCCTTCTTATCCGCCAAGTATCTAGGGCAGTTCCAGTTCTAGTGACCAGTCCCTTTGCAGTAGAAGCACTTAGTCTCAGGCTTAGGTCCAGACTTGGGCTTCTTCACTTGAGCAGCAACTTGCTTGCCGTTCTTCTTGAAATTCCCCTTCTTCCCTTTGCCCTTTTTCTTGAAACTAGTGGTCTTGTAAACCATCAACACTTGATGTTTTTCTTGATTTCTACCTTCATCGATTTCAGTATCACGAAGAGCTTGGGAATCGTTTCCGTTATCCCTCGCATATTATAGTTTATCACGAAGTTCTAGTAACTTGGTGATAGTGACTAGAGAATTCTGTCAATCACTATCTTATCTGGAAGATTAACTCCCACTTGATTCAAGTGATTGTAGTACTCAGACATTCTGAGCACATGCTCACTAGCTGAGCAATTCTCCTCCATCTTATAGGCAAAGTACTGTCAGAGGTCTCATACCTCTCGACACGGGCATGAGTATGAAATACCAATTTCAACTCTTAGAACATCTTATATGCTCCGTGGCGTTCAAAACATTTTTGAAGTCCCAGTTCTAAGCCGTAAAGCATGGTGCACTAAACTATCAAGTAGTCATCATACCGAGCTTTTGTCAAAACGTTCATAACGTCTGCATCTGCTCCTGCAATAGTTCTGTCACCTAGCAGTGCATCAAGGACATAATACTTCTGTGCAGCAATGAGGTTAATCCTCAGATCACGGACCAAGTCCGTATCATTGCTACTAACATCTTTCAACTTAGTTTTCTCTAGGAACATATCAAAATAAAACAGGGGAGCTAAACGCGAGCTATTGATCTACAACATAGATATGCTAATACTACCAGGACTAAGTTCATGATAAGTTTAAGTTCAATTAATCATATTACTTAAGAACTCCCACTTAGACAGACATCCCTCTAATCATCTAAGTGATCATGTGATCCAAATCAACTAAACCATGTCCGATCATCACGTGAGATGGAGTAGTTTCAATGGTGAACATCACTATGTTGATCATATCTACTATATGATTCACGCTCGACCTTTCGGTCTCAGTGTTCCGAGGCCATATCTGCATATGCTAGGCTCGTGAAGTTTAACCTGAGTATTCCGCGTGTGCAACTGTTTTGCACCCGTTGTATTTGAACGCAGAGCCTATCACACCCGATCATCACGTGGTGTCTCAGCACGAAGAACTTTCGCAACGGTGCATACTCAGGGAGAACACTTATACCTTGATAATTTAGTGAGAGATCATCTTATAATGCTATCGTCAATCAAAGCAAGATAAGATGCATAAGAGATAAACATCACATGCAATCAATATAAGTGATATGATATGGCCATCATCATCTTGTGCTTGTGATCTCCATCTCCGAAGCACCGTCATGATCACCATCGTCACCGGCGCGACACCTTGATCTCCATCGTAGCATCGTTGTCGTCTCGCCAACTTATGCTTCTATTACTATCGCTACCGCTTAGTGATAAAGTAAAGCATTACAAGGCGTTTGCATTGCATACAATAAAGCGACAACCATATGGCTCATGCCAGTTGCCGATAACTCGGTTACAAAACATGATCATCTCATACAAGAAAATATAGCATCATGTCTCGACCCTATCACATCACAACATGCCCTGCAAAAACAAGTTAGACGTCCTCTACTTTGTTGTTGCAAGTTTTACGTGGCTGCTATGGGCTGAGCAAGAACCGTTCTTACCTACGCATCAAAACCACAACGATTGTTCGTCAAGTTAGTGCTGTTTTAACCTTCTCAAGGACCGGGCGTAGCCACACTCGGTTCAACTAAAGTTGGAGAAACTGACACCCGCCAGCCACCTGTGTGCAAAGCACGTCGGTAGAAACAGTCTCACGTAAGCGTACGCGTAATGTCGGTCCGGGCCGCTTCATCCAACAATACGGCCGAACCAAAGTATGACATGCTGGTAAGCAGTATGACTTATACCGCCCACAACTCACTTGTGTTCTACTCGTGCATATAACATCTACGCATAAAACCTGGCTCGGATGCCACTATTGGGGAACGTAGTAATTTAAAAAAATTTCCTATGCACACGCAAGATCATGGTGATGCATAGCAACGAGAGGGGAGAGTGTTGTCTACGCACCCTCGTAAACCGTAAGCGGAAGCGTTTTATCAACGCGGTTGATGTAGTCGTACGTCTTCACGATCCGACCGATCCAAGTACCGAAAGCACGACACCTCCGAGTTCTGCACACGTTCCGCTCGGTGACGTCCTCGCCTTCTCGATCCAGCAAGAGGGGCGAAGTAGTAGATGAGTTCTGGCAGCACGACGGCGTGGTGACGGTGTTGGTGAAGAACAATCTCCGCAGGGCTTCGCCTAAGCACTACGAAAACTATGACGGAGGATAAACTAGAGGGGGCGGGGTTGCCGGCACATGGCTTGGTGTTTCTTGATGTGTCTTTGGTGCTAGCCCTGCCCCTCTATTTATATGTTGAGCCCTGGGGTCGAAACTTGGAGTAAAAGCCTCCACAAAGTCGGTTTCACCCGAAAGGCAAGAGTCCTTCTCGGACTCCAGGGCCAGACGCCAGGGTTCCCGGCGTCTGGACCCAGACGCTAGGGACCCTGGCGTCTGGCCCCTGGACTCCGCAAAACTTCCTTTTGCGCTTTCTAAAAACCTCGTGGGCTTTCCCCTTTAGCCCAGATAAAGTGTTCTCGTGCCCAAACATTTCGGGAAACATCCGGAACCCGTTCCGGTGAATTCCGGAACCCTTCCGGAGTCCAAACACTATTATCCCATATATCAATCTTTATCTCCGGACCATTCTGGAGTTCCTCGTCATGTCCGTGATCTTATCCGGAACTCCGAGCAACATTCGGTTACCAACATACATAACTCATAAATACTATATTGTCAACGAACGTTAAGCGTGCGGACCCTACGGGTTCGAGAACTATGTAGACATGATCGAGACACTTCTCTGGTCAATAACCAATAGCGGAACCTGGATGCCCATATTGGCTCCTACATATTCTATGAAGATCTTTATCGGTTGGACCGCATAACAACATACGTTGTTCCCTTTGTCATCGGTATGTTACTTGCCCGAGATTCGATCGTCGGTATCTCAATACCTAGTTCAATCTCGTTACCGGCAAGTCTCTTTACTCGTTCCGTAATACATCATCCCGCAACTAACTCATTAGTTGCAATGCTTGCAAGGATTATAGTGATGTGCTTTACCGAGTGGGCCCAGAGATACCTCTCCGACAATCGGAGTGACAAATCCTAATCTCGAAATACGCCAACCCAACAAGTACCTTTGGAGACACCTGTAGAGCACCTTTATAATCACCCAGTTACGTTGTGACGTTTGGTAGCACACAAAGTGTTCCTCCGGTAAACGGGAGTTGCATAATCTCATAGTCATAGGAACATGTATAAGTCATGAAGAAAGCAATAGCAACATACTAAACGATCAAGTGCTAAGCTAACGGAATGGGTCAAGTCAATCACATCATTCTTCTAATGATGTGATCCCGTTAATCAAATGACAACTCATGTCCATGGCTAGGAAACTCAACCATCTTTGATCAACGAGCTAGTCAAGTAGAGGCATACTAGTGACACTATGTTTGTCTATGTATTCACACATGTATTATGTTTCCGGTTAATACAATTCTAGCATGAATAATAAACATTTATCATGATATAAGGAAATAAATAATAACTTTATTATTGCCTCTAGGGCATATTTCCTTCACTTGCCCCCCTAGAATGGGACTTCAGACAATTGCTCAAGGACCACATGCTGAAAATTCTATCTGCACAACAAGCTTACTGGAAACAGAGGGCTACTATTAGATGGATCACCAAGGGTGAAACAAACTCAAAATTTCTCAAAGTTAAGGCCACCATTAAATTCAGAAACAACCACATTGCTAATATCAAAGATAAGTATGGGTTTGAACATTCTGAACATCAAGCCAAAGTTGATATCCTTTGGAGAGCTTTCAAACAAAGGCTTGGGACTTCTATGCCCACCTTCAATCTGCTAAGCCTAGAAAATCTTATTGAGAAATCTGATGATCTCCATTGGCTTGAAACCCCCTTTACTAAAACTGAGATTGATGCAGTGGTAAAAGATCTTCCCTCAGATAAAGCCCCTGGGCCAGATGGCTTTAATACCAACTTTGTTAAATCTTGCTGGGACATCATTGCTTCATACTTCTACCAACTGATTGGAGATTTTTTTAAGGGTGAAGTGGATCTTCAGAGCATCAATTCCTCTTTCATAACACTGATCCCCAAGAAGGATGCTCCTATTGAGGCTAGTGATTTCAGACCCATTTCACTCCTTAATTGGTCCATCAAGATTATCACAAAGTTGCTGGCTAACAGATTGCAAAAAGTTATTCTGAAACTTGTTCACAGAAATCAATATGGTTTTCTAACGAAAGGTCAATCCAGGATTGTTTGGCATGGCCATATGAATATTTGCATCAATGTACAGTCAAAAAGAGAAATTATCATTCTCAAATTAGATTTTGAAAAGGCATTTTACATGATTGAACATCAAACACTGAAAAGTATTATGGTGGCCAAAGGTTTTGGACCCAGATGGATGAAATGGATGGACACGATCTTTTCTTTAGGAACTTATGTTGTCCTCCTTAATGGAGTACCAGGAAAGCAATTTTGGTGCAAGAAAGGTGTGAGACAGGGGGATCCAGTCTCTCCTTTGATTTTTGTTCTGGCTGCTGACATTCTACAATCCATCTTCAATGAGGCCATGAAACATAAGTTGATTTCCTCTCCTTTGGACAACAACAAAGATTTTCCTGTCATACAATATGCTGATGATATAATTGTTATATTGCCAGCTTGTCCAACACAGTTACACCAAATTCAAAATCTGTTATTGCATTTCTCTGCTTCCACTGGCTCAGGATCAACTTTCTGCTATGTATCCAATCAATGTGGAACATGCCAAATTGGATCAGCTGACTGCTATTCTGGGCTGCAATATTGGATCTTTTCCGTTTACATACCTGGGCCTGCCTCTAGGCACTAAAAAACCAAAAGTGGAAGATTTTTCCCCATGATGAAAAGAATTGAAAGAAGGCTTACATGTTGCTCCACTTTGCTATCAACAGGAGAAAAGCTTTCACTTATCAAGAGTGTTTTCACCAGCCTGCCAACCTTCTTCATGTGCTCTCTGGAACTTCCTGCCACTGTTGTGGATCAAGTTAATTCTTACATCAGACAATGCTTCTGGAGGAAGTATGTTCAAGAGGGTGCTGGTCCTGCCCTCATTGCATGGAGCACTGTATGCAAGCCAAAAGAGCAGGGTGGATTGGGGGTGTTGGATATCTCTACTCACAATAAAGCTCTTCTTCTAAAGCACATTCATAAGTCCATGAATAAGCAGGACCTTCCTTGGTTAACTTGATTTGGGATACTTACTATGGGAGCAGTGCACCAACTGACAGACCTGTTGGTTCTTTCTGGTGGAAGTCCATCATCAAACTCCTTTCCACCTTCAAAGATATGGCACATTGCACAGTAGGGCAAGGTACTTCAGTTCTATTTTGTCATGATAAATGGGGCCCTACTACAATCAAACTGCAATTCCCACACTTGTTCTCTTTTGCAAAGGATGAACTGCTCTCAATTAAAGAAGCTACAAACTCCACCACATTCCAAGATCTTTTTCACTTGCCCCTGTCCAATGTAGCCTTTTCATAGTTTCATCAAGCCAGAATTTGCCTAGAACAAGTTAATCTCAGAGATAATGCTGATCATTGGAAATACATTTGGAACTCAGCCATCTTCTCACCATCCAAAACCTACAGTATTCTCATCAAAGGGGAAAATTTTCACCCAGTTTTTAAGAAGATTTGGTCTGCTGCTGTTATGTTGAGATATGAAATCTTCTTCTGGCTGCTGCTCCATGATAGGTTCAACACAAGAGGCCTGTTGCACAAAAAATCGTTCCATCTCCCCTCCTATGTATGTGAGCTCTGCAACGATCAGGTAGAGGAATCTGCTCTGCACTTATTCTGGGACTGTCCCTTCGTGCTGAGATGCTGGGATATGATTATATCACACAAACAAAGAGACACACGTGTACTTTATGATACGTTGCTAGCTCTGGATCAACTACCAAAGGAAGTAGACCTGAATTTTATCATCATGGCATGCTGGCAGATCTGGATGCAATGAAATGAGAATATCTTTAGACATATTGCTCCAAATACCATGACGTGGAAAATACTCCTCCAGAAAGATCTAGTTCTTCTACAACATAAGATCAAGTTGAAGCATAAACAAGCTTACATAGACTGGACTGAAGCACACTTCTAGTTCTCTGATTGTTCCCATGATGTTTCCAAAAAGAGGCATTGGTTAACTTAGTTCCCTCTTTTTTCTTCTTTTTTTGCTGTACATATACTTTTATGAATGAAAATATACCGTAGAACGATTGCTCTACAGTCTCTGCTTCAAAAAAAATTATTTTGTGTTATATATACATAGTTTAGATCGATTATAGCTAGGTAGTAGATTGATTAATTAGTATGTACAACTTGATTTTAATTATCAAAATTTGAGTGTGCAAATGGTTAATTAATTAAAAAATGATGTGACTCCATTTTAAAATAGTTTTCCACAACATGAGTTCAATAATTATCTTACATATGCATGTAATTTGTTGTGAATGCATCAATTGATCCAGTGTGTCCCAGTTATGGCGATAGCCGGGTTAACAGGTGCTACATGGTAGTCGAACAGGGGCAAAGATGGACGATGATAACCCACAAGTATAGGGGATCGCAACAGTTTTCGAGGGTAGAGTATTCAACCCAAATTTATTGATTCGACACAAGGGGAGCCAAAGGATATTCTCAAGTATTAGCAGTTGAGTTGTCAATTCAACCACACCTAGATAACTTAGTATCTGCAGCAAAGTATTTAGTAGCAAAGTAGTACGGAAGTAACGGTAATAGTAGCAAAAGTAATATTTTGGGTTTTGTAGTGATTGTAATAGTAGCAACGGAAAAGTAAATAAGCGAAGAACAATATAGGAAAAGCTCGTAGGCATTGGATCGGTGATGGAGAATTATGCCGGATGCGGTTAATCATGTAACAGTCATAACATAGGGTGACACAGAACTAGCTCCAATTCATCAATGTAATGTAGGCATGTATTCCGAATATAGTCATACGTGCTTATGGAAAAGAACTTGTATGACATCTTTTGTCCTACCCTCCCGTGGCAGCGGGGTCCTAATGGAAACTAAGGCATATTAAGGCCTCCTTTTAATAGAGTACCAGACCAAAGCATTAACACATAATGAATACATGAACTCCTCAAACTACGGTCATCACCGGGAGTGGTCCCGATTATTGTCACTTCGGGGTTGCCGGATCCTAACACATAGTAGGTGACTATAGACTTGCAAGATAGGATCAAGAACTCAAATATATTCATGAAAACATAATAGGTTCAGATCTGAAATCATGGCACTCGGGCCCTAGTGACAAGCATTAAGCATAGTAAAGTCATAGCAACATCAATCTCAGAACATAGTGGATACTAGGGATCAAACCCTAACAAAACTAACTCGATTACATGATAAATCTCATCCAACCCATCACCGTCCAGCAAGCCTACGATGGAATTACTCACGCACGGCGGTGAGCATCATGAAATTGGTGATGGAGCATGGTTGATGATGACGACGGCGACGGATTCCCTTCTTCGGAGCCCCGAACGGACTCCAGATCAGCCCTCCCGAGAGAGTTTAGGGCTTGGCGGCGGCTCCGTATTGTGAAATGCGATGAATCTTTCTCTCTGATTTTTTTCTCCCCGAACACGAATATATGGAGTTGGAGTTGAGGTCAGTGGAGCTGCAGGGGGCCCACGAGGCAGGGGGGCGCGCCCAGGGGGGTGGGGGGGGGGCAGGCGCACCTCCCACCCTCGTGGACAGGGTGTGGCCCCCCTCGCCTTGATTCTTTCGCCAATATTTTTATTATTTCCAAAAATAATCTCCGTGAAGTTTCAGGTCATTCCGAGAACTTTTGTCTCTGCACAAAGATAACACCATGGCAATTCTACTAAAAACAGCGTCAGTCCGGGTTAGTTCCATTCAAATCATGCAAGTTAGAGTCCAAAACAAGGGCAAAAGTGTTTGGAAAAGTAGATACGACGGAGACGTATCAACTCCCCCAAGCTTAAACCTTTGCTTGTCCTCAAGCAATTCAGTTGATAAACTGAAAGTGATAAAGAAAAACTTTTACAACTCTGTTTGCTCTTGTTGTAAATATGTAAAGCCAGCATTCAAGTTTTCAGCAAAGATTATGACTAACCATATTCACAATAACACTTAGGTCTCATGTTTACTCATGTCAATGGCATAATCAGCTAGCGAGCAATAATAATAAATCTCGGATGACAACACTTTCTCAAAACAATCATAATATGATATAACAAGATGGTATCTTGCTAGCCCTTTCTGAGACCGTAAAACATAAATGCAGAGCACCTTTAAAGATCAAGGACTGACTAGACATTGTAATTCATGGTAAAACAGATCCAGTCATAGTCATACCCAATATAAACTAATAGTAATGGATGCAAATGACAACGGTGCTCTCTAGCTGGTGCTTTTTAATAAGAGGGTGATGACTCAACATAAAAGTAAATGGATAGGCCCTTCGCTGAGGGAAGCAGGGATTTGTAGAGATGCCAGAGCTCGATTTTGAAATAGAGATAAATAATATTTTGAGCGGCATACTTTCATTGTCAACATAACAACCGAGAGATGGCGATATCTTCCATACTACACACATTATAGGCGGTTCCCAAACAGAATGGTAAAGTTTATACTCCCCCTCCACCAACAAGCATCAATCCATGGCTTGCTCGAAACAACGAGTGCCTCCAACTAACAAGAGTCCCGGGGGAGTTTTGTTTGCAATTATTTTGATTTGATTTGCATAAAGCATGGGACTGGGCATCCCGCTGACCAGCCATTTTCTCGTGAGTGAGGAGCGGAGTCCATTCCTCTTGAGAATAACCCGCCTAACATGGAAGATACAGACAGCCCTAGTTGATACATGAGCTATTCGAGCATGCAAAACAGAATTTCATTTGAAGGTTTGGAGTTTGGCACATACAAATTTACTTGGAACGGCAGGTAGATACCGCATATAGGAAGGTATAGTGGACTCATATGGAATAACTTTGGGGTTTAAGGGATTGGATGCACAAGAAGTATTCCCGCTTAGTACAAGTGAAGGCTAGAAAAAGACTAGGAAGCGACCAACTAGAGAGCGACAACAGTCATGAACATGCATTAAAATTAATAAACATTGAGTGCAAGCATGAGTAGGATATAATCCACCATGAACATAAATATCATGAAGGCTATGTTGATTTTGTTTCAACTACATGCGTGAACATGTGCCAAGTCCAGTCACTTGAATCATTCAAAGGAGGATACCACCCTATCATACCACATCACAACCATTTTAATAGCATGTTGGCACGCAAGGTAAACCATTATAAACTCCTAGCTAATTAAGCATGGCATAAGCAACTATAATCTCTAATTGTCATTGCAAACATGTTCATTCATAATAGGCTGAATCAGGAATGATGAACTAATCATATTTACAAAAACAAGAGAGGTCGAGTTCATACCAGCTTCTCTCATCTCAATCAGTCCATCATATATCGTCATAATTGCCTTTCACTTGCATGACCGAACGATGTGAATAATAATAATAGTGCACGTGCATTGGGCTAAGCTAGAATCTGCGAGCATTCAATAAACTGGAGAAGACAAGGCAATATGGGCTCTTGGTTAAATCAACAATAATGCAAATAAGAGCCACTTCGACATTTCATTATGGTCTTCTCCTATCGACCCCCAAAGAAAAGAACAAAAATAAAACTATTTACACGGGAAAGCTCCCAACAAGCAAAAGAAGAACAGGAAATCTTTTTGGGTTTTCTTTTAATTAATACTACATCATGAAAAGTAAACTAGCTAAAAGCTACAACTATTTTTTTGGTTTTCTTAAAGTTTTTCAAACACACAAGAAGAAAGCATAAAAAGGAAAATAAACTAGCATGGATATTATAGTGAAAGAGTATGAGCACCGACAACTAGCAATGAGTGTGTGCACATAAATGTAATATCAGTGAGAAATACGTACTCCCCCAAGCTTAGGCTTTTGGCCTAAGTTGGTCTATTGCCAGGGCTGGCCTGGCGGATATCCGAAGTTGTAACTGGGGTCGTACTGAGATGAAGCCTCGGGTTGCCACTGGTTGGCAACCTCCTCCAGATCCCACTGGTAAACAGACTGGCGTGGGGGAACAAATTGTGGTTCCGAATCTGGCTCTGTAGCTGATGTGGGGTTCCGGTAGGCGTGAATGACCTCCAACGGAACAAGATACTCGCCTACAGATAAATCAAACAAGGAAGGAGCAGGCAAGGTAATAGTCTCAGGATGATTTTTACCAAATATTAATTTGTACTTAAGCGCCTTTTCCCTATTCTTAACAATAAAATCATGTGCTACCATACTCTTATAATCTAGATAAATAGGAGGCAACAATTTTTCTTCTTTCTCATAATGCCTAATAGGTATGTTATAGTATGCAGCGAGGCGCGAGGCGAAGATGCCTCCTAAGATGGGGCCCTTAGTACGGTTAAGGTTTAACCGCTTTGCAACATTAGCGCCCATACTAAATGTGTCATCACGAAATAAGGCATGGCACAAAATAACAATATCACGGGCACTCAGGTTTCCACAGTTTCCGCGACCAATTAAGCATCTACTAGCAAATATAGCAAGGTAACGTAGAACAGGAAAGTGTATGCTAGTAATTCGTGCGTCGGAAACCTTCCTCGTTTCCCCTACAACAATTGTATCAATAAACCCATCCACATCGTCACGATGTGGTTCCTCTACGCTGCCCGGAAAAGGCAAGTTGCAAACCTCACAAAAATTCGGAGAGGGGCATCTCCTTATACTCATCATATAAATAAAAATCCACCGAAGGTGGTGACCTCCTAGCATGGGAATGAAAATCTTGCACAAAGATATTAGTGAGTAAGAGGCACTGTTCGCGTTGGTCGCGGAGGAAGTCGGTGAGGCCTGCATTCTCGGCCAATTCATAAAAATCATCATAAATCCCGGCTGCTCTCAAGAAATCATCACAAGGCCATTCACACGGCCGAACTTCCGCGGTGTGAGGGAGATTATACTTGGGCCTCTCTTCTTCTTCACCTTGCTTATCCTTCGAGCTTCGGCTCGAAGAACCCCTCAAAAATCTCTTTATCATTCTTTGAAAATTTCTGAAATTTTTAGTAACTTCAAATAAAAGTGAACCAAACTCAACAAAATTGATAGCAACTACTCCTACAAGTGCCTAGAGATTATATCATGCATTAGAACTACTTGGGACCATAAATATTTGACATGCAAGCTCAAGAACAGGGTCACCTAGGCAGCAAAAATTTGCAAAGAATAAAGCACTAGAACAAAAACTAATTGGACCATTGGAGGAGTCACATACCAAGGAACAATCCCCCGAAGCAGTTTTGTGAGAGGTGCTTTGAGCAAGGAGATCGAAAATCGCAACAAAATGAGCTAGAACTCGTGCTTGAGCAGGTTGGTGATTTTTTTGGGAGGAAGAAGGAGTATGTGGTGGCTGTAATAAGTGGAGGGGAGCCACCATGGGCCCACGAGGCAGGGGGCGCGCCCTGGACCCTCGTGGCCAGGTGCTTGCTCCCCCTGCTGTGTTCTCAGTGCCAGATATTCTCAAATATTCCAGAAATAAATCATATTTCAATTTCGCGGCATTTGGAGAACTTTTATTTTCAGGGTATTTTTTATTGCACGGATAAATCAGAAAACTGATAGAAAATATTATTTTTACTTTATTTAATCTAAATAACAGAAAGTAGAAGGAGGGTACAGAAGGTTGTGCTTTCTAACTTCATCCATCTCATGCTCATCAAAAGGAATCCACTAACAAGGTTGATCAAGTCTTGTTAACAAACTCATTCCGAATAACATGGAACCGGAGAAATTTCGAATAACACTATGTTACCTCAACCGGGATATGCACGTCCCCAATAATAATAATATCATATTCCTTCTTGACAGTACGAAGAGGAAATTCAAAACCTCCAAAAATAATCGATGGAATTTTTCCAATAGCGTTTATACTATGAACTTGAGGTTGTTTCCTCGGAAAGTGTACCGTATGCTCATTACCATTAACATGAAAAGTGACATTGCCTTTGTTGCAATCAATAACAGCCCCTGCTGTATTCAAAAAGGGTCTTCCAAGAATAATAGACATACTATCGTCCTCGGGAATATCAAGAATAACAAAGTCCGTTAAAATAGTAACGTTTGCAACCACAACAGGCACATCGTCACAAATACCGACAGGTATAGCAGTTGATTCATCAGCCATTTGCAAAGATATTTCAGTAGGTGTCAACTTATTCAAATCAAGTCTACAATATAAAGAGAGAGGCATAACACTAACACCGGCTCCAAGATCACATAAAGCAGTTTTAACATAGTTTCTTTTAATGGAGCATGGTATAGTGGGTACTCCTGGATCTCCCAACTTCTTTGGTATTCCACCCTTAAAAGTATAATTAGCAAGCATGGTGGAAATTTTAGCTTCCGGTATCTTCCTTTTATTAGTAACAATTTCTTTCATGTACTTAGCATAAGGATTCATTTTGAGCATATCAGTCAAACGCATACGCAAAAAGATAGGTCTAATCATTTCAGCAAAGCGCTCAAAATCCTCATCATCCTTTTTCTTGGATGGTTTGGGAGGAAAAGGCATGGGTTTCTGAACCCATGGTTCTCTTTCTTTACCATGCTTCCTAGCAACAAAGTCTCTCTTATCATAACATTGATTCTTTGATTGTGGGTTATCAAGATCAACAACAGGTTTAATCTCTATATCATTGTTATTACTAGGTTGAGCATCAACATGAACATCATCATTAACATTATCACTAGGTTTATGTTCATCACCAGATTGTGTCTCAGCATCAGAAATAGAAATATCATTTGGATTCTCAGGTGTGTCTACAACAGGTTCACTAGAAGCATGCAAAGTCCTATCATTTTCCTTTTTCTTCTTTTTAGAAGGACTAGGTGCATTAATATTATTTCTCTGAGAATCCTGCTCAATTCTCTTAGGATGACCTTCAGGATACAAAGGTTCCTGAGTCACTTTACCTCCTCTAGTTGCAACTCTAATAACAAAGTCAATAATTACTATTCAATTCATTGAGCAAATCATTCTGAGCTTTAAGTACTTGTTCTACTTGAGTGGTAACCATAGAAGCATGTTTACTAATGAGTTAAAGTTCACCTTTAACTCTAGACATATAATCACCCAAGTGTTCAATCATATAAGCATTGTGTTTTAATTGTCTACCAAAATAAGCAATGAAGTTTTCTTGCTTAACCATAAAGTTATCAAAATCATCCAAACATTGGCTAACAAACTTAGTAGGAGGGATTTCAGCTTTATGATATCTATAGAGAGAATTTACCTTTACTACCTGTGTCGGGTTATCAAGACCATGTGGTTCTTCAATAGGTGATGGATTAAAACCATGTATTTCTTCAACAGACGGTAAATTAAGACCATGTATTTCTTCAACAGGAGGTAAATTCTTAACATCTTCAGCTTTAATACCTTTTTCTTTCATAGATTTCTTTGCCTCTTGCATATCTTCAGGACTGAGAAATAGAACACCCCTTTTCTTCAGAGTTGGCTTAGGAGTTGGTTCAAGAAGTGCCCAATTATTTTCATTAGCCAACATATTATTCAATAGCAATTCAGCTTGACCAACTGTTCTTTCCCTGAAAACACAACCAGCACAGCTATCCAGGTGGTCTCTGGAAGCATCGGTTAGTCCATTATAAAAGATATCAAGTATTTCATTTTTCTAGAGAGGATGATCAGGCAAAGCATTAAGTAATTGGAGAAGCCTCCCCCAAGCTTGTGGGAGACTCTCTTCTTCAATTTGCACAAAATTATATATGTCCCTTAAGGCAGCTTGTTTCTTATGAGCAGGGAAATATTTAGCAGAGAAGTAATAAATCATATCCTGGGGACTACGCACACAACCAGGATCAAGAGAATTAAACCATATCTTAGCATCACCCTTTAATGAGAACGGAAATATTTTAAGGATATAATAGTAGCGAGTTTTCCCATCATTAGTGAACAGGGTGGCTATATCATTTAATTTAGTAAGATGTGCCACAACAGTTTCAGATTCATAGCCATAGAAAGGATCAGATTCAACCAAAGTAATTATATTAGGGTCGACAGAGAATTCATAATCCTTATCAGTAACAAAGATAGGTGAAGTAGCATAAGCAGAATCATATTTCATTCTAGCATTCAGAGATTTTTGTTTCAGCTTAGCTAATAATTTCTTAAGATCACTTCTATCATTGCAAGCAAGAAAGTCTCTAGCAGTTTATTCATCCATAACAAAGCCCTCAGGCACAACAGGCAATTCATATCTAGGGGGAGAATCTTCATCATCACTTTCATCAATATTATCAGTTTCAATAATTTCATTCTCTCTAGCCCTAGGAAGTTGTTTATCAAGAAATTCACCAAGTGGTACAGTAGTATCAAGCATAGAAGTAGTTTCATCATAAGTATCATGCATAGCATAAGTGGCATCATCAATAACATGTGACATATTAGAATTAATAGCAGAAGCAGGTTTAGGTGTCGCAAGCTTACTCAAAACAGAAGGTGAATCAAGTGCAGAGCTAGATGGCAGTTCCTTACCTCCCCTCGTAGTTGAGGGATAAATTTTAGTTTTCTCGTCTTTCAAGTTCTTCACAGTGACCAGCAGATATAAATCCCAAGTGACTCAAAGAACAGAGCTATGCTCCCCGGCAACGGCACCAGAAAATAGTCTTGATAACCCACAAGTATAGGGGATCGCAACAGTTTTCGAGGGTAGAGTATTCAACCCAAATTTATTGATTCTACACAAGGGGAGCCAAAGAATATTCTCAACTATTAGCAGTTGAGTTGTCAATTCAACCACACCTGGATAACTTAGTATCTGAAACAAAGTATTTAGTAGCAAAGTAGTATGGAAGTAACGGTAACAGTAGCAAAAGTAATATTTTTGGGTTTTGTAGTGATTGTAACAGTAGCAACGGAAAAGTAAATAAGCGAAGAACAATATAGGAAAAGCTCGTAGCCATTGGATCGGTGATGGAGAATTATGCCGGATGCGGTTCATCATGTAACAGTCATAACATAGGGTGGCACAGAACTAGCTCCAATTCATCAGTGTAATGTAGGCACGTATTCCTAATATAGTCATACGTGCTTATGGAAAAGAACTTCCATGACATCTTTTGTCCTACCCTCCCGTGGCAGCGGGGTCCTAATGGAAACTAAGGGATATTAAGGCCTCCTTTTAATAGAGTACCGGACCAAAGCATTAACACATAGTGAATACATGAACTCCTCAAACTACGGTCATCACCGGGAGTGGTCCCGATTATTGTCACTTCGGGGTTGCCGGATCATAACACATAGTAGGTGACTATAGACTTGCAAGATAGGATCAAGAACTCAAATATATTCATGAAAACATAATAGGTTCAGATCTGAAATCATGGCACTCGGGCCCTAGTGACAAGCATTAAGCATAGCAAAGTCATAGCAACATCAATCTCAGAACATAGTGGATACTAGGGATCAAACCCTAACAAAACTAACTCGATTACATGATAAATCTCATCCAACCCATCACCGTCCAGCAAGCCTACGATGGAATTACTCACGCATGGCGGTGAGCATCATGAAATTGGTGATGGAGGATGGTTCATGATGACGACGGCGACAGATTCCCCTCTCCGGAGCCCCGAACGGACTCCAGATCAGCCCTCCCGAGAGAGTTTAGGGCTTGGCGGCGGCTCCATATCGTGAAACGTGATGAATCTTTCTCTCTGATTTTTTTCTCCCCGAACATGAATATATGGAGTTGGAGTTGAGGTCGGTGGAGCTCCAGGGGGCCCATGAGGCAGGGGGCGCGCCCAGGGGGGCAGGCGCGCCTCCCACCCTCGTGGACATGGTGTGGCCCCCCTGGCCTTGATTCTGTCGCGAATATTTTCTATTATTTCCAAAAATAATCTCCGTGAAGTTTCAGGTCATTCCGAGAACTTTTGTTTCTGCACAAAGATAACACCATGCAATTCTGCTGAAAACAGCGTCAGTCCGGGTTAGTTCCATTCAAATCATGCAAGTTAGAGTCCAAAACAAGGGCAAAAGTGTTTGGAAAAGAAGATACGACGGAGACGTATCAACTCCCCCAAGCTTAAACCTTTGCTTGTCCTCAAGCAATTCAGTTGATAAACTGAAAGTGATAAAGAATTTCTTTTACAAACTCTATTTGCTCTTGTTGTTGTAAATATGTAAAGCCAGCATTCAAGTTTTCAGCAAAGATTATGACTAACCATATTCACAATAGCACTTAGGTCTCATGTTTACTCATGTCAATGGCATAATCAGCTAGCGAGCAATAATAATAAATCTCGGATGGCAACACTTTCTCAAAACAATCATAATATGATATAACAAGATGGTATCTTGCTAGCCCTTTCTGAGACCGCAAAACATAAATGCACAACACCTTTAAAGATCAAGGACTGACTAGACATTGTAATTCATGGTAAAAGAGATCCAGTCGTAGTCATACCCAATATAAATTAATAGTAATGGATGCAAATGACAACGGTGCTCTCCAGCTAGTGATTTTTAATAAGAGGGTGATGACTCAACATAAAAGTAAATGGATAGGCCCTTCGCTGAGGGAAGCAGGGATTTGTAGAGATGCCAGAGCTCGATTTTGAAATAGAGATAAATAATATTTTGAGCGGCATACTTTCATTGTCAACATAACAACCGAGAGATGGCGATATCTTCCATACTACACACATTATAGGCGGTTCCCAAACAGAATGGTAAAGTTTATACTCCCCCTCCACCAACAAGCATCAATCCATGGCTTGCTCGAAACAACGAGTGCCTCCAACTAACAAGAGTCCCGGGGGAGTTTTGTTTGCAATTATTTTGATTTGATTTGCATAAAGCATGGGACTGGGCATCCCGCTGACCAGCCATTTTCTCGTGAGTGAGGAGCGGAGTCCACTCCTCTTGAGAATAACCCGCCTAACATGGAAGATACAGACAGCCCTAGTTGATACATGAGCTATTCGAGCATGCAAAACAGAATTTCATTTGAAGGTTTGGAGTTTGGCACATACAAATTTACTTGGAACGGCAGGTAGATACCGCATATAGGAAGGTATAGTGGACTCATATGGAATAACTTTGGGGTTTAAGGGATTGGATGCACAAGAAGTATTCCCGCTTAGTACAAGTGAAGGCTAGAAAAAGACTAGGAAGCGACCAACTAGAGAGCGACAACAGTCATGAACATGCATTAAAATTAATAAACATTGAGTGCAAGCATGAGTAGGATATAATCCACCATGAACATAAATATCATGAAGGCTATGTTGATTTTGTTTCAACTACATGCGTGAACATGTGACAAGTCCAGTCACTTGAATCATTCAAAGGAGGATACCACCCTATCATACCACATCACAACCATTTTAATAGCATGTTGGCACGCAAGGTAAACCATTATAAACTCCTAGCTAATTAAGCATGGCATAAGCAACTATAATCTCTAATTGTCATTGCAAACATGTTCATTCATAATAGGCTGAATCAGGAATGATGAACTAATCATATTTACAAAAACAAGAGAGGTCGAGTTCATACCAGCTTCTCTCATCTCAATCAGTCCATCATATATCATCATAATTTCCTTTCACTTGCACGACTGAACGATGTGAATAATAATAATAGTGCACGTGCATTGGGCTAAGCTGGAATCTGCGAGCATTCAATAAACAGGAGAAGACAAGGCAATATGTGCTCTTGGTTAAATCAACAATAATGCAAATAAGAGCCACTTCCACATTTCATTATGGTCTTCTCCTATCGACCCCCAAAGAAAAGAACAGAAATAAAACTATTTACACGGGAAAGCTCCCAACAAGCAAAAGAAGAACAAGAAATCTTTTTGGGTTTTCTTTTAATTAATACTACAGCATGAAAAGTAAACTAGCTAAAGGTACAACTATTTTTTTGGTTTTCTTAAAGTTTTTCAAACACACAAGAAGAAAGCATAAAAAGGAAAATAAACTAGCATGGATATTACAGTGAAAGAGTATGAGCACCGACAACTAGCAATGAGTGTGTGAACATAAATGTAATGTCGGGGAGAAATACGTACTCCCCCAAGCTTAGGCTTTTGGCCTAAGTTGGTCTATTGCCAGGGCTGGCCTGGCGGATATCCGAAGTTGTAACTGGGGTCGTACTGAGATGAAGCCTCGGGTTGCCACTGGTTGGCAACCTCCTCCGGATCCCACTGGTAAACAGCCTGGCGTGGGGGAACAAATTGTGGTTCTGGATCTGGCTCTGTAGCTGATGTGGGGTTCCGGTAGGCGTGAATGACCTCCAACGGAACAAGATACTCGCCTGCAGATAAATCAAACAAGGAAGGAGCAGGCAAGGTAATAGTCTCAGGATGATTTTTACCAAATATTAATAATTTCATTCTCTCTAGCCCTAGCAAGTTGTTCATCAAGAAATTCACCAAGTGGTACAGTAGTATCAAGCATAGAAGTAGTTTCATCATAAGTATCATGCATAGCAGAAGTGGCATCATCAATAACATGCGACATATCAGAATTAATAGCAGAAGCATGTTTAGGTGTCGCAAGCTTACTCAAAACAGAAGGTGAATCAAGTGCAGAGCTAGATGGCAGTTCCTTACCTCCCCTCATAGTTGAGGGATAAATTTTAGTTTTCTCGTCTTTCAAGTTCTTCATAGTGACCAGCAGATATAAATCCCAAGTGACTCAAAGAATAGAGTTATGCTCCCCGGCAACGGCGGTAGAAAATAGTCTTGATAACCCACAAGTATAGGGGATCGCAACAATTTTCGAGGGTAGAGTACTCAACCCAAGATTATTGATTCTACACAAGGGGAGCCAAAGAATATTCTCAAGTATTAGCAGTTGAGTTCTCAATTCAACCACACCTGGATAACTTAGTATCTGCAGCAAAGTATTTAGTAGCAAAGTAGTATGGAAGTAACGGTAACAGTAGCAAAAGTAATATTTTTGGGTTTTGTAGTGATTGTAACAGTAGCAACGGAAAAGTAAATAAGCGAAGAACAATATAGGAAAAGCTCATAGGCATTGGATCGGTGATGGAGAATTATGCCGGATGCGGTTCATCATGTAACAGTCATAACATAGGGTGACACAGAACTAGCTCCAATTCATCAATGTAATGTAGGCATGTATTCCGAATATAGTCATACGTGCTTATGGAAAAGAACTTGCATGACATCTTTTGTCTTACCCTCCCGTGGCAGCGGGGTCCTAATGGAAACTAAGGGATATTAAGGCCTCCTTTTAATAGAGTACCGGACCAAAGCATTAACACATAGTGAATACAGGAAATCCTCAAACTACGCTCATCACCGGGAGTGGTCCCGATTATTGTCACTTTGGGGTTGCCGGATCATAACACATAGTAGGTGACTATAGACTTGCAAGATAGGATCAAGAACTCAAATATATTCATGAAAACATAATAGGTTCAGATATGAAATCATGGCACTCGGTCCCTAGTGACAAGCATTAAGCATAGCAAAGTCATAGCAACATCAATCTCAGAACAAGTGGATACTAGGGATCAAACCCTAAGAAAACTAACTCGATTACATGATAAATCTCATCCAACCCATCACCGTCCAGCAAGCCTACGATGGAATTACTCACGCACGGCGTGAGCATCATGAAATTGGTGATGGAGGATGGTTGATGATGACGACGGTGACAGATTCCCCTCTCCGGAGCCCCGAACGGACTCCAGATCAGCCCTCCCGAGAGAGTTTAGGGCTTGCCGGCGGCTCCGTATCGTGAAACGCGATGAATCTTTCTCTCTGTTTTTTTCTCCCCGAACACGAATATATGGAGTTGGAGTTGAGGTCGGTGGAGCTCCAGGGGGCCCACGAGGCAGGGGGCGCGCCCAGGGGGGCAGGCGCGCCTCCCATCCTCGTGGACAGGGTGTGGGCCCCCTGGCCTTGATTCTTTCTCCAATATTTTTTATTAATTCCAAAAATAATCTCCGTGAAGTTTCAGGTCATTCCGAGAACTTTTGTTTCTGCACAAAGATAACACCATGGCAATTCTGCTGAAAACAGCGTCAGTCCGGGTTAGTTCCATTCAAATCATGCAAGTTAGTTCCATTCAAATCATGCAAGTTCCATTCAAATCATGCAAGTGTTTGGAAAAGTGGATACGACGGAGACGTATCAGACGACAACTGATCGCTTTTACATTGTGCTTCGAGCAGGCTTCAAATCGAAGACGGTATGTTAGTAGATGTGACTAATAAATGTCTTATTCCCCCTTTTATCTTGTCAAGATCATCCCTTGCTTTGCAAGGATCGAGGTCCTTGAGATGCTACAAGTTCCAGTAGTCGAGTAGACAACTATAATTGAGTCCAAACTTCAAATGGAGGAGCGCTTCAGTTTCCTAGTTTTAATAAAAAATGAAAATGATCAAACCTTTTTCAGCTGCCTTGATCTCGCGATCTGCATGCCTTACCTTCCTTCTGCTATCGAATTGGACTCTAACCTTAACAGCGAGAAGTTTATATGGACTCTAGCAAACTCCACTACAGCGACTCCATCCCTTAGTGATGGCGTTCTCTAGTGGTTGAATACATCTACTCATAAGCCTAGCCATGGCATGTCCTTAGTGGTTCAAAACCAGATGAATCATTTAAGAGTCACAACGCCTACTTACCCCTTCCCCCTTGTTGCTAAATTGAACGGGGGTGAGGGAGAGACCCCTCCCCCCACACACATGGGAGAAGGGGATTCCATGTGCTCTTCAAAATCTCCCCTTCATGTTTTTCCCTCGGTCATTTATCCCAAGTAATAACCAATAAAAAGCCTTTAGGTTTTCTTTGGTGACATCATTTCGCTGGGTCGAAGTGCCTTTGTCCCAAGCTGTTTAAGTTTTTATTTTGTGATGTCATTCCCCGGAGTCAAAGTTCCTTTGTCCCAGGCCATGCCTCTAGGGGGTGAGAAACCATCCAATGTGGGATTAATGGACCCCCCCAAAGTTCTAAATTTCACTTGGATGTTCTTGGGGGGGGGGGGGTATTAAGATGAAAACTACTCTTACTTGCTAAATGGCCGTGCGTTGCAACGGGGACGTGCATATTCTAGTGGTTCAACATCAATATTGTCCGACATAGATCTTGCACCCATTATATTCTAGATTTTGTTAAGATTTTATTTGACTATGAGTAGGGGCAGGGAAGGAAAGTTTTTGATTTAGGTGAGGTGTTGGTAAGATTTGATTTGATTTGGGTGTGGGTAATGGAATACAAGAGAAGTATTCATTTAGTTGAGATTTTGGTAATATTTGATTTCATTTGATTGAGTTAATGCATGATGCGGGGAGGGGGACGTGGGAAGTAGTGGAGGCAGAATCGAAAGTACAATGACCAACTCCTCTTTAATAGTAGAGATGAACAAAGGGTGGTCGATTGAAGCGGAGTGTAAACTATGCGGTGAAGCAGACGAAGTTTCCAATTTTCATCTTGATGTGCTTTAGTGGCAGGTTTTAGGTAACAATCGATCTAATGAGCCAAGGGTGTACGCATGAAGTTAGTTTTTCGAAAAGGTTTCTTTCTTGAAAAGGGTGCGACTTGCTGGGGCATGATACATCTCCGTCGTATCTACTTTTCCAAACACTTTTGCCCTTGTTTTGGACTCTAACTTGCATGATTTGAATGGAACTAACCGGACTGATGCTGTTTTCAGCAGAATTGCCATGGTGTTATTTATGTGCAGAAACAAAAGTTCTCGGAATGACCTGAAACTCCACGGAACTTATTTTTGGAAAATAATAAAAATACTGGAAGAAGAATCCACGTCAGGGGGCCCTCCACCTGTCCACGAGGGTGGGGGGCGCGCCCCCTGCCTCGTGGGCCCCCCTGACGCTCCACCGACCTCAACTCCAACTCCATATATTCGTGTTCGGGGAGAAAAAATCAGAGAAGGATTCATCATGTTTTACGATACGGAGCCGCCGCCAAGCCCTAAAACCTCTCGGAAGGGCTGATCTGTAGTCCGTTCGGGGCTCCGGAGAGGGGAATCCGTCGCTGTCGTCATCATCAACCATCCTCCATCACTAATTTCATGATGCTCACCGCTGTGCGTGAGTAATTCCATCGTAGGCTTGCTGGACGGTGACGGGTTGGATGAGATCTATCATGTAATCGAGTTAGTTTTGTTAGGGTTTGATCCCTAGTATCCACTATGTTCTGAGATTGATGTTGCTATGACTTTGCTATGCTTAATGCTTGTCACTAGGGCCCGAGTGCCATGATTTCAGATATGAACCTATTATATTTTCATGAATATATGTGAGTTCTTGATCCTATCTTGCAAGTCTATAGTCACCTACTATGTGTTATGATCCGGCAACCCCGAAGTGACAATAATCGGGACCACTCCCGGTGATGACCATAGTTTGAGGAGTTCATGTATTCACTATGTGTTAATGCTTTGTTCCGGTACTCTATTAAAAGGAGGCCTTAATATCCCTTAGTTTCCATTAGGACCCCGCTGCCACGGGAGGGTAGGACAAAAGATGTCATGCAAGTTCTTTTCCATAAGCACGCATGACTATATTCGGAATACATGCTTACATTACATTGACGAATTGGAGCTAGTTCTGTGTCACCCTATGTTATGATTGTTACAGATGAACCGCATCCGGCATAATTCTCCATCACCGATCCAATGCCTATGAGCTTTTCACATATTGTTCTTCGCTTATTTACCTTTCCGTTGCTACTGTTACAATCACTACAAAACCCAAAAATATTACTTTTGCTACCGTTACCGTTACTTCCATATTACTTTGCTACTAAATACTTTGCTGCAGATACTAAGTTATCCAGGTGTGGTTGAATTGACAACTCAACTGCTAATACTTGAGAATATTCTTTGGCTCCCCTTGTGTTGAATCAATAAATTTGGGTTGAATACTCTACCCTCGAAAACTTTTGCGATCCCCTATACTTGTGGGTTATCAAGACTATTTTCTGGCGCCGTTGCCGGGGAGCATAGCTCTATTCTTTGAGTCACTTGTGATTTATATCTGCTGGTCACTATGAAGAACTTGAAAGACGCGAAAACAAAAATTTATCCCTCAACTACGAGGGGAGGTAAGGAACTGCCATCTAGCTCTGCACTTGATTCACCTTCTGTTTTGAGGTAGCTTGCGACACCTTAACCTGCTTCTGCTATTAATTCTGATATGTCGCATGTTATTGATGATGCCACTTTTGCTAGGCATGATACTTATGATGAAACTACTTCTATGCTTGATACTACTGTGCCACTTGGTGAATTTATTGATGAACAACTTGCTAGGGCTAGAGAGAATGAAATTATTGAAACTGATAATATTGAAGATAGTGATGATGAAGACTCTCCCCCTAATAAATATGAATTGCCTGTTGTGCTCGAGGGTTATGTTCTGGGTGAAGAATCTGCTAGAGCCATTCTTGCTTGCAATGATAGAAGTGATCTTAAGAAGTTATTAGCTAAATGGAAGCATCAATCTCTTAATGCTAGAATGAAACCTGACCGTGCTTTTGCTACTTCACCTATCTGTGTTACTGATAAGGATTATGAATTCTCTGTTGATCCTGATATAATTACTTTGGTTGAATCTGATCCTTTTTATGGCTATGAATCTGAAACTGTTGTGGCACATCTTACTAAATTAAATGATATAGCCACCTTTATATCCTTAAAATATTTCCGTTCTCATTAAAGGGTGATGCTAAGATATGGTTTAATTCTCTTGACCCTGGTTGTGTGCGTAGTCCCCAGGATGATTTATTACTTCTCTGCTAAATATTTCCCTGCTCATAAGAAACAAGCTGCTTTAAGGGATATATATAATTTTGTGCAAATTGAAGAAGAGAGTCTCCCACAAGCTTGGGGGAGGCTTCTCCAGCTACCTAATGCTTTGCCTAATCATCCTCTTAGGAAAAACGAAATACTTGATATCTTTTATAATGGACTAACCGATGCTTCCAGAGATTACCTAGATAGTTGTGCTGGTTCTGTTTTTAGGGAAAGAACACCAGATGAAGCTGAAATTCTATTGAATAATATGTTGACAAATGAAAATAATTGGACAGTTCCTGAGCCAGCTCCTGAGCCTATTCCTAAACTAACTCCGAAGAAGAGGGGTGTTCTATTTCTCAGTCATGAAGATATGCAAGAGGCAAAGAAACCTATGAAAGAAAAAGGTATTAAAGCTGAAGATGTTAAGAATATACCTCCTATTGAAGAAATACACAGTCTTAATTTACCGCCTGTCAAAGAAAATTATGGTCTTAATTCATCACCTATTGAAGAAACACATGGTCTTGATAACCCGACACAGGTAGTAAAGGTAAATTCTCTCTATAGATATGATAGAGCTGAAATCCCTCCTACTAAGTTTGCTAGCCAATGTTTGGATGAGTTCGATAACTTTATGGTTAAGCAAGAAGATTTTAATGCTTATTTTGGTAGACAATTAAAACAAAATGCTTATATGATTGAACACTTGGGTGATTATATGTCTAGAGTTAAAGGTGAACTTAAACTCATTAATAAACATGCTTCTATGGTTACCACTCAAGTAGAACAAGTACTTAAAGCTCAGAATGATTTGCTCAATGAATTAAATAGTAAGAATAATGACTATGCTGTTAGAGTGGCTACTAGAACTGGTAAAATGACTCATGAACCTCTGTATCCTGAAGGCCATCCTAAGAGAATTGAGCAAGATTCTCAGAGAAATAATATTGACACACCTAGTTCTTCTAAAAATAAGAAAAAGAAAAATGATAGGACTTTGCATGCTTCTAGTGAACCTATTGCTGAAACACCTAATAATCCAAATGATATTTCTATTTCTGATGCTGAAACACAATCTGGTAATGAACATGAACCAAGTGAAAATACTAATGAAGATGTTCATGATGATGCTCAACCTAGCAATGATAATGATGTAGAAATTGAACCTGCTATTGATCTTGATAGCCCACAATCAAAGAATCAACGTTATGGTAAGAGAGACTTTGTTTCTAGGAAGCACGGTAAAGAAAGAGAACCATGGGTTCAGAAACCCATGCCTTTTCCTCCCAAACCATCCAAGAAAAAGGATGATGAGGATTTTGAGCGCTTTGCTGAAATGATTAGACCTATCTTTTTGCGTATGCGATTAACTGATATGCTCAAAATGAATCCTTATGCTAAGTATATGAAAGAAATTGTTACTAATAAAAGAAAGATACCGGAAGCTGAAATTTCCACCATGCTTGCTAATTATACTTTCAAGGGTGGAATACCAAAGAAACTAGGAGATCCAGGAGTACCAACTATACCATGCTCCATTAAAAGAAATTATGTTAAAACTGCTTTATGTGATCTTGGAGCCGGTGTTAGTGTTATGCCTCTCTCTTTATATCGTAGACTTGATTTGAATAAGTTGACACCCACTAAAATATCTTTGCAAATGGCTGATAAATCGACTGCTATACCTGTCGGTATTTGTGAGGATGTGCCTGTTGTGGTTGCAAACGTTACTATTTTAACGGACTTTGTTATTTTTGATATTCCCGAGGACGATAGTATGTCTATTATTCTTGGAAGACCTTTTTTGAATACTGCAGGGGCTGTTATTGATTGCAACAAAGGCAAAGTCACTTTTCATGTTAATGGTAATGAGCACACGGTACACTTTCCGAGGAAACAGCCTCAAGTTCACAGTATCAATTCTATTGTAAAAATTCCATCGATTATTTTTGGAGGTTTTGAATTTCCTCTTCCTACTGTCAAGAAGAAATATGATATTCTTATTATTGGGGATGTGCATATCCCCGTTGAGGTAACATAGTGCTATTCGAAATTTCTCCGGTTCCATGTTAGTCGGAATGAGTTTGTTAACAAGACTTGATCAACCTTGTTAGTGGATTCCTTTTGATGAGCATGAGATGGATGAAATTTGAAAGCACAACCTTGTGTACCCTCCTTCTACTTTCTGTTATTTAGTTGAAATAAAGTAAAAATAGTATTTTTCTGTCTGTTTTCTGATTTATCCGTGCAATATAAAAATACCCTGAAAATAAAAGTTCTCCAAATGCCCTGAAAATGAAATATGATTTTTTCTGGAATATTTGAGAATATCTGGCACTGAGAACACAGCAGGGGAGCAAGCACCTGGGCACGAGGGTCTAGGGCGCGCCCACCCCCTGGGCGCACCCCCTGCCTCATGGGCCCACGGTGGCCCCCTCCACTTATGCCAGCCACCACACACTTCTTCTTCCTCCCAAAAAAATCACCATCCAGCTCAAGCACGAGTTCTAGCTCATTTTGCTGCGATTTTCGATCTCATTGCTCAAAGCACCTCTCACAAAACTGCTTGGGGAGATTGTTCCTTGGTATGTGACTCCTCCATTGGTCCAATTAGTTTTTGTTCTAGTGCTTTATTCATTGCAAATTTGTGCTGCCTAGGTGACCATGTTCTTGAGCTTGCATGTCAAATTTATATGGTTCCAAGTAGTTCTAATGCATGATATAGGCTCTAGGCACTTGTAGGAGTAGTTGCTATCACATTTGTTGAGCTTGATTCACTTTTATTTGAAGTTACTAAAATTTTCAGAAATTTTTCAGAGGAAGAAATATGTTTAGGAAAATGTTCCATTGTGGTCCTTCAAGGAAGCAAGGACCCAGGCTCGCAATGCGCGATGCCGATGATGAGCCACCAAGGAACGCTCCAGTGCGGCCTTGTGAATGGCCTTCAGAAGGCTTTATGGATCGAGCGGGAATCAAGGAAGAATTTAACACGTATTTGCGTAATGCTGATCTTGTGAGCTTCGAGGGAGAAAAGTGCAGCCAGTACCACTATCTCACTAGTTCATTTGTGAGGAGGTTTGAATATTCATCTTCACGCAAAAGGGAGACATTTTATAACTAGAGAGGAGGCAAAGGAGTATAAGAGGAGGGTTGAGATAGCTCGCCTCCAAGCTGCAGCACACGATGCAATGACCGCTGCATCTCAGTACGACCCCGGTTACAACTATGGATATCCGCCAAGCCATCCGTGGCAATAAACCAACTTAGGCCAAAAGCCTAAGCTTGGGGGAGTACGTATTTCTCACTGACATTACATTCATGTCCACACACTCATTGCTAGATGTCGGTGCTCATACTCTTTCACTGTAATATCCATGCTAGTTTATTTTCCTTTTTCTTGCTTTCTTCTTGTGTGTTTAATAAACCTTAAGAAAACCAAAAAAAATAGTGTAGCTTTTAGTTAGTTTACTTTTCTTGCTGTAGTAGTAATAATTAAAAAGAAAACCCAAAAAGATTTCCTGTTCTTCTTTTGCTTGTTGGGAGCTTTCCCGTGTAAATAGTTCTATTTCTTTTCTTTTCTTTGGGGGTCGATAGGAGAAGACCATGATTAAATTGTTGAAGTGGCTCTTATATGCATTATTGTTGATTTAACCAAGATCCCATATTTCCTTGTCTTCTCCTGTTTATTGAATGCTCGCAGATTCCAGCTTAGTCCAATGCACATGCACTCTTATTATTTTCACATCGTTCGGTCATGCAAGTGAAAGGCAATTATGACGATAATGATGGACTGACTGAGATGAGAGAAGCCGGTATGAACTCGACCTCTCTTGTTTTTGTAAATATGATTAGTTCATCGTTCCTGATTCAGCCTATTATGAATAAACATGTTTGCAATAACAATTAGAGATCATAGTTGCTTATGCCATGCTTGATTAGCTATGAGTTATAATGGTTTACCTTGTGTGCCAACATGCTATTAAAATGGTTGTGATGTGGTATAGTGGGGTGGTATCCTCCTTTGAATGATTCAAGTGACTTGACTTGGCACATGTTCACACATGTAGTTGAAACAAATCAACATAGCCTTCACGATATTTATGTTCATGGTGGATTATATCCTACTCATGCTTGCACTCAATGTTTATTAATTTTAATGCATGTTCATGACTGTTGTCGCTCTCTAGTTGGTCGCTTCCCAGTCTTTTGCTAGCCTTCACTTGTACTAAGCGGGAATACTGATTGTGCATCCAATCCCTTAAACCCCAAATTTATTCCATATGAGTCCACTATACCTTCCTATATGCGGTATCTACCTGCCGTTCCAAGTAAATTTGTATGTGCCAAACTCCAAACCTTGAAATGAAATTCTGTTTTGCATGCTCGAATAGCTCATGTATCAACTAGGGCTGTCCTTATCTTCCATGTTAGGCGGGTTATTCTCAAGAGGAGTGGACTCCGCTCCTCACTCACGAGAAAATGGCTGGTCACCGGGATGCCCAGTCCCATGATTTATGCAAATCAAATCAAAATAATTGCAAACAAAACTCCTCCTGGGACTGTTGTTAGTTGGAGGCACTCGTTGTTTCGAGCAAGCCATGGATTGATGCTTGTTGGTGGAGGGGGAGTATAATCTGTTGGGGAACGTAGTAATTTCAAAAAATTTCCTACGCACACGCAAGATCATGGTGATGCATAGCAACGAGAGGGGAGAGTGTTTTCCACGTACCCTCGTAGACCGAAAGCGGAAGCGTTAGCACAACACGGTTGATGTAGTCGTACGTCTTCACAATCCGACTGATCAAGTACCGAACGCACGACACCTCCGAGTTCAGCACACGTTCAGCCCGATGACATCCCTCAAACTCCGATCCAGCCGAGTGTTGAGGGAGAGTTTCATCAGCACGACGGCGTGGTGACGATGATGATGTTCTACCGACGCAGGGCTTCGCGTAAGCACCGCTACAGTATTATCGAGGTGGACTATGGTGGAGGGGGGCACCGCACACGGCTAAAAGATCAAACAATCAATTGTTGTCTCTCTAGGGTGCCCCCCTGCCCCCGTATATAAAGGAGCAAGGGGGAGAGGTGCGGCCGGCCAGGAGGGGCGCACCAGGAGGAGTCCTACTCCCACCGGGAGTAGGACTCCCTCCCTTTTCCTTGTTGGACTAGGAGTGGAGGGGGAAAGAGGAGGGAGAGAGGAAGGAAAGGGGGGGGGGGCGCCACCCCCCTCTCCTTGCCCTATTCGGACTAGGGGGGAGGGGCGCGCGGCCCTGCCCTGGCCGCCTCTCCTCTCTTCCACTAAGGCCCACTATGGCCCATTAAGCCCCCGGGGGTTCCGGTAACCTCCCGGTACTCCGGTAAAATTCCGATTTCACCCGGAACACTTTCGATATCCAAACATAGGCTTCCAATATATCAATCTTCATGTCTCGACCATTTTGAGACTCCTCGTCATGTCCGTGATCACATCCGGGACTCCGAACAACCTTCGGTACATCAAAACATATAAACTCATAATATAACTGTCATCGAAACTTTAAGCGTGCGGACCCTACGGGTTCGAGAACTATGTAGACATGACCGAGACACGTCTCCGGTCAATAACCAATAGCGGAACCTAGATGCTCATATTGGCTCCCACATATTCTATGAAGATCTTTACCGGTCAGACCGCATAACAACATACGTTGTTCCCTTTGTCATCGGTATGTTACTTGCCCAAGATTCGATCGTCGGTATGTCAATACCTAGTTTAATCTCATTACCGGCAAGTCTCTTTACTCGTTCCGTAATACATCATCCCGCAACAAACTCAATAGTTGCAATGTTTGCAAGGCTTATGTGATGTGCATTACCGAGAGGGCCCGGAGATACCTCTCCGACAACCGGAGTGACAAATTCTAATCTCGAAATACGCCAACCCAACAAGTACCTTCGGAGACACCTGTAGAGCACGTTTGGTAGCACACAAAGTGTTCCTCCGGTAAACGGGAGTTGCATAATCTCATAGTCATAGGAACATGTATAAGTCATGAACAAAGCAATAGCAACATACTAAACAATCGAGTGCTAAGCTAACGGAATGGGTCAAGTCAATCACATCATTCTCCTAATGATGTGATCCCGTTAATCAAATGACAACTCATGTCTATGGCTAGGAAACATAACCATCTTTGATCAACGAGCTAGTCAAGTAGAGGCATACTAGTGACACTCTGTTTGTCTATGTATTCACACATGTATTATGTTTCCGGTTAATACAATTCTAGCATGAATAATAAACATTTATCATGATATAAGGAAATAAATAATAACTTTATTATTGCCTCTAGGGCATATTTCCTTCATAAAATTTACCATTCTGTTTGGGAACTGCCTATAATGTGTGTAGTATGGAAGATATCGCCATCTCTTGGTTGTTATGTTGACAATGAAAGTATGCCGCTCAAAATATTATTTATCTCTATTTCAAAATCGAGCTCTGGCATCTGTACAAATCCCTGCTTCCCTCAACGAAGGGCCTATACATTTAATTTTATGTTGAGTCATCACTCTCTTATTAAAAATCACCAGCTGGAGAGCACCGGTGTCATTTGCATCCATTACTATTAATTTATATTGGGTATGACTATGACTGGATCTCTTTTACCATGAATTACAATGTCTAGTCAGTCCTTGATCTTTAAAGGTGCTCTGCATTTATGTTTTGCGGTCTCAGAAAGGGCTAGCGAGATACCATCTTATTATATCATATCATGATTGTTTTGAGAAAGTGTTGTCATCCGAGATTTATTATTATTGCTCGCTAGTTGATTATGCTATTGATATGAGTAAACATGAGACCTAAGAGTTATTGTGAATGTGGTTAGTCATAATCTTTGCTGAAAACTTGAATGCTGGCTTTACATATTTGCAACAACAAGAGCAAACAGAGTTTGTAAAAGTTTTTCTTTATCGCTTTCAGTTTATCAACTGAATTGCTTGAGGACAAGCAAATGTGTAAGCTTGGGGAGTTGATACATCTCCGTCGTATCTACTTTTCCAAACACTTTTGCCCTTGTTTTGGACTCTAACTTGCATGATGAATGGAACTAACCCGGACTGACGCTGTTTTCAGCAGAATTGGGGTGTTATTTATGTGCAGAAACAAAAGTTCTCGGAATGACCTGAAACTCCACGGAACTTATTTTTGGAAAATAATAAAAATACTGGAAGAAGAATCCACGTCAGGGGTCCTCCACCTGTCCACGAGGGTGGGGGGCGCGCCCCCTGCCTCGTGGGCCCCCTAACGCTCCACCGACCTCAACTCCAACTCCATATATTCGTGTTCGGGGAGAAAAAATCAGAGAGAAGGATTCATCGCGTTTTACGATACGGAGCCGCCGCCAAGCCCTAAAACCTCTCGGGAGGGCTGATCTGGAGTCCGTTCGGGGCTCCGGAGAGGGGAATCCATCGCCGTCGTCATCATCAACCATCCTCCATCACCAATTTCATGATGCTCACCGCCGTGCGTGAGTAATTCCATCGTAGGCTTGCTGGACGGTGATGGGTTGGATGAGATCTATCATGTAATCGAGTTAGTTTTGTTAGGGTTTGATCCCTAGTATCCACTATGTTCTGAGATTGATATTGCTATGACTTTGCTACGCTTAATGCTTGTCACTAGGGCCCGAGTGCCATGATTTCAGATCTGAACCTCTTATGTTTTCATGAATATATGTGAGTTCTTGATCCTATCTTGCAAGTCTATGGTCACCTACTATGTGTTATGATCCGGCAACCCCAAAGTGACAATAATCGGGACCACTCCCGGTGATGACCATAGTTTGAGGAGTTCATGTATTCACTATGTGTTAATGCTTTGTTCCTGTACTTTATTAAAAGGAGGCCTTAATATCCCTTAGTTTCCATTAGGACCCCGCTGCCACGGGAGGGTAGGACAAAAGATGTCATACAAGTTATTTTCCATAAACACGTATGACTATATTCGGAATACATGCTTACATTACATTGACGAATTGGAGCTAGTTCTGTGTCACCCTATGTTATGATTGTTAAATGATGAACTGCATCCGGCATAATTCTACATCACCGATCCAATGCCTATGAGCTTTTCACATATTGTTCTTCGCTTATTTACTTTTCCGTTGCTACTGTTACAATCACTACAAAACCCAAAAATATTAATTTTGCTACCGTTACCGTTAATCCCATATTACTTTGCTACTAAATACTTTGCTGCAGATACTAAATTATCCAGGTGTGGTTGAATTGACAACTCAACTGCTAATACTTGAGAATATTCTTTGGCTCCCCTTGTTTCGAATCAATAAATTTGGGTTGAATACTCTACCCTCGAAAACTGTTGCGATCACCTATACTTGTGGGTTATCAGGGCACGAGGGTGTAGGCCGGTTAGGTTCGTTGTCTTCAGCCACGTGTACTAGTTGTAGCCTGTGTTGCATCCATTTGTTCATCTCGGTTGCGACCATGTGCTGGCTGGTTGTTTATATTTTGTTCTTTGGTTGTAAAGCTAGTGGTATCCCCAGTGGAACACCCTATTAAAGATTTCTATAAAAAGTTGGGCTCCAACCTTTTTTCCCCAAGGAAACAAACATAATACTCCATTCACTTTCATGGAAGTACATAGGAGGAGGAGGGTGCCGCTTACTCATTTACACCCAAAGGAGAAGCTACACAGTGAGCTTGGCACTCATCCATTGTGCGATAGCGGGTTTTGCACTGATCCATTGTACAACAGTAGCATCGACTTGTCTTTGGATTGCAGGATGGGAAAACATCAAGCTTGTAGCACGCAAAAGCCTCGGCGTCACCGGACTCTGTGCCATTGCCTGTGGAATTGTTAAGACAAATAAGGTAACACATTAGATATATGTTACTCGTTGTCCTTATTACTTATGGTTATGAAATTAAGTTGCGCAAAAACACAGCAAGAAGGGACACGAGAAAACAAAGATGTAAAGTATGTACTGCTTACCTTGTGCATGAGTAGCGAAGCATACGAGAAGAAGGAGCGCTAATGCCTGGAGGCGCTTCGTGCACTTCTCCATGTAGATGTTGCAATAGTTTTTGTTGCTCTTTGGTTGTGTTTTCGCCGAGACTACTGGTATATAGGGAGAGGTTTAGATAGACATGTGTGGCAAAAACTTAAAGCAGGGTTATATAGGAGTACATTGAATGGTAGGAAATTATAACGCCAGGTTGTTATTTGGCCATGCACGTCTTTTTGCAGGTAATTAGTTCCTTTTTTTGGCAAGGAATAGTTCATTCCCCCGCGCCTTTTTATAAGGTGCATTAATTGTTATTTTCAAAAGTTAAAATTTTCTATCTTTGAACATGTTTCTAGAAGCTATCTGGACGTTCAATAATAAATAAATAAAATATGAGAATATATTGCGTGATGGATCTAATTATACTGCTTGGTATTGCCGATCTTAATATCTTTTCTATAAATTTGTTAAAATTAGAAAAGTTTGAATTTTACAAAAATGACACAACTTATAAAAGTAAATGGATGGTTTATTCCATGTTTCATTTCATATTTCATTTGCTGATTTCCTATTTAAAAATAATAAATATATTTTCCATTTTAGTGGAGCCTTGGCTGAAGCTAGACACGTCTGGGCAGACCCATTCTGTCGGTGAGCGGTTTTATCTCTCCAGTTTTTCCGGTTTTTCACCAAAGAAACCTGCTATCATTTTTTAGAAGCTAGACATTTAAAACCCTATTTTAAAATAAAAATATATTTTATAAAAAAGTTCACTACTATGTGTTTTATAAAAAAGTTAGTGTATATTACGAAAAAGTTCACCTTATATAAAAAAGAAAGTTCAGTGTGTATTAAATAATATTGATCATATTTAAAAAACATTGAATATTAAAAAATGTTCAATGTATTACAAAAATGTTGAATGTTAAAGACAAAATGTTCATCATATAATAAAAAATAACCATGTGTATTAAAAAAAATCACCATATACTGAAAGAAACTTTAGTATCTATTCTAAAACTGTTCAACATATATTCGACAAAATGATCATCATACAATACAAATAATGTTCACTGTATATTGCAAAATGAAAAAACCATAAAAAACAGAAGGAAAACCAATCCTAAAGGATAAAAAGGAAAAAATAAAAAATGAAATTTGAAGCTGAAACACAAAACCACACACCGAAAAAAGATAAATCCAACTGCTAGTGAAGAATGAAAAATAGAAGAAAAAACAAGGATGAAAAATGAAATAAAACATAGTAGTAGAGAAGAAAAACAGAACTGGGCCGGCCTGCATGACCAAGTCGTCGATGCCATAGCCAGCCTTCTGAGGCTTTTGCAAGTAGGCACACGACTGGTTGTGGTCTTGTAGAGAAATCAACAATATACAAGTCTCCTCTCCTTAAGCCTTCGAAGACTTTGGAATTGTCAGCTTCCATGATCACAACACAACGATACTTGCCAAAGACAACAACCATATCAAGATCACAAAGCATTGAGACAGACATGATGTTGTATCCTAGGGACTCGACAAGCATGACTTTGTCCATGTGTTGATCCTTTGAGATCGCAACCTTACCTAGACCCAATACCTGACTTTTGCCTTTGTCAGCGAAGATGATATGCTTCAGATGCAATGGAGATAAGGGAGCATCAATCAATAGATTCTTGTCACCAGTCATGTGATTTGTACATCCACTATCGAGGACCCACTCATTGGCTTTGGGTTGATCATCCTGCAGATGAATTAGTGCAATTTACGAACTCATATATTTCATCAGTGAAGAATATGGCATCAATTCATCAGATCAATTTCATCAAGCAATAGAACATATAAAGCAGTATGAGGACGTGAGAAATGAAAGTTCATTTCTTCATGATTAGCCCGCGTCCTTTCAGGCACTCTCAGGTCTCCAGTAAATTCTTCAGACATTTACGCACGTCTGGAGACCTGACCCTACAGAAGAAATTAGTTCTTTTTCTTCACCACCCACATCTGAAGGGGTGGCAAAGAGTTCATCACTCTGCGAGCTCCATATGAGAAAGGTGGCATAGAAGCCAATCCATTTCGTTTCACATAAGAGGGGTTAGGGTAAGCATATGAATAAGCAGAGAAATTCTTCGAGGACTTATGAACATAATGGTTAGAAGAGTAATGCTCATATTCATAGCCCTTAGCTCTTCCCTGCGAAACAGAGGTGTTACCACGATGATAATCATATGAGGACTTTGATCCTTTTGAGGAATATGATCCACGTGAGGAATTTGGTCCGTATGAGGACTTGGATCCATATGAAGAATTTGGTCCATATGAAGAGTTTGATCTGGGGTTCCTATTTTTCACAGGTGGTGTCATGAGGACATTCACCTGAAGACTTTCAAGGCACTTTTTAGGAACCCAGATTTTCTTCATAGGGGAACCGTTCCTGCAGTTAGTGCCAACATATCTAGCAAATACTCCACCATTCTGATTTTTGAACAGTTTATAGTTGGAGTCAATTGACTCATCAGAAGAATGAGGAGATTCACATGTAAAGCCAGATAGATTAGATGGATCTACTAGAGGTCCCTTTGCAGCAACTCATGAGGTTTTGGGGTACTACTCAGGCTTCCAATAAGTACCATCAGCATTGAGTTTCCTCTCTGTAACGCCCACGATGCGGCTATATCTCCCACGTGTCGAGGCACGACTTAGAGGCATAACCGCATTGTGGTATTGTCGCAAGAAGGGTTATCTTCACACAATCCCATGTAATGGACAAGAATGGGATAACGAGAGTTGGCTTACAATCGCCACTTCACACAATACATAAATATAATTCATACATCATCCAAAATCCACACATAGACCGACTACGATCAAAATCCAAATGAAAATAAGATAACCCCAAATGCTAGATCCCCGATCGTCCCAACTGGGCTCCACTACTGATCATCAGGAAAAGACACATAGTAACGACCACGTTCCTCATCGAACTCCCACTTGAGCTCGGTTGCGTCACCTGCACTGGCATCGTCGGCACCTGCAACCGTTTTGGTAGAATCTGTGAGTCACGAGGACTCAGCAATCTCACACCCGTGAGATCAAGACTATTTAAGCTTAAAGGAAAGGATGGTGTAATGAGGTGGAACTGCAGCAGGCACTAAGCATATATGGTGGCTAACATACGCAAATGAGAGCGAGAAGAGAAGCAGCGGAACGGTCGTCAACTAGTAATGACCAAGAAGTGATCCCGAACTCCTACTTACGTCAAACATAACCCAGAAACCGTGTTCACTTCCCGGACTCCGCCGAGAAGAGACCATCACGGCTACACACACGGTTGGTGTATTTTACTTAAGTCAAGTGACAAGTTCTCTACAACCGGACATTAACAAATTCCCATCTGCCTCATAACCGCGGGCACGACTTTCGAAAGATAATACCCTGCAGGGGTGTCCCAACTTAGCCCATTATAAGCTCTCACGGTCAATGAAGGATAAACTTTCTCCCAGGAAGACCCGATCAGTCTCGGAATCCCGGTTTACAAGACATTTCGACAATGGTAAAACAAGACCAGCAAGACCACCCGCTATGCCGACAAATCCCGATAGGAGCTGCACATATCTCGTTCTCAGGGCACACCGGATAAGCTAAGCGTACAGGTACCAACGTAACCCAAGTTGCCAAGGGACGGTCCCGCACGGTGCTCTAGTTTGGACCAACACTCGGAGGAGCAGTGGCCCGGGGGTTAAATAAAGATGACCCTCGGGCTCGCGAAAACCCAAGGGAAAAGGCTTAGGTGGCAAATGGTAAAACCAAGGTTGGGCCTTGCTGGAGGAGTTTTATTAAGGCAAACTGTCAAGGGGGTCCCATAAATCACCCAACCGCGTAAGGAACGCAAACTCAAGGAACATAATACCGGTATGACGGAAACTAGGGCGGCAAGAGTGGAACAAAACAACAGGCATAAAGCCGAGCCTTCCACCCTTTACCAAATATATAGATGCATTAATATAATGAGAGATATTTTGACATATCAAAATATCCATGTTCCAACATGGAACCAACTTCAACTTCACCTGCAACTAGCAACGCTATAAGAAGGGCTGAGCAAAAGCGGTAACTTGGCCAAACAACGGTTTGCTAGGAAAGGATGGTTAGAGGCTTGACATGGCAAATATGGGAGGCATGATAAAGCAAGTGGTAGGTAGCGCAGCATGGCAATAGAACGAAGAACTAGCAAAGCAAAGATAGAAGTGATTTCGAGGGTATGGTCATCTTGCCTGCAAGGTTCTCAGAGTTGTCGAAAGCTTGATCCTCGTAAGCGTACTCAACAGGTTCCTCGTTCACGAACTCGTCTCCCGGCTCTACCCAAAACAAGAAGACAAGCAACGGAACCACAATCAAACACGGGAAATGCACAAGCAACATGATGCAAAACATGTATGATATGCGAGATGTGGTATGCGATGCATATGCGTGCTCCGGAAGAAAAATGATGAACAAGGCAGTAACTTGGCAAACCAAGCATGCCACTGGAAAGATGAGATGATTTCGGTTGAAATCGATATAAAGATCACCGGAAACGGATGCACGGTTTGCAAATGGCAAGCAAAACAAGAATGACACGATTCTGCGATTAACAGCATCATAGCACTTAAAATGCAACAAGTAACTATGCTACAGCACCCCAACATAGCAACAAAGCATATGGAAGTAATCTACAGGAGATGCTTGACAAAAGATGAACACTGAGCTACGGCTAGACCACAACATAACAGGTTCAAACAAGCATGGCAAAAGTGCAAAAGATAACAGGTTCACAGACTTGGTGAAATTACTGGACATGGCTGAAACAGCATCAGGTAGCAATGTTCAGAGCAAGCAAAACACATGCTACAGGAACTTAACATGACAAAACAAGGCATGACATGAATCTACTAAATGCATAGAACAAAAGTCCCTTACTAACCATAAGCCAAAAAGGACCAGAAGATATGATGTCACCCATGTAAACATAGCAAGTTCCGTTAACAGATTTCAGACTTAGCAGAAAACAGAGCATGGCAGAAACAGTAATATGAAGGCCTCTTGGTGAGCTTGATGCACTCATCACAAAGCAATGCATGACAAAACAAGCATACCTATAGCAAGATGGCATGTTTATGAAGCTATCGATGGCAAGAGCAAAGTCATAGCATGTATGGATCAACTACAACAACCTTGGCAAAATTGAATAACATGTAAACAATCTGCCAGGAACATTTTATAGCAAAAGTAGAGTAAGATTGAGTCATACTATGGCCCTCCATAATTGCAAGCAGGGGCATGAATGGATAGACCACAACTATATCTACAAAACATCCTTACTGTACATCTCCAAAAGGAGCATGGATCTCTCTGTAGCCACATGGATACATGGCAACAAAATAACAGTAGTCACAGGCTTAGCAAAATTACTGTCCCTGAAATCAGAAACATCACGAAGTCTAGTTTGCATGCTTGTGCTAGTCACCACAGAGATCACAAAAATACATGGCATACACCTCTGTAAGTATGGCATGGCATGCATCAAAACACATGTAGAGCTCATACTCATAAGATGTACACATCAAATGCAACAAAAATAACAAATCCTCATGTTCTGATAAGTAACAGCAGTTAACAGCATATAGCACTCTTGCATCAGAGATTTGGGCATCAAGATGGACTCAAATGAACATGGCATAATGGAACAAAATGAAGAGCATCTCGAGACGAACATTACGATATATTACACGCATGAAACGGAGCAGTATGCAGAGAGTTATGATGCGATGAACATGAGCACATAATGTAAGATATTTAGGACTTGGAGAATTTCGGAGGGAGAAGAAAAGTCAACCGCCACTGGTTTGGATCTGGATCGGCGCGGCGGCGGCGCGAGCTCGCCGGAGCAGTGGCGCACGGTGGAGGGAGCTCCACGGCGTCGGGGCCGGGGAGGAGGAGCACGGGGCCGCGGGAGGAGGCCGGACGGAGGAGAGGAGGCGCGGGCACGGACGGGCGCGGACGGGCGGCGAGGCGCCAGCCGGCGAGCTGCGGCGGCGGCCGGGAACGGCGGCGGGGAGCTGCGGGCGAGGCGCGGGGCTGACGCCCGGGCGGCGGCGCGGGGGAGACGGGCTGGGAGGGCCCGACGCGGGCTCTCCGGGCCGGCGGCGCGGTGGAGGCCGGGGTGCCATGTGGCAGCCCCCGGTAGGTCGGGCGCGGCGGCGGCTTTCGTCCGGCGGCGGCGGATGCGTCCGGCGCGCGGAGGGGCGAATAGCTAGGGTTTGGACCCGGATTTCGAAGGGGGAGGTGTTTTTATAGGTAGAGGGAGCTAGGAGACTCCAAATGGAGCACGGTTTTCGTCCACACGATCGTGATCGAACGACCTAGAGCATGGAAGTGACTTATAGGGGTTTTGGGCTGTTTGGAGGGGGTTTTTGCTGCAACACACAAAAGGACTTTGCGGTTACCCGGTTAACCGTTGGAGCATCAAACGACCTCCAAATGGAACGAAACTTGACATGTGGTCTACCGGTGGTATACCAAGGCCACTTGGCAAGACTCGGTCCATTCCGAGAACGTTTAACACCCGCTCACGAAAAGAAACAAGAGGGATGCGCCGGAGGAGGTGGGAGTGCCGGATTGCAAAACGGACAACGGGGAAAATGCTCGGAGCCATGAGACGAACACGTTTGCAAATGAGATGCACATGATGACATCATATGAGATGCATGACATGAACAAAATGCAAAACGGAAAACAAAACCCGACCACGAAGGGAATATCATAACACATAGCCGAAAATGGCAAGAGTTGGAGTTACAAATATGGAAAGTTACATCCGGGGTGTTACACTCTCAAAGACAATACCCTCTTTCCTAGGGTTCCCGTTGAGTATCTGCTTTTTAAGCACATCACAAAGAGTCTGATGCCCTTTGAGGCTTTTGTACATGCCTGTCATGTACAATTCCTTCAGCCTTGCATCATCAGTGATACTAGCAATGTCCTCATATGAGGGATTAGTGATAGCAGAGACAGTTGAAGCATTTGTAGCATTAGAAGCATTTGAACATTCAGGTGAAGAATTAGCAGATTCACGTTCAATGCATTTCAAACATGGAGGAACAAATTCTTCCTGAGAAGCGCTGATTTGTTGAGCAAGTAATGAATCGCGCTCCTTCTGAAGATCTTCATAACTCACTCTTAACTTTTCAAGATCTTGCTTTCTTTGAAGAAATTTATAAGAAAGCTTTTTATGATCAGACAAGAGAGTGTTATGATGACCTTGAAGGGTGTCAAACTTAGACTGAAGTCTCTGAAGACTCTCAGCCAAAGCTTTCGACTGATCCATTTCTTCACCCAACATATCATCACTCTTATTTAGCATGTATTGAACTTTTTCCAAAGCTCTTTGTTGTTTAGTGGCAAGGGAAGCAAGTTTGACATAGCTGGGTCCAAACTCATCACCAGATTCATCATCACTGGATTCAGATAGATAGCATTCAGTTACCGTTGCATCTTTTGCCATAAGGCATGGTGTAGAAGATGATGATTCTTGTTCGAAAGTAATCGCTTTGAGAGATTCCTTGAAGTCCTCAAACCAAGGATCATGACGGGTTCGATGACCTTCATAGAACTCAGAGAGACGGTCCCAGATAAGCTTCACATGATCGAGATGCATGATGTTCCTGAACTGATTTTGAGACAGACAGGAGCAGATGACGTCCTTCGCCGTGAGGTTGAGAAGAGTGTACTCGCGAATGTCATCAGGTTCTGCCATCTTGCACAGATCGGTCAGACCAATCTCAGTGACGGTCCACAGCTCGCTGTTCATCGCCATGAGACACTTCTTCATCGTGGACTTCCACTTGGGATACTCGTGACTGTCAAAGACGGGGCATGACACGGTCTTCATTCCTGTGGTCGACATAACTAAAACTCCAGGCGGTTAAACCAAATCATACAGAACAAGGGAGTACCTCGCTCTGATACCAATTGAAAGTACGTTATATCGACTAGAGGGGGGTGAATAAGCGATTTTTATGAATTCTTCACTGAGGAATTTGCGGATGAGGAAATTCCTTAGCGAAGAACTACTTGCAGCGGAATAAGTACTCAAAAGTAAACATAACAGAACACAAGCATGGTCATCATGATGAAATGAAGACAAGCACAGAGTACAGAAAGCATAAACACAGGATAACACAGGATGAAGACAAACAGACTGAAGAAATTAAACTGAGGAAATTGAGAAAGTCTTCAGTCAAAGTCTTCAAACACAGATATGAACAAGTGCACAACACAGTTACGAGGAAATGAAAGAGTTGAGGAAATAGAACCAGTAAGCTTGGTGAAGACAATGATTTGGTAGACCAGTTCCAACTGCTGTCTCAGTTGTACGTCTGGTTGGAGCGGCTAGGTATTTAAACCTGAGGACACACAGTCCCGGACACACATTCCTCACCGTATTCTCCTTGAGCTAAGGTCACACAGACCTCGCCCAATCACTCGTGGTAAGTCTTCAGGTGACTTCCAAACCTTCACAAACTCGGTCACTCGGCGATCCACAATTCCTCTTGGATGCTCTAGACCATGACGCCTAACCGTCTGGAAGAAGCACAGTCTTCAAAGGTAACAAGCATCGGATCCACGCAGGATCAATCTCTTCAGTGATGCTCAATCACTTTCGGTTTATAGGTGTTTGGGTTTGGGTTTTCCTCACTTGACGATTTTCGCTCAAAGTCCTCGGAGGATGGGATGCTCTCAAATGACAAGTGTCAGTTTCTCTCGGAGCAGCCAACCAGCTAGTGGTTGTAGGGGGCGGCTATTTATAGCCTAGGGAGCAGCCCGACATGATAAGACATAAGTGCCCTTCAATAATATGACCGTTAGGTGGGTAGATATTTTGGGACAGCTGGCGCGTGGCACAACAACGGTCGGATATTTGAGGCTCAAATTCCTCAGGGCTATCATGTTCCTCACTGTGTAGGCAATCCGCACTGGCGAATTCCTAACTCCTCAGTCAGAACAAATTACTCAGAGACCAGAAGAACTTCGTCTCTGTCACTGAAGAAATTGACTGAACTGTATGAGATTTCCAATGGCATCACTCGAAGGGATTGGTAGGTGTAGGATTTTGAGTTGAGCATCACATGGAAATTTTTTCTTAGTATTTCCTCGACCCCCTTTAACAGTACGGTGTTTCCTATGACTCAAGAAACAGAAAATGAAGCTACGAAAATAAAAGTCTTCATGCTCCATGTTCCTCGAATGAATACCAAGTCTTCAAGGTCACACCAATTTCTTCACTTTCAAAGTCTTCAGAAATCCAAAGTCTTCAATCGAAGAACTTCATTTTTAGGGGTCGACTTTCTCTGTAAATATCAAACTCCTCATAAACTTATAGACCTGTGTACACTCATAAACACATTAGTCCCTTAACCTGTAAGTCTTCAATACACCAAAATCACTAAGGGGCACTAGACGCACTTACACCGTGTGGCGCCGCTCGGTTGTGCCGCCCAAGGGACCAATTCCGACTATTTAAGGATAGCCGGACGACGGCAAGCCAACCCTAGCCCATCGCCATTCCTTCCCTCTCCCTCCTCTCCACGCCGCCACCTTCCATCCCCTCTCATAGCCGCTAGCCATGGCCCGACAGATGATCACCACCTATGCCATGCTAACTCCGGAGCACCAGTTGCAGCTGCTGGAGGATATCTGGGCCACTCACGATGCTCCGATCGCTGCCGACCTACCTCCGGATTCACCTCAGCCAAAGGTGGAGGAGGTGGAGCCAGAGCAGTAGGACGCTACCATGGTGGAGAGGAGCCAGAGCTGGCGGAGGAGGATGCGGAGGAGGAGGAGGAGGAGGCCGCGGAGGCAGATCCGATGCCTGCAGGCTTCGACACGGCCAACGCCATCGCAGAATTCGAGCTAGCCCAGACAAAGGAGGCGACAGAGCAGCATGCCATCCTCGAGTCCTTCCAGTCGAAGGCCGGGGTTGGAGGCCAACCGCTGCTTCCTCCGCCGGCGAATGGCAGAGATCGACGAGATCTTCGCCGACTTGGAGGAGGTCGAGGAGCCGGACGTGCGCCTGGACGCCAATGACCACGAGGCCGGCGGTTCCGGCGCCAACTTCGTCAACATCACCAACGAGGAGGACGAGTAGTTTAGTTGGTAGTAGTAGTTTACATAGATCATGCCGTTGCATGGTTTTGTTTGAAAATGCTAATTGGAAATGACTACTAGACTTTTTTTTGTGCGGTTTAAATGGCCACTATACTATGGTTGTTGGAGATGAAATTTGCGGTATGCCTGGTCACCGTCCACGGGCGTTTGACAACTTATATTAGGTTTCCGTGGTTGTATTGTAGATGCTCTGATGATGGCTTTTGAAGATATCAAGTAGCATGTGCCAATGCTTTTGGCGGTTGACCGTGTTGTGGGCATTGTGCGAATGGTTTAGCTCTTACATGGTTTTCATCGCGTTCCTTTGATAAGGTGTGTCTTCTGTCATATACTTCTTCTACCCGTAATTACTTGTCACAGAAATGAATGTATCTAGATGAATTTTAGTTCTAGATACATTCATTTTCAATATTTTTGCGATAAGTATTTCCGACGGAGGAAGTATATATTTCGTCTAAATGAAAAGATGGTGCCCATGCCCATTTATCGAAAATAGAAGGAAAACCTAGCGTGTACGGAACTCGCTACGGTAAGTATATCCGTTTTCCATCCTACGTGTGTGTTTGTTGTTGGACTTTCCTAGCAACCCTCCGTGAAAGCTAGCTTAGCTCAAGACGAAACGAACGATGCATGGGCTAACAAAGTGTACCTAGACTGATAATTAATCTATCTACTCTAGCTAGTAAGTGATCATCTGGAAGACTGGAACAAGCAGGAAAGTGTGAGGTTAGGCATTTATTCGGTTAGAACTGAATAAACTGCAGACTGATCTCGCTCCTTTCTGCTAACTCATGAACGCACTCCAGTCCCCATTACCAATCCAAACGGTGACTTGGCAATTGCCCAGAGCTTGCTAGTAATAGATCGGTTAATTAATTCGTTGTGTGGTAGATTGGTGTTACTACGAGTATATACTAGCCACAAGGTTAGTAGTAAGCTCAATGGTGTGAATACCAAGGGCTTGTGCACCTTTTGAAAATTCTGCAGTTTGACGCAGTCATGCATGGAGATAGATGCAGGCATGCAGCCAACAACTCCGAGAATCCTACTACGAAAAACATGGCACTTGCTTGATGCGTTTTCTCGATTGACTGTCGATTTCAAGATTGGGCAAGATGTTGCTACTACAATTTGCCCGGGAATCCTTTTGTCCTTGCGGCTTCTCATTTAAGCCAGCTAGCTGTTTGTAAGATTTGAAATATATGTGTACACGTCGGATTGAACAATTCAACTCCTGTACAGTTGATAGATTTGACAAATTCAGAGCGCTGACCGTATCGATTGCTCTGTTCGTTTTTGTTTCAGCTCACGGCCGGTTCCTCTGCCCAACTTGGCCTTTGCGTGCGTGCATGCATGCTGTACGTGTTGATCGCAACCTGTAGGTGCACCTTTGTGCGCGTCACCAGTTACGTGCCAGTGAGCATACATGCATGCACGGTTCTTTCAATACAGTATCATCGACCAGGTCAACACAGCTCCCACCTTTTGTCGTCCGCTTAATTTCTGTTTGCTTGCTCGAGTGTCCATCTGATCACTTGTTTGTCAACACTAATAACCACGGATTAACTAAACAAATGGCGATGGATCACACGGCCGGGTCCAGGAGTGTCCAGTCAAAAAGCACCACGGAGAACCGCGGCTGCACCGCCTCTAATCATTCAAATCACTCGCCTAACCAACCATCCACACGACTGCGGCGATTGTCGCCTTAATCAAACTCTCAAGGCGCATGCGCGCGTGCGGTGGGCCATGTCTAGCCACTATATATACACACATACACACACCATGTCTCCGTGCAGCCAACCAAGCAAACTACCATTGCACATTCTGCAACGGAGCTAAGCTTAGCTAGAGCAAGAGAAATTTCTGAGATGGGAAGTGGGAAGAAGAGGGCGGCGCTTGCGTCCCTGTTCGGGTTCAAGAACAAGGGACAGGAGGAGGAAGAGGCCATGGCGGCGACGCGGCAGCAGCAGCATGCGGCGGCAGCGCTGCAGCAGAGGTACCAACACATTCACAGGGTGCGACCGAGCGACGACGACGACTACGCCCGGCACTGGTACGCCGAGCGCGACATCGACCGGAAGGCCTCCGAGTTCATCGACAAGGTCCACCGCCGGATGCTCGCCAACGAGCAAGACGGATAGTACAACACGCCGATGGATCCAGCTGTGTGGGTGTTCTATCTGGTCGAGGTTTGCTGCTAGCCACGTCGTGCATGCAGGCTATGTGTGCATGCTTGGCTTTTGTGTGTGTGTGCGCGCGCGCGCGTGATCAATGGCTTTGTTTTGACTGGGTACCTGCTGTTACTTTGTTGTTTCCATCTTGTCGGATGTGTATGTAACTATCTGATGGTTGGTATTTTCCTAAATTTACAGATGCCTGAAATGTATATAAACTAATAAAAGGTTGAGCAGTATTCACTGGTAGAAAAAAGCCCTTTAGTCCCGGTTCGCAACGGCCTTTAGTTCCGGCTGTGCAACCGGGACTAAATATGCGCGACTAAAGACCCCCCCTAGTCGCGCCTCTTACGAACCGCGACTAAAGGCTTTAGTCCCGGTTCTTGTGGCTGACCGGGACTAAAGGCCCGTCCACGTGGGCACCAGGGGTCCGTCGGGGCGGAGGACCTTTAGTCCCGGTTCTCGTGGCTAACCGGGACTAAAGGCCTCCTCCGCAGGTTTAGGGTTTTAGCCCCCCTAAACCTAGTTTCTTTTTAATTTGTAGTGTTTTATTTCTTTTATATTTTATTTTGTGTTTTATTTTAATTTTGATGAAGTTTCAGTACACATATTCTACGCTACTATATACATGCATATGAAATTTCAAACAAGAAGAATTCAAGAGGAATATATAATATATATTCAATCTCGGGTGACCATATACAACTTCGAACAAGTTTCCATACACAATTAGGATGGATGACCATATACAACTTCGAACAAGTTTCAATCTCGGGTATGCATATAAATTTCTTCGTCCTCGGTATAGTGTTCTCCTTTAGGATTGATGACTTCCCTCATGAAAAATCCTGCTAATTCTTCTTGAATTGGTCGGAAGCGAGCTTCTGGACTAAGCCTCCTCCGCAAGTTATCCGTCGCGTTCCGCACGCTATCCGATGCCTTCCGCTCAGAGGTGTGTCTCCGGATGTTCTCACAAACATAGTATCCACATAGATTGGTCCCCGGTGGCTGCTTATCCACATTAACTAACCTTCTGAAATCTAGCTCATGTTTGAATTCACCGAGAATTTCTTCTGAGAACCGTCTCCAAACCCTACAGGGCAAAGAAAATTAAATGAACAAGGGAGTTATTAGTTACTTGATATTAGGAAATGAACGAAAGAGACCGATCGATATAGAGCTCAAATGATTGAAAATAATTACTTTTGCAGCATTTTTCTCATGTCGGCCCAACGCTTTGGATCCGAATCCATAGAGTCCATGATTAGAACTCTGGAGGTGTGAAGTTCAATATTTAGCAGAATCTAGTGAAACCTGCGGACACGTTACATGCACAGTCATGCATAACTCATCGATTAGACATACCATGCATGGAGTAAACAAAAGAGAATGGGCACAAGAGAGAAACACTCACCCAAAATGGTAAGGAAATAGAATATGACTTTTGAGTTGATGCTTTCTAAGAAACTTGTACAAGTCTTTCTCCACGTCTTCGGGGTGATTTTGTAACACATGTCCATTAACGATATGTGGGTCAATGAACCCAACATCATGGATGTTTCTTATTTTGCATTCCCAAATCTTCAATCTGCATAATAGCGTACGCAACAATATAGTTAGGACAATATATATATATATATAGTGCAGGCAATGAAGAACGAGATGAGGTAGAAATAAATCACTTACCGAACGTAGGAACTCAGCATAGATTTGTCGAGGTCGCGCAGATTGAACAGCTGGAACAATTCACTCATATGAACTTGTACAGAGTACCGTTTGGTGTGATGCTCATCTGTAACATCCGCATAAACATATTCTTTGTCGGCCCATGTTATGAATTGCTTGTACCAACGTAGCAGATTTCGCATTTGTGGTGGTAGACTCTTTTCCCGCGCAGGCTCGACGAGAGGCCCATTCCGCACATATTGTAATGCTATCTCACATACTGGCGCATCCTCAAGGCCTAAGAAGGCACGAAGAGTCAAACCCATCTCGGACGCTTGTTTCATGGCACTCGCTACAGTCAATCCAAGTGCTGCCGCAGCTGCTATGATCTCGGGGTCCTCTTCCGGACCGGCTTTCACTATGAGCGGGGGGATCGATTGTTTCTTCTGCATCCCGAGCTGGTCAACTTATTTCCCGCTTTTTTTACTTTCTTCTTTCTCCTCCTTCAATATTTTTGCTTGCCTACGAAGTTCATGTCCATAGTCGTCAGGCATATTCAGCTCGGCTTGGGACGGTGTCGTCAAAAAATCCTTAGCCCACTTCTTTTGCTTCTCAGTGAATACTTGCTTGGGCTCAGGCTCTTTTATCGCCTTCATATTCGCCTTCCATTTCTCATAATCAGCAGACGCGACCAATTTGGTTTCAGCTTCACTAAGTTCCCAAGGCCTTGGGAGGAGAGGCTTCAGTGATGGCTCCGGTACCCTTGTGGTCTTAGGTACATAAGGGTCCAGGTTAATAGTCCAGGAGCGGGTTTCCTTGCTGTCCGCCTGCTTCTGCTTCTTCGCCGGAGGTGGATTGGGGGGCGTCGTACCCGCCGGAGGTTGTGGATCGGGGGACGGCATCGAATGGCGTGAAGGAGGTGTAGGTGAACCACCACGACCACCACCACCGCCACCACCGCCACCACCACCACCACCACCATCGGAGGGGGGTGGACTTGCTAGCCTTGGCGCCTCGCCTGGAAACACTATGTACTTCTTTTTCCATAGAATGATCTGGCGCTTGACATCTCCAAGTCTTCTCTCCCCTTCGGGTGTAGGTTTGTCAATCTCCAGGTCCTCAAACCCTTGGACTATGTCTTCCACCGTGACACGAGCATAGCCATATGCAATGGGGTTGTTGTGGTGGAGTGCTCCAGGTGTACAGGGTAAAGCACTGCCGCTAGCTACCTTCGTGGAAACGTTCCCCACGGGATAATGCAGATCACATTCTTTCATCTCCTTTACATCATCCATGGGGTAGTGAGGCTCCGGTGCATGAATCTCGATCATCGGTGCACTAGCACCAGGCGGGGCATCCGTGGAAGCCACGCTGCTTCTCCGCTGCTGGCTTCCGCGATCCGCTTCATGATCTTCATGCGGCCCTGCAGCCGATTTTTCTTTTACTAGTTCATGCACGGTCTGCTTCAACTCATGGAGTTCCGATGCAAACTTCATCATAAGATCTGCATCCCGGTCCGTCTTTCTCTTACGGCTTCTGTAACAGTACGGGTCATTGTCCTGGGAAAACCCTACTTTCCACGGAACTTTGCCTTTGCCTCGTACACGTCCTCCGTGTTCATCATTCCCGAGGGCTGTTGTCAGTGCGTCTTTCTCTCTGTTGAACTTGATCAAGCCCTCTTGAGCTTGGGTCATTGCGTCAATAAGGGCTTGGGTGGGAGCAAACTGTCTCTGCCGGTGAACACACACCCCTGTCTCCGGGTCTAGCGATCCCCCATGCCCGTACCACCAGCTTTTGGCCCTTGGGTCCCATCCCTCTGTACCTAGAGGGATTCCTCGCACCCTCAGGTCCTCCTCCATCTTCTGCCACCTAGGCTCCGAAAGGCGGTATCCTCCTGGCCCCATAATATGATGGAACATTTTCTTACTTGCATTATCCTTATTTTTTTTCGATATTTCCTTGAAATGCTCCGATTACTTTTGCCTCACAAATTCTGGCCAATCATCTTTCAGTTTCTCATGTTGTCCATTGAAATCCGGAGTCTTGCCCTTGTTGACATAGTCACGGGTTAAATTTTTCTTGAAGTTCCGGAATGCTTCGCCCATCTTCTGAAGAGCGAACTCTTTAACTAGCCTCCTCCTCTGACGTCCACCCGGAACCTCGTTACCGAATTCATCGACTTTGTTGTATTCCGGAGGTAGAATGAAATGTTCCATAAGCTTTCTCCAGCAATCCTTTTTCGTTCTCTTGTCGACAAAACTGAAACCAAGACGTGCCTTCTTTGGCTCCTTCCATTCCTGGACGGTGATCGGGACGTTGTCTCTAACAACGACTCCGCACTGGTTGATAAACTTTGAGGTGTGCTGTAGGGGCTTGCCGGTTTCACTGACAAACTCAATGGCATATGTTTCTCCTGTTTTCATCGCCTTGGATTTGCCACGATTTGTCGTACTCGATCCGGAGGGCTAAAAAAAGAAAGAGAGTCGCGCGCGTTAATACATATGTATTCACATTTCAGTAAGTTTGTATCACGAGAGGCTCAATGTATATATATACCTCGCCGGAGGTGGTTGCTACTTGCAATTCGAGATCGTCGTTTGTTGACGGTTGACCTCCGTCGACAATGTCCGTTCCTTCACCTTCTTGATCATCGACAATCTCTGTTCCACCATCAAGGTTCAGAAAAGAAGAGACTACATCCTCTTCTTGCTCATATTCTGAGCCCGGCACATAAGGAATCTCGTTGTTGATGATGCCCATTAAAAAACGTTCAGCCTCCGGATCCCTAAGCGGCTCGGCTCTATCGTCCGCCATATGTCACTCCTGGATGTAGTAAAAATTCTTTAAGTATAAAGGAAGTAAAAAATAAGATTAAGGGGACATAGAGGAGGAGGAATTAAAAAATAAGATTATTGAGCACTGCCAAGTATTTTGTTTTTCCTTTTCTTTTTCCTTTTCTTCTTCCTTTTCTTATTTTGTTTTTCCTTTTCTTCTGTTTTGGTTTCTTTTGCATTGGTTTCTTTTGTTTTGTTTTCTTTGTTTTTCTTTTTGGTTTTCATTTGGTTTCTTTCTTCTTCCTTTTTTCTTCTTTTTTTCTTCTTCCTTTTTCTTTCTTCTTTCTTTTGGTTTTCATTTTGTTTTCTTTTTTTTTCTTCTTCCTTTTTCTTTCTTCTTTCTTTTTTTTCTTCTTCCTTTTTTTCTTCTTCCTTTTTTTCTTCTTCCTTTTTTCTTCTTCCTTTTTTCTTCTTCTTCCTTTTCTTCTTCTTTCTTTTGGTTTTCATTTGGTTTTCTTTCTTCTTTCTTTTTGGTTTTCATTTGGTTTCTTTTGTTTTGTTTTCTTTGTTTTTCTTTTTGGTTTTCATTTGGTTTCTTTCTTCTTCCTTTTTTCTTCTTTTTTTCTTCTTCCTTTTTCTTTCTTCTTTCTTTTGGTTTTCATTTGGTTTTCATTTTTTTCTTCTTCCTTTTTCTTTCTTCTTTTTTTCTTCTTCCTTTTTCTTTCTTCTTTCTTTCTTCTTTCTTTTTTCTTCTTCCTTTTTTTCTTCTTCCTTTTTTCTTCTTCCTTTTTTTTCTTCTTCCTTTTTTTCTTCTTCTTTCTTTTGGTTTTCATTTGGTTTTCTTTCTTCTTTCTTTTTGGTTTTCATTTGGTTTCTTTTGTTTTGTTTTCTTTTTTTTCTTCTTCCTTTTTCTTTCTTCTTCCTTTTTTCTTCTTCCTTTTTCTTTCTTCTTTCTTTCTTCTTTCTTTTCTTCTTTTTTCATTTGGTTTCTTTCTTCTTTCTTTCTTCTTCTTCCTTTTTCTTTCTTCTTCTTCCTTTTTCTTTTTGGTTTCTTTGGCAGGGGCAGCGGGCGGCGGGCAGGGCCAGGGGCGGCGGGCGGCGGGCGGCGGGCAAGGGCAGGGCAGGGGCTGCGGCGGCGGCGGCGCGCTAGGGCAGGGCACGGGCGGCGGCGGCGCTCACTGGGGACGGGGGCGGCGGCGCGCAGGGCAGGCGAAGTGGGGGCGGCGGCGGCGCTCACTGGGGGCAGGGCGTCGGCGTCGGCGTCGATCGGCGTCGGGGCAGGGCTTCGGCGTCGAGAGGAGAATGGGAAGTGGCGGAAACTGCTAAGTGCAATATATATAGACATACCTTTAGTCCCGGTTGGGGAGGCGGACCGCGACTAAAGGTACCCTTTAGTCGCGGTCCGCCTCCCCAACCGGGACTAAAGGGTTTTGGCGCCGCTTTCGTTCCCGCGCAGAAAGAGCCTTTAGTCGCGGTCCGCCTCCCCAACCGGGACTAAAGGTCATTTTTCATATAAAATAAAACTTTTTCTCGGCCATGTTTATTATTCCCTTTATATTCGACAAGAAGCCAGACGGGACCTTCATACTGCTCAGGCATTCAAACAAAATGACCTTCTCTTCTTTGGTAAGAGCGTAGCTGGCACGACCTTGAAACCATTCCGGATGCCGGTCATCTGGGTCTTTCAAAAGTTGCTGGTCCTGCTGTGCTTCCTTTGTATCATTTGTCTTCCCATACACGCCCAAGAAGCTTAGCAGGTTCACGCAAATATTCTTCGTAACATGCATCACGTCGATTGCAGAGCGGACATCTAGGACTTTACAATATTCTAGCTCCCAAAATATAGATTTCTTCTTCCACATGGGTGCGTGCCCGTCAACTCCCCGCGGAACTGATTGTTCGCCAGGACCCTTTCCAAAGATGACTTTCAAATCCTTGACCATATCAAATATCTCAGCACCAGTACGTTCCGCAGGCTTCGGCCGGTGATCTGCCTTGCCGTTGAAATGCTTGCCTTTCTTTCTTACGTTATGATTTCGGGGAAGAAATCGACGATGACCCAGGTACACGTTCTTCTTACAATTAACCAAACGTACACTTTCAGTCTCATGTAAGCAGTGCGTGCATGCATTGTATCCCTTATTTGTCTGTCCCGAAAGGTTACTGAGAGCAGGCCAATCGTTGATGGTTACAAAAAGCAACGCTCGTAGGTCAAATTCCTCTCCTTTGTGCTCATCCCAGACACGTACACCAGGTCTGGCCCACAACTGTAAAAGTTCATCAACTAATGGCCTTAGGTACACATCGATGTCGTTCCCGGGTTGCTTTGGACCTTGGATGAGCACTGGCATCATAATGAACTTCCGCTTCATGCACAACCAAGGAGGAAGGTTGTAGATGCATAGAGTCACGGGCCAGGTGCTATGGCTGGAGCTCTGCTCGCCAAAAGGATTCATGCCATCAGTACTTAGACCAAATCTTATGTTCCTTGCGTCAGCTGCAAAATCTTTGAACACTCTGTCGATCTTTCTCCACTGCGTTCCATCAGCGGGGTGTCTCAACTCCCCGTCGGACTTACGGTCCTCTTTGTGCCATCGCAACGACTTGGCATGCTTTTTGTTCATGAACAGACGTTTCAACCGTGGTATTATAGGAGCATACCACATCACCTTGGCGGGAACCCTCTTCCTGGGTTTCTCGCCCTCAACATCGTCACCAGGGTCATCGCCTCTGATCTTATAACGCAATGCAGTGCATACAGGGCATTCATTGAAATTCTCGTATTCACCACGGTAGAGGATGCAGTAATGCATGCATGTATCTTCAGAACCTCTAAACCTAGAGGGCAGACAACCTTCTTTGCTTCGTACGTACTGGCGGGCAACTCGTTATTCTTCGGAAACATATTCTTCAACATTTTTAGCAAATTTTCAAATGATGAGTCACCTACACCTTCCTGTGCCTTCCATTTTAGCAAATCCAGTGTGCAGCCCAGCTTTTTCAGACTATTATCGCATCCTGGATACAACGACTTTTTGTGATCCTCTAACATGCGATCCAAATTCTCCCTATCCTTGTCAGTTTCGCAGCGTCTCCGTGCATCAGCAATGGTCCGACCAAGATCATCAGCGGGCTCATCATGTGCCTCTTCTTCACCTTCACCTAACCCTTCCCCACCTTCAGCATCATCCTCCATGAAAGTATCACCGAAATGATCATGATAGTTGTCATCGATATCATCCCCTTCTTCATCTTCTTCCATTCTAACCCCTCTTTCTCCATGCTTGGTCCAACAATTATAGCTTCGCATGAAACCGTGCCAAAGCAGGTGCATGTGAACGTCTCTTGAGGAGGAGTAACCCTTCTGATTCTTACAGACAGCACATGGATAGATAATAAAACCTTGCTGCTTGTTCGCATTTGCCAGTACGAGGAAATCTTTCAAACCCGTAGTGAACTCGCCGGAGAGTCGGGGACCGTACATCCATTGCCGATTCATCTGCATTATTATTATATAAAGTATATAATTAACCATCATGCATTTGTTAAACTAACTAGCTAGAAATAATACAAATTAAATAATGAACTACACACATGCATATTTTATCAATGACACATGAAAGGTTCAAGTTGCTAACCGCGATCGCGGAGGAAAAATAAATGAGAAAGCTCAAGTGTGGCTCGGACACTTCATATCATGTTTGTTTCAGGCTCTCGGGCATTTCATCGAACACCTTGTGTGCATAGGAGGAACCAAAAGCAAACCCACCACCCCCTTCTGAAAATTGTGAAGTGAGCTGAGTGAAGTGAAGTGAGCTGAGTCCTATATATAGGGATGGGCCTTTAGTCCCGGTTGGCCTGGCCAACCGCGACTAAAGGCCTTCGGGGACCTTTAGTCCCGGTTGGCCAGGCCAACCGGGACTAAAGCCCCTCCCGTCCGCCAGCTGGATGGGCCTTTAGTCCCGGTTGGCCTGGCCAACCGCGACTAAAGGCCTTCGGGGACCTTTAGTCCCGGTTGGCCATGCCAACCGGGACTAAAGCCCCTCCCGTCCGCCAGCTGTCGACCGAGCGCGCTGGGCCCAGATAGTTGGTCGCGGGTCTCCTCCCGAACCGCGACTAAAGGCCCCTTTTGTCGCGGTTCGATTGTTTTGGGGACTAATGGGGGCGTATGGAAGCCTCTTTTTCTACTAGTGATTTTTACCCTTAGTGAGCCAATCTAACTAATGTTCTTACAACTGGTGGTGCAAATAACAAAAAGTCGAGCAATATTTTAGTCCCTAGCAAGGAAAATTTAACTAAGTATTACCACTCTTACTATCACCGAATGTACTTCAATATGGGACGTGGTGTTCCTGAGCCCGAGCTCAAACAAGTTCGGGTAAACAGTAAAATCCAAAAAAGAAAAACATTCTGATTTTTTTTTGGGTGCAAATATTGACAAATTTTTTGCGCGCTCACAAAATTTCATTATGAAATGACATTCCCTAAAGTCGTGGCAGATAAAAAGGATGCTCCAAAAGTGTTATTTTCAAAGCATTTTGGAGTGTTGATTTTGTTTGTTTTGCCACGACTATCACGAATGTCATTTCGTGATGAAATTTTGCAAGCACTGAAAGCGTTTGTCAAAATTTGCCACAAAAAAATTCAGAATTATTGGAAAAACAACCATTTTTTGGATTTTACTGTTCATCGCGAGCTCAAATGAGCTTGCGAGCAGAAGATGACTTTCGGTAAATATGGGTCTACTCTATCTAGTGCACACCGGTCAAACTAATGCTCTTTCATCTAAATTAGCAATTTGTTGATAATTTAGATAGAGCAACACACATATTGGTGAAGACTCTACAAGAATCTCAGAACTTTTGAAGGGCGTTTAGGGTACCTTGAACAAGAGTAGATATGTTTGTCATTTAAACATGAAGCTTTGAATTCTCTTCAATTTCAAGGTCAAACAAACGATGTTACGAATAATGATCATGATTCACATGACAAATTCTTATTACTATTTACTAAACCGGGGATGTGACAACTCACCCCACATCACAATAATCTAGTCCCAAGACTCCAACAGGTCAGATAAAATGCAAAAAGCGCACATGTCTAACACAATCTTCTCATTCCCATGTTGCTTCTTTCTTAGGGAAGCTGATCCATTGCATCATGGAGGACTTGGCATCTTTCTATTACATCCTAGCTTTAAAGGATTGGTAATATACTCATATTAACAACATGCATCTTCTTTTCTGAAAACTTGTCTCCTAAGAAGAAGAGAAATATGGTTTGATAGGTTTGCCTCACAAATGGTAAAAAAGATTATGTAACTAGCTTTCGGTGGTTGTGTTTTCGACCGTATTTCATCATGCTCTATGAGATTGTTTCTTTTTATAACTTAATGCTTAGAGTGTATATGAGAGCTTCGGTCATCTGATGTGGAGTATTAGCCATTAGATCTAATGTGTGTTGATCTATTGGATTTATGAATGCGATACCAATACATGGCATCTCAACCTATGCATAAGATGGCTAAGATTGTTTGGATCGCTCAATTCACATGCATATGCTTATTATTATGTGTCATTGTGTTAACGAGGGATGCTATAGTGAAATTATGAACCCCGGTCCAATTTGCTCCATAAGAAAACCATCGAAATCCCATTACATTCACTTTTATGTTTAGTTATCAATTAATCCAAAAATACTTTATATATCTAGTCACAAGTTGTCGTAGCTATCAAGATTAATGTGTTTGAAAAGCGCACTAGAATTTTTGGGGGCACAAGTAGGTTGCTTTATTTGTTTCACTGATGCCCGAGGAAGAAAATACCCTACCATTGTCTCATCTGGATTTGATAATCCTTAGGTCACATACTTAAGGGAAACTCGTTGATGTCCTACAAACCTCTACACTTGGGTCCAACAAACGAAGCTCAAGTCTTCTACAAGATTAATATATGGTCCTGATACCACCAACTGACATCCCGAAGACTGCATATTCAACCAATATGGCTTTCGTGAGTGCACAATGATGTCGTTTGGATTAACAAACACAACTGCATCCTTTACGAACCTCACGAACAAAGTATACATATAGTACATGTATTGTTCGTCATGGTATTCATAGATGACATCCTCGTCTACTTAAAGTCAACCGACGAATATGCTCATAGGAAGTAGGATCCTTGGGATCATATCTACTAGAGGAGTTGCCATATATCATTATAGTGTTGGACCAACAACCACCCAACACAATGACTAAGGTTCGAAGTATTTTGCGATTGAACTATCGATTCATAAAAGATTCCCAAGTATTTTCAGGTCGATGGCATAGCCGGACCAAAAAAGAAAAATAAAGTACAATTGACCTCAAGTACGAGAAGAGCTTCCAAGAGCTAAAAAAAGATTCATGCCTGCACTGCTAGTAGTTCCTAAGGTGCATATAAGAACTTCAATGTTTCTAGTGATGATTCTAGTTTGGGACTAGATTTTGTGATAAAATAAGGCAAGGAGATAGCCTTGATTCGAGCTACCCCTCCCACCCACCCCGCCACCCCCGTTGGAGATGGGTAGGGAAATCCTAGATGCCGCCGGGCACTCCCTCCATAATCCTCCTCTGTCGTCTCCACAGGGTGCGACCAAGTGAAGTCCGGCCAGCACCGACGGCGCGGGACATCTCATCTCCTCGCGCATAGGCTCTAGTGCATGCCAGATTTGATGGACCATGCACCGCACTTGGGTGGGACACAGAGGCACGGGGATCTCCTCCCAACGGTGACGACTAGTGGGCTCGACAGCGAGGCAGGAAGCCTGCTAGAGGGGGCGTCGTGTTGTTGTCACGTGTCACTGTCATGAGCTTCTCTCAGATCTTTGAATGATAGCAGACGGCGATGCGGGCCATGGGCGGCGCTGGTCGATAGCTGCGACGGTGCCATCGACGGAAGTCGGTGGTCAGTGGTGGGGGCCCGGCGGTTTTTGGTTGTGGCGGTGTGCGTGCCGGTGATGAACGGTTGTTGGGGCTCCGACCTTCTCCGCGGGCGCGTGGACGTGGGAAGATGAAGAAATGGCGATATTTCGGTGGGTTGCGGTGCAGCCGCGGTTGGCGCTACCGAGGTTGCCTGGCAACCGGAGATGCCTGTTCCTGGTGGCTCTCCGTTGAGATCTGGAGTGACCAGATCTGACAGGGTTCGCTGGGCAGGCTCGGGTGCGAGGGTTAGATGTTCTGCCCAGGACCGGCTTTCTGCATTCCAACGGCCTAATTCTTGTTCGCGGGGCACCCATGGCTGCGCACGCTCCTACCCGGCTATGGCCCCCATCCGATCGATTGTGTGGTGGGACCCTGAGCGTTGGCAGGAAGGTGTCTGCTTTCCCTTCGGTTGGTGGCGTTTGCGTGCTATGGCATCAGGGAGAGGTATAGAGAGGGATGCCGCTACGATGACCTCGGGTGGTGGGTGAAAGTGCAACTATCCCTGGGTGGTTTTGTTAATTATTAACAACATATAGCTCATTGAGCTAATGCTATTTCAAGATAAATATTTCAGGAAAGCTCAGTGATTGGCATGGCATGGATTAGGAATGTGGACCCCTCAAAATGCTAAGGACACATATTAGCTCAAGCTCAAGACTCTACATTTTACTTTTAGTGATCCAAGATCACATTGAGTCCATAGGAAAAGCCAATACTATTAAAACGGGATGAGGTGTTGCTTAATGGCTTACTTTCTCAAAATGCTTAGTGATATGCTCCAAAAACCCTCAACCACTTTCTCATATCCACATTTGTCCCAAACCAAAAGTAAAACTCGGCCCCACCGAAACATTCTATCCAGCGCCACCGAGTTCACTTGTCATAGCCACTGCCACAAACCCTAATCACTTCGGTCTCACCGATAGGGATCTCGGTCTCACCGAGATGGGATTGCAAACTCTCTGTTTCCCTTCGTAATGTTTCGGTCTAGCCGAGATGAGCGATCGGTCCCACCGAGTTCGCAATGCAAACTCTCTGTTTCCCTTTCGTAACATTTCGGTCTAACCGAAATGAGTGAATCGGTCCCACCGAGTTTGCCTGACCAACTCTCTGGTTAGCTTATTACCAAAATTGATCCCACCGAGTTTGTGTAATCGGTCTCACCGAGATTAGGTTATGCCCTAACCCTAATGACATCGGTCCCACCGAGTTGACATGTCGGTCCCACCGAAAAGCCTAACGTTCACATTTTGAACTAAATAGGTCTGACCGAGTTTTCTGATTCGGTCCCACCGAGTTTGGTAAATTGTGTGTAACGGTTAGATTTTGTGTGGAGGCTATATATACCCCTCCACCCACTCTTCATTCGAGGAGAGAGCCATCAGAACATGCCTACACTTCCAGCATACATTTTCTAAGAGAGAACCACCTACTCATGTGTTGAGGTCAAGATATTCCATTCCAACCACATAAATCTTGATCTCTAGCCTTCTCCAAGTTGCTTTCCACTCAAATCATCTTTCCACCAAATCCGAATCTGTGAGAGAGAGTTGAGTGTTGGGGAGACTATCATTTGAAGCATAAGAGCAAGGAGTTCATCATCAACACGCCATCTATTACCTTTTGGAGAGTGGTGTCTCCTAGATTGGTTAGGTGTCACTTGGGAGCCTCCGTCAAGATTGCGGAGTTGAACCAAGGAATTTGTACGGGCAAGGAGATCGCCTACTTCGTGAAGATCTACCCTAGTGAGGCAAGTCCTTCGTGGGCGATGGCCATGGTGGGATAGACAAGGTTGCTTCTTCATGGACCCTTCGTGGGTGGAGCCCTCCGTGGACTCGCGCAACCGTTACCCTTCGTGGGTTGAAGTCTCCATCAACGTGGATGTATGATAGCACCAACTATCGGAACCACGCCAAAAATCTCCGTGTCTACATTGCTTTGCTCCCTCCAAACTCCTCCCTTTACCTTCATGTGGTTTGCTCCCTCCAAACTCCTCCCTTTACCTTCATGTGCGTTTACATTGTGTTTTCTCCCTCCATTCACTCTAGTAGACCTTTTGGGTGTTAGTCACATGGCGATGTGAACTAATCACATAGTGATGTGAACTATTGGTGTTAAATCACATGACGATGTGAACAAGATTATTAACTCTAGTGCAAGTGGAAGACTGAAGGAAATATGCCCTAGAGGCAATAATAAAGTTGTTATTTATATTTCCTTATATCATGATAAATGTTTATTATTCATGCTAGAATTGTATTAACCGGAAACTTAGTACATGTGTGAATACATAGACAAACAGAGTGTCACTAGTATGCCTCTACTTGACTAGCTCGTTGAATCAAACATGGTTAAGTTCCCTAGCCATAGACATGAGTTGTCATTTGATTAACGGGATCACATCATTAGAGAATGATGTGATTGACTTGACCCATCTGTTAGCTTAGCACGATGACCGTTTAGTTTGTTGCTATTGCTTTCTTCATGACTTATGCATGCTCCCATGACTATGAGATTATGCAACTCCCGAATACTAGAGGAACACTTAGTGTGCTATCAAACGTCACAACGTAACTGGGTGATTATAAAGATGCTCTACAGATGTCTCCGATGGTGTTTGTTGAGTTGGCATAGATCGAGATTAGGATTTGTCACTCCGATTGTCGGAGAGGTATCTCTGGGCCCTCTCAGTAATGCACACCACTATAAGCCTTGCAAGCAATGTGACTAATGAGTTAGTTGCGGGATGATACATTACGGAACGAGTAAAGAGACTTGCCGGTAACGAGATTGAACTAGGTATTGAGATACCGACGATCGAATCTCGGGCAAATAACATACCGATGACAAAGGGAACAGCGTATGTTGTTATGTGGTTTGACCGATAAAGATCTTCGTAGAATATGTAGGAGCCAATATGAGCATCTAGGTTCCGCTATTGGTTATTGATCGGAGATGTGTCTCGGTCATGTCTACATAGTTCTCGAACCCGTAGGGTCCGCACGCTTAACGTTCGATGACAATCGGTATTATGAGTTTATGTGTTTGATGTACCGAAGGTAGTTCGGAGTCCCGGATGTGATCACGGACATGACGAGGAGTCTCTAAATGGTCGAGACATGAAGATTGATATATTGGACGACTATATTCGGACACCGGAAGTGTTCAGGGAGGTTTCGGATAAAATCGGAGTGCTAGAGGGTTACCGGAACCCCCCCCCAGGAAGTTATTGGGCCCTTAGTGGGCTTTAGGGGAGAGAGAGGGCAGCAGCCAGGAGGTGGCACCCCCCCAAGGGAGTCTGAATTGGACTAGGGGAGGGGGGCGCGGCCCCTCTTTCCCTTTCCCTCCCCCTCTCCTTCCTTCTCCCTCCTAGTAGGACTAGGAAAGGAGGAATCCTACTCCTACTAGGAAGAGGATTCCTCCCCTATAGGGCCGGCCGGCCTCCCCCTTGCTCCTTTATATACGGGGGAAGGGGGGCACCCTAGAACACACAAGTTGACAGTTGTCTTTGAAGAAATATGCCCTAGAGGCAATAATAAAGTTATTATTTATTTCCTTATATCATGATAAATGTTTCTTATTCATGCTAGAATTGTATTAACCGGAAACATAATACTTGTGTGAATACATAGACAAACAGAGTGTCACTAGTATGCCTCTACTTGACTAGCTCGTTGATCAAAGATGGTTATGTTTCCTAGCCATAGACATGAGTTGTCATTTGATTAACGGGATCACATCATTAGGAGAATGATGTGATTGACTTGACCCATTCCGTTAGCTTAGCACTCGATCGTTTAGTATGTTGCTATTGCTTTCTTCATGACTTATACATGTTCCTCTGACTATGAGATTATGCAACTCCCGTTTACCGGAGGAACACTTTGTGTGCTACCAAACGTCACAACGTAACTGGGTGATTATAAAGGTGCTCTACAGGTGTCTCCAAAGGTACTTGTTGGGTTGGCGTATTTCGAGATTAGGATTTGTCACTCCGATTGTCGGAGAGGTATCTCTGGGCCCTCTCGGTAATGCACATCACTTAAGCCTTGCAAGCATTAATGAGTTAGTTGTGGGATGATGTATTACGGAACGAGTAAAGAGACTTGCCGGTAACGAGATTGAACTAGGTATTGAGATACCGACGATCGAATCTGTGACACCCAAATTTTTATTTGGATTTTTCAAAAGATTTTATTTGACTTGAGGGAGGTGATTTAAATTTTTCTTCAAAAGAACCCTCCCTTTCAAATATAATTTTTTTGGCAAGAGTGTTATTTGGATTCACCCAAGATCTGTTTTTGGTCTTGGAGGTTCTTGCTTTTCATTTGGACTCAAGACAAAATACTTTTCACTTGGGAAAATGCCTTTTGAAAATCTCTTTGAAATTTGCACTATGGCTTTTGGAATAATCCTTTGCCACTTTTAACATTTCTCTCTTGCCATGGCCTTAGTGCAAATACTCTCTCCTAACCCTTCCCTCACCTTTGGACCATGATTTGCATCAAATCCAGCAAGTTGAACCTCCCCATATGATCATTTTCCATTTAAATCTTATTCAAACAAATTTTTGTCTTCTATTCTAGCCATTGGTGATTTACAAAGGAGCTACACTTTCTGTTTTGATTTTTGCCCCCAAACCAACTCCCCTTCCTAGTCCTTTGAACCCTCAACCAAGATCCATGAAGATCCACTGGTCTTCAGTTCAAATTTTTCAAACTACACTTGCTGCAAGTTTGGACCAGATTTGTCAAATTTGGTGAAATTCATTCAGATCCTTCTCCAAAAATTCCAAGTAAAATCAGGCAGCCTCTGGGTGCATTGAGTGGTCACCTCACCAAGTTACAGCCCCAGAAAAAAATTTCTGCTTGCCAAATCATTCTGTCGAACACCTGCAGCGCATTGTCAAAATCAGGTTCAGAAAGTTCAGAGAACATTTCTGTGCACTGTCGTTTTCTTCAGAACCCGACGTCGATCTCGCCAGTGCCGCTGTGTCGCCATGTTCCCTGTCCCCTCCCCCTTGTCCTCTGCACCGCACGAGCGTCTGGCACCTTGCGGACATCGGCGACGAGCAGCAGAAGGTGCGCCGCCCCGTGACCGACGCCAGCGGCGGCTTTGCGGCCGCCAGCGGGAGGCGCGGCGCTGACGGCGCCACCCAGCGCCGCCCAAGCCACCGGAGCTCGCCGCGTGGCCTTCCACTCCCCCGAACGCGCTGCCACCCTCATCGTGAACCGCAGGGCGCGGAGCGCGCTCTCTGCCGCCGATGTGCCCGTGCGGCCACCCCACCGTGGACCGGCGCCGTTACGCCAAGACCAGCCGAGATTAGCGGGGGAATGACACCAGTAACTTCCACTGATGCTGCCTGGCCACTCAAACCTCCTGCCAATCCACTGCATCGCCGTAATTGCTCGCCGGAGATTCTCCGTTCACGGCCACCCCGTCGATCCGCCTATAAATAGAGGCCCCGAGCTTCAACTCGAGCACACACCATCCCTGCACTCCACCTAGAGCACGCCTAGCCACTGGAAGGGCCCCGAGGAGGTCTCCTTCCTCGACTCCGGCCGCCGCGACCCGCCACGGGATCCAGCTCGATTCGCCCCCGTGCGTGCACCTCCGCCTCCCATCTCTTGCCAGTAGCTTCACTATGCATCCTTCCTTCTGACCCGCGCTTCACTTTGAAGTTTGCAGCCCTCCACCGGAGTTCTCCACCCTCACCCGAGCCGCCGTCCGCCGGAGAAAGTGTCGCCGTCGACGTGGTGCTCCCCGTTGGTCGAGTCCACCACCCACCGACGCGGAAGAACATGCTGAAGCTCTTGGTACCCTCCGATCCTCCTAACTCGCCGTGGTTCGACGCCGGCGTCCACCGCAGTCTTCGGGCGCCGGCGAGCTTTTTTAAACCTGACATGTGGACCCCCCATGTCAGCCTCTGTTTTATTCTCTCGCGAACCGTTTTCTGTTGGCGCCTTCGGGCAAAATACGCTTTCCCTCTTTAGCTAGCACATTTATTTCCGAAGCGTTTTCTGGTTTCTCAGTTTAAACCCTGGAACTTTTCTGTTTCATTACAGATAAGTCCCTGGACAGAAACCTTTATAACTTTTTAATAAAAAGGGATTTTTGAGTGATTCTTTTTCTGTCAGTCTTAAAATTTTGTCTAGTTTTTTTATGGGATTTATTTGGAAATTTTTTGGAGAAGTTTCTGTGCACGCGTTGGTTTTCACGTTAGTGCCCGTTTTCGTTATTGCCGTAGGTTCCGGAAGAGGTGACGGAGCCGCGAACTTCGCCGAGCTAGACTCCGACTTCTCCGAACCAGGCAAGCATGTTTGAACATTTGATATGACAGGTGTTTTGCATGTTTGCGTGAAATATTGTGCGTGGCATATGAGTATCGGTGAATACCTCGTTGCTTGTAAGGCAACTACCCACATGTTCCAAAGTTGCGATGATCTCTGATGAGAGATGGCCTAATCATGTGGTGACATGAAGGGCAGCAAGGTGGTATTGTTGTAGCATACCAGCCTTGCGTCATCCGACTATTTCCGACGTTAACGTGGACGGAGTCACGTTATCGTTCTCTTCCCCTCCGTGCTGCCACATGTTTCATTTGCCAGGATGCGGTTTAGTAAGTTGGTAACCTCTTTCCGTGTACACACCAAACAGCGAGGCCGGGATGATGATACCTTGGCCCAGGATTAAAGCCAGTCATCCGGTCAGGGGGCATGGGTGTTTCCGGTTGGGACCGAGGAGGGGGGCACCCCCTTAGAGCGCGCGTATAGAAATTTGATCCCATGCGACGCGAGGTTGTAGCCTCCCCGTCTCAAGGTTTTTGTTGAACGTTGCCGAGGGTGATCCCTGGCTTCAGAATGTTGAATGGGTGTGTACTGGTTAGACATGTTTCTTCTAAAACACCGTAAACGGAACTAGTCCCCGTGACTACTGGAATCCGTTGGCTGTGGTTAAGTACAAACTCTGCAGAGTCAATTCCTTCCAAGTCATCGTATCCATGATCAAGTAGTGTAATCAGTATATCCATATCTATCCGCGTGGAAAACACGTCCCCGGTGAACAAGCTCAAGTGGTAAACCCAGTTTAATTATTATTCCTGTGGATGGACTAACTTTATATTTGTCTCGTACTTGTGATAATTTATGTTCCCGAACTATTGAATTATTGAGCTACAATATAAGCCCTTTAAGTGACGTCGCGCAGACGTCCGACTGTGGCGTGTTTTTGTTTCTTACTTTAAATATAAGCCCTTTATGTGATGTCGCTCAGACGTCCGACTGTGGCACGCACTGCCTTTATTTTCTGTTATAAGCCCTTTATGTGGTGTCGCCCCGACGCGCGACTGTGGCAGTATTATTCTTGCAGTTTCCTCTCGAGGAGTCATTCAGACCCTCGTTTGGCACCAGTATTATTATTCTTGCATTTTCCTCTCGAGGAGTCATTCAGACCCTCGTTTGGCACCAGTATTATTATTCTTGCATTTTCCTCTCGAGGAGTCATTCAGACCCTCGTTTGGCACCAGTATTATTATTCTTGCTTTTTCCTCTCGAGGAGTCATAGACCCTCGTTTGGCACCAGTATTATTATTCTTGCATTTTCCTCTCGAGGAGTCATTCAGACCCTCGTTTGGCACCAGTATTATTATTCTTGCTTTTTCCTCTCGAGGAGTCATTCAGACCCTCGTTTGGCACCAGTATTATTATTCTTGCATTTTTCTCTCGAGGAGTCATTCAGACCCTCGTTTGGCACCAGTATTATTATTCTTGCTTTTTCCTCTCGAGGAGTCATTCAGACCCTCGTTTGGCACCAGTATTACTATTCTGCAGCTTCCTCTCGAGGAGTCATTCAGACCCTCGCTTGGCACCCAGTATTTATTATCTCTATGTCTGAACGCACTGGTTAACTTGTTCATATGCTTCATGTTTACATTTGTTATATCTTATGTCCGAACTGTCTTGCGAGTACTTTCATAGTACTCACCTGGCTTGTTGATTTGGCCAGATGTTGACGAAGGTGATCTCTTGGATGAAGAGTTTGATAGCGCGTCCGACGCCTAGAGGAGTCCCAGTCAGTCTTGCGCGATCCCGGATATTGGTCACTTGTATTCTATACGCTTCCGCCACCCGCAATAAGTCTCCTCGAGCCTCACTCCGACGCTCGATGAGCTGTAGTCTCCAGGAGTCATATCACTCGCTTCGCGGTGATATTTCCACCATCGTTATTATCGTGAGTTAGTAGTTATGCCACCCTATCCGCCGGCTTGTTTATCGGCGTGCATGTAATAATTTGTTGGGCAGTCTCCGCTCAACCTTGTATTATATTCAGTACTCCTGGTATTTTTCTTCTGTCACCAAGATATTGTCTACCAGTGAGAAGGAATTCTTCCTCGCTGGTCCGTAAAAGGGATTGGTCTCTCAATAATTATTTTATTAAAAAACCGGTCGTGACAGAATCTCGGGCAAGTAACATACCGATGACAAAGGGAACAACGTATGTTGTTATGCGGTCTGACCGATAAAGATCTTCGTAGAATATGTGGGAGCCAATATGAGCATCCAGGTTCCGCTATTGGTTATTGACCGGAGACGTGTCTCGGTCATGTGTACATAGTTCTCGAACCCGAAGGGTCCGCACGCTTAACGTTTCGATGACAGTTATATTATGAGTTTATATGTTTTGATGTACCGAAGGTTGTTCGGAGTCCCGGATGTGATCACGGACATGACGAGGAGTCTCGAAATGGTCGAGACATGAAGATTGATATATTGGATGACTATATTCGGACACCGGAATGGTTCCGGGGGTTGTCGGATATATACCGGAGTACCGGGGGGTTACCGGAACCCCCCGGAGGCTATTGGGCCTCATGGGCCCAATTGGTGGAAGAGGAGAGGCGGCCAAGGGGCAGCCGCGCGCCCCTCCCCCCAAGTCCGAATTGGACAAGAAGGGGGGCGGCGCCCCCCCTTTCCTGTCCCCCTCTCTCCTTCCCTCTCCTCTCCTAGTCCAACAAGGAAGGGAGGGAGTCCTACTCCCGGTGGGAGTAGGACTCCTGGCGCGCCTCCTCCTGGCCGGCCGCACCTCCCCCCTTGCTCCTTTATATACGGGGGCAGGGGGCACCCTAGACACAACAATTGATCGTTTGATCTTTTAGCCGTGTGCGGTGCCCCCTCCACCATAGTCCACCTTGATAATACTGTAGCGGTGCTTAGGCGAAGCCCTGCGTCGGTAGAACATCATCATCGTCACCATGCTGTCGTGCTGACGAAACTCTCCCTCAACACTCGGCTGTATCGGAGTTCGAGGGACGTCATCGGGCTGAACGTGTGCTGAACTCGGAGGTGCCGTGCGTTCGGTACTTGATCGGTCGGATCGTGAAGACGTACGACTACATCAACCGCGTTGTGCTAACGCTTCCGCTTTCGGTCTACGAGGGTACGTGGACAACACTCTCCCCTCTCGTTGCTATGCATCACCATGATCTTGCGTGTGCGTAGGAATTTTTTTGAAATTACTACGTTCCCCAACAGTGGTATCAGAGCCTGGTTTTATGCGTTGATGTTATATGCACGAGTAGAACACAAGTGAGTTGTGGGCGATATAAGTCATACTGCTTACCAGCATGACATACTTTGGTTCGGCGGTATTGTTGGATGAAGCGGCCCGGACCGACATTACGCGTACGCTTACGCGAGACTGGTTCTACCGACATGCTTTGCACACAGGTGGCTGGCGGGTGTCAGTTTCTCCAACTTTAGTTGAACCGAGTGTGGCTACGCCCGGTCCTTGCGAAGGTTAAAACAGCACCAACTTGACAAACTATCGTTGTGGTTTTGATGCGTAGGTAAGAACGGTTCTTGCTAAGCCCGTAGCAGCCACGTAAAATTTGCAACAACAAAGTAGAGGACGTCTAACTTGTTTTTGCAGGGCATGTTGTGATGTGATATGGTCAAGACATGATGCTAAATTTTATTGTATGAGATGATCATGTTTTGTAACCGAGTTATCGGCAACTGGCAGGAGCCATATGGTTGTCGCTTTATTGTATGTAATGCAATCGCCCTGTAATGCTTTACTTTATCACTAAGCGGTAGCGATAGTCGTAGAATCATAAGATTGGCGAGACGACAACGATGCTACGATGAAGATCAAGGTGTCGCGCCGGTGACGATGGTGATCATGACGGTGCTTCGAAGATGGAGATCACAAGCACAAGATGATGATGGCCATATCATATCACTTATATTGATTGCATGTGATGTTTATCTTTTATGCATCTTATCTTGCTTTGATTGACGGTAGCATTATAAGATGATCCCTCACTAAATTATGAAAGTATAAGTGTTCTCCCTGAGTATGCACCGTTGCGAAAGTTCTTCGTGCTGAGACACCACGTGATGATCGGGTGTGATAGGCTCTACGTTCAAATACAACGGGTGCAAAACAGTTGCACACACGGAATACTCAGGTTAAGCTTGACGAGCCTAGCATATAACAGATATGGCCTCGGAACACGGAGACCGAAAGGTCGAGCGTGAATCATATAGTAGATATGATCAACATAGTGATGTTCACCGTTGAAACTACTCCATCTCACGTGATGATCGGACATGGTTTAGTTGATATGGATCACGTGATCACTTAGAGGATTAGAGGGATGTCTATCTAACTGGGAGTTCTTAAGTAATATGATTAATTGAACTTAAATTTATCATGAACTTAGTACCTGATAGTATCTTGCTTGTCTATGTTGATTCTAGATAGATGGCTCGTGCTGTTGTTCCGTTGAATTTTAATGCGTTCCTTGAGAAAGCAAAGTTGAAAGATGATGGTAGCAATTACACGGACTGGGTCCGTAACTTGAGGATTATCCTCATTGCTGCACAGAACAATTACGTCCTGGAAGCACCGCTGGGTGCCAGGCCTGCTGCCGATGCAACTGACGACGTTAAGAACGTCTGGCAGAGTAGAGCTGATGACTACTCGATAGTTCAATGTGCCATGCTTTACGGCTCAGAACCGGGACTTCAACGACGTTTTGAACGTCATGGAGCATATGAGATGTTCCAGGAGTTGAAGTTAATATTTCAAGCAAATGCCCGAATTGAGAGATATGAAGTCTCCAATAAGTTCTACAGCTGCAAGATGGAGGAGAATAGTTCTGTCAGTGAGCATATACTCAAAATGTCCGCGTATAATAATCACTTGATTCAACTGGGAGTTAATCTTCCAGATGATAGTGTCATTGACAGAATTCTCCAATCACTGCCACCAAGCTACAAGAGCTTCGTGATGAACTATAACATGCAAGGGATGGGTAAGACGATTCCCGAGCTCTTCGCAATGCTAAAGGCTGCGAAGGTAGAAATCAAAAAGGAGCATCAAGTATTGATGGTCAATAAGACCACCAGTTTCAAGAAAAAGGGCAAAGGGAAGAAGAAGGGGAACTTCAAGAAGAACAGCAAGCAAGTTGCTGATCAGGAGAAGAAACCCAAGTCTGGACCTAAGTCTGAGACTGAGTGCTCCTACTACAAGCAGACTGGTCACTGGAAGCGGAACTGTCCCAAGTATTTGGCGGATAAGAAGGATGGCAAGGTGAACAAAGGTATATGTGATATACATGTTATTGATGTGTACCTTACTAATGCTCGCAGTAGCACCTGGGTATTTGATACTGGTTCTGTTGCTAATATTTGCAACTCGAAACAGGGGCTACGGATTAAGCGAAGATTGGCTAAGGACGAGGTGACGATGCGCATGGGAAATGGTTCCAAAGTCGATGTGATCGCGGTCGGCACGCTACCTCTACATCTACCTTCGAGATTAGTTTTAGACCTAAATAATTGTTATTTGGTGCCAGCGTTAAGCATGAACATTATATCTGGATCTTGTTTGATGCGAGACAGTTATGCATTTAAATCAGAGAATAATGGTTGTTCTATTTATATGAGTAATATCTTTTATGGTCATGCACCCTTGAAGAGTGGTCTATTTTTGTTGAATCTCAATACTAGTGATACACATATTCATAGTATTGAAGCCAAAAGATGCAGAGTTGATAATGATAGTGCAACTTATTTGTGGCACTGCCGTTTAGGTCATATCGGTGTAAAGCGCATGAAGTAACTCCATACTGATGGACTTTTGGAAGCACTTGATTATGAATCACTTGGTACTTGCGAACCGTGCCTCATGGGCAAGATGACTAAAATGCCGTTCTCCGGAACTATGGAGAGAGCAACAGATTTGTTGGAAATCATACATACAGATGTATGTGGTCCGATGAATGTTGAGGCTCGTGGCGGATATCGTTATTTTCTCACCTTCACAGATGATTTAAGCAGATATGGGTATATCTACTTAATGAAACCTAAGTCTGAAACATTTGAAAAGTTCAAAGAATTTCAGAGTGAAGTTGAAAATCATCGTAACAAGAAAATAAAGTTTCTACGATCTAATCGTGGAGGAGAATATTTGAGTTATGAGTTTGGTCTTCATTTGAAACAATGCGGAATAGTTTCGCAACTCACGCCACCCGGAACACCACAGCGTAATGGTGTGTCCGAACGTCGTAATCGTACTCTACTAGATATGGTGCGATCTATGATCTCTCTTACTGATTTACCGCTATCGTTTTGGGGTTATGCTTTAGAGACGGCCGCATTCACGTTAAATAGGGCACCATCAAAATCCGTTGAGACGACGCCTTATGAACTGTGGTTTAGCAAGAAACCAAAGTTGTCGTTTCTTAAAGTTTGGGGCTGCGATGCTTATGTGAAAAAACTTCAACCTGATAAGCTCGAACCCAAATTGGAGAAATGTGTCTTCACAGGATACCCAAAGGAGACTATTGGGTACACCTTCTATCACAGATCCGAAGGCAAGACTTTTGTTGCTAAATTCGGAATCTTTCTGGAGAAGGAGTTTCTCTCGAAAGAAGTGAGTGGGAAGAAAGTAGAACTTGATGAGGTAATTGTACCTGCTCCCTTATTGGAAAGTAGTTCATCGCAGAAACCGGTTTCTGCGATGCCTACACCAATTAGTGAGGAAGTTAATGATGATGATCATGGAACTTCAGATCAAGTTGTTACTGAACCACGTAGGTCAACCAGAGTAAGATCCGCACCAGAGTGGTACAGTAATCCTGTTCTGGAGGTTATGTTACTAGACCATGACGAACCTACGAACTATGAAGAAGCGATGGTGAGCCCAGATTCCGCAAAATGGCTTGAGGCCATGAAATCTGAGATGGGATCCATGTATGAGAACAAAGTGTGGACTTTGGTTGACTTGCCCAATGATCGGCAAGCCATTGAGAATAAATGGATCTTCAAGAAGAAGACTGACGCTGACGGTAATGTTACTGTCTATAAAGCTCGACTTGTTGCCAAAGGTTTTTGACAAGTTCAAGGGATTGACTACGATGAGACCTTCTCACCCGTAGCGATGCTTAAGTCTGTCCGAATCATGTTAGCAATTGCCGCATTTTATGATTATGAAATTTGGCAAATGGATGTCAAAACTGCATTCCTGAATGGATTTCTGGAAGAAGAGTTGTATATGATGCAACCGGAAGGTTTTGTCGATCCAAAGGGAGCTAACAAAGTGTGCAAGCTCCAGCGATCCATTTATGGACTGGTGCAAGCCTCTCGGAGTTTGAATAAACGCTTTGATAGTGTGATCAAAGCATTTAGTTTTGTACAGACTTTTGGAGAAGCCTGTATTTACAAGAAAGTGAGTGGGAGCTCTGTAGCATTTCTAATATTATATGTGGATGACATATTGCTGATTGGAAATGATATAGAATTTCTGAATAGCATAAAGGGATACTTGAATAAGAGTTTTTCAATGAAAGACCTCGGTGAAGCTGCGTATATATTGGGCATCAAGATCTATAGAGATAGATCAAGACGCTTAATTGGACTTTCACAAAGCACATACCTTGACAAAGTTTTGAAGAAGTTCAAAATGGATCAAGCAAAGAAAGGGTTCTTGCCTGTGTTACAAGGTGTGAAGTTGAGTAAGACTCAATGCCCGACCACTGCAGAAGATAGAGAGAAGATGAAAGATGTTCCCTATGCTTCAGCCATAGGCTCTATCATGTATGCAATGATGTGTACCAGACCTGATGTGTGCCTTGCTATAAGTTTAGCAGGGAGGTACCAAAGTAATCCAGGAGTGGATCACTGGACAGCGGTCAAGAACATCCTGAAATACCTGAAAAGGACTAAGGATATGTTTCTCGTTTATGGAGGTGACAAAGAGCTCATCGTAAATGGTTACGTTGATGCAAGCTTTGACACTGATCCGGACGATTCTAAATCGCAAACCAGATACGTGTTTACATTGAACGGTGGAGCTGTCAGTTGGTGCAGTTCTAAACAAAGCGTCGTGGCGGGATCTACATGTGAAGCGGAGTACATAGCTGCTTCGGAAGCAGCAAATGAAGGAGTCTGGATGAAGGAGTTCATATCCGATCTAGGTGTCATACCTAGTGCATCGGGTCCAATGAAAACCTTTTGTGACAATACTAGTGCAATTGCCTTGGCGAAGGAATCCAGATGTGATCACAGACATGAAGAGGAGTCTCGAAATGGTCGAGACATGAAGATTGATATATTGGATGACTATATTCGGACACTGGAATGGTTCCGGGGGTTATCGGATATATACCGGAGTACCGGGGGGTTACCGGAACCCCCGGAGGCTATTGGGCCTCATGGGCCCAATTGGTGGAAGAGGAGAGGCGGCCAAGGGGCAGCCGCGTGCCCCTCCCCCCAAGTCCGAATTGGACAAGGAGGGGGGGGGGCGGCGCCCCCCTTTCCTTTCCCCCTCTCTCCTTCCCTCTCCTCTCCTAGTCCAACAAGGAAGGGAGGGAGTCCTACTCCCGGTGGGAGTAGGACTCCTCTTGGCGCGCCTCCTCCTGGCCGGCCGCACCTTCCCCCCTTGCTCCTTTATATACGGGGGCAAGGGGGCACCCTAGACACAACAATTGATCGTTTGATCTTTTAGCCATGTGCGGTGCCCCCCTCCACCATAGTCCACCTCGATAATACTGTAGCAGTGCTTAGGCGAAGCCCTGCGTCGGTAGAACATCATCATCGTCACCACGCTGTCGTGCTGGCGAAACTCTCCCTCAACACTCGGCTGGATCGGAGTTCGAGGGACGTCATCGGGCTGAACGTGTGCTGAACTCGGAGGTGTCGTGCGTTCGGTACTTGATCGGTCGGATCATGAAGACGTACGACTACATTAATCGCGTTGTGCTAACGCTTCCGCTTTCGGTCTACGAGGGTACGTGGACAACACTCTCCCCTCTCGTTTCTATGCATCACCATGATCTTGCGTGTGCGTAGGAATTTTTTTGAAATTACTACGTCTTAGCCGTGTGCTGTGCCCCCCTCCACAGATTTCCACCTTGGTCATATCGTTGCAGTGCTTAAGCGAAGCCCTGCGCCGGTAACTTCATCATCACCATCACCACGCCGTCATGCTGACGAAACTCTCCCTCGACCTCGGCTGGATCTAGAGTTCGTGGGACGTCACCGAGCTGAACGTGTGCAGATCGTGGAGGTGCCGTACCTTCGCTGCTAGGATTGGTTGGATCGTGAAGACGTACGACTACATCAACCGCGTTGTCATAACGCTTCCGCTTTCGGTCTACGAGGGTACGTGGACAACACTCTCCCCTCTCGCTGCTATGCATCACCTAGATGGATCTTGCGTGTGCGTAGGATTTTTTTTGAAATTACTGCGTTCCCTAACAGATTTCACTCGTGGTAGATTCTTCTCGGCAATATCCAAACCTTCATTAGACTTTGTCTTCGGTGTCCACAATTACTCTTAGTCACGCCAAAATGGCGCCTAACCGTATAGATAGTATGCAACTCTCAAGAGTAATAAGCTCAAGAACTCTCAACTTACATCTATGCGATGTTGAACCACTATCTAAGTTTTGGCTCTGGGTTTTCTCTCAGAAGAGTTCACTCAAATCTATCAGAGAGGGGTGCTCAGACAAACTTGTCAAATCGAACATAGCAGCCGACAAGTAATGGTTGGAGCGGAGCAGCTATTTATAGCCAGAGCAATCCCAAGGGTGAAATGACCAATATGGGATTTTGGCCGAACCAATGGTCAACTAACATGTTTCCAACGGTTGGATTTTAAACTCACACGACAACTTTACTTGAGAAACAAGCAAAGCTGACTCCACTACTTGAGTATTTCTCTCGAAGCCTAGAAGAACTTCGTGTCAACTCATTTGGGATATATCTCGGTTAAGTATCAACATAGATAAAAGTCTCAAAACACTTGAACCCCTATTAACAGTACGGGGCTCCTATGACTCAAATGAAGAAGATGAAAATACGAAAAAGAACTACTTCTTCATGCGGTCTTTCTTCGTTGCAGTCAAATCTCTCGAACCACATCCATAGCAATTGCTTCAGCTCAGCAATAGTTTTGGGGGTCAACTCCAACACGCATCCATAGCAATATCTTTAGCACACTTCTTTGCTACGCAGAAAATCATCGCAGAAGTTTATAGCAAACTTATCAGAACTCCAGGGACCGTATCTCTTTGTGTGCACTAGCAAACACATTAGTCCCTCACTGTTTTTCGAACAATCTCCAAAACACTCAAGGGGCACTATATTGCACCAACATCCCCCCCTTTTCTGGATGATTTTTGACAAAGCAGTTAAGCATGAGAGAGTAGATATTTATTGTAACTGGTAATGTGTGGAATGTAAATAACTCGAAAATATAAAATAAGCTCCCCCTAAATGTATGTTGTATAGAAAGTTTTGCTCTTAGATAACCTGCATATTTAGGATAAACTGATGGAGAGATATTTTGGTATTTATCGAGAGATGGACTGCACTGACGAATAATTCGAAGAATAATTGAGTGCATCCCTAGTGAATTCCGAGAATAATTCCACCTGCAAAATAGTGTCAATGAATAATATGGCAAGAGTTATTAACATTAAAGACCATCACAGTGTTTCACGAGAGTTCTACAACATAATAAGAATCAAATAGAACACCAAGTGTTGTAAGCTCAAGAAGTAAAACACCATGGTAAAAGACCTGGATCTAATAACTCTTGATGTCTTCTCCCCCCTTTTTGTCAACTAGTGTCAAAAAGGTAACAAAGAGCATGAGACAGTCTACGTGCCCGAAGAAGAAGAAGAAGACGATTTGGGACCGCTTGATGAAGATGGAGCTTGGGAGTCATCTGCAATGTATCCGGTGGAAGTCACCACCGAGGGAGAATCTTCATTAGTAGTGACAACATTTCCTTCAGCTTCATTTCCTTAGGGAATGACTGGGTCAGTTGGGCCATCGGGTTTGTCCTGGTGAGCATTTTCTTCGCATGCCTTGAACTGCGGTGAGGTGGATTCAGATTCTTGAATCACATCATCCCCATTGAGAAAAATCAGATCAATAGTTGTTAATTTTATTGGAAGGGGAGGATTATCTCTTTTCTTGCGATGAGTCTCAAAAGCATCAATGTAATCATATTTCTTCAGGATGGCAGACTTCTTGAGTTGATCTTAGGTGTAGAATTCCCTGAGAACTTTCCAGGAACGACGCTTGTCTTCCTTCATAGTGAGATAAAATTTCCTAGTCGTGTTTGCAACAAGATTAATTTCGGAGGCTAAGTGCCTTTTCTCTTTTCTGTCTTGGCGTTGATGTTTGTCAAGCAGCTGCTGGGTTGCCGACTTCATAGAGCGATGGATTTTTACGATTGATGAGCACTGCATTCATCTCCTTGATGCCAAGAGATTTGCCCTTATCACTGTCTTTTAGAACCTGCACCGTGTCACACATAGGAGGTGTGAAATACTTCGGGCCAAAGTGACAGATATAGCACTAGCCTTGAGCAATGTTGGCAAGTTTTTTGATCCAAGAGGCGTAATTTTTTTGAGCCAAAGTAAATTCAACAACATTGACTAAGTTGTGAAGGAATAGATCTTCAATGTTGAATGTGCCACAACATGATATTTCATGCATAGAGAGCATTACACAGAACTCTTGAAATCTTTCAAGGACAAACTGTTGTGCAAAGAGTTTTGCAGAGAATGTTGTAGAACGTCCGTTGATTAAACTCAAGATCATCGGGGTTAGGATCACTGGAAGCATCGTCTCCTACCTTGTTTGGATCCATCAAGAGATGCGCTTGTTAATCGGTCACATTGGAGAAGTGAATCCTTTCTTTTTGGAGGATATAGACATAAACTTTACTTTATTTGGATGTGCGCTCAGCTAGACTAGCGAGCAAACAATTTCTAATAACATCTACCCCGCTGTTACATGTCAAATTGTTTTTTTTTGCGGGTGACATGTCATATTGATTAGAGTTTATAGAACCAATTTATAAGTTTGTGGTTCATTACTTGGCCCAATTTTTTGATAGAAGATACATATTGAAGAACCTTGTATCCAAATAACCCCTTCTTGTTTTTGAGCCGAAACAAACCTTCCTTGGTAAGCCACAAAAAAATTGCAATCAGTGAAAAAAAAAGCAATAAACCTTTCTTTTTATATATATTTGTAAATAAACCTTCCCTGGTTCTTGTAGAAAGGAAGGGGTTGAGACTTGAGAGCCGATCCGATTTCTGCGGTCCGTCCATTTCTCCCTTTCGTTGACAAAAAGTTTTGACCGAACAAAGAGCTGGGCGCAGCATAACTCTCGCATCGCAGCCGTGCATTCGCCACCGATCCAACCGTCCACTGCCCGCGCGCGCGGATCGACGGCCCCACCCCGCTCCCTTCCCACGCCGTTTAAATAGCCTCCGAATGGATCCGAAAAATTGCTAAAGATTCATGTCCGAGTTAAAGTTAGGATTTTTGATCCGAAAAATTGTTCGTCTGCACCGGGAAGACTGCTTGCGTACCGCGCTGCCGGCCGGGTCTCCTTCGACGTGAGCTACGGTGCATCACCCCCGGCGTCGAGGGTACACGGTGACGTTTTTATGTGCATCACCCCCGGCGTTGAGGGTACACGGTGACAGGCCTGAGAGGTGACCATTGCCTCTACTTTGCATGGTGGATGACGCCACCGCCGAAAGTTTTGGTCTCAATTCTTGCCATCGCAACATAGACATTTCTTCAATGCCGGCATGTGCCTTCTCGGTGCAGACGAACAATGCCCACATCGATTTATGAGGCGGCTGGAGATACATATATATATATATATATATATATATATATATATATATATATATATATATATATATATATATATATATATATATATATATATATATATATATATATAGTTTTGGTCTTTTTTTCTCTTTTCTGGGCACTGAACTTCATAGACAGACTTACCAACTGATGAGCCAAAGTAGCAAATTTCTTCTTCCTGGGAGGGGCGGACTCTACGTTGGTAGATCGAACTTTCATTTCTTCCTTCCATTTCATCTGTTCAAGTAGTCTCCTTTTCAAGTAGATACGCTATATATATATATATAAAGAGGAAATTTCTAATAACATCTACTCCGCTGTTACATGTCAAATTGTTTTTTTTTGCGGGTGACATGTCATATTGATTCGAGTTTATAGAACCAATTTATAAGTTTGTGGTTCATTACTTGGCCCAATTTTTTGATAGAAGATACATATTGAAGAACCTTGTATCCAAATAACCCCTTCTTGTTTTTGAGCCGAAACAAACCTTCCTTGGTAAGCCACAAAAAAATTGCAATCAGTGAAAAAAAAGCAATAAACCTTCCTTTTTTTATATTTGTAAATAAACCTTCCCTGGTTCTTGTAGAAAGGAAGAGGTTGAAACTTGAGAGCCGATCCGATTTCTGCGGTCCGTCCATTTCTCCCTTTCGTTGACAAAACGTTTTGACCGAACAAAGAGCTGGGCGCAGCATAACTCTCGCATCGCAGCCGTGCATTCGCCACCGATCCAACCGTCCACTGCCCGCGCGCGCGGATCGACGGCCCCAACCCGCTCCCTTCCCACGCCGTTTAAATAGCCTCCGAATGGATCCGAAAAATTGCTAAAGATTCATGTCCGAGTTAAAGTTAGGATTTTTGATCCGAAAAATTGTTCGTCTGCACCGGGAAGACTGCTTGCGTACCGCGCTTCCGGCCGGGTCTCCTTCGACGTGAGCTACGGTGCATCACCCCCGGCGTCGAGGGTACACGGTGACGTTTTTATGTGCATCACCCCCGGCGTTGAGGGTACACGGTGACAGGCCTGAGAGGTGACCATTGCCTCTACTTTGCATGGTGGATGACGCCACCGCCGAAAGTTTTGGTCTCAATTCTTGCCATCGCAACATAGACATTTCTTCAATGCCGGCATGTGCCTTCTCGGTGCAGACGAACAATGCCCACATCGATTTATGAGGCGGCTGGATATATATATATATATAGTTTTGGTCTTTTTTTCTCTTTTCTGGGCACTGAACTTCATAGACAGACTTACCAACTGATGAGCCAAAGTAGCAAATTTCTTCTTCCTGGGAGGGGCGGACTCTACGTTGGTAGATCGAACTTTCATTTCTTCCTTCCATTTCATCTGTTCAAGTAGTCTCCTTTTCAAGTAGATACGCTATATATATATATATATATATATATATATATATATATATATATATATATAAAGAGGAAATTTCTAATAACATCTACTCCGCTGTTACATGTCAAATTGTTTTTTTTTGCGGGTGACATGTCATATTGATTCCAGTTTATAGAACCAATTTATAAGTTTGTGGTTCATTACTTGGCCCAATTTTTTGATAGAAGATACATATTGAAGAACCTTGTATCCAAATAACCCCTTCTTGTTTTTGAGCCGAAACAAACCTTCCTTGGTAAGCCACAAAAAAATTGCAATCAGTGAAAAAAAAGCAATAAACCTTCCCTTTTTTTATATTTGTAAATAAACCTTCCCTGGTTCTTGTAGAAAGGAAGGGGTTGAGACTTGAGAGCCGATCCGATTTCTGCGGTCCGTCCATTTCTCCCTTTCGTTGACAAAACGTTTTGACCGAACAAAGAGCTGGGCGCAGCATAACTCTCGCATCGCAGCCGTGCATTCGCCACCGATCCAACCGTCCACTGCCCGCGCGCGCGGATCGACGGCCCCAACCCGCTCCCTTCCCACGCCGTTTAAATAGCCTCCGAATGGATCCGAAAAATTGCTAAAGATTCATGTCCGAGTTAAAGTTAGGATTTTTGATCCGAAAAATTGTTCGTCTGCACCGGGAAGACTGCTTGCGTACCGCGCTTCCGGCCGGGTCTCCTTCGACGTGAGCTACGGTGCATCACCCCCGGCGTCGAGGGTACACGGTGACGTTTTTATGTGCATCACCCCCGGCGTTGAGGGTACACGGTGACAGGCCTGAGAGGTGACCATTGCCTCTACTTTGCATGGTGGATGACGCCACCGCCGAAAGTTTTGGTCTCAATTCTTGCCATCGCAACATAGACATTTCTTCAATGCCTGCATGTGCCTTCTCGGTGCAGACGAACAATGCCCACATCAATTTATGAGGCGGCTGGACTTCTCGTACAATAAAAGGACTAAAAATTATATCAAAAAATCTTTGGCAATTTTTCGGAGCCTCCGAGTGGTTTGGTTCGGTCTCAGCGAGTGAACATGACCAAACTTGTGTACTCTTCTGTATTCCACACGGTCTCACTGAGTGCACCGGGTGTCCCGTGACAAATTTTCTGACATCCATTCGGTCTGTCCGAAGTAACTCTGCAGCTTCTACCCCTGACCTTGTTTTGGCTCTACAGGTTGCGTACGACCTCGGATTAAGATGATTTTTATATCAAAATCAATCGTTTCGACGAGACTAAGATTTTTCATGTTTATAACTTTTTTATTTGAGGCCATCTTAATTACGTTTTGTGCCCCTGACACTCTTCGGCCAACGGGAAGCCGAAGAGTGCTCTCCGGCCAATGGGAGGCCGAAGATACTATCTTCGGCCCAGCTTTTTTTTGAGGCACTCTTCGGCCAACGAGAGGCTGAAGAACCCACTTCAGCCAACGGTAGGCCGAAAAGTCCCTCTTCGGCCAGCAGAAGGCCGACGGGGTCATAGTTTCGATTTTTATGCATTGGGGCATATAGTTTTCGAATTTGCTATAAAAATCATCTTAGTTTAAAAAAACGTATGGAGAAGTGTAACTTACAGATTATAGGCAGGCACAGCCAGACAGTAAATAACAAGAAGATGGTATATATTTTCTCATATATGTTCATCATTTGTATTTTTAGGGTGCAACTTAAAAAATCATTATCTGTATGGATTACAGGTCCTGTGACTGTGATACTCCTATCTCTGTCTTAAAGTAAATTCTTTGCTCTGTCGTCCATCTGTTTATGATTTTCAATCTCTAGACCTGTATTTTCCACTTGTTTGAATTTGACAAATTCACTTGGCCTGGTAGAAAGACTAGTGAAAGCCAGTTGCAAGATTAACAAGTCAAGGAGCATCTCCTAACCGTAGTCATGTATGAGGTCAGATATACTGGAATTTAGGTTTAGACATTTGAATATATAAAGTACAATGCCCAGCTTATGCAGGAATAATGGGTTATGTCACCCAAGATCGCTACATTCTAGAACATGTACCATGTTGTTTGATGAGTGAATAAGTTTAGTTGCACATAAAATTCATATTTGATCATATCTGTAGGGTGTGTCTACAACTCCGAAAAAAATTCTAAAATTATTTGACCACATATCTGTAGGGTGTGTCTACAACTCCGAAAAAAATCAGCTCAAAACTCAATGTATACTTAGAGATTCAAAAAAGACAAATTCGAATGTGAATAGTGGCAGTTTTGGGTGAATAGTATTTTGACACTATTCACATCCGATTTGATCATTTTTGTTTCTATTAGTGTAGGTCGAACTAGGAGCTCAAACTTTTTGAGCTTGTACATCAAACATTGATGTGTGCATACAGTTTTTTAATGGAGGACCCGTGCTGATTGAATGGAAGTGTATTATGTGGTGCTAATTTTGGAAGTGAAACACGTCAAGGATCTAAAGGCATCTCTAACGGAACCCATAAATTTTAACTCCCCAATCGTCTCCTCGAACCTTTACTTCTCAAATTAGAGAAACTAAACAAAGACGGAGCTACTCGAACCCCTAAAACTTAACTCCCTATTTATTTTGCCAATTCTTCGGTCTTTTGGTTCATATACTCCATTTGAACCAGATATTTGCACACATTTTAATTCAAAACATGATAACGTAAGTGCACACAAACCAATAACACTTTAAATTCAATGTTTTCAAATTTAATTATTCAAATTCAAACATAGGAAAGGATCCAAATAAGTAAGGCATGATAAAAGCACAAGGATCAAGTGCTATGAAGTGCCCACAAGTGTTCAACAAGACCATCTTGGAGCTGGTGATAAACTTCTTGGTTCTCGATCCTTTGTTGAGCTACGAGGAATCTTTGATCCGGTTTGATAGGATTGCTACTAACAATGTATTAAAAGTTCGACATTTCTCTCATCCTTGATGATCATGTTATGCAAGATGATGCATGTTGTCATGATTCCTGATGTGCCAGAGGACATGTTGCTTCGAATACTCAACAAGGCCATGAACAATTACAAAGCGCTTTTGAAGCACCGAAGCTCTCTCAACATCCTTTCTTGCTGACTTGCAAAGTGAGATCTGTTGTTGTCGACCATACATTGAATTGTCTTCACAAATGTGGCCCATGAAGGATAGATGCCATCAGCAAGGTAGTATCCAGTGGCGGAGCTTGATACAAATTGCTGGGGGGGGGGGGGGGGGGGGCAATGCCAAAACATGAGTATTTAGAGGTGTAAATTGCTACAAATTATCTCATCTAAGCCTCCACAAAAATTTCCTTCAGAGGTTGGCACAAGGCTGGGGGGCAGCGCCCCCCCCCCCCCCCCCCCCCCCCCCCCCCCCCCCGGGCCTCAACATAGCTCCGCCGGTGGTAGTATCACATTGTGTACCCATGGACATCAGTACAAATAGTTGCAAGGTGAATCATCTCTGGCAACAACACTACTCCCTCCGTTCCTAAATATAAGTCTTTCAAGAGATTCCACTATATAGACTAGATACAACACAAAATGAAGGAACATATACTCTAAAAGGCGTCTATATACATCCGAATGTAGTCTATATAGTGGAATCTCTAAAAAGACTTATATTTAGGAACGAAGGGAGTAGTAGGAAAACCCCTCATAGGTTTTTACTATTAGCAGCACCCACGTCTATATGGACGCTCTTACTAACTTGCCTAACTGGCAGTGCAAAGTTTGTCTCGCGACAGATGAGGATCTGAAGCATGCATTATTACATTGCCTGCATGCTCAAAATTTCTGGGAAGAGGCATGTGCGTGGTTTGGACTGCGGCTGCCCAACCTTCACTTTGAGTCATGTGCACGTGACATTACGTGCTCCCCATGTTTCTCCTCTGATGACCGAGCAAAGATCACAACTATTATGTGGTCCATTTGGCATTCCAGGAACACCGCATCAAGCATGGAGAAGAGGGTAGAGACCCGTTGTCTACTATGCAGGCTACTAAGGAGGCCATTGCCCTCCTTCATCTGCCACGCAAAGATGCACAAGTTTTGCCTGGATTTGGATGGCGTCCGCCTGATGAGGGCTTTGTCAAAATCAACACCGACGGCGGACTTAATTTTGAGGAGGGCCGAGGGGGTGCCGGTGGTGTCGCTCGATCTCCCTCGGCCTTGCTTGGTGCGTGGTGCAAACCTTATTCCGGGATCACGGATCCTCTGATTATGGAGGGTCTCTCCTTACGTGATGGTGTTCGTTTTGCTACTCTCCGAGGCTTCTTCCATGTGATAATGGAAGTAGACTGCTTGGAGTTGGTGACACTATGAAATTCTCGCCACAATTCTCGATCTATTGTGGCCTACTTATTAGATGACATAGGAGAGCTCAGTACTTACTTTACAACTTTTGATGTTTGCCATGTAAGTAGATCAACTAATCTTCCTGCGCATCTATGTGCGAAGCGTGCTTGTGCACTTGATGAAACTCCAAGCTTTTTGGTGACCAGTCTATTGGCTGACTCATCCATGAATGCTTTCCGATGAATAAAGCTCTCCAATTAGTATACAAAAAAATGCGGGGAAAATAAGAATGCTGCAGTAGTGTGCGATTTAGCGGCGTCCAAGGAAACGAAACACTACTACTCCCTCCGTTCCTAAATATTTATCTTTCTAGACATTTCAAATGGCTACCACATACGGATGTATGTAGACATATTTTAGAGTGTAGATTTATTCATTTTGCTCCGTATGTAGTCACTTGTTGAAATATCTAAAAAGACAAATATTTAAGAAAGAGGGAGTAATTGAGTACATGAAGGTAGACGGTTTGCTATAAATCCCTGGCAGCATGCAGGCTTAACGAACACCGCCAGTGTCACTTCAAGTAGCAGCGTGTTGGCACAGTCCGAACTCTGCTACTGTTATGTCTGTAGCCACGTTTTGACTCCTGGGACGCTGCTAACTTGCATTTTCCAGTAGCGTTTAGCTCCAGAGGAATGCTCCTAACTGTTGCACGCAATAATAATTTTTTATGACACTTTGAAATAATAAATTAAACATGGGAAGTATAATTTTCAAACCCTGTTTACATTTTCTTAAAAATACGACAAATGTCGTAGTGTTTGAAATGTCTCATAAAATTTACTCCCTCCGTTCCTAAATATTTGTCTTTTTAGAGATTTCAAATGGACCACCACATACGGATGTATATAGACATATTTTAGAGTGTAGATTCATTCATTTTGCTCCATACGTAGTCATTTGTTGAAATCTCTAGAAAGACAAATATTTAGGAACGGAGGGAGTAGTTTATAGAGTTTAGTTTATAAAGTTCTATGGGATCAAACGCCCCTGTTGCGCAAACTAGCAGCGTGTATTAACAGTCGAACGCTGCTAAGTTATTTTCTATATTCAATCCCCTTCAAAATACAGAACAACATTCAATAAAATCCATAAGTGTGTATGTAACTATAAAATGGTGCATATGATATGCCAACAAACTTTTGAAGTGAAATATACGACAACACTACCATCTATCTCTCAAAGCAGGCACACTTTTCAGAACTCTTCGTGCGCATACAAACCATACCGCACGGGTTTTAGTAACTTCCCGCTCACGCTCACGCTCACTCTCTCTTCTTCCTCTCCCCATCTCTTTGCGACCTCTCTCTCCGCCGCGCCCACCATTCTAATCGCGAAATCCACGGCCGCCGGAGTTTCGACACCGACGCTTATTGGCGATGTTCGTGCCGCCGGCCGGTGTGCATGCGCCATGCTAGTACGTGTACCTTCCACGGCGGCCTCCTCCTCTCGATCAATCCATCCGCCCACAATCGTTTGAATGCGTATACCTAGTTTATAATATTTAGTTAAATTTAGTTTATTTGGCCAGTGCACCTACTTTATTAGATTAGTCAGATCGATTAATTTGTGTTATATATACAAAGTTTAGATCAATTATAGCTATGTAGTAGATTGATTAATTAGTATGTACAACTTGATTTTAATTATCACAATTTGAGTGTGCAAATGGTTAATCAATTAAGAAAAATTATGTGACTCCATTTTAAATTAGTTTTCCACAACATGAGTTTAATAATTAGCTTACGGATGTATGTAATTTGTTGCGAATGCATCAATTGATCCGGTGTGTCCCAGGTGTGGCGATAGCCGGGTTAACAGCTGCTACATGGTAGTCGAACGGGGGAAAAGATGGATGACAACCAATCGCTTTTCCATTGTGCTTCGAGAGGGCTTCAAGTCGAAGACTGTATGTTAGTAGGAATAATAGATGATTTCATAGCCTATTGGCTTCTTACATGATATATAGATGTGACTAATAAATGTCTCATCCCCCTTTTTTTTGTTAAGATCATCGCTTGCTTTTTGCAAGGACCAAGGTCCTTGAGATGCTACAAGTTCCAGTACTCGAGGAGACAACTATAATTGAGTCCAAACTTCAAATGGATCGGAAGAGCGCTTCGGTTTCCCAGTTTTAATAAAAAATGAAAATGATCAAACCTTTTTCAGCTGCCTTGATCTCGCGATCTGCATGCCTTACCTTCCTTCTGCTATGAAATTGGACTCTAACCTTACCAGTGAGAAGTATATATGGACTCTAGAAAACTCCACTCCAGCGACTCCATCCCCTAGTGATGGCGTTCTCTAGTGGTTGAATACATCTACTCATAAGACTAGCCATGGCATGTCCTTATTGGTTCAAAACCAGATGAATTGTTTAAGAGTTACAACGCCTACCTACCTCCTTGCTGCTAAATTGAACGGGGGTGAGGGAGACACCCCTCCCCCCACACACATGGGAGAAGAGGTTTCCATGTGCTCTTCAAAATACCCCCTTCATGTTTTTCCCTCGGTCATTTCCCCAAGTAATAACCAATAGAAAGCCTTAAGGTTTTCTTTGGTGACATCATTTCGTTGAGTCGAAGTGCCTTTGTCCCAAGTTGTTTAAGTTTTTATTTTGTTATCTCATTCCCGAAGTCAAAGTTCATTTGTCCCAGGCCATGCCTCTAGGGGGTGAGAAATCATCGAATGTGGAATTAATGTTGCAATGGGGACGCGCATATTCTAGTGGTTCTTCAACATCAATATTGTCCGACATAGATCTCGCACCCATTATATTGAGTATGAGTAGGGGCAGGGAAGGAAGTTTTTGACTTCAGGTGAGGTGTTGGTAAGATTTGATTTGATTTGGATGTGGGTAATATTGATTTAGTTGAGATTTTGGTAATATTTGATTTGATTTGATGCAGGATCAGGATATGGGGGGGGGGGGGGGGGGGGGGGCGTGGGAAGTGGTGGAGGCGGAGTCCAAAGTACAACGACCAACTCCTCTTTAATAGTAGAGATGAACAAAGGATGGTCGATTGAAGCGGGGTGTACACTATGCGTTGAAGCAGATGATTTCAAAATTTTCATCTTGATGTGCTTTAGTGGCAGGTTTTAGGTAAAAATCGATCTAATGAGCCAAGGTGTACGCATGAAGTTAGTTTTTCGAAAAGGTTTCTTTTTTGAAAACGGTGCGACTTGCTGGGGCACGAGGGTGTAGGCCAGTTAGGTTTGTTGTCTTCAGCCACGTGTACTAGTTGTAGCCTGTGTTGCATCGATTTGTTCATCTCGGTTGAGCCAGCTGTTTATATTTGTTCTTTGGTTGTAAAATTAGTGGTATCCCCAGTGGAACAATATATTAAAGATTTCTATAAAAAGCTGGGCTCCATCCTTTTTCTCAAAGAAACAAACATAATACTCCATTCACTTTCATGGAAGTACATAGGTGGAGGAGGGTGCCGCTGACTCATTTACACCCAAAGGAGAAGCTACACAGTGAGCTTGGCACTCATCCATTGTGCCATAGCGGGTTTTGCACTGATCCATTGTACAACAGTAGCATCGACTTGTTTTTGGATTGCAGGATGGGAAAACATCAAGCTTGTAGCACGCAAAAGCCTCGGCGTCACCGGACTCTGTGCCACTGCCTATGGAATTGTTAAGACAAATAAGGATACACATTAAGGATATGTTACTCATCGCTGCCCTGAGTACTCATGGTTATGAAATTAAATTACGCAAAAACACAGCAAGAAGGGACACGAGAAAACAAAGATGTAAAGCATGCACTGCTTACCTTGTGCATGAGTAGCGAAGCATACGAGAACAAGGAGCGCTAACGCATGGAGGCGCTTCACGCACTTCTCCATGAAGATGTTGCAATAGTTTTTCTTGCGCTTTAGTTGTGTTTTTGGCGAGACTACCGGGTATTTGGTGTGGTCTATATATATAGAGAGGTTTAGATAGGCATGTATGGGAGAAAAGTAAAGCAGGGTTATATAGGAGTACATTGAATAGTAGGAAATTATAACGCCAGGTTGTTATTTGGTCATGCACGTCTTTTGGCAGGTAATTAATTCCTTCTTTTTTTTGGCGAGGAATAGTTCATTCCCCCGTACCTTTTTATAAGGTGCATTAATTGTTATTTTCAAAAGTTAAAATTTTCTATCTTTGAACATATTTCTAGAAGCTATCTGGACGTTCAATAATAAATAAATACAATATGAGAATATATTGCGTGATGGATCTAATGATACTTCTTGGTATTGCCGATCTTAATATCTTTCCTATAAATTTGTTTAAAATTAGAAAAGTTTGAATTTTACAAAAATGATACAACTTATAAAATGAATGGATGGTTTATTCCATCTTTCATTTCATATTTTATTTGTTGATTTCCTATTTAAAAATAATAAATATATTTGTTTCATTTTAGTGGAGCCTTGGCTGAAGCCAGACACGTCTGGGCAGACCCATTCTGTCTGTGAGCGGTTTTCTTTCCCTTTTTCAGTTTCTTTCCAGTTTTTCACCAAAGAAATCTACTATCGTTTTTTAGGAGCTAGACATTTAAAACCCTATTTTAAAATAAAAATATATTTTATAAAAAATTCACTATTATGTGTTTTATAAAAAAGTTAGTGTATATTAAGAAAAAGTTCAACTTATATAAAAAAGAAAGTTCAGTGCGTATTAAATAATATTGATCATATATTTAAAACATTGAATATTAAAAATTGTTCAATGTATATTACAAAAATGTTGAATGTATATAACAAAATGTTCATCATATAATAAAAAATTAATCGTTGTGTATTACAAAAAATCACCATGCGCTAAAAGAAACTTTGGTATCTATTATAAAACCGTTCAACATATATTCCAAAAACTTATCAACATACAATAGAAATAATGTTCACCGTATATTGCAAAAACTAAAAACAAAAAATTCAGCAAAATGAAAAAACCATAAAAACAGAAGAAAAATCAAAACTGAAGGATAAAAAGGAAAAAAAATGAAATTTGAAACCCGAAAAAAAATCCCACACAGAAAAATAAATAAATAAATCCAGCTGCTAGTGAAGAATAAAAAAAATAGAAAAAAACAAAAGAAAAAACAGTAGCAGAGAAGAAAATCAGAACCGGGCTGGCCCACATCGCCCACGCGGGCATCACATCCACTATTTGCTGCCTGTAGGCGGCAAATTAGATTGGCCATGTTCACAAGCACTCGTCTAACACACATTGAGGTGATGAGAGCATCTACAACCAGGAACCCCCCTCATTTTTGCGCCAAATGCCTGGGTGGGCTGCCTGGACGCACAATTGTCACCCAACCAGATTTGGCAAATTCGGCCCAAATGTCTGGACTGACCGACACTCCCACGTAGGACCGACCGCAAGGGCCCACACGGTCACATGCAGAAAGCGTCCGTCCGATGGGCGCCTCCTCCTGTTCTTGGTGCAGACGCAATCATGGCACCACGATGGCGCTGCTCGGTTGTGCCGCCCAAGGGACAAAATTTGGCTATTTAAGGATAGCCGGAGGCGGCAGGCCAACCCTAGCCCATCACCATTCCTTCCCTCTCCCTCCCCTCCGCGCTGCCACCTTCCACCCGCTCTCAATAGCCGCTAGCCATGGCCCAACAAAGGATCACCACCTACGCCATGCTAACTCCGGAGCACCGGTTGCAGCTGCTGGAGGGGATCCGGGCCAGGCACAATGCTCCAATCACTGCCGACCTGCCTTCGGATTAGCCGCAGCCAGAGGAGGAGGAGGTGGAGCCAGAGCAGTAGGACTCTGCCATGGTGGAGGAGGAGCTAGAGCTGGCGGAGGAGGCCGCGGAGGCAGATCCGATGCCTGCAGGCTTTGACATGGCCAACGACATCGCGGAGTTCGAGCTATCCCAGACAGAGGAGGCAACGGAGCAACATGCCATCCTCGAGTCCTTCTAGTCAGAGGCCGAGGTTGGAGGCCAACCGCTGCTTCCTCCGCCGGCGAATGGCAGAGATCAACGAGATCTTCGCCAACTTGGAGGAGGTCGAGGAGCCGGACGTGCGCCTGGATGCCAATGACCACGAGGCCAGCGGCTCTGTCACCAACTTTATCCACATCTCCAACGAGGAGGATGAGTACTTTAGTTGGTAGTACTAGTTTACATAGATCATGCCGTGGTTTTGTATGAAAATGCTGATCGGAAATAGCTACTATACTTTTGTTTTGCAGGTTAAATGGCCACTATACTATGGTTGTTGGAGATGAAATTTACGGTATGCCTGGTCACCGTCCACGGGCGTTTGGCAACTTATATTAGGTGTCTGTGGTTGTATTGTAGATGCTTTGATGATGGCTTTTGAAGGCATCAAGTAGCGCGTGCCTATGCTTTTGGCGGTTGACCGTGTTGTGGGCATTGTGCCGAATGGTTTAGCTCTTACATGGTTTTTATCGCGTTCCTTTGATAATAAGGCGTGTCTTCTGTCAATAACTCCTTCTATTTGAAATTACTTGTCAAAGAAATGGATGTATCTAGATGAATTTTAGTTCTAGATATATTCATTTTCAATATTTTTGCGATAAGTATTTCCGACAGAGGAAGTATATATTTCGTCTAGATGAAAAGATGGTGCCCCTGTCGATTTATTGAAAATAGAAGAAAAACCTAGCGTGTACGGAACTCGCTACGGTAAGTACATCCGTTTTCCATCCTACGTGTGTGTTTGTTGTTGGACTTTCCTAGCAACCCTCCGTGAAAGCTAGCTTAGCTCAAGACGAAACGAACGATGCATGGGCTAACAAAGTGTACCTAGACTGATAATTAATCTATCTACTCTAGCTAGTAAGTGATCATCTGGAAGACTGGAACAAGCAGGAAAGTGTGAGGTTAGGCATTTATTCGGTTAGAACTGAATAACCTGCACACTGAACAAGCAGGAAAGTGTGAGGTCATGAACGCACTCCAGTCCCCATTACCAATCCAAACGGTGACTTGGCAATTGCCCAGAGTTAGCTCAATGGTGTGAGTACCAAGGGCTTGTGCACCTTTTTGAAAATTCTGCGTCGCGACGCAGTCATGCATGGAGAATTGGAGGTAGATGCAGGCATGCAGCCAACAACTCCGGGAATCCTACTACGAAAAACATGGCACTTGCTTGATGCGTTTTCTCGACTGACTGTCGATTTCAAGATTGGACAAGATGTTGCTACCACAGTTTGCCCGGGAATCCTTTTGTCCTTGCGGAGTCTCATTTAAGCCAGCTGTTTGTAGGATTTGAAATATATGTGTACACGTCGGATTGAACAATTCAACTCCTGTACAGTTGATAGTGCAAGAACGCCATAGATTTGACAAATTCAGAGCGCTGACCGTATCAATTTCGCTGTTCGTTTTTGTTTCAGCTCACGGCCGGTTGCTCTGCCCAACTCGGCCTTTGCGTACATGCATGCATGCATGCCGTACGTGTTGATCGCAACCTGTAGGTACACCTTTGTGCACGTCACCAGTTACGTGCCACTGAGCATATGCATGCATGCATGCACGGTTCTTTCAATTAGATCGATACAGTATCATCGACCAAGTCAACAGTTCCCACGTTTTGTCCTCCGCTTAATTTCTGTTTGCTTGCTCGAGTGTCCGTCTGATCACTTGCTTGTCAACACTAATCACCACACCTTAACTAAACAAATGGCGATGGGTCACACGGCCCGGTGGATGAGTGGCCAGTCAAAAAGCACCACGGAGAACCTCTAATCATTCAAATCACTCGCCTAACCATCCACACGACTGCGGCCATTGTCGCCTTAATCAAATACTCAAGGCGCGTATGCGCGCGTGCGGTGGGCCGTGTCTAGCCACTATAAATACACACCCCCCACACACACCTTGTCTCAGTGCAGCCAACCAAGCAAACTACCATTGCACATTCTGCAACGAAGCAAAGCTTAGGTAGAGCAAGAGAGATTTGTGCGATGGGAAGTGGGAAGAAGAGGGCGGCGCTTGCATCCTTGTTCGGGTTCAAGAACAAGAGACAGGAGGAGGAAGAGGCCACGGCGGCGACGCGGCAACAGCAGCATGCGGCGGCACCACCGCAGCAGAGGTACCATCATCACAGGGTGCGGCCGAGCGACGACGACGACTACGCCCGGCACTGGTACGCCGAGCGCGACATCGACCGGAAGGCCTCCGAGTTCATCGACAAGGTCCACCGCCGGATGCTCGCCAACGAGCAAGACGGATAGTACAACATGCCGATGGATCCAGCCGTGTGGGTGGTCTATCTGGTCGAGCTTTGCTGCTAGCTAGGTCGTGCATGCAGGCTATGTGTGCATGGTTGCCTTTTGTGTGTGTGTGCGCGCGCGCGCGTGATCAATTGCTTTGTTTTGACTGGGTACCTGTTACTTTGTTGTTTCCATCTTGTCGGATGTGTATGTAACTAACTGATGGTAGGTATTTTCCTAAATTAACAGATGCCTGAAATGTATATAAACTAATAAAAAGTTGAGCAGTATTTTTACCCTTAGTGAGCCAATCTAACTAATGTTCTTACTGTCGGGGTTATGATCCTGACAATGAGTACTAGGGATACGAATAAGGGGCACAGCCTAGCTACGGCATAGGTGTAACACTCGGTGTTTAAAGAGTTCAGGCCCCTCACTCGGTGAAGGTAAAAGCCATACGTCTCGTGCCCTGATGCTTGCTTTGATATGATAGGTATGGTTACAAAGGTTGCTCGCTGCCTAGCTATGGAGAAGGGTGCGGCTTATATAGAGTGCGCTGCAGCCCATGTCTCCCACGTCGCCGAGGCAATTAATAACATTGAATGAGTCAGTTACTAGTATAATGAGCCTCTACTACAGCAGATACAGGTAACGGTAGCTAAGACTCTACTTAATGGATGCCTTAGGATCCCTCGACCATTGCAGCTCCCACGACGTCCTCCTGCCTTCTATGTCCGAGTGGTGCTCCATCAGCCGAGTGACGTGTGGTCGTCCGAGTGCCGTCGAGCTGTCCGAGTGGACTTCTTAATGTATGCATCCGAATGTTGGCATGGTCCAGGGACCTACCTATGATGGTGATGGGCCCCATGTGGATCCCGAATGATGGGTTCTTGACCCTATCCGGAGTAGGTGACCACATCACTTACCACCTGTGGTGCAAATAACAAAAAAGTCGAGCAATATTTTAGTCCCTAGCTAGGAAAATTTAACTAAGTATTACCACTCTTACTATCGCTGAATGTACTTCAATATGGGACGTGGTGTTCCCCAGCCCGAGCTCAAACAAGTTTGGGTAAACAATAAAATCCAAAAAAAAAAACATTCTGAATTTCTTTGGGTGCAAATATGGACCAATTTTTTTAGCGCTCATAAAATTTCATCATGAAATGACATTTGCTGAAGTCGTGGCAGGAAAAAATGATGCTCCAAAAGTGTTATTTTTAAAGCATTTTGGACTACTGATTTTGTTTGTTTTGCCACGACTACCATGAATGTCATTTCGTGATGAAATTTTGCGAGCACTGAAAACGTTTGTCAAAGTTCGCCACAAAAAAATTCAGAATTCTTTGAAAGTCAACAAAAAATATATTGGATTTTACTGTTCATTGTGAGCTCAAATGAGCTTGCGAGCAGAGGATGACTTTCGGTAAATATGGGTCTACTCTATCTAATGCACACCGGTCAAACTAATGCTCTTTCATCTAAATTAGCAATTTGTTGATAATTTAGAGAGAGCAACACAGATATTGGTGAAGACTCTACAAGAATCTCAGAACCTTTAAGGGCATTTAGGGTACCTTGAACAAGAGTATATGTGTGTTGGGGAACGTAGTAATTTCAAAAAATTTCCTACGCACACGCAAGATCATGGTGATGCATAGCAACGAGAGGGAAGGGTGTCGTCTACGTACCCTCGTAGACCGTAAGCGGAAGCGTTATAACAACACGGTTGATGTAGTCGTACGTCTTCACGATCGACCGATCCTCAGCACCGAACGTACGGCACCTCCGCGTTCAGCACACGTTCAGCTCGGTGATGTCCCGCGAACTCACGATCCAGTAGAGCTTCCGGGAAGAGTTTCGTCAGCATGATGGCGTGGTGACGATGTTGATGAAGCTACCGTCGCAGGGCTTCGCCTAAGCACCACTACGATATGACCGAGGTGGATTATGGTGGAGGGGGCACCGCACACGGTTGGGAGAGATCAATGATCAACTTGTGTGCTCTAGGGTGCCCCCCTGCCCCCGTATATAAAGGAGCAAGGGGGGAGGCTGGCCGGCACTGTAGGCCGCGCCAGGAGGAGGAGTCCTCCTCCTAGTAGGAGTAGGACTCCCCTCTTTCCTACTCCTACTAGGAGGGGGAAAGGAAGGGGGAGAAGTAGAAGGAAAGAGGGGCGCCGCCCCCCCTTCCTAGTCCAATTCGGACCAGAGGGGGAGGGGGCGCGCGGCCTGCCCTGGCCGGCCCCTCTCTCTCCACTAGGGCCCAACAAGGCCCATTAACCCCTGGGGGGTTCCGGTAACCCCTCCGGCACTCCGATAAAATCCCGATTTCACCCGGAACTCTTCTGATGTCCAAATGTAGGCTTCCAATATATCAATCTTTATGTCTCGACCATTTCGAGACTCCTTGTCATGTCCGTGATCATATCCGGGACTCCGAAATACCTTCAGTACATCAAAACATATAAACTCATAATACCGATCGTCAGAGAACTTTAAACGTGCGGACCCTACGGGTTCGAGAACTATGTAGACATGACCGAGACACGTTACCGGTCAATAACCAACAGCGGAACCTGGATGCTCATATTGGTTCCTACATATTCTACGAAGATCTTTATCGGTCAAACCGCATAACAACATACGTTGTTCCCTTTGTCATCGGTATGTTACTTGCCCGAGATTCGATCGTCGGTATCTCAATACCTAGCTCAATCTCGTTACCGGCAAGTTTCTTTACTCGTTCCGTAATGTATCATCTTGCAACTAACTCATTAGTCACATTGCTTGCAAAGCTTATTGTGATGTGTGAGAGAGTCCTGGATTAGGGGGTCCTCGGACAACCGGACTATATACTTTAGCCGGACTGTTGGACTATGAAGATACAAGACTCAAGACTCCGTCCCGTGTCCGGATGGGACTCTCCTTTGCGTGGAAGGCAAGCTTGGTAATACGGATATGTAGATCTCCTCCCTTGTAACCGACTTTGTGTAACCCTAGCCCCCTCCGGTGTCTATATAAACCGGAGGGTTTAGTCCGTAGGACAAGAACAATCATAATCATAGGCTAGCTTCTAGGGTTTAATTAGCCTCTACGATCTCATGGTAGATCAACTCTTGTAATACTCATATCATCAAGATCAATCAAGAAGGAAGTAGGGTATTACCTCCATCGAGAGGGCCCGAACCTGGGTAAACATTGTGTCCCCCGCCTCCTGTTACCATCCGCCTTAGACGCACAGTTCGGGACCCCCTATTCGAGATCCGCCGGTTTTGACACCGACATTGGTGCTTTCATTGAGAGTTCCACTGTGCTGTCGCGATAAAGGCTTGATGGCTCCTTCGATCATCGACAACGATGCGATCCAGGGCGAGGCTTTCCTCCCCGGACAGATCTTCGTATTTGGCGGCTTCGTACTGCGGGCCAACTCGCTTGGCCATCTGGAGCAGATCGAGAGCTACGCCCCTGGCCATCAGGTCAGGTTTGGAAACTTGAACTATACTGCCGACATCCGCGGAGACTTGATCTTCGACGGATTCGAGCCCATGTCAGGTGCGCCACACAGTCACGACGAGCATGACTTAGCTCTGCCGTCGGACAGTGTTCGGGAGATCACACCTACAACTACTCCGGCCCTCAATCTGGAGCAGATCGTGCCTTCCGAGGACGGGTGGCTAGACCCCGCCACGGAGGCCGCGCACGCAGCGGTGATAGAGCCGAATACTGACTTCACCTCTTATGAGACCCGTGTTGCCGGACACTTGGATTTGTCCCCGGCCACGGGCTCCGAACCGCCTGCGTCCGTGCCTATCGAATCTGATTGGGCACCGATCATGGAGTTTTCCTCCGCGGATATCTTTCAGCACTCACCACTGGGCGACGTGCTAAAATCATTGAGGTCTCTCTCCGTGTCAGGAGACCCTTGGCCGAACTATGTCCGGCTAGAGTGGGATGCGGACGACGAAGAAATTCGCTCCCCACCCACCACCCACTTAGTAGCCACTGTCGACGATTTAACCGACATGCTCGATTTCGGCTCCGAAGACATCGACGGTATGGACGACGATGCAGGAGACGAACAGGAACCACCGCCCACAGGGCGCTGGACTACCACCTCATCATATGATATATACATGGTGGACACCCCCAAAGAAGGCGATGGCGATAAGGCAACGGAGGATAATCCCTCCAAGAAGCAATCCAAGCACCGGCGTCAGCGGCGCCGCTCTAAGTCCCGCCATACTAAAAGCATCGATACCGGCACAAGAGACAATAACGCTCCGGATAGTGCCGAAGACGAAGACATTCCCCTCCAGCCAGGCCTCGAGCAGGAGGATGAACAAGCTAGCCCTCAGGAACAGGCAGCAGACGGAGAATCAGAGGATGACAATTACATGCCTCTCTCCGAAGACGAGGTGAGCCTCGGCGACGAAGAATTTATCGTGCCTGAGGATCCCGTCGAGCAGGAGCGCTTCAAGCGCCAGCTTATAGCCACAGCAAATAGCCTGAAGAAAAAGCAACAACATCTTCGAGCTGATCAAGATCTGCTAGCGGATAGATGGACTGAGGTCCTGGCGGCCGAGGAATACGAACTCGAGTGCCCAACCAAGAGTTACCCAAAGCGCAGGTTGCTACCCCAACTCGAGGAGGAAGCATTAAAACCTGCATTACCAGCGTATGATGCGGCTGATCGGCCACCTCGTGGCCGAGACAGAGGGGCATATCAGCCCGAAGTCCAGCCCGCACCCCGTCGCCAGACAAACAAAAACATCAAGGCCCGGGGCAACACGCAGGACCTTTGAGACGTATTGGAAAACAAAGCAGGACATACAAGATCAATCTACGGATCATGGGGGCGCGCCCCAACGCGTGACGATGATCGTCATGCCGGATACACTAAAAGCAAATCCGGCCGGGCCGAATACAGCAGACAAGACTCGTATGAACTACGTCGTGACATAGCCCGACACAGAGGCGCCGCACACCCCCTATGCTTCACTGATGAAGTAATGGATCATGAATTCCCAGAAGGATTTAAACCCGTGAATATTGAGTCATATGATGGTACAACAGACCCCGCGGTATGGATCGAGGATATCCTCCTCCACATCCACATGGCCCGCGGTGACGATCTACATGCCATCAAGTACATCCCACTAAAACTCAAAGGACCAGCTCGGCATTGGCTGAATAGCTTGCCAGCAAACTCCATTGGCAGTTGGGAGGATTTGGAAGATGCATTCCTTGACAACTTCCAGGGCACTTATGTGTGACCACCGGATGCTGATGACTTGAGCCATATAACCCAGCAGCCAGGGGAATCGGCCAGGAAATTCTGTACCCGGTTCCTAACTAAAAAGAACCAAATTGTCGACTGTCCGGATGCAGAGGCCTTAGCGGCATTTAAGCATAACATCCGTGACGAGTGGCTCGCCCGGCACCTCGGCCAAGAGAAGCCGAAGTCTATGGCAGCCCTCACGACACTCATGACCCGCTTTTGCGCGGGCGAGGACAGCTGGTTGGCTCGCAGTAACAACACATCAAGAAATCATGGCAATTCAGATGCCAAAGATAGTAACGGCAGACCACGTCGCAACAGACACAAGCGCCGCACCAACGGCGACAACGCAGAAGACACGGCAGTCAATGCCGGATTCAGTGGCTCTAAATCCGGTCAGCGAAAGAAGCCGTTCAAAAGAAGCAATCCGGGCCCATCCAGTTTGGACCGCATACTCGATCGCTCGTGTCAAATTCACGGCACCCCCGATAAGCCAGCCAATCACACCAACAGAGAAGGCTGGGTGTTCGAGCAGGCCGGCAAGTTGAATACCGAAAACAAGGAAAAGGGGCTGCATAGCGACGATGAGGAGGAGCCCCGGCCGCCGAACACAGGAGGACAGAAGAAATTTCCTCCCCAAGTGAAAACGGTGAACATGATATACGCAACCCATATTCCCAAGAGGGAACGGAAGCATGCACTAAGGGACGTCTATGCGATGGAGCCAGTCGCCCCAAAGTTCAACCCATGGTCTTCTTGTCTGATCACTTTCGATCGCAGGGACCACCCCACTAGTATCCGTCATGGCGGTTCTGCCGCATTGGTTCTTGATCCCATCATTGACGGATTTCACCTCACTCGAGTCCTTATGGACGGTGGAAGCAGCCTGAACCTGCTCTATCAGGATACAGTGCGAAAAATGGGTATAGACCCCTCGAGGATCAAACCCACAAAAACCACCTTCAAGGGTGTCATACCAGGTGTAGAGGCCTGTTGCACGGGCTCAATCACACTGGAAGTGGTCTTCGGATCTCCGGACAACTTCCGAAGCGAGGAACTAATCTTCGACATCGTCCCCTTCCGTAGTGACTATCACGCACTACTCGGACGAACCGCATTTGCTAGATTCAATGCGGTACCGCACTATGCATACCTCAAGCTGAAAATGCTAGGACCTCGCGGAGTTATAACAGTTAATGGAAACACAGAACGCTCGCTCCGCACGGAGGAGCACACTGCAGCCCTCGCAGCGGAAGCACAAAGCAGCCTTCTGAGGCCAACCGCCAATTCGGCGAAAAGGCCCCCGGACACCTTCAAGCGAGTCCGGAGTAACCTGCAACAGGATCTCCAGGCACGTTCAAAGCTCGGATAGCAAATTGGCCTCCGCCATAGTCCTAGTCAAGCGGCGAAATTTGTGCCGCGTGTACATAACTACGCACTCAAGATACCATGGGCATAGGCGGAGGCACGGCTATGGCATGGCCCACAATGTGGCTCAACCGCCCCAGGGCACGTATACCTTTATCATTTTCTCTCTTTCCAGGACTTTACTCTCTGGAAGACCTCTCCGGCAGTCTGATTGTTGACTCATTACGGGAAGGAAATACCAAGGAAGCAAGACGCTCTGACATACAAGGGAATCCCTAGGTGGTCTCTGATAACGATCGATACCTGTTTTACATACCAATACGCAGCCTGTCCTTGGATAGGACATGTCAAATAGTCCTATTTTTTGCTTATTGCACTACTTGTATCCGTATGCTTTGACGTATTATTTAAATAACAATGCATAGCGTTAGTCTATTATTGCATTTCCTTTTTCCCTGTCTGCTTATTTTACGACAAATTGCACCCGTACATTCTGGTACGACCAGTGCGCCAGGGGCTTCAGTATACCTCATAACACGGCGTGAAAAGTCTGAACACTTTCGACAGTGCGGCACCCCGACTAATAGCGTTATATGCATCAGCTCCGAATCATGTCTTGGGTCAATAGTTGGGTTTGCCCGGCTCCCATGTTTTGGTACCTTACGTTCTGCTATATCGGCTAAGGTAGCACTGGGAGAACTACTGCGATTGTGTCCCGGTTCTTCCGGACGAGCACCTCAGTAGAGAAAGCCGAAAACTGACTGTCATGATGAGGCGAGAGCTGGTCACTGTTCGAGAGGTCTCAAGTCCTTAAAGACTTTTTCCGCTTCGGGCGAGGAGTCGGCCTTGCCCGACTTAGGCGTATATAGCGCCCCAAATTCGGCCTTCCGAATACTAGGGGCTTCGCCAAAATTTAAAATTGTAGACTTCTATGGCTAAGTGAGAGTGATAAAGCTTTATAGTCCAATTGCCTGGTTCGTTGTGCTGAACACGTCCTTCGAAGGACCCAAAATTGGGATAAAGAGTGCTCAGGTTTATCCCGAACACCTCAGTACTAGTTACATGGGGGCAGAAGCCGATAACTGGCCAACTCTCAGATTTTATGAACGGCCGCACAGAAGGTAATATTTAAATTAACAAGCGCTGCATAGCGCAGATGAACTCGTTTCATATTACAGGATCACATGAGTACATTCATTCAAATATTACATCCTTAGCACATTCCTCCGCCACAAGGCGAGCACCCTTCAGGACACTGTCATAATACTTTTCGGGGTGGCGATGCTCCTTGCCCTCCGGCGGCCCCTCCTTCATCAGCTTTTCGGCGTCCAGCTTTGCCCAGTGCACCTTCGCCCGGGAAAAAGCCTTGCGCGCACCCTCGATGCAGACGGACCGCTTTATGACTTCAAACCGTGGGCAGGCATTCACAAGCCGCCTCACCAGACCGAAGTAGCTACCAGGAAGGGGCTCACCAGGCCACATCCGGACTATAAGACCCTTCATGGCCTGTTCGGCCGCCTTGTGCAGCTCGACCAGTTGCTTCAACTGGTCGCTCAAGGGCATTGGGTGTTCGGTCCCAGTATACTGAGACCAGAACAATTTCTCCGTCGAGCTCCCCTCCTCGGCCCGGTAGAACTCCGCGGCATCCGACACACTGCGGGGTAGATCTGCGAACGCTCCTGGAAAGCTCCGAACTCGGGTAAGTAAAAAGAAAGTTTCCTTCACATGCTTGCTTTGCATAATGAATGCCTTACCCGCCGCTATCTTCTTAACCGCCTCAATTTCCTGGAGTGCCTTTTGGGCTTCGGCCTTGGCATGTTGTGCGTTTTCGAGGACCTTCGCAAGCTCGGACCCTTGCGTCTTAGAGTCAAGCTCCAAGGACTCGTGTTTCTTGACGAGAGCCTGGAACTCTTGCTGCACCTCGCCTACTCGGGCTTCTTGCTTCTTTCGCTCGATGCGCTCCTTGGCCGCTTTGTCTTCGGCCTCGGATAGCGCCTTCTGCAGGGCCGCCACTTCGGTCGTGGCCCCTAGCAAAATTCATGACGGTCCTATTATTCCAAAACCAAACTTTTCTTTATCAATATTCAGACGGGGTGTCACTTACCTTTGTTCTCTTCGAGCTACCTCTTGGTAAGGCCGAGCTCTTCCTTGGACCGCTCAAGGTCCTGCTTCAGTGCGGCGACCTCCACAGTACGAGCGGCGGCGGCCAGCAGTGAAGCCTGCTTATTCACATAGACACATTCTGATTAGACTCCTGTGATTATTATTTGATCCTCTATTCGGCCTTTCTTCGCGAACGCCAAACAGAGCATCAGGGGCTACTGTCTATGTTGTAACATTTTCTTACAATTTGATTACTTACCTCAAAGCCGGTTAGGAGGCTGGCACAGGCTTCAGTCAGTCCGCTCTTAGCGGACTGAACCTTCTTGACTACCGCACTCATAATAGTGCGGTGCTCTTCGTCAATGGAAGCGCCGCAAAGCACTTCCAGCAAGTTGTCCGATGCCTCTGGATGGACAGAGGCCATCGGCACAGACGGCTTGCCCCCCTTAGTGAGGAGTTGCCTGACAGAATCCGGAACCACTGGAGGTTCCGGCGCCGTATTCGGCTTGGGGCTAGACTTGCTGTCCCCGGCGTTAGGGCCCAGGGGAGTCTTGCCCCTCGTGCGCCTAGCGCCTGGAATGTCGCCTTGGGGTGCCTCCGGAACTGTCTCCCCTTGGTTCAGTTCCCTTTGAGACAACACCTCGGCATCATCCGTAGGGCGGGGGGAGGAGGCGGTCGGGAGTGAATCGCTGTTCATATCTGACGGGCCCAAAGAATCATCCGACGAAGATACGTCGATATGGGCTCGGGATGGACTGCATAATCATGTTCGGCGTGATAAGAAGCAGTACAATAAAATGTACCAAGAATTATTATGGTATCCGAATACTCACGACTTCACCAGGGGCTTGTCCCTGGGTAACCACTCCTCGTCGCTGAAAGCGGCCATCGTGGAGCAGTCCGGGAGGAGGGTCCTTCCCTTCTTGGACCCTTCGGCCTCCCCTGATGGGGCGGCCTTCCTTTTCCTGTCCCCCCCCCCCCCGGCTGGGGGGGGGGGGGGAACTTTCCTCTTCCTCCTCCTCGTTTTCGTGGGAGGAGTGCGCCTCGGTGTTTTCGGACGATGAGTCCGATATAACCTTGCGCCGGAGACCCTTCCTGGTCCCCGTGGCCTATTTCTTGGCCTTCTTCTCCGGCACCTCATAAGGCGCCAGAACCAGCATCTCCGTTAGGAGAGCATCTGCTGGATCTTCGGGCAGGGGGGCTGGACAATCGATCTGCTCCGCTGTCGCTACCCAGTCCTGTTAAATGGCGTGGAGGCTTAGATCCCGCGCATGGTTATACTGGGGAAAAGAACATCTTATGAGATATAAAAGACTTACCAGATTGGCAGGGCGCTTTGCGCTGAGTCCGCGGTCCTCGGTAAGGGGAGGAGATACCTCGGCGCCCTTGAACAGCACCTTCCAGACGCCCTTGTGCGTCGTGTCGAAGAGCTCTCGCAGCGTCTGGTGCTTAGCTGGGTCGAACTCCCACAAATTGAATGCCCGTCTTTGACACAGGAGGATCCGGCGGAAGAGCATGACTTGGACCACGTTGACAAGCTTGATTTTCTTGCTTGTCATGTTTTTGACGCAGGTCTGGAGTCCGGTCAGCTCCACCGATGAACCCCATGATAGGCCCTTCTCTTTCCAGGAGGTGAGCCGCATGGGGATTCCGGATCCAAATTCGGGGGCCGCCACCCAGTTGGTGTCGCGCGGCTCGGTGATGTTGAACCACCCCGATTGCCACCCCTTTACGGTCTCCACATAGGAGCCTTCAAGCCAGGTGACGTTGGGCATTTTGCCCACCATGGCGCCTCCGCACTCCGCTTGCTGGCCGACCACCACCTTCGGTTTAACGTTGAAGGTCTTCATCCACAGGCCGAAGTGGGGCTTGATGCGGAGGAAGGCCTCGCACACGACGATATACGCCGAGATGTTGAGGATGAAATTGGGGGCCAGATCGTGAAAGTCCAGCCCGTAGTAGAACATGAGCCCACGGACAAACGGGTGGAGGAGAAATCCCAGTCCGCGGACGAAGTGGGTAAGAAATACCACCCTCTCATGGGGTTCTGGAGTAGGGATGATCTGCCCCGCATCTGGTAGCCGGTGCGCGATATCTGCGGCCAGGTATCCGGCTCCCCGGAGCTTTGTGATGTCCTCCGCCGTAACGGAGGAGACCATCCACTTGCCTCCTGCTCCGGACATGCTTGGAGTGGTTTTGAGGAGAAAATGCGAAGTTGGGCGCTGGAGCTCGAGTGCGCAAGAATGGATGAGCAAGGAAGAAGAAGGCGTGGGTGAAAAAGATGAATCCTTGTCCCTTTATAAGGGCGGAAGAAACTATGCGCCTCCTCACCTGGCTGGTAAACTCGCTTATTCCCCAAGCGCCGTAATTGATGGCACGGTTGGGTTACCCACACCCGTATTGATGAGAATCCCGTGATAGGGGGACACGATCTCTGCTTTGACAAGACTTGCCAAGAAAACCGCCTCGCAATATGTGCAGTAGCTGGTTAGGAGAAACGGTTCGAATAATGACCGGGGCGTGGCATGATGCCACGCTATGAAACTTGTCAGCGGATTAGATTTGTGAAAATATTATACTCTCTACGGTGGTATGTGAAATTTATTTTACAGAGCCGGACGCGATCCTTGTGTTCAAAATCTTCTATGGAGTATTCGGAGGAGGAACCCGCCTTGCAATGCCGAAGACAATCTGCGCGCCGGACTCGTCGTCATTGAAGCCTGGTTCAGGGGCTACTGAGGGAGTCCTGGATTAGGGGGTCCTCGGACAGCCGGACTATATACTTTAGCCGGACTGTTGGACTATGAAGATACAAGACTCAAGACTTCGTCCCGTGTCCGGATGGGACTCTCCTTTGCGTGGAAGGCAAGCTTGGCAATACGCATATGTAGATCTCCTCCCTTGTAACCGACTATGTGTAACCCTAGCCCCCTCCGGTGTCTATATAAACCGGAGGGTTTAGTCCGTAGGACAAGAAAAATCATAATCATAGGCTAGCTTCTAGGGTTTAGCCTCTACGATCTCGTGGTAGATCAACTCTTGTAATACTCATATCATCAAGATCAATCAAGCAGGAAGTAGGGTATTACCTCCATCGAGAGGGCCCGAATCTGGGTAAACATTGTGTCCCCCGCCTCCTGTTACCATCCGCCTTAGACGCACAGTTCGGGACCCCCTACCCGAGATCCGCCGGTTTTGACACCGACAATGTGCATTACCGAGAGGGACCAGAGATACCTCTCCGACAATCGGAGTGACAAATCCTAATATCGATCTATGCCAACTCAACAAGTACCATCGGAGACACCTGTAGAGCACCTTTATAATCACCCAGTTACGTTGTGACGTTTGGTACCACACAAAGTGTTCCTCCGGTAATCGGGAGTTGCATAATATCATAGTCTTAATAACATGTATAAGTCATGAAGAAAGCAATAGTAGTAAAATAAACGATCAAGTGCTAAGCTAACAGAATCGGTCAAGTCAATCACATCATTCTCCTAATGATGTGATCCCGTTAATGAAATGACAACTCATGTCTATGGCTAGGAAACTCAACCATCTTTGATTAACGAGCTAGTCAAGTAGAGGCATACTAGTGACACTATGTTTGTCTATGTATTCACACATGTATTATGTTTCCGGTTAATACAATTCTAGCATGAATAATAAACATTTATCATGATATGAGGAAATAAATAATAACTTTATTATTGCCTCTAGGGCATATTTCCTTCAGTCTCCCACTTGCACTAGAGTCAATAATCTAGATTACACAGTAATGATTCTAACACCCATGGAGTCTTGGTGCTGATCATGTTTTGCTCGTGGAAGAGGCTTAGTCAACGGGTCTGCAACATTTAGATCCATACGTATCTTGCAAATCTCCATGTCTCCCACCTGGACTTGATCCCGGATGGAATTGAAGCGTCTTTTGATGTGCTTGGGCCTCTTGTGAAATCTGGATTCCTTTGCCAAGGCAATTGCACCAGTATTGTCACAAAAGATTTTCATTGGACCCGATGCACTAGGTATGACACCTAGTTCGGATATGAACTCCTTCATCCAGACTCCTTCATTTGCTGCTTCTGAAGAAGCTATGTACTCCGCTTCACACGTAGATCCCGCCATGACGCTTTGTTTAAAACTGCACTAACTGACAGCTCCATCGTTCAATATAAATACGTATCTGGTTTGCGATTTAGAATTGTCCGGATCAGTGTCAAAGCTTGCATCGGTGTAACCATTTACGACAAGCTCTTTGTCACCTCCATAAACGAGAAACATATCCTTAGTCCTCTTCAGGTACTTCAGGATGTTCTTGACCGCTGTCCAGTGATTCACTCCTGGATTACTTTGGTACCTCCCTGCTAAACTAATAGCAAGACACACATCAGGTCTGGTACAAAGCATTGCATACATGATAGAGCCTATGGCTGAAGCATAGGGAACACTTTTCATTTTCTCTCTATCTTCTGCAGTGGTCGGGCATTGAGTCTTAGTCAACTTCACACCTTGTAACACAGGCAATAACCCTTTCTTTGCTTGATCCATTTTGAACTCTTTCAAAACTTTGTCAAGGTATGTGCTTTGTGAAAGTCCAATTAAGCGTCTTGATCTATCTCTATAGATCTTGATGCCCAATATGTAAGCAGCTTCACTGAGGTCTTTCATTGAAAAACTCTTATTCAAGTATCCTTTTATGCTATCCAGAAATTCTATATCATTTCCAATCAACAATATGTCATCCACATATAATATTAGAAATGCTACAGAGCTCCCTCTCACTTTCTTGTAAATATAGGCTTCTCCAAAAGTCTGTATAAATCCATATGCTTTGATCATACTATCAAAACGTTTATTCCAACTCCGAGAGGCTTGCACCAGTCCATAAATGGATCGCTGGAGCTTGCACACTTTGTTAGCTCCCTTTGGATCAACAAAACCTTCCGGTTGCATCATATACAACTCTTCTTCCAGAAATCCATTCAGGAATGCAGTTTTGAGATCCATTTGCCAAATTTCATAATCATAAAATGCGGCAATTGCTAACATGATTCAGACAGACTTAATCATCGCTACGGGTGAGAAAGTCTCATCGTAGTCAACTCCTTGAACTTGTCGAAAACCTTTCGCAACAAGTCGAGCTTTGTAGACAGTAACATTACCGTCAGTGTCAGTCCTCTTCTTGAAGATCCATTTATTCTCTATGGCTTGCCGATCATCGGGTAAGTCAACCAAAGTCCACTCTTTGTTCTCATACATGGCTCCCATCTCAGATTTCATGGCCTCAAGCCATTTTGCGGAATCTGGGCTCACCATCGCTTCTTCATAGTTCATAGGTTCGCCTTGGTCAAGTAACATGACCTCCATAATAGGATTACCGTACCACTCTGGTGCGGATCTTACTCTGGTTGACCTACGAGGTTCGGTAGTAACTTGATCTGAAGTTTCATGATCAACATCATTAGCTTCCTCACTAATTGGTGTAGGTGTCACAGGAACTGGTTTCTGTGATGAACTACATTCCAATAAGGGAGCAGGTACAGTTACCTCATCAAGTTCTACTTTCCTCCCATTCACTTCTTTCGAGAGAAACTCCTTCTCTAGAAAGGATCCGATTTGGGTTCGAGCTTATCAGGTTGAAGCTTTTTCACATAAGCATCACAGCCCCAAACTTTAAGAAACGACAACTTTGGTTTCTTGCCAAACCACAGTTCATAAGGCGTCGTCTCAACGGATTTCGATGGTGCCCTATTTAACGTGAATGCAGCCGTCTCTAAAGCATAACCCCAAAACGATAGCGGTAAATCAGTAAGAGATATCATAGACCGCACCATATCTAGTAAAGTACGATTACGACGTTCGGACACACCATTAAGTTGTGGTGTTCGGGGGCCGTGAGTAGCAAAACTATTCCGCATTGTTTCAAATGTAGACCAAACTCGTAACTCAAATATTCTCCTCCATGATCAGATCGTAGAAACTTTATTTTCTTGTTACGATGATTTTCCACTTCACTCTGAAAATCTTTGAACTTTTCAAATGTTTCAGACTTATGTTTCATTAAGTAGATATACCCATATCTGCTCAAATCATCTGTGAAGGTGAGAAAATAACGATACCTGCCGCGAGCCTCAATATTCATTGGACCACATACATCAGTATGTATGATTTCCGATAAATCTGTTGCTCGCTCCATTGTTCCGGAGAACGGCGTTTTAGTCATCTTGCCCATAAGGCATGGTTCGCAAGTACCAAGTGATTCATAATCAAGTGATTCCAGAAGTCCATCAGTATGGAGTTTCTTCATGCGCTTTACACCAATATGACCCAAACGGCAGTGCCACAAATAAGTTGCACTATCATTATCAACTCTGCATCTTTTGGCTTCAACATTATGAATATGTGTATCACTACTATCGAGATTCAACACAAATAGACCACTCTTCAAGGGTGCATGACCATAAAATATATTACTCATATAAATAGAACAACGATTATTCTCAGATTTAAATGAATAACCGTCTCGCATCAAACTAGATCCAGATATAATGTTCATGCTTAACGCTGGCACCAAATAACAATTATTCAGGTCTAAAACTAATCCCGAAGGTAGATGTAGATGTAACGTGCCGACGACGATCACATCGACTTTGGAACCATTTCCCACGCGCATCGTCACCTCGTCCTTAGCCAGCCTTCGCTTAATCCGTAGTCCCTATTTCGAGTTGCAAATATTAGCAACAGAACCAGTATCAAATACCCAGGTGCTACTGCGAGCTCTAGTAAAGTACACATCAATAACATGTATATCACATATACCTTTGTTCACCTTGCCATCCTTCTTATCCGCCAAATACTTGGGGCAGTTCCGCTTCCAGTGACCAGTCTGTTTGCAGTAGAAGCACTCAGTCTCAGGCTTAGGTCCAGACTTGGGTTTCTTCTCTTGAGCAACAACTTGTTTGCCGTTCTTCTTGAAGTTCCCCTTCTTCTTCCCTTTACCTTTTTTCTTGAAACTGGTGGTCTTGTTGACCATCAACACTTGATGCTCCTTCTTGATTTCTACCTCCGCAGCCTTTAGCATTGCGAAGAGCTCGGGATTGTCTTATCCATCCCTTGCATATTATAGTTTATCACGAAGCTCTTGTAGCTTGGTGGCAGTGATTGAAGAATTCTGTCAATGACACTATCATCCGGAAGATTAACTCCCAGTGAATCAAGTGATTGTTATACCCAGACATTTTGAGTATATCTGCACTGACAGAACTATTCTCCTCCATCTTGCAGCTGTAGAACTTATTGGAGACTTCATATCTCTCAATCCAGGCATTTGCTTGAAATATTAACTTCAACTCCTGGAACATCTCATATGCTCCATGACGTTCAAAACGTCGTTGAAGTCCCAGTTCTAAGCCGTAAAGCATGGCACACTGAACTATCGAGTAGTCATCAGCTTTGCTCTTCTAGACGTTCTTAACGTCGTCAGTTGCATCTGCAGCAGGCCTGGCACCCAGCGGTGCTTCCAGGACGTAATTCTTCTGTGCAGCAATGAGGATAATCCTCAAGTTACGGACCCAGTCCGTGTAATTGCTACCATCATCTTTCAACTTTGCTTTCTCAAGGAATGCATTAAAATTCAACGGGACAACAGCACGAGCCATCTATCTACAACAACATAGACAAGCAAAATACTATCAAGTACTAAGTTCATGATAAATTTAAGTTCAATTAATCATATTACTTAAGAACTCCCACTTAGATAGACATCTCTCTAATCATCTAAGTGATCACGTGAACCATATCAACTAAACCATAACCGATCATCACGTGAAATGGAGTAGTTTTCAATGGTGAACATCACTATGTTGATCATATCTACTATATGATTCACGCTTGACCTTTCGGTCTCAGTGTTCCGAGGCCATATCTGCATATGCTAGGCTCGTCATGTTTAACCCGAGTATTCTGCGTGTGCAAAACTGTCTTACACCCGTTGTAGATGAACGTTGAGATTATCACACCCGATCATCACGTGGTGTCTCGGCACGATGAACTTTGGCAACGGTGCATACTCAGGGAGAACACTTTTACCTTGAAATTTAGTGAGAGATCATCTTATAATGCTACCGTCAAACAAAGCAGAATAAGATGCATAAAGGATAAACATCACATGCAATCAATATAAGTGATATGATATGGCCATCATCATCTTGTGCCTTTGATCTCCATCTCCAAAGCACCATCATGATCACCATCGTCACCGGCGCGACACCTTGATCTCCATCGTAGCATCGTTGTCGTCTCGCCAACTATTGCTTCTACGACTATCGCTACCGCTTAGTGATAAAGTAAAGCAATTACAGGGCGATTGCATTGCATATAATAAAGCGACAACCATATGGCTCCTGCCAGTTGCCGATAACTTCGTTACAAAACATGATCATCTCATACAATAAATATAGCATCATGCCTTGACCATATCACATCACAACATGTCCTGCAAAAACAAGTTAGACGTCCTCTACTTTGTTGTTGCAAGTTTTACGTGGCTGCTACGGGCTGATCAAGAACCGTTCTTATCTACGCATCAAAACCACAACGATATTTCGTCAAGTTAGTGCTGTTTTAACCTTCACAAGGACCGGGCGTAGCCACACTCGGTTCAACTAAAGTTGGAGAAACTGACACCCGCCAGCCACCTGTGTGCAAAGCACGTCGGTAGAACCAGTCTCGCGTACGCGTACGCGTAGTGTCGGTCCGGGCCGCTTCATCCAACAATACCGCCGAACCAAAGTATGACATGCTGGTAAGCAGTATGACTTGTATCGCCCACAACTTACTTGTGTTCTACTCGTGCATATAACATCTACGCAATAACCTGGCTCAGATGCCACTGTTGGGGAACATAGTAATTTCAAAAAAAATCCTACGCACACGCAAGATCATGGTGATGCATAGCAACGAGAGGGAAGAGTGTCGTCTACGTACCCTCGTAGACCATAAGCGGAAGCGTTATAACAACGCGGTTGATGTAATCGTACGTCTTCACGATCGACCGATCCTCAGCATCGAACGTACGGCACCTCCGTGTTCAGCACACGTTCATCTCGGTGACGTCCGCGAACTCACGATCCAGTAGAGCTTCCGGGAAGAGCTTCATCAGCACGACGGCGTGGTGACGATGTTGATGAAGCTACCGTCGCAGGGCTTCGCCTAAGCACCGCTATGATATGACCGAGGTGGATTATGGTGGAGGGGGGCACCGCACACGGCTGGGAGAGATCAATGATCAGCTTGTGTGTTCTAGGGTGCCCCCTGCCCCCGTATATAAAGGAGCAAGGCGGGAGGTTGGCCGGCCCTGTAGGGCACGCTAGGAGGGGAGTCCTCCTCCTAGTAGGAGTAGGACTCCCCTCTTTCCTACTACTACTCGGAGGGGGAAAGGAAGGGGGAGAAGGAGAAGGAAAAGCCCCCCCCTTCCTAGTCCAATTCGGACCAGAGGGGGAGGGGGCGCGCGGCCTGCCCTGGCTGGCCCCTCTCTCTCTCCACTAGGGCCCAACAAGGCCCATTAACCCCAGGGGGGTTCCAGTAACCCCTCCGGCACTCCGGTAAAATCCCGATTTCACCCATAACTCTTCCGATGTCCAAATGTAGGCTTCCAATATATTAATCTTTATGTCTCGACCATTTCGAGACTCCTCGTCATGTCCGTGATCATATCCGGGACTCCGAACTACCTTCGGTACATCAAAACATATAAACGCATAATATCGATCGTCAGAGAACTTTAAGCGTGCGGACCCTACGGGTTCGAGAACTATGTACACATGACCGAGACACGTTACCGGTCAATAACAAACAGGGGAACCTGGATGCTCATATTGCTTCCTACATATTCTACGAAGATCTTTATCGGTCACCGCATAACAACATACGTTGTTCCCTTTGTCATCGGTATGTTACTTGCCCGATATTCGATCGTCGGTATCTCAATACCTAGCACAATCTCGTTACCGGCAAGTCTCTTTACTTGTTCCGTAATGTATCATCCCACAACTAACTCATTAGTCACATTGCTTGCAAGGCTTATTGTGACGTGCATTACCGAGAGGGCCCAGAGATACCTCTCCGACAATCGGAGTGACAAATCCTAATCTCGATCTATGCCAACTCAACAAGTACCATCGGAGACACCTGTAGAGCAGCTTTATAATCACCCAGTTACGTTGTGACGTTTGGTACCACACAAAGTGTTCCTCCGGTAATCGGGAGTTGCATAATCTCATAGTCATAGGAATAGGTATAAGTCATGAAGAAAGCAATAGCAGTAAACTAAACGATCAAGTGCTAATCTAACGGAATGGGTCAAGTCAATCACATCATTCTCCTAATGATGTGATCCCGTTAATCAAATGACTACTCATGTCTATGGCTAGGAAACTCAACCATCTTTGATTAACGAGCTAGTCAAGTAGAGGCATACTAGTGACACTATGTTTGTCTATGTATTCACACATGTATTATGTTTCCAGTTAATACAATTCTAGCATGAATAATAAACATTTATCATGATATGAGGAAATAAGTAATAACTTTATTATTGCCTCTAGGGCATATTTCCTTCAATGTGTTTGTATTTTAAACTTGAGGCTTTGAATTCTCTTCAATTTCAAGTTTAAACAAACGATGTTACGAATAATGATCTTGATTCATATGAGAAATTCTCTTATTACTATTTACTAAACTGGGGATGTGACAACTCACCCTACATCACAATAATCTAGTCCCAAGACTCCAATAGGTCAGATAAAATGCAAAAAGTGCACTACCACAGTCTTCCTGTTTCCATGTTGCTTCTTTCTCAGGGAAGCTGGTCCATTGCATCATGGAGGACTTGGCATCTTTCTATTACATCCTAGCTTTAAAGGATTGGTAATATACTCATATTAACAACATGCATCTTCTTTTTTGAAAGCTTGTCTCCTAAGAAGAAGATAAATATGTTCTGACAGGTTTGCCTCACAAAGGGTAAAAAGATTATGTAACTAGCTTTGGGTGGTTGTGTTTTCGACCGTATGTCATCATGCTCTATGAGATTGTTTCTTTTTAATTTTTATAACTTAATGCTTAGAGTTTATACGAGGGCTTTGATCATCTGGTGTGGAGTATTAGCCACTAGATCTAATGTGTGTTGATCTATTGGATTTATGGATGCAATACCAATACAGGGCATCTCAACCTATGCATAAGATGGCTAAGATTGTTTGGATCGCTCAATACACATGCATATGCTTATTATTATTATGTGTCATTGTGTTAACGAGGGATGCTACTAGTGAAATTATGAACCCCGGTCCAATTTGCTCCATAAGAAAACCAATGAAATCCCATTTACAATCACTTTTATGTTTAGTTATCAATTAATCCAAAAATACTTTATATAACATTATCTAGTCATAGGTTGTCGTAGCTATCAAGATTAATGTGTTTGAAAAGTGCACTAGGATTGTTGGGGGCACAAGTAGGTTGCTTTATTTGTTTCACTGATGCCCGGGGAAGAAAATACCCTGCCATTGTCTCATCTGGATTTGATAAACCTTAGGTCACATACTTAAGGGAAACTCGCTGATGTCCTACAAACCTCTACACTTGGGGGCCAACAAACGAAGCTCAAGTCTTCTACAAGATTAATCTATGGTCCTGATACCACCAACTGACATCCCAAAGACTGCATATTCAACCAACATGGCTTCCGCGAGTGCACAATGATGTCGTTTGGATTAACCAACACCATTGCATCCTTTATGAACCTCACGAACAAAGTATACATATAGTACATGTATTGTTCGTCATGGTATTCACAGACGCAGACGAATATGCTCATAGGAAGTAGGATCCTTGGGACATGTCATCTCTACTAGAGGAGTTGCCGTTGATCCCGCAAAAATCATTATAGTGTTGGACCAGCAACAACCAACACAATGACTAAAGTTCGAAGTATTTTGCGATTGAACTATCAATTCATAAAAGATTCCCAACCATTTTCAGGTCGATGGCATAGCTGGACCAAAAAAGAAAAAGGAAGTACAATTGACCTCAAGTGCGAGAAGATCTTCCAAGAGCTAAAAAAGATTCACGCCTACACTTCTAGTAGTTCCTAAGGTGCATATAAGAACTTCAATGTTTCTAGTGATGGTTCTAGTTTGGGACTATATATTGTGATAAAATAAGGCAAGGAGATAGCCTTGATTCGAGCTAACCCTCCCCCCACCCCACCCCGCCGCCCCTGTTGGAGATGGGTAGGGAAACCCTAGATGCCGTCGGACGCTCCCTCCATAATCCTCCCTTGCCGCCTCCACAGGGTGCGACCAGGTAAAGCCCGGCCAGCACCGGCAGCGGCGGGACATTGTCTCCTCATGCGTGGGCTCTAGTGCGGGCTAGATTTGATGGACCACGCGCCGCACTTGGGTGGGACACAGCGGCATGGAGGATCTCCTCCCAACGGTGACGACTAGTTGGCTCGCCTCTGCTAGAGGGGGTGTGCTTGTTGTTGTCACGTGTCGCTGTCATGGGCTTCTCTCGGATGTTCGAACAATAGTAGACGGCGACGCGAGCCGTGGGTGGCACCGGTCGGTAGCTGCGACGGTGCCATGGACGGATGTCGGCGGTCAGTAGTGGGGCCCAATAGTTTTTGGTTGTGGCGGTGTGCGTGCCGGTGACGGATGGTTGTTGGGGGCTCCGCCCTTCTCCGCAGCGCGTGGGCGTGAGCTAACTCCAAAAACCCGTCCTCAATTCGGATTGCAGGATGCAACTCGCCTGCATGAAGCAGGAATCGCTAGTAATCGCCCCAAAGGAACCGGACATGAGAATTTATCATCATCCGGCTCGAGTGGGCATGGGAAGATGAAGAAATGGCGATATTCGGTGGGTTGCGGTGTGGCCGCAGCTGGCGCTGTCGGGGTTGCCCAGCAACCGAAGATGCCGGTTCCTGGTGGCTCTCCATTGAGATCTAGAGTGACCAGATCTGACAGGGTTCACAGGGCAGGCTCGGGTGCGAGGGTTAGATGTTCTGCCCTGGACAGGCTTTCTCCATTCCAACGACCTAATTCTTGTTCGCAAGGCACCCATGGCGGCGCGCGCTCCTGCCCGGCTATGGCCCCCATCTGGCCGGCTGTGTGGTGGGACCCTGAGGGTTGGCAGGGAGGTGGCTGCTTTCCCTCCGGTCGGTGGCGTCTGCGTGCTATGGCATCAGGGAGAGGTTTAGAGATGGATGCCGCAGCGATGACCTCAGGTGGTGTGCTACTCGATTGGCACTCCAATGGGTCACTGGGTAGCGGTGGTGGTTGTGTTCCGCGATCGTGTGGACGGTGAGGGGTGTTGCGTTGGGAGGCTCTAGTGTCTTCTCTGTGGCGGCAAGGGAGGTGCCCAATTCTTGTTCTGGAGTTCTTGGCAACATCGTGGCGACCGACTTAGCTCATATATGGCTGGTGGAAGCAACTAGGCGAAAGCTCTGCCCTTCAGCTTCGACTGCGATGGAGCCCGTTGTGTGCCGCTCTCCTCTCGAGGACGCCGTCGCAGGATTGGGTGAAAACCTTGGTCCGTTCCATCGGGCGCGGCGATGGCGACACTTTGTGTCGTTTCCCCTTTTAAGGGCGTTGCCGAGGAGCCCGGTTTGCTTTAGGCGTGGCCGATTTAGTCTTTAGGTCCTCCTCTATTTTTGCTCGGCGACATAGGCATGCTCCGGCCGATTTATTTTGTCTTTTTTCTCTAAGGTCTGCTTTGTTTAAGGTCTTTCACGTGTCTCGTTTGGCTATTTACTTGTCGGCTATGCTTTATATATAAAGCGGAACAGAAGTCTGTTTCGAGCGACTAGATTTTGTGATGCTTCAAAACGGCCAGCTGAAGCAAACAACCAAGAGGCACGAGCAGGCGAAGGTGGGCAGGGTTGCAAAGAATGTGGGTGACATCTCATCGGCTCCTCTCTCGTCCGCTTATTTTGGCGAAACGTCGACAGAGGATAAACAGCTTCCGCAGTTTCATTAGAGAAAGTAGAGTTTTTTTTTTTTTGCGGGAAGCATTATAAAAGGGTTAGTCCGGTTAATGGGAGAAACTTGATAAAAAATTGACATCTCTTGATTTTTGAAGCAAAATCGAGCAAAAACCAAATACAACCACAGAAGAAAAACTAAACAGTACGTAAAGTTTTCTAAAAAATTATGCGTAATGAGTAGCAATTTTTTCAAAAACTAAAGCTCGATAATGTGGTTTAGACGAACACGCACGTTCTGGCCGCCTTTTTTCATCTGGGGCTTCGACTTCCGTAAACCGTGCGACTGCAAGACACGAACCGGGTCATGGTTGCTGGAACCCCCGAATAAATGTCAGACGAATACAGTTTTTTTTTTACAGTTGGCTAATCAGTGATCACCCTCGTCCATTCAAACTTTCTTTTTGAACAGGGAACTTCTGTTATTTCTTGGTCATATATGTGAGAAGACGTGTCCCACTCTGCTAGCCACTACTTTTTTCTGAACACAGTAACGCAAGCGTTCATATATACGCGCATTCAGAAATAATATGAGAACCAGAACTTGAACCCTGATAGGCTGGTTTACCAATGTCCTCCTAACAATTCAGGCATAAATTGGTTCACGACCACTATGGTCTAGTTAGTTGGTTAAATAATAATAGTGTTCCGAGTGACACATTTGCATCATCACACGCTGAACATAGCCTCGCCGGTGCATCCACCATGCCGTCGGTGAAGGCGAAGGCCATCATCGGCGCCGCACATCGTGCTCCTCCTCCTCGCGGCAAGCTTCGGAGCTTCACAAGCATGGGGTAGAGTGTGGCCCCTCGGCCGCCTCTCCCTCCCCAGCACCAGCACCATGGCCGACGTCGTCCACCACCACCAAGCGCAGCGTGTTCCGCGCCAATATATCATGGCACTCCTTGACGCGCTCCCCCATGCCGTGGTGCCCATGGGCTTCGCCTCCCTTTCCCGGGGTGCCGGCCGTGATCGCGCCTTCGTCCGCGGCCTCTGCCGCGGCGACTCTGCCCAGTCCATGTGCCTCGTGGACTTGCAAGACGCCGTCCGGAAATTGAGCGGCATGTGCGCCTCCAGCCGAAGCGTGGAGGCATGCTATGACAAGTGCTACATCAGCTATGCCGACACCAACGACCAGTCCATCTACGAGGGGCGCATCGGCCAGATAATCTATGACGCCGGCAAGGTGGTCGACCCGATCAGCTACGACCGGGCGTACTACGCGCTGATGAGCCGCTTGGTGGCGCGTGCGGCCTCCGGCGGCCGGAACCGCTCGGCGCGGATGAGTATGTTCGCCATGGGAGAGGCGGTGTACAGCCGCGACGACCCCACAGGGACGATGTACGGGTTGGTGCAGTGCATGAGGGACTGCAGCGACGCCGAGAGCCAATAGTGCCCGCAGACGCTGGTGACAGTGTAGTCGTGGCGTTGATAGTGTAGTTGTGGTCGTGGCCGTTGATAGTATAATTGCATGGTGACGATTCCCCATTACAAAGTGTCCAACACAGGAGATTGATGGAGCACACTGATGTCGGTGTGAGATCCAGACATTCCGAAGAAAGCAAGTGTTACTATGTTAATGAGGATGACTCTCTTAGGCATATATAATAGGATGTGTCACTATGTTAACTAAAAACTGCACTCTGCTGCTGTGGAAATTTGTATAAACTAAAAACTGCACTGAACTAATCAATCCAGATAGTGTTTTTAAGGTTTCTCCTGCAACAAGAAAATTTGGTTACCAATATTTAAAAAATAAATAAATCAGAACGTCTTTGTATAAGTCCAAATTGGAGCAGAACGAAAAAATATGCACGCGTCGATTTTCTTTCATGGTGCACCGTTTTGTGAGCTACATGCATGCGTCAATATACTTTACTACATGCAGTTGCTGTCAGTTACTGCATGCAGTTACCACATGCGCTTGGTGCATCTGATCTCAAATTGTGGATCTGATTACTATTGTTGACTAATCTATTATGTCCAACAATTAAATTAATTAAAAAATGAGACCAACCCAAGAGCTAACCCTCGTTGACCTTTTTTATAGGAGAAACTCCACGAGCATCGCACGTCCGAGCCAGGACTCGAACTCGCATGGGCTGGCAGCAACCTCAGTTGCTCAACCAATGGGTCGACGCCCCGTCCTCACGACTGAATTAATTTGAATGATATGGCACATTAAGAAGGCAGAGAATTCCTAGTAATAGGGGCTAGCTATTTTTGTATAGTGGATGAGGAACGCTACGAGTGAATATATGATTCCCAGTCCAATTTGCTACATAAGAAAATCATCAAAATATCAATCCCATTGCATTCACTTTTATTTTTTGTTAGTAATAATTAACCCCAAGATAAAAAGTACTTTATATAACCTGTGGTAGCTATCATGATTAATGTGTTTGAAAAGCACACTAGAATTGTTGGTGCACAAGTAGGTTGTTATTTGATTCAGTGATACCCGAAGGGAGAAGATACCCCGCCATTTTGTCCTTTGGATTTGATAAACCTCAGGCCACATACTTAGGGGAAACTCGCTGATGTCCTAGAAACCACTACACTTGGGCCAACAAAGGAAGGTCGTTATATGATCGTAATACCACCAACTGGCATCATGAGGATTGCATTTTCAATCAATATGGCATCACTAGTAGAAAAAGGGCCATTTGTCCCGGTTCATAAGGCCCATCTGTCCTGGTTGGGGAACCGGGACTAAAGGGTCGTTACTAATGCCTAGGCCTTTAGTCCCGGTTCTTATACTAACCGGGACAGATGGGCCTCCACGTGGCCGGTGCTGCAAGTCCAGGCAGGAGGCCCTTTAGTCCCGGTTGGTGGCACCAACTGGGACCAATAGGCATCCACACGTCAGCTATTCAGGGGCTAGGGTTTTTGTTTTTTTTCTGAAAGGGGGGTGGATTTGAGGGTTTTGTATGGTTAATTAAGGTGTTTCATATATTGTGTTAGGTAGCTAATTAATTAATAGAGAGAAGTGTCCTCTCTTATGTCCGTGCTTGGTCGACGCTACGTACTATACATAGAGAGGCCCTCGACACGCTAGCTAGTAAGAAAATGAAGGAAACCATTAAGTACAGAAGTTCGTCATTAAATACCGAGAGAAGTGATCGACCTCTCCTTCTCCGAGAGATTGGTCGAACAACAAGTTTTCGTATTATCTATCCAACGCTACTGGCTACATACATATACAATATGTAAGATCTCTTACAATCCCCTAGCATTTGAAATCAACTTCCACATGGTATTCTCCGGCTTTATTGATGACGTGGTCAAGAAAGAATCCCGCCAATTCCTCTTGAATTGCTTTCATGCGATCTTGTGGTAGGAGTTCATTCCGCATCTGCCACGTCTAATTTGAAGAAGGGGGTTAATACATATATATGAATGAAACTCAACATAAATGATGGTGTAATAAAATGAAATTGTGAATATTATTGCTTACGCACTTCATATTGTCTTTTAGAGTAGCCCCGCTTATTTTTCAAAGTCGCGTTGTAGATGAACTCGCACACATAGTATCCACAGTAATCATTCCCTTGTTCTTGCCACAAGCACTTTACGAGAAATATAGGTCAATCAAACTGATAATGAAGCATTATAAATGGCATTGATGAAAGTAGCTATAGAATCAACGGGAGATGCGCGCAACTAGCTAGCTAGTAGTACTTACTTTCGGGTATGTATATCGCAGCTCCTTCGACAGTCCCGGAGCTTCTGCGGTGAACTGTTTCCAAACCCTGCAAGACAAAGAAAATAATTATTACTTGAGATATCAGGAAATGAACAAAAAGTTGCCGATATAGTGCAATAATGATCGATTGAACTTACTTGTTGAGAATTTTAATCATGTCCGCATAGGTTTCGGGATCTTTTCGTCTCGAGTCTAAGACGGTTACTAGTCCCCGCTCAAGCTTAATCTCTAGGAGAATATAGTGGAAGCTGCGCACGCATGCATAACTCATCAATTACATTACTATAACCTCGCTCGAGTAATAAGGGAAATCGAATATGCACACGACAGTAACACTCACTTGAAGTTGTAAGGAAAGAGTATTAAATCTTTGTTTTGATTTATTAACAATGATTTGAGCAAGTTGGCCTCGGCCTCTTCGGCGTTCTTTATAACCTGAAATTCATCTATGAGATTTGTGTTAATAAACCCAATATCATACATTTCTGCTTTTCTGCACTCGACGATCTTCAATCTGCATAATATAGTGAGGATAATTATAAATACATGCAATGAAAGAGCTGAGCTATATATAGAGACTTAATGACAGAAGTAGTACTTACAGACAGTAGCAAGTGACCGTTAATTTATCGAGGGCCTTTTGATTGAAGAGCTGGAAGAACTTCTCAAATGGAACATGCAACAGATCAGTTCCAACGAGGTCGTGCTCCTCTTTAATTCTCAGATACAAAGTATTCGTCCCCCCAGACTCTCTGCAGGTTTTCATGTACCAATTATGGAATCTTCGCATCATCGTTGTTAGAGATTTTTCATCTTTGACGAGAGGCTTCCCGTACTCGTATCTGTGTTCGTCCACCTCCCAGAAATCATAATGTACATCGTCGGGCAGGTAATCTCCAAGATTGCTATAACCGGGCAGCATCCCCAGAGCATTAGCGACGATGTCGCTAGACACATTGAGCGGGGGGAACGATTGGTTCGCTTGTTCGCCGAGTTGGGCAATTTTTTTCCCAGCTACTCGTCGTTCTTTTAACCTTTGATCACTGACAGTACTTCCCGACTGCTCCGCTTCGATATATGTCTTTGAAGTAATGCGCTCATAGTTGGTTTTCGGCGGAGACTTTGGTGGTTTCCTCAGGGCATCGATAGTGCGCTTTGCTTTCACCGGATCTACCTTCTCCTCCGGAGGTGGATGTCTCTTTGCTTTCACCCCTTCAAAGAAGTCCTTCACCTCTTTTTCCACGATCTTCTTGTTTTCTTCCGCGGTCATCTCGTACGGTAACTTCTCTAGAGGCTTGAGAGGTGGACCGTATCTGTATTGCCTCCCGCCTCTGGCTGTACTGCTAGACGCCGGAGCAGACGGAGCGGCTGCGGCTGTCTTCTTTCGTGCTTGCTTACGAGGTGGAGGAGAAGGACTACGACGCGCCGGAGCAGCCGGGGTAGCGGCGGGTCTCTTCCGCCCTTGCTGGCGAGGCGGAGAAGGAGGAGGCTGGTGGCTGCTCGGGCGCGCCGGCGCAGGCGGAGAAGGAGGCGGAGTGCCGCCACGCACCGGAGAAGGAGGCTGAGTGCCCTGATCGTCACTCGCCGGAGGAGGAGGCGGTGGAGGAGGCGGAGTGCCCTTACTCGCCGGAGGACGAGGAGGAGGCAGAGGCATCCAGTTCGGAAGGTTGATGAGCTCCTTCCGCCATAGGCATGGATTCTTCAGACAAGAACCCAGCCGAGTCTCCCCTTCACCCGTAGGGTGGTCAAGCTGGAGGTCCTCAAATCCTTCTGTGATTTCATCCACCATCACCCTAGCATATCCTTCTGGAATCGGCCGGCAGTGAGAAGTTGCGCCAGGTTCAGGAGGTGCAACAGAGCCAACAGCCGCCTTGACTTTTAATTCCATCCACTGCGTCATAAGGTGGCAATGCTGAGACTCCGTGATAGCATCTACGGGGTAGCTAGCAGGAGCCGTGAAGACAGGCTCCTGAAGCAGCTCCGTGGAAGCCACGCTGCTTCTCCGCTGAGATGGCGGGGTAGCTTCGGGTGTAGGTTCGGCAGGTCGCGTGCTGCGAACTGCCTCTCGTTCCTCTAGCGCTTGTACCCTTGCGTGCAGCACCTGTAGTTGGGTCAACTCCTTTTTCTTCTTCCTCTCCCGGCGTTTGTACCCTCCTGCGTCGGGAAATCCAGCCTTCCACAAAAGGGAGCCTGGCGTGCCTCGTGTCCGTCCGGGGTGCTCAGGGTTCCCGAGGGCCTCTGTGAGATCATCGTTCTCTCTGTTCGGAACGAACGTCCCTTGCTGCGCCTTTTCGATATACTCCTGAAGCTTCATGATGGGTGTGTTCAGCTGCTCGTCGGTCCAAACGCACTTCCCTGTTACAGGGTCCAATTTCCCCCCAACCTGGAAGAACCAAGTCCTGCAACGGTCTGGCCAGCGTCGCGTCTCTGGTTCGATCCCTTTATCAATGAGGTCATTCTCAGCCTTGTCCCACAACGGCCGGGCTTTCAGGTAGTCACCTGACCCCGTGCGATGGTGATGCTTCTTCTTTGCAGCATTTTTCTTGTTTGTCGCTGACATCTTCGCTGCTCTCTCAGATTTCTTTTTGGTGACAAATTCGGGCCACTGACATTTGATCTTCTCAAATCGGCCGATGAATTCAGGAGTCTTGTCTTGGTCGACAAATGATGATTTCAGCTCATTCTTCCACCTTCTGAATAGCTCAGCCATCTTCTTAAGAGCATAAGCCTTGATCATTGGCTTCTTAACTGGATTCTCCGGATCCTCCTCTGGCGGGAAGGTGAAATTTTCCTGCAGCGCGGTCCAAAGATCAGCTTTCTGCCTATCGCTAACATAAGACACCTGAGAGTCTTTGTCCTTAGGCTTCAACCATTGCTCGATGCTGATCGGGATCATGTCCCTCACTAGAACCCCGCGCTGAGCATTAAATTTTTGCTTGGTCCGGAGGGGTTCAATCGGTTGGCCAGCGCGACCAATTTCGATGATCGTGTACCTTTCATCCATGCGCAACTTTCTCTTCGGCCTCGTCTCGTTACCGAAGTGCTGCTCGATCCGGAGGGCTAGAAAAGAAGAGGAGAGTTAATATGTGTACATACCAAAAACAATTAATGCAAATCAATTAGCTATATAGTCAGCACATGCTTAATTAATTAATATATATACCTGGCCGGACTCCGTTCGGTCACCGGAGCCGTCATCACGGTGTCCTTCCCCCTCCATTCGGTCACCGGAGCCGTCATCACGGTGTCCTTCCCCCTCCATTCGGTCACCGGAGCCGTCATGACGGTGTCCTTCCTCCTCCATTGTTTGATCATCGTCGTAGCCTGCTTCTTCATCCAGCTGTCTTTCCAGACCATCGGTGCATGTGTCGTTGAGAAACGACAAGACGGCATCACTTCCGTGTGCGATTATCTCCCCCAACACCACTTCTTTTGCTTCGTCTCGGGGGTGCGGATCCATAGTTTCTGCAAATATTTACAACATGGCAATTATTATTCAAACATGACAGATGGATATATTAGTGGCAAACGTAGAACTAGCTAGCAGCACAATAAGGAATCATATTAGTGGCATGGCCTCGACGCTTCTCTAGGGTTTGGGGTGGCCTCGACAACGCTTCAAGGGTTTGGGGTGGCCTCAACAACGCTTCAAGGGTTTGGGGTGGCCTCGACGACAACGCTCTTTTAACTTGATAAATTTGGGTGGCCTCGAGAGAGTTTGTCGGGTAGGGGCGCGACGGGAGGGGGTAGGAGACCGACATCGTTTTTCTAGGGTTTGGGTGTCCTCGAGAGTTTTAGTCGAGCGAGAGGGCGGGGGGTGCTCCCGTGGTATAAGTTATCACGGTCGAGAGGGGGTTATATCGACAACGACATACCCGATAAAAAATAAGAAAAGGAAGAAGAAGAAGAAAAAAAGAAGAAAAAAAAAGAGGAGAAGTAGAAAGGAATAGAGGAGAAGAAGAAAAAAAAAGAATATTCCTTTCTTCCTCTCCTCTTTTTTTTCCTTTTTCCCTCTTCTTATTTATTTCTCCTCTTCTTCATCTTTTTCTTTTCCTTCTTCCTAAACTAAAATAATCCTAAAACTAAACGAAACTTCTCCTCCTCTCTTTATATTTCTTCGTCTTATTTTTTTTCATCCTAAAACTTTATGAACAAAATTACAACAGAAAAAACAATAAAAATTCTATGAACAAAATTACCTGACCAAAAAATCTATGAACAAAATTACAATAAAAATCCTATGAAAAAAATTACAATAAAAATTCTATGAACAAAATAACAATAAAAATTCTATGAACAAAATAAAAATTCTTTGCATATAAACATACAAACATTTGCATATTCTACAATATCATCATCATATTCTACAATAATATCACCAAAAATCCAAACTTTTGCATATGAACAGGGGGCCTGCTTCGTCGTCGGCGTCGGGGCGGGCGGCGGCGTTGGGGCAGGCGCGCGGCGGCGTTGGGGCGCGGGGAGGAAGGGGGGAGGAGGGGGAACGGCGCGGTGAGGCTCACACTGCAGGCGAGCGGCGGCGAGGTCGGGGCAGGGGCGACGGCGACGAGGTCGGGGCAGGGGCGACGGCGACGAGGTCGGGGCAGGGTGCGGCGAGGCCGGGGCAGGGGCGGCGACGGAGACGGAGACGACGGCGAGGTCGGGGCAGGGGGCGGCAAGGCCGGGGCGACGGCGACGAGGTCGGGGCAGGGGCGATGGCGACGAGGTCGGGGCAGGGTGTGGCGAGGCCGGGGCAGGGGCGACGGCGACGACGGCGACGGCGACGACGGAGACGGCGGCGAGGTCGGGGCAGGGGGCGGCAGCCTGGCAGCGTCGATGTCGTCGGCGTCGTCGGGGCGGCAACTGCGAGATGAGAAGTGAAATTTTCACAAGTCCTGCTTATATACCAAGAGCATTGGTCCCGGTTCGTGGCACCAACCGGTATCAATGCATTCCTTTAGTCCCGGTTGGTGCTACCAACCGTGACCAAAGGTCAGTTTTCGCCAGGCCAAAGGGCGGGAAGCAGCGGCCTTTGGTCCCGATTGGTGGCACCAACCGGGACTAAAGGGGGGCATTGGTACCGGTTGGTGCCACGAACCGGTACCAATACATTCCTTTAGTCCCGGTTGGTGCTACCAACCGGGACCAAAGGTCATGTGTTGCTGCGCCCGCGTCGAAAGTTTAGTCCCACCTCGCTAGTTGAGAGGGGCGCGCAGTGGTTTATAAGCCCCACTGCCGCACCCCTCTCGAGCTCCTCTCCATTGCAGGCTTACGGGCCTAAATGTCACTGCTATGCCTAATGGGCCTACTGGGCCTGAATGCTGGCCTATCGATGGGTTTCTAGTCGTATTCAGGCCGTGGCAGCCGAGTAGGTGGCATATTTTTTATTTTTTAACTGTTTTTTTGTTTTCTTTTTTGCTTTATTTATTTTGTTTTGTTTCTACTTATAACAAAAAACTTATTTATTTTATTTTATTTTATTTTGTTTCTAATTACTTATTTATTTTATTTTATGATAATTCTTTTTGCTATTAAAGTTTCTAACAAAAAAAGTTCTTTATGAAAATTCTTTTTGCTTTTCATGATTTTGAACAGAAAATACTTCGATAATTTTAGTTGCAACAATTTTATATAATTTTAGTTTCAATAATACTAGAGGTTGCTTATAATGTTTTGAACAGAAAATACTTTGTTAATTTTAGTTTCATAAATATTACTAAAGTTATTTTATTTTGTTTCTACTTATACATTTTATTAAATTTTATATTAATTTGTTTCTAATTACTTATTTATTTTATTTTTTATTTTTCATGCACCATTTTTCATGCATTTACTGATTATTTTGAGCTATAAGACCCTAAAATTGAAAATCATTTCAAATGAACTCTGAAAAGGTTGAAAGTTGGCATGGTATCATCATTTCACCCACATAGCATGTGCAAGAAAGTAGAGAGGCTTACGGCAAAAACTGGATGCACTTCGTGTACAAAACGGATAATCTCTTTCGAAGTATCAGGGTTTCATACGGAAACTCGTCTGTTACAAAGGGATTTCATTTTTTTGAACTTATTTGAACTCCATAGTTTTTCTGTGTTCAAAATGCACCATTCAAAGCCACATCATCAATTTTCAACCTTTTCTGACTTCATTTGTTATTTTTCATGCATTTACTGATTATTTTGAGCTATAAGACCCTAAAATTGAAAAGCATTTCAAATGAACTCTGAAAAGGTTGAAAGTTGGCATGGTATCATCATTTCACCCACATAGCATGTGCAAGAAAGTAGAGAGGCTTACGGGAAAAACTGGATGCACTTCGTGTACAAAACGGACAATCTCTTTCGAAGTATCAGGGTTTCATACGGAAACTCATCTGTTACAAAGGGATTTCATTTTTTTAACTTATTTGAACTCCATAGTTTTTCTGTGTACAAAATGCACCATTCAAAGCCACATCATCAATTTCCAACCCTTTCTGACTTCATTTGTTATTTTTCATGCATTTACTGATTTTTTTCAGCTATAAGACCCTCAAATTGAAAAGCACTACAAATAAACTCTGAAAAGGTTGAAAGTTGGCATGGTATCATCATTTCACCCACATAGCATGTGCAAGAAATTAGAGAGGCTTACGGCAAAAACTGGATGCACTTCGTGTACAAAACGGACAATCTCTTTCGAAGTATCAGGGTTTCATACGGAAACTCGTCTGTTACAAAGGGATTTCATTTTTTTTGAACTTATTTGAACTCCATAGTTTTTCTGTGTTCAAAATGCACCATTCAAAGCCACATCATCAATTTTCAACCCTTTCTGACTTCATTTGTTATTTTTCATGCATTTACTGATTTTTTTCAGCTGGATAGAGATAAGTGACCAAATTAATAGTAGTTCATCATCACATTAAAACCAAAGTACATACATAGTTCAAATTGAACAACATATAGCTCTCCAGAGCATCTAGTTAAACCATACATTGAAACTATGTAAAACCTTTCAATGCAACAACAAATGCGATCATAATCACAACTAAGGTAACAATTGATCCAACGGCATAATGATACCAAGCCTCGGTATGAATGGCATATTGTCTAATCTTTCTAATCTTCAACCGCATTGCATCCATCTTGATCTTGTGATCATCGACGACATCCGCAACATGCAACTCCAATATCATCTTCTCCTCCTCAATTTTTTTTATTTTTTCCTTCAAGTAATTGTTTTCTTCTTCGACTAAATTTAACCTCTCGACAATAGGGTCGTTTGGAATTTCCGGTTCAACCACCTCCTACATAAAAAAAATCTATGTCACGTTGGTCGGCATAATTGTCATAAACAATAAATGAACCAAATAGTTATAAAAAGATAATATATACCACATCCGAATCATAGACAGGACGAGGGCCGACGGGGCGGATACCAGAACCATCGCACTATATAATAACAAGGAATAATAAAAAGTAAGAAAATTAGACAAGTATCCATCTCAAATAAGAATTTTTTTTCTTTCAAAAAGAAGATAAGAACAAGAGGCTCACCACGGTGGTGCCGGCGACGAGATCGGCGCGGGCGATCGACGGTAGTGAAGACGGGGACGGGACGTGACGGACCGCTAAACCTAGAAAAATCTCGGGGAAAATGGAGCTCCGAGGTCGAGTTTCGAGAGAAGAAATATTAACTAGTGTGGCTCGGACATTTCATCGAACACCTCATGTGCATAGGAGGTGAGCTAGAGCACCCAAATGCCCTCCCCTCGCCGGCCAGCAAAAAACTGAGCACGGTGGAGTGCTCTGCTCGCTGGCGATGGGCTATATATAGGCAAATCATTTGTCCCGGTTCGTGGCTGGAACCGGGACCAATGGTTATGGGCCAGGAGCGAGGCCCATTGGTCCCGGTTCGTTCCTAGAACCGGGACAAATGGGTCCAGACGAACCGGGACCAAAGCCCGCGAGGCCCCGGCCGGCCACCTGGGCTCACGAACCGGGACGAATGCACCCGTTGGTCCCGGTTCGTATAAGAACTGGGACTAATGGGCTGGCCAGGCCCGAACGAAAGCCCCTTTTTCTACTAGTGCATGTAGGAGTGCACGATGATTTCATTCGCATTAACCAACACAATAGTGTACTTTGTGAACCTTATGAACAAAGTATACATGGAGTACATGTATAGTTCATCATGGTATTCATAGATAACACATCATCATCTAATCAAAGTCAACCAACCAATATGTTCATATCTTGAATCGGGTAGTGGAGAAAACTCAAAAAACTCCAGCTATATGGTATGTTTAGTAATTGTGAGTTCTGACTTGAGGAAATAGGTCTTCGGGACATGTCATCTCTAGTTACCGTTAATCCCGCAAAAATCATGATAGTGTTTAACTGGCAACAACACAACACAATGACTAAAGTTTAAAGTATTTTGGGATTGAACTATCGATTCATAAATGATTCTCAAGCATTTTCAGGTCGATGGAATAGTTGTACCAAAAAAGAAAAAGAAAGTTAAATGGACCTGAAGTACGAAAAGAGCTTTCAAGAGCTAGAAAAGACTCACAAGTGCACTAGTAGTTCCTAAGGTATACATAAGACCTTTGATTTATATTGTGATGGTTCTCATTTGGAACTAGACTTTATGGTGCTGCAACATGGCCAGCTGAAGCATACAACGAAGAAGCATGACACGGCGAAGGAGGATAGAGTTCCGAAGAGTGTGGGCGACATCTTGTCGGCTCCTCTTCCGACCACTTATTTTGATGAAACCTCGCCAGAGGGCGGGGACTTCCGGCAATTGCATAAAAAAAGAGTTAGGCCCCGTCGAATCTTCTCCCGCTCCCAGCTTCATCGGCTCCGCGCTGGAGCCGGCCCGAACGTCGCAGCTCAGAAGAGCCCGCTTCGCGGAGCAAAGTTCCCTCACAGTACAAAAGCGAGAAGTAGGATGAACTCCGCTCTAAAAATTCGAAGGATGTGGAGTTGGAGATTATTACTCAATATGCCAACCCGAAGTGACCTCGGGGCAGCGTATCGGTTCACTCGACATGTTCCTTCACCATTCCAACTCAAACCTGCCCGCCTTTCCTTGGAACGGGTCTAAAGCATGCTTATTGGGCTATCAGCCCAACTAACCAATTGGAAGTGGAGCTGACCTTCCGAATGGTTTCTCTCGAGCCAGGTTTTGTCCAAGAAGCGGGATTTTAAGGAAAATCGAGCGAAAACCAAATACAAGCACACATGAAGAAAAAAAAGCTAAATTAAGCTTGATGATAGGGTTTAGACGAAACACACACGTTCGGGCCGCTTTTTTCATCTGGGGCTCGACTTCTGCAAACCGTGCGACTGCAGGACACGGACCGAGTCATGGTTGCTGGAGCCCCCGAACAAAATGTCAGAGGAATACAGTTGGCCAATCAGTGATCACCATCGTCCATTCAAACTTTTTTTTTTGAACAGGAAACTTCTTTCCTTTCTTGGTCATACTCCTATATGTGAGAAGACGTGTCCCACTGTGCTGACCAGTATGGTCCAGTTAGTTGGTTAAATAATAGGGCTGTGTCCCGAGTGACACATTTACATCACCACATGCGGAACATAGCCATTGCCGGTGTACCCACCATCACCATGGCGCCGCACATCGCGCTCCTCCTCCTCGCGGCGAGCTTCGCAGCTTCACAAGCGGCGGTAGACTGCGGCCCCTCGGCCGCCTCTCCCTCCCCAGCACCAGCACCATCGCCGACGTCGTCCACCACCGCAAACAGCAGCGCGTTCCGCGCTAATGTCTTGGCACTCCTGGACGCGCTCCCCCATGCCGCGGCGCCCACGGGCTTCGCCTCCCTCTCCCGGGGCGCCGGCCGCGACCGCGCCTTCGTCCGCGGCCTCTGCCGCGGCGACCTCAACCAGTCCGTGTGCCTGGCGGACCTGCAGGAGGCCGCCCGGGACCTGAGCGGCAGGTGCGCCTCCAGCCGGAGCGTGGGGGCGTGGTACAGACAAGTCTACATCAGCTACGCCGACACCAACGACTCGGCCATCTTCGAGGGGCCGCAGAGGCGCATCGGCCAGGTAATCTACGACGCCGGCAAGGTGGCCGACCCGGAAAGCTACGACCGGGCGTACTACGCGCTGATGAGTCGCCTGGTGGCGCGCGCGGCCGCCGGCGGTAACCGCTCGGCGCGGACGAGCATGTTCGCCACGGGAGAGGCGGTGTACGCCCGCGACGACCCCATCGGGACGATGTACGGGCTGGTGCAGTGCATGAGGGACCGCAGCGACGCCGAGTGCCAACAGTGCCTGCAGACGCTGGTGCCGCAGCTTCCGACGTGCTGCGGGGGGCATCAGGGAGGGGTGGCGCTCGGCTTCAACTGCCACCTCCGGGTCCAGGTGTACACCTACTACGACCTGGCGCTCGACGCGCCGCCTCCGGCTCCGGCTCCCCCGCCACCGTCGCCGCCGTCCGCCGGAGAAAACCCCGGTAAGTAACTTTCTCCAACACCAGCGAGAGCGACTGGACTGGAGAAGAGTCGCTGTCTTGACCCGTCAAACTCCGCGTGGATAGTATACTGCCGTCGCCATCGTCCCGAGCCGCCCTGAATTATCCTCCTGCGCCAGTGCACGTACGGGTCGGGCACGCCTCTGATTTGGACTTATGCACGGAGAGACAGACGCTAAAATCGCACCAAAAACACTTGCAGGAAAGGGGAGGCAGTCAAAACGTGCCGTCCTTGCAGGCGCGATTTCAACCGGAACGCTATTTCTCGTGCTACTCGTCGTGCTCGTTTGTGTTTACATGAAGAGGACAAGGACTGGGGCGAACGAGAGAGCACGAGGTACACACGCTTGCGACTTGCCACATGCCCATGGATTTCAGAAAAAAATTTCTAGTTTTTCAGGTACTCACTCCTGTGACACTGTGGCAGATGGTGCTAGAGAAGACAGCAGCAACACGTACGTTAGTCCGGAGCAGTTTACCCTGCCGTTGCTGAGGGCGGCGACGGGCAACTTCGCCCCAGAGAACAAGCTGGGCGAGGGAGGTTTCGGCCAGGTTTTCAAGGTATGCGATCGACCAATTAGCTAGTACCATGCACATTTTTTTTTCAGTGGCAGGTGAGTGCTAGTGTTTACGATGATATATATGTTCGCAGGGCAAGATGCCGAATGGGCAGGCGATAGCAGTGAAGAGGCTGTCCCAGAGCTCCTCGCAGGGGTTCCATGAGCTGAAAAACGAGCTGGTGCTGGCGGCGAAGCTCCGGCACAGGAACCTGGTGCAGATCCTCGGGGTCTGCTTGGAGGAGAAAGAGAAGCTCATCGTGTACGAGTACCTGCCAAACAGGAGCCTCGACACCCTCCTCTTCGGTACGTCCCAATACGAGTTTCCTCTACTATATCTCCCGTTGTCTTCACTCTTCAAGTCCCAACTGTGTGCGTGCGTAGATAGTGAGCGGCGGCGGCGTGGCCTGGACTGGAGGAAGAGGCACACCATCATCTGCGGGATCGCCCGTGGCCTCCTGTACCTCCACGAGGAGTCGCAGTTGAGGGTCATCCACCGGGACCTCAAGCCCAGCAATGTGTTGCTGGACGAGCACATGAACCCCAAGATCTCTGACTTCGGCCTGGCTCGAGCCTTCCGCCCAGACCAATCCAGGGATGTAACCAAGCGAGCAGCCGGCACCCTGTAAGCTACCCAGCTATCTCCATTGTTACGAGCATCTCTCTCTCTCTCTCTCTCTCTCTCTCTCTGAACAAGCTATCTTTTGCTTTGAACTGATGCACGGGATGCGTGCAGCGGATACATGTCGCCGGAGTACGCCTACTGCGGCCACGTCTCCGTCAAGTCCGACATGTACAGCTTCGGAGTCATCGTGCTGGAGGTCGTCACCGGTCGAAGGAACAGCAGCCCCGGCCAAGACAACGCCAACAGCTTGTTGAGCGAGGTGTGGGAGAAGTGGAGGGCCGGGACGGCGGCGGAGATGGCGGACGCGTCGCTGGGCGACCAGTACCCTCGGGCCCAGATGCTCAGCTGCATGCACATCGGTCTCCTCTGCGTCCAGAAGAAACCGGAGCTCAGGCCCGACGCGTCGGAGGTCGTGCTCATGCTCAGCAGCCAGTCCAGGTCGCGGCGGACGCCCTCCAGGCCGGCCTTCTACGCCGGCTCCACTGGCGGCGCGGTCACCGCCTCACGTGCTCGTCGTAGCGAAAATGTTTCAAAGAATGGGGTGACCATGTCGGAGCTTGAACCGAGGTAGCAGGGTACAAAATAGCAAGTTCGCCTACACATTTGAATATTTGGCACCTGTAATAGATAGTAGTAGTATCCGGAAAAAACGACCAATGTGTATGGAGATGGATCATATTGTCAACTTTCAAAATTAAGGGCCTCTTTGGTTCACGGGATTATAAAAGCGAATTCTTAGAAAAAACATAAGATTGAAATGTTGTAGTTCACATTGTACATGATTTGAGTTTCTCTGATTGCATCACTTAAAAAAATAAAGAATTCAATTTATATCTGACGTCCGAATTTTAGGGTTAAAATCTGATGCCCTGAGGTACGTCGGTTCCCGACCAAACTCATGGCAAATAAGCGCTGCAGCATGGCAATTTTCTGTTGATGTTTTGCGTTGTATGGCAATTTCCAATGTAGAACATGGCTTATCCTTATATACAAACTTGACATTTTTATTAGTTTTCGCAAGGCAAACCTGGTTGTCAGATTTTTTTAGCACTAAAAACCTGACATCAGATTTTTAACATTTCCAAAAATAAATAAATTTTCCAAAAGGTTTGAGTGGATGCTAGTTTCCAATAGACCGGAATATGGTAAAATGGTTGGGAAAAAATCGTATATGATTTAACCCTACAAATCACGCGAACCCACCTGTGGTTGGATGGTTAGGAGGACAGTGGTATCCCCAGTCCACCAAGGTTCAAGTGCTAATGCTCGCATTTTCTTGAATTTATTTCAGGATTTCTGGTGATGTGCATTCAGCGGGAGGAGGCGTCCTGTCGACTACGAGGCGCGTGTGGTGACATCGTCAATCTGAAGTTGATATGTCGGATCAGTCTCTCCAAGGTGCTCATAGGGGTAGGGTGTGCGTGTTTGTTCATAGGGGTGAGTGTACGCGCGTATTTATGAGCGCATGCGTCTGTGCTGTCTTCTAAAAAAAGAATCACACGACCAACATAGAATGTTTTTTCTAGGAATTATAGTCCTTTGAAAATATTGTGAAATTCCTTTGAATCAAAGAGACCATTGTTAGAAGAGGACCACATGTACACACAACCCACAATTCATCGGGACCCTCTATTGGCAAATTGCCTGGAAAAACATCAAGTCAGTCACTTTTCTTCGTAGATAGAGCCATTCAGAGTCGCTCCCCCTTTCGAACCCACTTGAAACCCTAGCCACCACGGCCCCCTACCACTGGCCCTCCTCCTCGCCGTTGCCTGAGGTCTCCCTCGGCAAAGCCAATGCGGACGCCAAGGAAGGCGACAACAAGGCAACCCCTTTGGATTAGAGCATCTCCAATAGGTGCCCAATAATAAGGCAGGACCACTTTTTAGATTAAAATAGTGCTCCAATAGATGTCCTATATGTAAAAAAATACTTCAAATTTGCAACACCACCAAAATAGGTTAAAATAGTAGCTATGTAGCATCACCTCTCTATATGTTTTGATGTTTAGACCACACGAGCTCGCTTAAATGATTATGATCATTCATATGCAATCCTAGCAGTGAATCTTTTTATGTGATGAATAATTACTTTACCTTTAGATCATCATAATTGTATGTATTGTTTATAAATATATATTACTCCTCATTTTATTGTTCTATCCATGTTTAGATGAAAGAACATTAGTGAGACTGGTGTGCATTAGATAGAGTACACCCATATTTGTGAATTACATTCGGTGATAGTAAGAGAGGGAATACTTAGTTAGATTTACCTCACTAAAGATAAAAATATTGCTTGACTCTTTACTATTTTAAATATTTCGGGCACATGTAAGTTACGAAATACAGTACCTATCATCGGACACGGCAACATGTACACGTCATCATGGTCTAATTACACATACACATTCGGCCACATGGAAACAACAAAGTAACTGATACCCAATCAAAACAAAGAAATTAATCTCACACACACACACACACAAGCAAGCAACCATGCATGTGCACACAGCCTGCATGCACGATCTAGCTAGCAGCAAAGATCGACGAGATAGACCACCCGGCCAGTGGCTATACTATCCGTCCTGCTCGTTGGCGAGCATCCGGCGGTGGACCTTGTCGATGAACTCGGAGGCCTTCCGGTCGATGTCGCGTTCGGCGTACCAGTGCCGGGCGTAGTCGTCGTCGTCGCTCGGCCGCACCCTGTGATGCTGGTACCTCTGCTGCGGCGCTGCCGCCACATGCTGCTGCTGCCGCCTCGCCGCCGTGGCCTCTTCCTCCTCCTCCTGTCTCTTGTTCTTGAACCCGAACAGGGACGCAAGCGCCGCCCTCTTCTTCCCGCTCCCCATCGCGCAAATCTCTCTTGCTCTAGCTACGCTTAGCTCCGTTGCAAAATGTGCAATGGTAGTTTGCTTGGTTGGCTGCACGGAGACATGGTGTGTGTGTAGGTGTGTATTTATAGTAGCTAGACATGGCCCACCGCACGCGCGCATGCTGGCCTTGAGTGATTGATTAAGGCGACGATCGCCGCGGTCGTGTGGATGGTTAGGCGAGTGATTTGAATGATTAGAGGCAGTGCAGCCGCGGTTGTGCGTGGTGCTTTTTGACTGGCCATTCCTCGACCGGGCCGTGTAATCGATCTTCATTTGTTTAGTGAATCCACGGTGGTTAGTATTGACAAGCAAGTGAGCAGATGGACACTGGAGCAAACAACGGAAATTAAGAGGACGACAAAAAGGCAAGTGCACCAATCAATCTATTTGAAAGAAGAACTGGGAACCAACGAAATCATATCGCACGTGCATGCATGCGTGTTCAGTGACACGTAACGGCTGAGCGCACAATGGTGCACACTGCACAGGTAGCGGTCGACACGTACGTACGGTATGAATGCATTCATGGAAAGGCCGAGTTGGGCAGAGCAACCGTAAGCTGAAACAGAAACGAATAGAGACGATGGATACGGTCAGGGTTGTGAATTTGTCAAGTCCACAACATTCTTGCGTACAATCAACTATACAGGAGTTGAAATGTACGTATTCGACGTCAATTCCTAAGCAGGGCCGGTCCGGAGATTTTGGGGGCCCGGGGCGAAACTAGAACCCGGGGGCCCCTAATATAAACCTCTTTTGGGATATTTATAGGCCTTACATCGATTTACATGAATATGTAGATATCTTAAAATGCATATGTTTCTTTAGTATGACAACACAATCAAATAAGGCGGCAATGCATACCTTGGCCATCATCAACGCATCATGTGCTACTTTATACTTGTTCTTCTTGATAATTTTTTTGCGTTTTGATGAAGCATTAGAACCATCTCGTATAGTAATGAGGACAGTGAGTGAATTTTCATTTACACTATGAGAAAATCATGGAATAGAAAAACTCACTATATTACTTGCTATCATATGCAGATCGAAAAACATCATGTCCACTTTTATCCTCAAGATCTAAGATGGTTTTTTTATGGAGAACCATATGAATGGCTTTGAGAAATGCTTTCGGAGCATCACCATAAAACCAAAAAATTGATTATCCAGTTAAATAAACGAGTTCATAAAGAATTCGACACAACTTAGTGGTTAATCCCACTTCAGTAGACATCATCCAATGCTCCTAGTTTTCATAATCCAACAACAACACCATGGCTCCTAATTTTCGAATGCAAAGCGTAGATCCACTTCAGAGTGACTACCGTTTTTTCCCGAGGTAGCAAGGAAGAGTTTAAATCTCAAAATCCACACATCCCTAGAGGATTCAATCAAGAACCAAAGGATCCTTACCAGAATCTGAAGACAGGCCTACTGGCGTGCGCCTCCTCCATCGCTGCCGTGCGGCACTGGCGACTGCGGCGATTGGGGAATAAGAGGTGGGCGTTCTACGCTAGGAGGGCTTCGGGAACAATGGTCAGGACGAAGGTGTGCAGGGCCAGGCCCAATATCTCCCGCTGCTCTCTTGGGTAGGCCCTGTTGTGTGATCGCAAGAAACAGCCAAACGTACAAACTACTGTTCGTTGCCTCAGAAAAAAGAAAACGTACTGCTGCTCGTGGTGTAATCTCTGCTGCATCGCCTGCCTCTCTATCGCAAACCTGCGCAGGAGGGGGCCCCTCGATTGTGGGGGCCCGGGGCGGCCGCCCCCCTGCCCCTCCCTAGGGCCGGCCTGTTCCTAAGAACAGGGCCTATTTGAGACGCCGCAAGGACAAAAGGATTCCCGAAGTTGTTGGTCGGCTAGACGACCGGTTGGCTGCATGCATGCCTGCATCTGCGTGCATGACTGCGTCGCGGCCCAAAATTTCAAAAAGGTGCACAGGGAGAACAAGGCCTCTTCATATTCACACCCTGAGCTGACTAACCTGGTGGCTTGGTACTCGTAGTAGTATCACAAAGGGAAACGGTTCGGTTCGGCGCACCGGCCCAAACTGGGCCGGTCCTTCCTCGTCGCGCAACGCACACGCACGTGGACCCACGTGGCCGCTTGACCACCGCTCGTCACAGAAACGTTATCCTCACCCCCACGCGAATATCTACCCAGTTTCTTCCCCTGCCGCTCTTCTCTCTGTCTCTCAATCCCCACAATCTCAACGTCGGTGACTGTGCTTGAGGTGCGCCGAAGCCGACGCGAGCGGGGAGCTGCGTCCATGAAGCGCCACCACGACGAGCTGCGCCCATCGAGCGAGGTCGTGGAGCGGCCGGCCTGCAGCGGAGGCTGTTTGTGTCCTCGGCCCGACGACGATGCGCGGAGGGGATGCGCTAGGACCCGGTGCTGGAACCGGCATGGGGATTTGCTTCAACCAGCGCCGGCATTTGCTTCAACGGCGAGGATGGTGGTGGATAGCGACAACGGTGGCCGTCGTGGTAAGTTGTTCCTTTTTTAATTTTTGCTGGAACTTCTTTCGAATTTTGCTGGAAACATTTTCTCGATTTGCTGCAACAGGAGGGGACAATGTCGGGCGACCACGGCCGCGGGTGCCATGATTTTTGCTGCACAGATTTTTTTGCTGGAACCAGCATTTTGACTTGTTGCAGTCGGCAAGGATGGTGCTGGGGCGGCTACGACGACGACGACGTGATTTTTTTTTGCTGCATTGATCTTTTTTCTTCTTATGAGGAACCATTTTTCATTTTTGCTGGAACTATATCAATTTTTTGTTGGAAGCATGTGTGTTTTTTGCTGGAACCATGTCAATGTATTTCGCTGGAATCATAGCATTTTTGCTGCAACCACATTATTGTTTGCTGGAACCATATTAATTATTTGATGGAACCATGTGTTTTGCTTTCAAGCTGGCGTTGCTTTGTTTTTTCTGCTGCAACCGACGAGCGGCGATGCCGACGGCGAGAGACGAGCGTTGGGGAAACAGCGGAGCTTCCAGGTCGCGCGGGCATGGACCGATGGCACTTTTTATGTTTTGTTTCCTTGTGCGTGCGGGAAAGGACAGGAAAGGGGAAGGAAGAGGAGGCGAGATCTGACGGTTCGCTACTTCCAAATCGGATGGCTAGCAGCCGACCGGCCGAAAGATTAGGCCGGCGTAGCGCCGGCGCCTATCGTTGCCCTATCACAAATCTACTACTTCCTCCGGTCCATATTATTTGTCGCTGACTTTATAGAGCGTACAACAAATTAACTAAGCAGTCTATTACTGCTGGCAAGCTCTGCGCAGTGCCAAGTCATCGTTTGGGTTGGTACTGAAGACTGGAGTGCGTTCATGAGTTGGCAGAAAGGAGCGAGATCAGTCTGCAGTTTGTTCGGTTTTAGTACAACCGAATAAATGCCTAACTGCACACGTTCCTTCTTGTTTCAGATGATCACTTTACTGGCTAGAGTAGATCATCATAATTAGCCTAGGTGCACTTTTTTCCCTCAAAAACAAAGAGCTTAGGTGCACTTTGTTAATCCATGCATGGTTCTTTTCGTCTTGAGCTAGCTTGCTTGCTTGCAAGTACAACGACAGAAACACTTCTTCCTTTTGTCTCTCTTTGACGGCGACCATATGCATGGCTCTGTTTGCTGTGTTTCGCCCAATCGATTTGTACCGCCATTTGCCTGCAGCAGGTCTCATTTCTCCTGGTAACACAGCTTCTACCCAGCGAGGGACAACCTCGATATTAAGAATCAAAATTTTCTTTTGGCTCCTTCTGCAACAGACTCAACACAAGGAGATGGAAAAAAATTCCATCTTCAAGATTATGCTTGCACTCTCGCGCAGAGACCACTGAAGAAACCCACCATCTGGGTCTTTTTTGGACTGTACTTTTGCTCAAGAATGTTGCCATGTTGGGGTAGTGTCAAAAATGCTCTTATATTATAAGACGGAGCCAGTATCAGATATGAAGAGAAGGTTCTCCTTTTTACATCGGGTTCAGTTAGCTAGAGATGGCCTTCAACAGACTTTTGGATGGTGGTTATCGTTTATGCATGCTGGAACCTGTGGAAGCAAAGGAATAACAAAGTTTTTCATAACACCATGCCAACACTTCAGAACTGGCGCAATAACCTCAGATAAGATCTTATCATTTTCCTTTTTTTCGCGGAAAGAGAAGATCTTATCCTTGTCAACCAATAGAATCAAGCAGAAGCACATGGCTAGCATATGAACACTTGGATTTAGCAGCATCTCTAATTCTTAGATACTGGCTCTACTCTCCCACTTATTTAGCAGCATCCCCTGCACATACTCACTTCTGCGGTTCTTCCCCTTCTCCTGCTCTCTGATTAGTGACTTTTGTACATAAACCTTTTGGTTACTTCTTCTTCTTTTTTAGAAATGGAAGAGGACCCCGGCCTCTGCATCTGCACGATGCATGCAGCCACTTTATTAATTATTCACACAAGACCTTATAAAGTCATACAAAAGTAAGACTAAAGCCACCGTCTAGGCAACATCTGTCGATACTCCTATCCAGTTGATGAAGGGATGCTGATAGTCTGGGCCTAATACCAAACAGACCTCGCAGCCAAACCTAACATCTAAGACCTGAGGTCGCAACCAGGACGCCTGCCGGGTATGGGACACCCACCAGTCCGGCGCACTCCTCAACCAGGACGCCTGCCGGGTATGAGGCCGCCGCAGTCACCTTCCACCAATCCATCTTTAGTGTTGTACTGCTGCATGTACCTTGCCCGGTCTAGCTGCCGTCGACGCCACCACGACGCCAGACAACGCCACCATCCTGCGCTCGTCCATCATCACACGCCCACCGGCGAGACCCCGTTGCTCCATGCCGCTAAGACCCGCCGTTGTCGACGTGTCAGATACCACGCCGCTCCTCCTCTTGTCCCCTCCAGCCAACACTTGCACCAAAACGATGCCCCCAGGAGGGAGAACGACATCGAAACGTCGCCATCGTCCGATCCGGTAGACCCAGATCTAGGGTTTCCCCCGGAACCTTTCGATTAGGTTGACGTGACCTGCAACGACGATGCCTCGATAAGAGAACGACGTCCGAGACGCCGCCATCGTCCGCCATGACCGCAGTCAGGCGTGATTTTCATCGGAAGCCACGTAGTCCCGATCTCGCGGTTGGCTGGAACCGAGCGAAGTCTCGCCACGAAGACGAACGACGCCGTCGGTAAACCGGCGGAGATCCGACATCTCCTCACCGGTCCCTCCACGCGCCGCCGGTCGGCGGAAGGCCACCCCGCGGCGGATCCGATCGAGGCGTTGGATCCGCAGTCGCCGCCGCCACCATCTCCGCGCAGATTAGGTACCTCGTCGGATGAGGCGCTGCCACCGCCGCCATCCATCTCAGGGCCGCCGCTCCGCCGGCTTATGGCTCTTTGGCCACAGCCGCACGGCAAGGGATCACCGCCCCGGCCGCCGCCTTCGGATCTCACGAGAAGGGCCACCCCTGCCGCCTCAGATGAGATCTCGCCGCATCGACCCGCCCAGGTGCCTTCGGCGCCAGGCCCGCCGCCACCGCGGCCCTCGCCGGCGGCAGCGGCGACAGAGGGAGGCGTGAGAGGAGGCCTGCGGCGCTAGGGTTCGGGGGCCCCTGGCATCGCCTAGGGGCTTCATTATAAAATCACACTAGGATCTTTTCTTACTGTTTTGGAGTCGAAAAAAACAACCTCGATTGGTAGCTAATCGCTATTTTTTACCGGACGCTAGTCTTTTTTTTCATCATTAAGTGTGTCTTCAAAGATCATTAGTATGTGTGCGGTACTACGAAGAAACAATATATAAATGATAGATATCATATAATAAAATGATCAAATATCATATTTCACCCCCTCTCCATTTCTCTTTGCCTCGATCATCTAATATTTTTCTCCCCCTCTTTGCCCCCCTTTCCCCTTTTCTCTCTATGAACCTCTCCTCTCCTGGCATGTCTCTCGGCACCATTGTCGCCCCGCTATGCTTTGTCTCGCATTCACAAATTTCTCACTCCCTCTCCCGGCTTTCCCAATTGTTCCACGCATTCATGTTGAAATATATTGTCTGCCCCTCTCTATAAGTTCAGACTTTCGAAGTAACTAGCTAGAGCAATATGGTATTGATGCGGCTTGAACTACGTCGATATTTTCCCAAAGAGGAAGGGATGATGCAGCACAACTACGGTAGGTATTTCCCTCAGTGATGAGACTAAGGTTATCGAACCAGTAGGAGAACCACGCAACACTATGTAAACGGTACATGCACACAAAGAACAAATACTTGCAACCCGACGCGTAATAGGGGTTGTCAATCCCTCCCGGGTAAAGGATAGATTTGTTTTGTAGTAGATTGGATAAATAGATCTCGCAATAAGGAAAAATAAAATAAATAAAGGAAAAGTGCAGCAAGGTATTTTTGGGTTTTTGGAATAATAGATCTGAAAATAAAAGCGAATAAAAATAGATCTCGAAGGCAAATATGATAAAGAATAGACCGGGGGGCGTAGATTTCACTAGTGGCTTCTCTCAAAAAAATAGCATACGGTGGGTAGACAGATTACTGTTGTGCAATTGATAGAACTTCAAATAATTATGACGATATCCAGGCAATGATCATTATATAGGCATCACGTCCAAGATTAGTAGACCGACTCCTGGCTGCATCTACTACTGTTAATCCACACATCGACCGCTATCCAGCATGCATCTAGTGTATTAAGTTCATGGAGAAACGGAGTAATGCAATAAGAACGATGACATGATGTAGACAAGATCTATTCATGTAGGAATATACACCATCTTGTTATCCTTAATAGCAACGATACATACATGTCATGTCCCCTTCTGTCACTGGGATTGAGCACCGTAAGATCGAACCCATCACAAAGCACCTCTTCCCATGGCAAGAAAAATCGATCTAGTTGGCCTAACTAAACCAAAGATTCGAAGAAGAAATATGAGGCTATGAGTAATCATGCATATAAGAGATCAAAACTCAAATAACTTTCATGGACAAAATAGATCAGATCATAAACTCAAAGTTCATCGGATCCCAACAAACACACCGCAAAAAGAGTTACATCAAATAGATCTCCAAAAGACCATTGTATTGAGAATCAAAAGAGAGAGAGGAAGCCATCTAGCTACTAACTATGGACCCGAAGGTCTACAATGAACTACTCACGCATCATCAGAGAAGCACCAATGAGGATGATGAACCCCTCCGTGATGGTGTCTAGATTGGATCTGGTGTTTCTGGAACTTGCAGTGGCTGGAATTGTGTTTCGTCGACTCCCCTAGGGTTTTTGGATTTTTGGGGTATTTATAGAACAAAGAGGCGGTGCGGGAGGCGGCCGAGGTGGGCACAACCCACCATGGCGCGCCTGGGCCCCCAATCGCGCCCAGGTGGGTTGTGCTCCCATCGGAGCCCCCTCTGGTACTTCTTTGGCCCAACAGGTGTCTTCTGGTCCAGAAAAAATCTCCAAAAAGTTTCGCTGCGTTTGGACTCCGTTTGGTATTGATTTTCTGCAAAGTAAAAAACAAGCAAAAACAGCAACTGGCACTGGGCACTATGTCTATAGGTTAGTCCCAAAATATGATATAAAGTTGCTATAAAATGATTGTAAAATATCCAAGATTGATAATATAACAGTATGGAACAATCTAAAATTATCGATATGTTGGAGACGTATCAGGTATCAGAGTCGAGAGGTCTCAAGTTCAAGACCCCCACCAACGTGCTATTAGATAAAAATATTTGTGGCTTGACTTCAGACAAATCTTACGAAGCTTGACTTCAAACAAATCTTATATGCGAACTAAAAAGGACCGGAGGGAGTAATATGCATGGGAAAATTTCCACCTCAACATGCAACCATGCATAAGAAAAAGACCACCTCAACATGCAAACATGCATGAGAATTTCCATTCTACTAGAACTTTATATACATGTTGAGTGAATTAATTTCATAATTTGACGCTCTAGTTCAAAATACACTATTCCCTCTGTATATGAAAAGAAGGACTATAAATTTTGACTAGAGTCCAATGGTGCATAGTTTGACCATGTTTGTCAAAAAACCATCAAGAACTACAATACTAAATTACCAGGTTTATTTGAGCTAGCTAAATGTCGAGCAAGCGCTGGTGCATGCATTGTTGTGGAGTTGCCGTGTGCCCCCCCCCCCCCCCCCCCCCCCCCCCCCCCCTTATTGGAACAATTTTTCTGTCATGCTGATGTTGAAGCTATTTTGAAATTTCGTACGTCGCCAAGACAGCGGGAAGATTTTATTGCTTGGCCTTTTGAGAAGTCGGGATCTTTCACTGTTAGGAGCGCCTATCATTTAGCTATGGGAGACCACATGGACCGTTTCTCGCAAGGAGCAAGCAGCACATGTCCTGGTGGTGAACGTGGTATGTGGAATATTGTATGGCGTGCCTTGGTTCCTCCTAAGATGAAAGTTTTTGCATGGAAGGTAATTACTGGTACACTAGCAACTAACTTAGAGAGGAATCGACGTCATATTGGTACAAGGGCAACATGCGGAATGTGTGGGCGAGAAGATGAATCGTCATTTCATGCTTTACTAGTCTGTCCCAACGCGGCAAGCTTATGGGACGCAATGAAGGACCGTTGGCCATCGCCAAACAGGTATGATATTGCGTGTACGGGTGATGAATGGTTTCTTCACTTGCTTGCTGGTCAGCAGAGCTATGTCCGGGACATGATCATTATGGTGCTCTGGAGGGTTTGACATTTACGTAATGAAGTCATGCATGCCAAATCTATTCCACCGACGGAGGTGTCGTGTGATTATCTATGCAGCTATCTTAACTCTTTGCTACAATTAGGCTGTATGGGTGTGGAAGAGGTGATTAAAGGTAAAGCTCCAATGTTGATGGAACCAGTGATTGAGAAAACTCGGTCATCATCGCCATGCCTTCCTTGGCCAGCTCCTCCGCCGGGCTGGGTAGCTCTCTCTGTTGACGGTTCTTATTGTGCGGAAGACGGAGCTGCAGGATCAGGTATGGTTTTACGTGATGACAAGGGTGGTGTTATTTTTGCGGCTTACCGACGCATTTATCACTGTAATGAGGTGCTGGAAGCGGAGTTACATGCGATTATGGAAGGAGTAAGTCTCGCAATTCAACGATCGAATCGACCAGTTCAGCTACAATCTGATTGTTTGGCAGCTTTGTCAGCACTGTCTAATGATTCACTGGACAAATCAGCATATGGTCATCTCTTGGCAGAAATCAAAGGTTTACTGGAGAATAGGGTGTTTGTTCGTGTTAAAGTTTCTCGTGATCAAAACAAAGTTGCACATTGCTTAGCAAATTATGATAGATCTGGGGATAGCACTGCGTGCTGGGTTAACCAATCCCCTCCTTTTATTTCTGAACTTGTTGCTAAGGATTGTAATTCTGTGAGTTTGAAATAAAACACCCTATTTCCATCGCAAAAAGAAAATTGCCCCCCCCCCCCCCCACCACCACCACCACCACCACACACACACACACACAATTCTGGCAACCTCTAGTCATGTATTGTGCATGCCACTCGGAGTAATAAGTTAATGAGAAATTAAAAAAATAGGTCATTGGAAACTGTCACACAATGAAGCCCAACTGGCCATGCGACGGTAATAGAATTTTCAAAATCCTTTGTGCATCCAACGAACAATAATTTTTCCCTATTGAATTGTTCATCCCATCCCCTAAAACTGGATCAACCAGGTCATGCACCATTTCAAGAAGACATTGGTCCCGGGGGTAATAACCTTTCTATGTGCTAGAGGGAATCCAGTGATCATCCTGAATGTTAATAGTTAGACCATTTCCTGGTTGCCAAATTGCTTCACTCTTAAAAGATTTTAACTCGTGCCATGATACTTTGCCAAGTAAATGAAGATCCTGTTTTTAGCACTGCATTGAGAAAATCAGGGTCGCTTAGGAGGCATCAACATTTCTTTGCCAACAGCCGGGTTTGAAAATAATGCAAATCATGAAATCGCATTCCTCCTTCTCACTTTTTTTTAGAAATGGAGGAGGACCCCCGGCCTCTGCATCTGGACGATGCATGCAGCCACTTTATTAATTATTCACACAAGACATTACAAAGTAATACAACAGCAAGACTAAAGCCACCGTCTAGGCAACATCTGTCGCTATTCCTATCCAAATGATGAAGGGATGCTGATAGTCTGGGCCTAATACCAAAACAAACCTCGCAGCCAAACCTAACATCTAAGACCAGAGGTCCCATCCAGGACGCCTGCTGGGTATGGGCACCCACCGGTCCGGCGCACTCCTCAACCAGGACGCCTGCCGGGTATGAGGCCGCCGCAGCCACCTGCCACCAATCCATCTCCAGAGCTGTACTGCTGCATCTACCTTGCATGGTCTATCTGCCGTCGACGCCACCACGACGCCAGACGGCTTCCTCCTCCTGCGCGAGTCCATCTCCGTGCATCGGACACCGAGTCTCCACTGCGCCATGCTGCCGAGACCCACCGTAGATGATACTGTTGATGCCACACCGCTCCACCTACATGCCATCTCGCGTCGAGTCCGAACTACCAGCAACTCCGCCACCCTGAGCAGTCCTCGGCCGACGCCTTCAGGAAGGAACACGACACCAAAGTGCCATCGTCGCCCAAACAGAGGAACGGAGGCTTTCGCCTGCGCTCATGGCAGAGGTGGGGGCGTAGGATCCACACCGAAGCCTTCAGGAAGGGAACCGGCGCCGAGGACGTCGACTTTGGTGCGGCCGCCACGCCGGCCTGGAGTTTCCCCCGGATCCATGCCCACCCGCCAGATCCGTCTAGCCAGCACCGGGTAGGCATTGGAACTAGCACGAACCGGAGTAGATCGAGTCGGAGATGACGCTACCGGGACTCACAGCCGGCCGCCGCCTGCCAGATTCCCACCGCCGCGCACGCCAGAGCCGACTTAAAACGATGTCGGCCTCACGCACACACCTCTGGCCACCCCCAACCACGCTGGTGAGTGGGGGCAACCTCGGCGCGCGCCCACCACTGCTCAGGGCCGCCAGGTCGGCGCCCGAGCCCACACCATATGGAGGGGAACCGATCTAGGGTGGGGGCCCCAGATCCGCTGCCGCCTGCCGCCAGGGCCGTCCCCACGCTGCCCCCGCAGCCATGGAGGCACAACCGCCGCCGGAATCCGATCGGGCCGCCGCCCCATCACGCCCACTCCGCCTCCACGCCGGGTGACCAGGTTCGCCATGACGTTTCGGCCAGAGGATCTCCTCGCAAGGAGAGGAGGAAGGTCCGCCGTCTGCCGTCCGCCGGGCGAGCTTCGCTCTCTGGCCTCCTCCGGCGGCGGCGGGGAATCAGTGGGGAGGGAGGGCCTGGAGGCGACGGCGGCTAGGGTGCTCGAGCCGCCCCCTGGAGGCGACGCGAGCCCTAAGTGTTATTGATAGGTGTCCTCCTTCTCACTTTGGTATGCACATCTTCCACTATGCTTTGCAGTGAGTTTTCCTTTCATTTATGGTACCACCCCACCAATATGTGGCAATAGCATCACAACTACCTTTTCAAATGTTTTTGGAATATTGAAAACTAACATAGCATGCATTGGAATTATGATGTTGGGCAATTGAATTCAATAAAATTGTGTTGAAATGTGGTGCATTTATTTGAAATGTCCATACAAACATGTGGAAGAAATAGCAAAAGAAATATTTAGTAGACTGAGTTTTGAGGAAAGGGCTACACAAAAGTTTAGTCCCTCAAATTTTAGGGATTAAAGTATACGGGGTTTAGTAAATTAAAGAATATGGAAGCGGTAGACATGCTCCTAGGGCTGGGGGCATTGCCCGACGCTACCTGTTGCACCTCATCACACTATTTATTTGCTATATATTATAATCATCATTTGTGTTATATAATAATGTCACCACATCACGCTCAAAATACTACGATGTGGTCTCTGGTTCCGCGTCCCGACAGCACGAACGTCACGTGAACTGTAAGTGGATTTTCAAAGTCAAGCATCGTCCTCATGGCTCCCTTGACAAGTATAAAGCTCGCCTTGTTGCTCGCGGGTTTACGCAGCGGTATGTGGCATCAGACCACTTTGACACGTTTAGTCTGGTGGTCAAGCCAGCCACAGTTCCTCTTGTGCTCTTGCTTGCTATCTTTCAGGGTTGGTTTCTTGGGCTGATTGATACCATCACTACTTTCCAATGAATGTATTTTTTACACTCATTCTATCATTGTTTAAACCGAATAATCCTGGATATTCCAAGAAAATCATTTTGATTTTTATCACTAATGACTGATAAATGCAAAAGATTACAAATCGCTTTGTGTAATTTGTTTCCGTGGGAAATGGACCATGAAACAAAAGGAAATGATCCAAAGGAGAAACGTCGTCCGGTACGAGCGCCCACTCGACCAGCGGTCGTATCGCCTACCAGCAGCTCCGTGACGTCATCCCTGACACACTTTATAAAATGAGTGAGGTCCCATTCGCAACAGAACAATCGGCAGCACCATGAAAAGCAGAACAGGATCACCACCACAATTCCCAATAACCCTAGCCGCCATCTCCATCTCTATAGTCACTAGATGACCCGTTGCGCCAATGGCGCAAAGGGCAAGAGCAAACCAAGCATTTAAGAATATTTAGACACCGATTAGAGCATAAGGAAATAGATACGAAGGTACAATGTTGATACATATAGTCCTAAAAAGTTTACGATAGCTTATAGCAAGCAAAATACATACGTAGAGATGCATCATAGACAGTTATAGGTATGAAGTGGTGAACATCAGGTATGTTACATGTGCCATCGGTATGGAAAATGACTTTGTCGTCGAAGCAGCTCTTCATAGTGGCTGTCATTGCCTAAAGCAAAAATGCCTTCCATATCATCGTCCAGCCCCTAATAGTACTTGTTTGTTTTCTGTTGAATGTTTTCTGATTGTAAAGATGTATTGTTAAGACAACATTGTAACTAAGTGCAGTGTATGATTCTATATGCATCTGTATGTCTTATCAATTTCTGGTGAGATACACAATGTTGATAGTAACTGAATGATTGTGTGCTAGTTAGCTAATCCTAAAGCTGTTAGAAGGTGATAAAAGAATCGAGTTTACGAGTTTATGAGTCTGACAGCAAGAATAGGGGGTACGTAGGAGGAGGCAAGGTCCTAGCTACGATGAGATTGTACACGCGAGTTTATGAGTTCAGGCCCCTCTCGGAGGAGGTAACAGCCCTACGTCTCGGTGCCCTGAGGCTTGTCGACTGGAATATGCGTGTGAGTTACAGGGGGTGCGAACCCTTGTGCCAGAGGAGGGGGTGGCTTATATAGAGTGCGCCAGGCCCCTCCAGCCCTCGGTTACACATGGTTCAATGTAAGTTAAGACAGGAGCGTTGCTGGTAACGCCCGCTATAAATGACTATTAATGCTCTTCAAGGCTACGGAGTGAACGCCTGACCGTTGCTATACTGGTGTGACTGTAGGTCTTGTGTACTCCAAGTGATTCTCCGTATGGTCGAGTGACTCTTTCTTGGTCGGGTGGAATTGAGATATCCGAGTGGAATAGATGGTCGAGTGGATTGCACTCCAAGGTGATTTCAGACGGTATCTTCTGTTGTACTTCAAATATCTTTGACTCTAGGGCAGTGACCTTGGGTAGGGCGTCTAGGTCAGGCCTATGACCCTACCCTAGGTACATGTCATCGTCAAATAGCAGGGGTTTGAGCTTGCCTAAACTGTAGATTATACATGCTTGTACTATTTCTCACGCACCAAGAAAACAGGGGATCAACAAGTATGAATGTGTACCAAGTGATTAGTCATGTGTTTATTAGGAAGCATAGACACTCTGAGCAAAGAGGAAACACCTAAATTGAGTAGCATGGAATCATTAGTAAAAACAACTAACCCCAATTTTCATGTATATTAGTTACCTGGTAAACAAAGCAGTGTCTCTCTCTAATTGTTATAGATGAGTAAGTCGGATTCCTATACAAATGAGGCAAACATAGCATACCAACAACTCAATAAAGCATAAAGCAGGCTGAGAAACAATCTATATAGATAGATTCCTAAATATTGTAAATGACACGAGAAAATCAGTGTTGGAATTTCTCAATTATCATAAGGGAGACAAATCAGTCCCCTTTCCAAGTTTTCACATCATAGACCCACATAATTTTATAGCAGGAACATGTCACAAGACATTGGGACACATATCTATTTCAGTAGGAAGCAAGGCTCAATGCTCACACAAGGTAACACTTCATATCATGGTGGTAAAAGCGCTACTTATTTTTCTTGCCTGGCTCGAGCACATAGATTCTATGGAATTAATTCAACAGGCAAACTTCGTACATCTCAAGTCATGATATTAGTCACCAAATTAAGTTCTACTTTAGCCATGGATACAGCTGCAAGACACTCAAGTGCTCATAACTGTGAAGAGCATATGTGTTAGGGCATGTCTCTCTCTAAGTAGTTTTGGTGATTGATGACAATGCTTTTGCGGACTAATTGTGTGCGTTGAGTATTTCAGAGATTCATTCATTGGCACGAGACGATTCTTTCCCCTCGGAGCTTTAAGTGAAGACGGTGTAGTCTCTTTCGTTTTGGTTGTGGTGGACTTGATTCGTAGGACACACCGTACTATCAAGAGGGGGTCCGCATTGGAAAGGCTAGGGTGGAATCAACACATACACTTTATCTTTGCACCCCCAGCTCCTTTCCTCTCCTTGGAGTTTGTCGTTTCATCGAAAGTGGAGGTTGTGAGGTTCTTGCGGTAGTACCGCCGCCAGTGCGGTAGTACGGCCCATGGACCTCAAGCGGCAGTACCGCTGTACTACAGCGGTAGTACCGCTTGGGTGCATCGGCGGCAGTACAGTCCGAGGTTGGCACTGCTACCGCCTCGATTCGAGGGTGCTCTCCTCGTGTCGGGTTGAGCTTAGCAGTGGTAGTACTGCCCTTGAGCGGTAGTACCGTGCCGCCCAAACCCCCTCTCTCCCTCTTGTTCCCCCTCTGATGCCTCTACTCTCAGTCACCGCGGTAGTATCGCTGCTACCAGCAGTAGTACCGCCCCATTGAGCAGTAGTACCACTCTGTGTGGGCTGAAGAGGGGGGTAACGGTTGGATTGTTTCCCCCACTATAAAAGGAGGTCTTCTTCTCCAAGTTGACCTACCTCTTTTCCCCCAAGCTCCATTGTTTCTCCAAAGCTCATTTTCGCCCGACTCTCCCTAGCCAATCAAACTTGTTGATTCTTTAGGGATTGGTTGAGAAGGCCCGGATCTACACTTCCACCAAGAGAAATTTGATTCCCCCCACTAATCCCTTGCGGATCTTGTTACTCTTGGGTGTTTGAGCACCCTAGATGGCTGAGGTCACCTCGGAGCCACATTCCATTGTGGTGAAGCTCCGTGGTATCGTTGGGAGCCTCCAATTAAGTTGTGGAGATAGCCCCAACCTTGTTTGTAAAGGTTCGGTCACCGCCTTCAAGGGCACCAATAGTGGAATCACGACATCACGCATTGTGTGAGGGCGTGAGGAGAATACGGTGGCCCTAGTGGCTTCTTGGGGAGCATTGTGCCTCCACACCGCTCCAACAGAGACGTACTTCCTCTTAAAGGGAAGGAACTTTGGTAACACATCCTCGTCTCCACCGGCTCCGCTATTTGTTATTTCTTACCTTTACTTGCACAAGCTTATATTGTGTTGTATCCCTTGCTTGTTCGTTGTGCTTGTTGTTGCATCATCATATAGGTTGCTCACCTAGTTGCACATCTAGACAACCTATTTTGATGCTAAGTTTAATTTGGTCAAGAAAAGCTAAAAATTGTTAGTTGCCTATTCACCCCCCCCCCCCCAGTCAACCATATCGATCCTTTCAATTGGTATCAGAGCCTCGTCTCTTTATTAAGGGCTTTGCCATCCGAAGAGTATGGTTGATACCGTAGACGATGGGGAGGAGCACTCCGGTGTGAATCCGTTCTCGTCTACAGCCGATGGGGGATCCTCGGTCTCTCGTGAGGAGTTCAATGCGGCTTTGGACACATTGAAAACCTCCATGACGACCGAGGTTGAAGGCATGTTCAGTAAGTTTTTAGAAGACCTTAAATTATCCACCGCACCGATGAAAGTGGGTGATCCCGCTAACAAGGTGACAGATGCTAACTCCAATAAGGGGGAAGCTACGAGTGAACAAGTTCCTTTGCCTGGTGGTAGAAGTGGAAATGGCATCTTTGCCCATGTTGAACCTCCAATTACTTATGGAGGACCGGTTCCTTCCACGCATATGAATCATGTTGGTCCTCCTCCTAAGCTTGTGAAAAATGAGGATTTTGCCTCTTGGGTCTATTGCTTTAAACGTCATTTAAATCATAGTTCTACTAATCTTTGGAGAATCATTGAGCAAGGTTTCTACCCGCACGACCCAAGCAACTCCACTCCTAGAGAAGCCGTGGATCATCAATTCAATGAGTCTGCTCTCTTCATTCTCCAAGAAACAATTCCACCCGAAGATATTGCGCATCTCCGACCTTTCACCGTGGCCAAGGAAGCATGGCAACATGTTGTTTCCATTTACAAGGGAAGCGCAAGCATTCAACGCTCAAACTTTGAAGTGGTGCAAGATGAAGCCGATGAGTTTGCAATGAATGAAGATGAAGAACCTCGAGAGCTTTACCGGAGATTAACCACTCTTGCGGTCTCACTCCGAGATCATGGGAGCAAGGATACGGATGACAATTGGATCAAGCGCAAGTTTCTCAAGGCCATGATGCCTTACCATAAGGCCATGTCCTTCGTCATCCATCAAAGGCCGGACTTCCATGCCTTGTCCTCAAGTGAAGTTGGATGAGTTTGTTGCAATGAGGATCTTGGACAAGACCGCCGACAACGTGGTGTTGCGTTCTCAATGAGCAAAGAAGCCCAACCTTGCTTTGAAGGCCAAGGCTAGTGTGGAAGAAGAGGGTGAAGAGGAAGAAGAGGAGTGTTGCCCCGAAGATACCAAGTATGCATATCATGAGCACATGGCTCTCGCTTCACGGCAATTTTGGAGCAAGAAGACCTCAAGGCCCAACTTCAGCAAGAACAACTCAAGTGGCGCCAAGGGCAAGCAACGTGTGAGGACATGCTATAATTGTGGCAATGTGAGCCACTTTGCTGCGGATTGCCCGTACGAGAAGAGAGAAGACAATGGTGGCAAGCTTATCTGAAAAGACAAGGCCAAGTCCTTCCCCAACAAGAACAACTTCACCAAGAAGACTCCTCCCAAGGGGTTGGTGGCACAATAAGAGTACAATGAGGATGATCATGATGAAGAAGACGGTGAGACAGTTGCCATGGCCTCCGTTGCCATTGCAACAACTCCACGGGTGTCCCTCTTCGATTCACCCAACGAGAACATCACCGCCAAGTGCCCATGGCTAAAGCCACCAACAAGGTGTTTGCTTCCGGTGGGGGATCATGGTTGCTCGATAGTGGAGCCACAAATCATATGACCGGAAGCAAGGACTTGGTGGTGGACGTGCACAAGGTTTCATCTATGCCCACCAATGTCGAGTGGGGTGATGCCTCATCTTCTAAGGTATTGGGTCTTGGCAAGGTTTTCATTTCTCATGATCTCACGATCGAGCAAGTCATGCTTGTTGAGTCCCTTGCATACAACTTACTTTCCGTTCGTCAACTTGCGCTTATGGGCTTTGCCACTTTCTTTGATATTGATACCGTGGCCCTCTTGTGGAGCAAGACTCTTAAAGTAGCCTTTGTTGAGCATGTCGAGAACGGTCTATATGTGATTAACTTTTCGGAGCGACCCACTAAGACCGCGACATGCCTAATTGCTAAAGTTGACGTGGGATGGCTTTGGCATCGCCGTTTAGCCCACGTCAATATGAGATCTTTGCAAAGTCTTCTCAAGGGGGACCATGTCCGTGGACTAACAAATGTTAGTTTTACCAAAGATCATGCTTGCAGTGCTTGTATTGAAGGAAAGCTACATGAGAAGGCTCACCCTCCCACGACTATCATCTACTCGAAGAGGCCCTTGGAGCTCCTTCACATGGATCTCTTTGGGCCTCCATCCTTTGATAGTCTTGGGGGTAGAAAGTATTGCTTGGTGATTGTGGATGATTATTCAATATACACTTGGGTATATTTCTTTAAGAGGAAGAGTGAGACCAACAAACCGTCATCGACTTTGCAAATGAAGCTCAACGTCAACACAATGCAAAGATCTTGACGATAAGAAGTGACAACGGCACCGAGTTCAAGAACTACACCTTGGATGAGTTTCTTAGTGATGGGGAGATCAAGCATCAATATTCTGCACCTTACACCCCTCAAGAAAATGGTGTAGCGGAGAGGAAGAACCGGACGTTGATGGATGCGGCAAGGACCATGATGGCGGAGTTCAAGTCTCCATACAACTTTTGGGCCGAAGCCATCAACACCGCTTGCCATGCATCCAATCGGCTCTATCTCCGCAAAGGCTTGAACAAGACTTCATATGAGATACTCACCGGTAATGTTGGGGATATAGCTACTGGTGTAACCCGCCCAGGATGGGCCGGGTTACGTTGCGACGACTCATCATTAAGAAGCCCAAGGACAGGTTGAAGATGGCGGTTCAGTAAGGGCCTAAGGCCCATAGGTGACTTGAGGCCCATAGTGATAAATCGCCGTTATGGCATGACTTGTATTATAAGGCAAGAATAGTTAAGAGTCCGAGCCGGACACTGTTTATGAGCCGGTCGGGACTCTGAGAGCCGTTGGGCGTTAACCTCTCTATATAAAGGGACGACCAAGCGGCGGTTCAGGACAAGTAACATCAAATCGGTAGCCAGGCATAGCGGATTCGCTCCCTGGTCATCGAAACCCTAGTAATTCCACCTCAACTGGAGTAGGCCTTTACCTTCACCGTAAGGGGCCGAACCAGTATAACCCTCGTGTCCTTTGTCCCGCTTTAACCCCTTTAAGCTTCCTAATTGCGATAGCTCCACGATTAAGTCCTTTCACAAGGGCATCTGCCGTGACTATTCCACGACAGTTGGCGCCCACCATGGGGCCAGCGCACGGTGGATTTGAGTTCTTGAAGGGCAGCTTCGAAGGGCTCAAGGGATACGCTATGGGCCGGATGACCAAGGGTCATCGCGGCAAGCTCTACATCAACGACGCAGGCTGGGGCCCCGACGCCGGCTCAATCGAGTACGGGTACCGGGTCCCCTTCGGCGGAATCCACGTTTTCATTGGCAAGATCGGCGAGCCGGGCCCTGAGCCGGACATCGGTGCCGACCTCATCGAGACGGCTCAGCGTGCGAGACCCGCCCGGACTCTGCCCGCCTTGAAACATGCTTTCGTGGGATGCATCCATGGAGGACTTTCTGAAGGATCTAGATCTAGCGATGAGACTGCCATCTGCTCTGATGATGAATCATCCGCAGGTGAGACGGACTCATTGTATCAACTTCAAGACGGCAGGCTCGGGGGTTGTTCCGATGGCGACAATATTCCGGACCCTTTTGAGCTGCCAAGCCGGGTTGGAATCTTCATGGCCAGCACGCAACCTGTTCAAAACTCTGCCGCTGGGGTAGGAGGCCCTGCGCACTCGCCGGCTCAGGTGCTGATGGATCTCATGGATAAGATGACTGCCCTGCTAACCGCCACGGTCGTCCCAGCGGATCAAGCTCAACATGATGCGGAGGTGGCACAGTTAAAGCTGGATATAGCACGAGCCAAGGAAGATCTGGCAGCGGAAGGAATCAGGATGGCCGCAGAACGAGCGGCTCTGGACGCCCAGACTCAACTGATTCAGGCACAGTCTTTCCGGCTCACGATGGATCAGAACGCATCCAATGAGATCATGAGAAGGAGGCATCAGAAGGCTCAATCTCGGCTCCCTCCGGTTTATGATCCTCGAAACCTCTTCAACACGCCCGGTGCAGGGCCCAGTAACCCGCCAGAAATCACAGCACCCGGGGCTGGAACGCCGGTTCAGCCGCAAGTGATGGGGCCTCCCTGTGTGAATACTGCCCCACCTCAGTACGTGCCAATACCACCGGGTCATTATTCTAATCCGTTGGAAAACATGATCGCTGTAGCGGCGCGACTGGCGGCTCTCCCAGTCGAGGGCGATTCTCCAACGGCGGTCGAAACCCGCAGGGTCAGAGAACTTCTTCAGACGGCTCTGGCACAACAGGAGACATATTCATATAGCCGGGACAGGATTCATTCAACCCCTCGTCCAAGCCGGAGCCCAAGTTATAGCAGACACATGGTTTCAGCGACCGGCTCAAGCAACGTCCGGCGCCGTGACTTGCCAGCTGGCCATAGCTCGGGGCATAATGGAGCCTTTAACGCGGTAGACCAAGATAGAGCACGTCAAGAGGCAGAGCAGGCGGGTCAGCTGACAGCTTACCAACCCCTCCCGGTTTATCCGACGGCTTCTATCGAGGCAGGCATAGCTACGAGGACCGGAGGTGTCCCTTGTTTGGTGCTGGCTCTTCGTAACGAACGTCTGCCCAAGGATTTCAAAGGACCTAGGAAGGTACCTAATTACACGGCTGATTTACAGCCCGGAGCATGGATTGAAAGCTACGAGATGGCTATGGAGTTGCTGGAGGTCAGCGAAGCGGCAATGGCCAAATACTTCACCATGATGTTGGATGGGACTGCCCGCACTTGGTTGAAGGGGCTGCCACCTAATTCCATCGGGTCATGGGCAGAGCTGAAAGCCCGGTTTATCCAAAACTTCAAAGATACATGTAGGCAATCTATGTCAATTGTGGATTTGACTAACTGCAAGCAGCAAGAGGGCGAGTCTACAACCCATTGGGTACGTCGGGTCAAAGAAATAATACATTCGTCTGATAAGATGGATGCCGGCTCTGTGGTCTTGATGTTGGAGCAAAATTGTCGTTTTGCGCCCCTGAAGATGAAGCTTAGGCGGCTCAAGCGCGATTGCAACGATATGGGTACGCTGATGGCGGCTCTGGTCAAGTACGCCGACTCTCATAGTACCAAGGATCCCGCGTCTGATGAGAAAAAGATAGGGAAGGGAAAGAAGAATGGCAACGGCAAGGGCCCTCAGCATAACCCGGTGAGTCAGGGAGGTAATAAGCGTAAGGCCGATGATGGTATGGAGTTTGTGGCCAACACCAACACACAGGGTAACAATCACCGACGTAAGGGGAGACAGCCTCCCCGGTCTGGCGGGTCAGGCCCGACGCTTGAGCAATTGTTAAATGAGCCCTGCCCAAGGCATGGCTCTAGGGAGAAGCCGGCCACTCATCTATGGAAAGACTGCGCGATCATGAAAGCTTTCAAGAATTCCAACATGTTCAACGGTAACAATGGGCAGGGCGGCAGCTTAGGTGGCGGCGGCTTTCATGGCCCGGGCGGCGGTTCAAATTCCAATTTTCAGAATTCTCAAGGTAATCACGGTGGTTTTAACCAGCAATCTGGCCAGGGTAATCAGCAGCAGCAGGGGGGTTACCAGACCCATCCAAAGCAGCTCAACAATGGACAGTATCATGTGTTTACTATCAGTTTGTGCAAGCAAGACCAGAAGCTTCATAAGAGGGTTGTGAACGCTGTTGAGCCGGCAGTTCCACGTTACTTGCGATGGTCTGAGCAGCCAATTGTATGGAGTAGGGAAGATCACCCTCCCCGGGTTGATAATCCAGGTCACCTGGCCTTGGTGGTGGCTCCTCAAGTTGGTGGGTATAAATTCACTAAGGTACTCATGGACGGAGGCAGTAGCATCAACATCCTCTATTATGAGACCTTCCGTCGTATGGGATTAACTGATAAAAACCTCAACCAGTCCAATACTGTTTTCCATGGTGTGGTGCCCGGTAAGTCGGCGTATCCAGTTGGTAAGATCAAGCTGAAAGTAGCCTTTGGAGATGAGTACAACTACATGGCGGAAAAACTGACTTTTGAGGTGGTCAAAATAAGAAGCCCGTACCATGCCTTATTTGGGCGGCCGGCTTACGCCAAGTTCATGGCACGGCCGTGTTACGTATATTTGCAGCTCAAGATGCCGGGTCACAATGGGACCATTACGGTTCATGGCAACCAAAAGATAGCCTTGGAGTGCGAGGAAGGTGACGCTGCTTACGCTGAATCTATTTGTGCGACAGAGGAATTAAAGTTTTACAAGGATAATGTTGACCCGGCAGATATGACGTCTTTGAAAAAGCCGACCACGGAGCATGAGCCGGTAATGAAATTTAAGTCGGCCGATGATACTAAGCTTATTGACTTTGTGCCAGGTGACTCATCTAAGCAGTTCAGCATCAGTGCCAATCTGGATCCTAAATAGGAAAGCGCGCTCATCGAGTTCATCCGTGGGAACCGGGACATCTTTGCATGGAAACCTTCCGACATGCCGGGTGTACCAAGAGAACTCGCTGAGCACACTCTTAATATTGATCCGAAATTTAAGCCAATCAAGCAATTTCTCCGGCGGTTTAATGAGGAGAGGCGGAAAGCCATTGGTGAGGAAGTAGCCCGGCTCTTGGCGGCCGGGTTCATCGTTGAAGTCTTTCATCCAGAATGGCTAGCTAACCCGGTGCTCATGCTCAAGAAGAACGGCACCTGGCGTATGTGTGTGGATTATACGGATTTAAACAAGGCTTGTCCGGCTGATCCTTTTGCTCTCCCCCGTATTGATCAAATTATTGATGCTACGGCGGGTTGTGAGCGTTTAAGTTTTTTGGATGCTTATTCTGGATACCATCAGATCAAAATGGCAGTTAAGGACCAAGAGAAGACGACGTTCATTACCCCTTTTGGAGCCTTCTGTTATGTGTCTATGCTGTTTGGGCTCAAGAGCGCCCAGGCGACTTACCAGCGGTGTGTACAGAATTGTCTTCATAATCAGATTGGGCGCAATGTTCATGCCTATGTGGATGATATTGTGGTAAAATCCAGAGAGAAGGAGACCTTGATAGACGATCTGAGGGAAACCTTTGGTAATCTCCGGGTCTACAAGATGATGCTTAATCCGGCCAAGTGTGTGTTTGGTGTTCCTGCAGGCAAGCTCTTGGGTTTTCTGGTTTCTCAGAGAGGCATTGAAGCTAACCCGGAGAAGATCAAGGCAATCACCTCTCTGGCTAAGCCGGCGTGCATAAATGACGTCCAGCGTCAGGCGGGTCGCATCGCTGCTTTGAGTCGATTTATAAGCCGGTTGGGCGAAAAGGCCATACCACTATATCAGATGATGAAGAAAACAGATGACTTTGTCTGGAGTGATGCTGCTAATGCTGCTTTTGAGGATTTGAAAAGACAGTTAGCGGAGCCACCAGTTCTTGCTGCTCCTGTCGATAAGGAGCCCTTATTGTTGTATGTAGCCGCTAACACACAAGCCGTCAGTGTGGCCATCGTGGTGGAGCGCAAGGAGGCAGGTAAGGAACATCCGGTTCAGCGGCCGGTTTACTACGTCAGCGAAGTACTCATTGAGTCCAAGCAACGGTATCCACATTGGCAGAAGCTTGTTTATGGGGTGTTCATGGCAAGCCGGAAGTTTAAGCAATATTTCCAGGGCCACCCTATCACTGTGGTTAGTTCTGCTCCTTTAGGAGATATCATCCAAAACAGAGAAGCCACAGGAAGAGTAGCTAAGTGGGCCATTGAACTTGGGCCTCATGGTCTAAAGTATGTGCCACGCACGGCTATCAAATCACAAGCATTGGTAGATTTCATCAACGATTGGACAGAGCTGCAGATGCCTGAAGAGAAACCGGATAATACATACTGGACTATTCACTTCGATGGGTCCAGGCAATTGGAGGGCTTGGGGGCTGGAGTCGTGTTAGCTTCCCCTCGAGGTGACAAATTTTGTTATGTACTACGGTTGATGTTTCCCTGCTAACAATGCAGCTGAGTACGAGGCCTTTCTCCATGGTCTTCGGATGGCTAAGGAGATGAGCTTAAGCCGGGTAAGGTGCTTTGGCGACTCAAATTTGGTGGCCCAACAAGTATCAGGCAAGTGGGATTCCAAGGACCCCCTCATGGCGGCTTATCGCCGAGAAGTTGATGCCATTGCCGGACATTTTCAGGGTTACCAAGTAGAGCACATTGACCGCAGAATGAACGAGGCGGCTGATGCCTTAAGCCGGCTGGGCTCTCAGCGAAAGCCGGTGCCGCCTAATACTTTCTTGGATATTTTGCATAACCCTTCTGTCAAGTTACCTACAGAGGAAGACTTGGCTGTTCCAGACCCTGAAGCACAGTTGGTGGCGGCTCTTCATGTTATCCCAGATTGGACAGTGCCATACTTGGCTTACATGACCCGGGGAGAATTGCCTAAGGATGAAATTTTGGCCAGACAAATAACCCGGCGGTCTAAGTCAATGATAATTGCCAATGGCGAGTTGCATCATCGCAGTGTCATTGGGGCTTTTCAGCGTTGTGTTTCCCCTGAGGAAGGGCAAGAAATTTTACGAGAGATTCACGAGGGGGATTGTGGCCATCATGCCGGCTCAAAATCCCTTGTGGCCAAAGCTTTTCGTCACGGTTTTTATTGGCTGACGGCTCATGCTGATGCAGAGGACTTAGTCAATAAATGTGACGGTTGTCAGAAGTTCTCAAGACGTGCTCACGTGCCGGCTCAAGAGTTGAGGATGATTCCAATCACTTGGCCGTTTGCAGTCTGGGGGCTTGATATGGTTGGACCTTTCAAAAGGTCCAAAGATAAGAAGACCCACCTCTTGGTGGCGGTTGACAAGTTCACAAAGTGGGTTGAGGCGGAGCCAGTTAGTAAGTGTGATGCAGCCACGGCGGTTGAGTTCATGAAAAAGGTGATATTTCGCTTTGGTTTTCCACACAGTATTATAACTGACAATGGTACCAATCTGTCTAAAGGCGTCACGGAAGAATTTTGTCAACGAGAGCATATTCGGCTTGATGTTTCATCAGTGGCCCACCCCCAATCCAGTGGTCAAGCTGAGAGAGCCAATTAGGAAATCTTGAAAGGCATCAAGCCCCGGCTTTTGGTCCCCTTGCAGCGGATGCCGGGTTGTTGGGTGGAGGAGTTACCCTCCGTGATATGGAGCATCAATACTACTCCTAATAGGTCTACGGGTTATACGCCTTTCTTCATGGTTTATGGAGCCGAGGCGGTTCTCCCTAGCGACATCCGTCATGATTCGCCTCGTGTGGCGGCTTATGTTGAGACGGACAATGAACAAGCGCGTCAGGATGCTCTTGACTTGTTGGATGAACAGCGTGATATAGCAGCAGCTCGCTCGGCGATTTACCAACAAGACCTGCGCCGCTATCACAGCCGCCGGGTTAAGTCCAGAACCTTTTAGGAAGGTGACTTGGTGCTCCGGCTCATTCAGGATCAAACAGATGCACACAAGTTATCCCCACCTTGGGAAGGGCCCTTTGTGGTCAGCAAGAACTTGCACAACGGGTCATACTACCTCATCGATATTCGAGAGCACAAAGATTCATGTAAGTCGGAGGAGGAGACCCGCCGGCCGTGGAATATAGCTCAGCTTCGGCCTTATTACACTTGAGCCACCGGCTCTCATAATGTACATACTTCCGTGACAATGTATATATTATGATAAATAATAAAGCAGGACCTCTGTCCTTTTTTCCCCTCAAAGGTAATTGTGTCATTGCTATTTCTATTATGATCTCACATGGTCACTTGGGGGCTGATCCGGCTTACGATCGTATTCGAATCTAGCCGCTAAAAATTATGATCACTAGGGGGCTTCCTGTTCAAACATAGGTCGTATTCGAACCAAAGAGAACATAGATGTCGATACCCTTTTGATTGGCACACTGCCGAGCTCACTGGGGAGTTTCTTGATCATATTTGAATCATAGCTCAACCCCCTTTGGGAACCGACGTGGATCGTATTCGAATCAGCGTCGCTAAATAACTCTCAAGGTCATTTGGGGGCTTCCTGTTCAAACATAGGTCGTATTCGAACCAAAGAGAACATAGCTGTCGGTACCCTCTTGATCGGCAATGCCAAAGCCACTGGGGGCTATATGATCGTATTCAAATCTTAGCTTAACCCCTTTGGGACGGTTCTCTGGTCGTATTCGAATCAGAAGCCTCCAAATTTTTGAAGTCTCTTTTTTGCAAACAAGTTCTTTTGATCATATCTAAGGTATTCACGGGTGGTTTCTGTTCCACCGGCTTAACTTTGATCAATAAAGTTGATCGCACATAATAAGCATCATATTACAGAGTTGGGTTTTCACCCTCATTATTCGGGTTATATAAACCGGAAGTGTACTTGAAGAATCATAGATATGCTGTTATGGTTGTCTCAAAGATATAATTGAAGAACTGATTTATTATATTTTTTTGATGCATACTCCGGGTTATATGTAAAATATATGACCCTCCATGCGGTAAGCCGCCAAGGGACTTGTGATTTGTTTTCTATGCAGGACAATTAAGGACAGCTCTTTAAACATAAGGAAAGCAGAGGATCAAGCATAACCCAACAGAATATAAGAGGGCAGCTTAAACAGTGTTGAGCGCCACACACGTGCGCGATGGCACGACAAAATCAAGTGTTTTCCTACTCTAGTACATAACTCCCCGAGTCCGAATAATGAGGCATTGTTTCATCAAGACGTAAGCATGAGCCGCTTGAAGGGTTAAAGGTGTGTTGGGCCTGAGGCTTCTGGGTCATCCCTCTCCGCTCCTCCGGCTGTTTCCATGTCCTGGAAGGTTGATGATTTCCAGTCAATGCCACTCAAGGCTTCAAATTGAGCTTCATCATCAATTAACCCGGCCGGGTCAACTTCAGGGGCGAAGGTATGCTTACGAGTTGGAGGAATCAGGCTGATTGCTTCATAACGTGGTGTTGGGATCCTCTGATTCTCCGTGTCATAGCTCGGTTGATATTTGGTAAGATCTGTGTCATTACCAATCAGAGTGGCCACAGGGCGTATGCTCTTCACGCAAGCGGCGAAGTCCTTCTGGTCAAATGGGGTGCCGTCCTCCTTCAAACTGGGATACCCAAGGGCGATGTCGGCCGGGTCTAGCTCCGGTAGAAATGCCTTGGCCCGGCTCAGAGCGGCTATGGCCCCGGCTCTTGCAGAAGCTCGTCTTAATTCTTGGAAGCGTTGAGGTAGCACGGCAAGCCGCCTTAACACATCCGCCAGATGAGTGGGAACTTCATTTGACAAAGCCACGACGGCTAAAGCACGTTGTGACCCGGTGTAGAGTTGTTCCACCAGGGTATAAACAGCCTTCAGCTTTGTCAGCATGTTTTGATTGAGATTGGAACTCCGGGGGCCTGCATTACAAAGTCAGGTAAGCTTATTGGAAAAGATGTAAACTAGCTAACACTTACAGAGTAACTTACCAAAGATTGCGGAGACCATCTGAGATACATGGCGTTTTAAGCCGGATAGCTCGGCGGTTGTTTCAGCAAGAGTGGCCTCCGCTTGTTCGGCCCGGCTGAGCAAAGCAGTCTTTTCATCCGCCCAAGCTTTTCTCTCTGCTTCAAACTTCTTCTTCAGTTTCTCTTGTGCAGATACACTGAATTCAAACTTGGAGTTGGCATTTTGGGTTTCATTTTCTTGAGTTTTCAGGCGTTTCTTTAAATCAGAGATCACCAATTCAAATTGCTTAATGGCGGCCTGCATAAATTCCGGTTTACCGTTAGGGTTATCATAATGCAACATTAAGTCCCAAGCACTTTGCAAGCAAAGATACTTGGCACTTGGGGGCTAATGTATGTTAAAGAGCTCTATTTATAGTGGCGGTTCATGGAAATAAGTCCCAAGCACTTTGCAGGCAAAGATACTTGGCACTTGGGGGCTAATGCATAGCTGCTCAAATACTTGGTTAACACACGGTAAAGACCGGTTCAAATATGCTGTCTAAGCCGGTTTTTGGGCGTTACTGGATAAGCTGTTTTTTCTTACAGTGATTACTAAACTGGCGTTAAGTCTACAACATATTTCATCATAAGTAATAGACTTGGGGGCTGACATGGTAAGGATAACTATGGAGTAAGCAAGAGAGTCATACCTCAGATTTTTGCTGTATTTGTTTCACCATATCAATTTCCAGATCCCGGCTGTTGTGCACTTGATTCACATAGCCAGAGACAATGTCTCCAATGCTCAGATGAGCATAATCAGTGATGTCCAGCTTGGCCCTGTGGTGTTCCAGAAGTTCTTCCTTGGCAGAGCACTTAGCCAGCACGGTAGGTTTCCCGGTTCGACAAACTCAGTCCGGGTAATTGTAATGTCCGGATCATCTGGATGAGCCGGGCTGGGGATCTCCGGGTTCTCAGAACCTTCCATAACTTGTTCAATAGATGGAGCAGTGGCGGCATCAGGAGCTGGTGCAGCCGGCGGCTCATAAGCAGAAGCATCAGGAGCTGGTACAGCTGGCGGCTCACGAGCAGAAGCATCAGGAGCAGCCGTTCTGAGTTTCAGCTCAGCCAAGCTCGGCTCTTCGGCCGGCTTACTTCTCTTTGTCCTCTTGCTGGGCTTTACTTGTACACTGAAAGTCAAAGGGTTAGTACAAAAACGAGTAAGATAAGCACAAAATAAACTGATCATCATTACCCGGGAGCGGTTTTGAAAGCCGGCATGATGGACTGCACTGAGTCGCCGGAGGAAGGTGAAGTTTCCTGGTAGTTTGAGTCAGAAGAATTGAGTGGTTGACGAGTGAAGCCCGCCAAAGGGTGCAAAGAATATAAGTCGAAGATAACCTCAGTCCGGCGCTTCCTTGATGCATCGGGTAAGTCGGAGGAGAGGTCTGCATCTTTGCTGGTCCGGGTCTGCCTCCGACTCTCATGAATCTGTCGCTTCAAAAGAAATTGAGGATCTTGATAAGCTAAAGGATGTGAAAATCTTACTTTCCGGGTTACCCTTCGGATTTTCTGTCTCGGCAAAGGCTCGGAGTCGAAGGAAATTATAGTTACCTCTTCAATCACTTCATGACTCGCTCCGGTGTCCTCCTGCTAATAATTCGTGTCAATAAGATGGTTAAAAAAGGAGCCTAAAGAGTCAAGAGCTACCTCTGACTCGGAGGTATCGTCCAGATGAAGCAGGTCCGAGGCGCTAGGTTTATTCCCCTTCTTACGGGCAGCGGCTTTCCTGGCGGTTTTCTTGGCCTTTCTGGCTTTCTTTGCAGCAGCATGGTCATATTTGACTTTCCAAAATTTATCATTAGCCTGTAAAATACAACAAAGGTTTTTGAATTAAGACGAAATCGTTAGAATGGAAGGTGAGGTGTTCAGGTCAATGGTTTACCGCTGGAGCCGGGTTAGCCTTGCAGAAAGGACTTAAGCCTATTCTCCCGCAATCTGCCAGGCTCTCGTTCAGAAGAGACTTGGTCATGTCATCAATGATGTCCTTAGGTAAGTCGTCAGGACTGTGCCGAAGAGGATCATCCTTTTGGACCGTGTAATCGCACATCAAGCCGGGGCGGCGGCTTAAAGGAATCACCCACCAAGCAATCCAAACCCGGACCAAATCAATGCCGTTTAGGCCGTTCCCTAGAAGAGCTTTGATCTTCTTTATGGTGGGGGTAAGTGTTTGACGTTCAGCCGCAGATAATTTATCTGGTAAGGGGTGATTTGACTCCAGACGTAGAGCGCGGAAGCCGGGCAGAGGGTTCTCGTTAACCGGAGAAGTGTCTTGGCAGTAGAACCATGTCTGGTTCCAATCTTTCGAGTGACTTGGCGGCTCAGCAGAAGGGAAGAGACAGTCTCTACGTCGCTGGATTGAGATTCCACCAAGTTCCAAGCTGGGCCCATGGGCACATTCGTTTTGGCGGTTCAGATAGAATAACTCTCTAAAGAGTAGCAAGTTGGGTTCTTCTCCAAGGTACACCTCACAGAACACTTGGAAGTTGCAGATGTTTGACACGGAATTGGGTCCGATGTCTTGAGGTCGCAGGTCGAAAAAGTGCACGACATCTCTGAAGAATTTTGAGCCGGGAGGAGCAAAGCCCCGGTTCATGTGATCAGTAAATATGACAACTTCCCCATCCTTGGGTTGAGGCCTCTCTTTTGACGGGTCAGGAGCACGATAGGACATGACCTCTTTCTTTGGCAGGTAACCTGTTTTCACGAAATCAGCTAAGATGCTATCAGTGACGTTGGATCTAACCCAGTTGCATGTGACGGGTGCTTTGGGAGCCTTGGGCGGCATTGTCAAGGATGGAAGCTTATGACAAAATAAAATTTCCAGTTCAACTTTAAGCCGGCGAAAATATTTCAATTCATATTCAAGGTGGTGGCTTACGAAGGGGCCTAATGATATATGGCTAATTGTGTCAGATTGTTTAAACCGCCATGGGCATCATAAACAATTAAGTTATTCAAATCCGCTATGAGTAACCCGAACTATTCATTGAGCATTGCCTTTATAAGTCAGCGATAAGAGCCGTCATGGCTAACAGATGCAGTTTTTGCCTAAGTGTTGCACAAACAAGTTTCACAAACTGGAGCTATTATTTTGGATCAAACGGTCGTGCAGAAAAGAAAATTTTCTAGAACTAAAAAACTGGTACAGATGAGTTCATAAGCTCCAATGAGGTCTTTTTGCAAGCGAAAGGGATCTGCTAGTATTGAAAAAGGACGCGAAACAACTACCGCAGGAGTTCTGTACTGCTTTTCGGATCAAAAGAAACCGCGGTGGAAGAACTATGAAGAAACCGAGATGAACTACGAAGAACACGGGAGAAACGCGGAACCCTAATGCGGATCTGACGTTCGAGAAGAGGAAGACTTACAGTTGCAGATTCACTGCGGAGAGTCGCCGCCGTTCTCTGGACTAGCTCAGGTTGATGCAGCGGCCGAGGCTAAGGAAGACGAGATGCGCGGCGACGGCGGCGGAGCTCGGGTTCTGAGGCATCGAGAGGAGGAAGACGATGGAAAGGGAAGAATGAGAAAGGACCCGGTCGGGCCTATTTATAAGGGAAGGCTGATAAGTGGGCGCGAGAAACGAGGAGGCTAAAAGCATGATTATCCAGCTACAGAGGCGCCTCGGTTTTTGGGACGGTTATTAAGATAAGGATTCGTTGAGATACGTTGGGCAGAACGTGCATTAATGGCGGATGACGTCACGGCGGGTTACCAAGAATCCAGGAGATGACGTCATGGCGGGTTATAACCTTTGCGCAAACAGAAGCCAGAAGATTTTTTCTTAAGGTATTGAAGATTGACATGAACCGGTTGAAATCAATCTGGGGCCTAATGTTGGGGATATAGCTACTGGTGTAACCCGCCCAGGATGGGCCGGGTTACGTTGCGACGACTCATCATTAAGAAGCCCAAGGACAGGTTGAAGATGGCGGTTCAGTAAGGGCCTAAGGCCCATAGGTGACTTGAGGCCCGTAGTGATAAACCGCCGTTATGGCATGACTTGTATTATAAGGCAAGAATAGTTAAGAGTCCGAGCCGGACACTGTTTATGAGCCGGCCGGGACTCTGAGAGCTGCTGGGCGTTAACCTCTCTATATAAAGGGACGACCCAGCGGCGGTTCAGGACAAGTAACATCAAATCGGTAGCCAGGCATAGCGGATTCGCTCCCTGGTCATTGAAACCCTAGTAATTCCACCTCAACTGGAGTAGGCCTTTACCTTCACCGTAAGGGGCCGAACCAGTATAACCCTCGTGTCCTTTGTCCCTCTTTAACCCCTTTAAGCTTCCTAGTTGCGATGGCTCCACGATTAAGTCCTTTCACAAGGGCATCTGCCATGACTATTCCACGACAGGTAACAAGCCCAACCTCAAGTACTTCCGGGTGTTCGGGTGTAAGTGTTTCATTCTCAAGAAAGGTGTTCGTTTGTCTAAATTTGAGGCTGGAGCTCATGAGGGCATATTTGTTGGTTATGCTACAAACTCTCATGCTTACCGTGTCCTCAACAAGTCCACCGGACTCATTGAGGAGATGTGTAACGTGGAGTTTGATGAGAATAACGGCTCCCAAGTGGAGCAAAGTGGTACTTGTCATGTAGGTGATGAAATTCCTCCCCAAGCCATAAGAAGAATGGGTGTTGGTCATATCCTACCCATTGAGGAACCCCTTGTGGCCGAAGGAGAAGGACAATGTTCCACTCAAGTGGAACCATCACCAACCCAAGACCCACACGCTTCCGAAGAACAAAGTGAAGGCCCTCAACCAAATGAACAAGATCAAGGGAAAGATCAACCTCAAGATGGTGGTGAACCACCAAGTGATGCCCAAGGTCAAGTTCTCACCACTGAGCAAGTTCAAGATCAAGAGGAAGCTCTAGATCAAGAACAAGCTCAAGACGACGCTCAAGATGATCAAGTAACCGCTCCTCAACTCTCTCGTGAGGAGGAATTGGAGCGTCGTGCCGCCAAGATTGCATCCAAGCTCACTACCAAAGATCATCTCATGACGAATGTGCTTGGAAGCTTAAGAAAGGGGGTAAGCACTCATAGACAATTAGCAAACTATTGTGAACATCATGCGTTTGTCTCTTGTGTTGAACCCCAAAAGGTGTATGAGGCGCTCGAGGATCCAGATTGGCTTAATGCCATGCATGAAGAACTCAACAACTTCGAGCACAACAAGGTGTGGAGATTGGTGCCAAGGCCAAAGGAGAACCATAATGTTATTGGGACCAAGTGGATTTTTAAGAACAAGCAAGATCCTCATGGGATTATCGTTCGCAACAAGGCTTGTTTGGTAGCACAAGGCTACTCCCAAGTCGAGGTTATCGACTACGGTGAAACCTTTGCTCCCATTGCTCGCCTTGAATCTATTCGTTTGTTGATTGCTTATGCTTCTCATCATAACTTCAAGTTGCAACAAATGGATGTGAAGAGTGCTTTTCTTAATGGTCCCATTAATGAGTTGGTGTATGTCAAACAACCCCCGGGGTTTGAGGATCCCGAGTTCCCCAATCATGTGTACCAACTCGATAAGGCACTCTATGGTCTTAAACAAGCCCCACGTGCGTGGTATGAGCACCTTACCAAGTTGGTGCAAGATCGTGGGCTTGAAATTGGGAAAATCGACCCCACTCTTTTTACTAAGAAAGTCAAAGGGGAGTTGTTTGTATGCCAACTATATGTTGATGATATTATCTTTGGTTCTCCTAACAAAGCTTCCAATGAGGAATTTGCCGCTCTCATGACTTCGAAGTTCAAAATGTCCATGATGGGAGAGTTGAAAAGCTCTTTCTCGGATTCGAAATCAAACAAAGAAGAGAAGAAACCTTCATCAACCAAGCCAAATACACTCAAGACATGCTCAAGAGATTCAAGCTAAGTGATGTCAAGCTGGCTTCCACTCAATGCCCGTCAAATGCCAACTTGACATAGATCCCAATGGTAAAGTGGTGGATCAAAAGGTATATCGTTCCATGATTGGCTCCTTGCTTTACCTTTGTGCATCTAGACCGGATATCATGTTGAGTGTGGGAATTTGTGCACGGTTTCAAGCCGCACCTAAGGAAAGCCACTATGTGGTGGTCAAATGAATCTTTTGATATTTGGCTCATACCCCAAACTTTGGCTTATGGTACCCAAGAGGAGCTAACTTCAACCTTGTGGGCTTTTCGGACTCGGATTGGGCGGGAGACAAAGTGGATAGGAAGTCAACTTACGGAGGGTGCCAATTTCTTGGGTGCTCTTTGGTGAGTTGGTCTTCTAAGAAGCAAAGTTGTGTGTCTCTCTCGTCCAACGAAGCGGAGTATGTGGCCGCCGGTAGTTGTTGTGCTCAACTTCTATGGATGAGGCAAACTTTAAAGATTACGGTGTCATTTGTGACAAAGTGCCTCTTTGGTGTGACAATGAAAGTGCCATCAAGATTTCCCTCAACCCGGTGCAGCACTTCAAGATGAAGCATATTGAGATCCGGTATCACTTCATCTGGGATCACATTAGGCGAGGGGAGAGCGAGCTCAACTATGTCAACACTCATGATAACCTTGCAGATATTTTCACGAAGCCCTTGGATGAAGCAAGATTTCGTGAGTTAAGGCATGAGCTAAATATCATTGATTTGAGCAATGTGGCTTGAACCTTTTCACACCCCACCATACTCATCTTGATGTCTTGTTTAGGTGTAGGCATGGACATAGGGGGAGTGTTGTTCTCTCAATGAACTCTCCCTCCCCCCCCATTATGCATAAATTGATCATGTCTTTCACATTAGCCATTTTTTATGGTACTTGTGCTTCAAAGATGAGTTTTGGTCATGGGACCAAGGTTAAAATCTTCGTGCCATACCACTTGACTCAAACATAGGTGGCCTCGGCCACCGCCCTCTCCTTGAGAGTTGTGTGTTTTTTGTTTCTTGTCCTCTCATGGGTGTTTTTTCTGCCTTTGTGTTTGCTCCCTCTCCTCGTCGTTTTTTTTCTTGCTTGAGCTAAGCCTTTTTTTCTGTCTAGTCTTTGCGTGCTTGGCTGGGCGGTACTACCGCTGGGGGCGCGCGGTACTACCACTGACTGACATCAAGCGGTACTACCACCCCCCGAGCGGTACTACCGCTGTGGGGCGGGACTGGGGAGGTTATGTTGGGCAGGAGGAGTTTCTTTCTCCCCCATACCCATTCACTCGCCCCTCTCAGTCCTCTTCGTGCTCCAGCGACGCACTCGCCACGGGAGGGCTCCGTTGGGCCGCCGTATCCAGGCCGTCCCTCTCCATTTCCTCCAGTGGAATCGATCCCCACCCCGTCCTCTTGCCATGGATGCCAGTGATGGTCCTTCAGAGTGACCTGCCCATCGTGTCAACCCAGGGCGTACTGGATCAAAGCTCTACCGCACTTCTGAGTCAGGGGCTGCTTCCTCAAGTATTCCTCTTCCTCCGCCCAAGAAGACTATTGCGCACAAGCCCAAGTCTCTGACAAAGATGACTACCAAGGAGTTCTGGGAAGGCACCGGCGCAACCCATATGCGGAAGGTCAAGAACCCACTTTGGTCAACCGCCCGTTCTGGAACCGTTTTCAGTGGGCTATTTTGACGTCATCAAAGCAAAGAAGAACCTCTATGTTGATGTCCGCTCCATCGACATTGCCTATATGGAGGAGGATCCTGCCTACTTTGGGGAAGCTCTGCAGATGTGTTCTCAGCTAAATATTCTCAGGATCATGGAGTTCAACAAGGACTTTGATGCGGATTTGGTGGCTCAATTTTATGCCACGGTCCATCTTGGCACTGATGCGGAAAGGACCTTGACTTGGATGACAAATGGCAAACTTCTGTCTGTCAAATGGAAGGCGTTCATGGAGTTGTTGGGAATTGAAGATCAAGGGCTTAAGAACCCGATTGGATTCGTCCTCACCGGAAGACAACTTATACTCACAAGCAAGCTCTCTGGCCTTACTGCACCTTGAAGATTAACCCCGAGACGCAGAAGGAGACTTACGAGCTGCCTGCCTTTCTGGACATCCTTCATCGCATCTTCAGGGAGACTATTTTCCCTTCCATTGGGAACTTGGATATGGTTCACTCGTTTCTCGTGGACATGTTACTTTTGTCAGCATGAGAAGGAAGAAAACACTGGAGATTCCTTGGATATCTCTCATGTCATGTGTCTGAGCTTCTCTCCGCTATCTCCGAGCGCAAGCGCCCCATCTATGATCCTTTTCTCATGTTGCTTATTGAGAAGGCTTGGGAGCACACTTATCCTAGTGTCGTGCTGGACACTGGCGAGTTGATCCCTCATGAGATCAAGCGTCTAAGGAAGAAGGAGAACTGGGGCACTACGGTTCCGAAGTCTGGGATTCCGTCAGGAGCTTGATGCGGCTTGAAGCTACATCAGTATTTCCCCAAAGAGGAAGGGATGATGCAGCACAGCGACGGTAGGTATTTCCCTCAGTGATGAGACCAAGGTTATCGAACCAGTAGGAGAACCAAGCAACTCTACGTAAACAGCACCTGCACACAAATAACAAATACTCGCAACCCGACGTGTAAAAGGGGTTGTCAATCCCTTTCGGGTAGCGGCGCCTGAAGATGGGCAAACGGACGTGAGAGAGTTGTAAATATTGGTAGATCGAATGCCAAATAAAATAAATTGCAGCAATGTATTTTTGTATTTTTTTGGTTTAATAGATCTAAAAATAAAAGGCAAATAAAATAGATCGCAAAGGCAAATAATATGAGAAAGAGACCCGGGGGGCATAGGTTTCACTAGTGGCTTCTCTCGAGAAAAATAGCAAATGGTGGGTGAAAAATTATTGTTGGGCAATATTTATGTAGAAATAGACCCCATCGTTTTATCCTTAGTAGCAACGATACATACGTGTCGATTCCCCTTCTGTCACAGGGATCAAGCACCGTAAGATCGAACTCACTACAAAGCACCTCTTCCCATTGCAAGATAAATAGATCAAGTTGGCCAAACAAAACCCAAATATCGGAGAAGAAATATGAGGCTATAAGCAATCATGCATATAAGAGATCAAAGAAGACTCAAATAACTTTCATGGATAAAAAGATAGATCTGATCATAAACTCAAAGTTCATCGGATCTCAAAAACACACCGCAAAAATAGTTACATCATATGGATCTCCAAGAGACCATTGTATTGAGAATCAAACGAGAGAGAGGAAGCCATCTAGCTACTAACTACGGACCCGTAGGTCTACAAAGAACTACTCACGCATCATCGAAGAGGCACCAATGGACATGATGCACCCCTTCGTGATGGTGTCTAGATTGGATCTGGTGGTTCTGGACTCTGTGGCGGCTGGAATTGATTTTCGTCGACTCTCCTAGGGTTTCTGGAATATTGGGGTATTTATAGAGCAAAGAGTCGGTTCAGGGGGCACCCGAGGTGGGCGCAACCCACCAGGGCGCGCCTGGGCCTCCTGGCGTGCCCTGGTGCGTTGTGCTCCCCTTGGAGCACCCCCAGGCGCTTCTCGGGCCCACTGGATGTCTTCTGGTCCAAAAGAATCCACAAAAAGTTTCGCTGCGCTTGGACTCCGTTTGGTACTGATTTCCTGCGATGTAAAAAACATGCAGAAAACAGCAACTGGCACTTGGCACTATTTCAATAGGTTAGTACCAAAAATGATATAAAATGACTATAAAATGATTGTAAAACATCCAAGAATGATAATATAACAGCATGGAACAATCAAAACTTATAGATACGTTGGCGACGTATCAGCATCCCCAAGCTTAATTCCTGCTCGTCCTCGAGTAGGTAAATGATAAAAACAGAATTTTTGATGTGGAATGCTGCCTAACATGTCATCTCATATTCTTTTCTTTATAGCATGGACATTTGGACTTTTATATGATTCAAATCAATAGTCTAGTTTTGACATGAGACTTAAATACTCAAGCATATCAACAGGCAACCATGTCTTTCAGAATATCAATGCTAAAATAAGTTATCCCTAGGCCATTATGCTCAATCATTGATCCATTCATGAAACACACTCGCATATTAGCTACACCTAATGCTCAACTACGATCATAGTGCCCCTAGTTGGTGCTTTATAAGAGAAGATGGAGACTCAAATTAGAAAATAAAAATTGCATTAAAAAAAGAAAGGCCCTTCGCAGAGGGAAGTAGGGATTTGTAGAGGTGCCAGAGCTCAAAGCGAAAAATATAGAGATAAAAACATTTTGAGATGCATACTTTTCCCACCAATGGAAACGACTTAGAGCTCCCAACACTTTCCATGCTAGATATATCATAGGCGGCTCCCAAACAGAAAATAAAGTTTATTCCTTTTTCCACCATACTTTCACTTTCCATGGCTAGCCGAATCCACGGTTGCCTTCCATACCAACACTTTCCAAGGAATTTATTATTTGACAACATAAAGTAAATTCATTTTTCATTTCAGGACTGGGCATCCCTAATACCTTTGCCTTACTCTCATGCAATGACAAGTGAATAAACACTCAACGTGAGAATAACACATCTAGCATGGAAAATATTAGCCACCCCTCACCGCCTCGCGAGCGGTAGAGCACACAAAAGAGAAAATTATTTTGAAAATTAGAGATGGCACATACAAATTTGCTTAGAACGGCAAAGAATACCGCATATAGGTAGGTATAGTGGACTCATGTGGCAAAACTGGTTTAAAGGGTTTTGGATGCACAAGTAGTGATCATACTTAGTGCAAAATGAAGGCTAGCAAAAGATTGAGAAGCGACAAACCAAGAAACGAATAATCTCATAAGCGAGCATTAAGCATAATTAACATCGAATAATGCACCACAAGTAGGATGTAATTTCATTGCATGACTATTGACTTCCGTGCTTGCATAGGGAATCACAAACCTTAACACCAATATTCTTACTAAAGCACAATTACTTATCAACATGACTCACATATCACATCATCATATCTCAAAACTATTACAAGGAATCAATTTTATTTTGTCCAATGATCTTCATGAAAGTTTTTATTATATCCTTCTTGGATATCTATCACTTTGGGACTAATTTTCATGTGTTGCTTTTAATAAACTCAAACAAATATAAGTGAAGATCATGAGCATAATATTTCTTTCTCCCAAATTAATTTAAGTGAAGCAAGAGAGAATTTCTTAAACAAATTACTACTCTCAAATAAATCTAAGTGAAGCAAGAGAGAATTTCTTCAAAAATATTAAAGCACACCGTGCTCAAAAAGATATAAGTGAAGCACTAGAGCAAATCTATAGCTCATAAAAATTTAAGTGAAGCATAGAGAGATATTCTAACAAGTCATGGCATAATTTTGGCTCTCTCAAATAGGTGTGTCCAACAAGGATTCATGACTTAGAACACAAAGCAAAACAAGCAAAGACTCATATCATACAAGACGCTCCAAGCAAAACACATAGTATGTGATGAATAAAAATATAGCTTCGAGTAAAATACCGATGGTCGTTAGAAGAAAGAGGGGATGCCACTCGGGGCATCCCCAAGCTTAGTTGCTTGCTTCTCTTTGGATAATAACTTGGGGTGCCATGGGCATCCCCAAGCTTAGGCTCTTCTTACTCCTTATTCCTTCATCCATCGTAAGATAATCCAAAACTTGAAAACTTCAATCACACAAAACTCAACAAAACCTTCGTGAGATCCGTTAGTATAAGAAAGCAAATCACTACTATAAGTACTGTAGCAAACCAATTCATATTTTATTCTTGCATTATATCTACTGTATTCCAACTTTTCTATGTCAAAAACTCATTAAAGAAAACCATAGAATCATTAAAACAAGCACACAACGCAAAGAAAACAGAATCTGTCAAAAACAGAACAGTCTGTAGCAATCTGGCTATTTCGAATACTTCTGAAACTCCAAAAATTCTGGAAAATTAGTAATACCTGAGCAATTTGTATATTAATCTTCTTCAAAAAGAATCAGGCAAAAGCACGTTTCTGTGATTTATGAAAATTATTTTCATGAGTGCAAAAGTTTCTGTTATTCAGCAAGATCAAACAACTATTGCCCAAGAAGATCCTAAAGGCTTTGCTTGCCACAAACACTAACTAAAACACAAAAAATACAATCATAACAATAGCATAATAGTGCAAAACTCAAGAACAGAAAGCAAAAGCAAAAATAAATTTTATTCATTGGGTTGCCTCCCAACAAGCGCTATAGTTTTACGCCCTTGGCTAGGCATAAAGCAAGGATCTAAGTTTTGTCATCCTTCTTCTTAGTTCCTTTAGAGGTGTTTTCGTCATGAGGTTTTGTAAAAACAACATATAACATATTATCCATAGAAACTTTAGCATTATTGAGTTTCCCATTATCATAACCCCTTTGATTTCCGGCAATAATCCAAGAGTAATGCTGATTAACATTATTGAAAACTTGTTGGATTATGTCTAAAATGGGGACTTCCTTCTTAAGATTCTCATCAAAGATTTTATTATCCCCAAGTAAAGGTCTTAACGCATAATCACTATTGTAAAGAATTTCATCTATCACGGGCTTTTCATGATTCATAGCATAAAAATCAAAGATTTCCCTAGCTTCCCGTATTATGTAGTCATATTCATTCATAAGAATGAGAGTAGCCAACTTTTTAGCTTTAGGGTTCATTATAATGGGAAGCTCAAAAAACAATCTTTGCAAAGTAGGATGGGTAGGGATAAATTTACTTTCAAGTTTCAGAACTAATGTTGAGATAGCATCCGCATAAGATCTAGTAGTTCTAAGTATAGGAGCATCATAAAGACTTAGATTTCCCATACAATTGAAAAATTCTTGGATACGTTCTTTTCCCATAACATTCCCTTGCCCCAAGATAAAAGTTTTAGCATCCAGATTGCCCGTACGTCAAATCTTAGGAGTTAGGCCATCATCTGTTGGTGTCATACCGAAATCACTCATAGTTGCAAGCAAAGGATAGATCTGATGAGAAAATGGCGAACGAAAAAGAGGGCGAATAAAACGGCAAATTTTGTGAAGTGGGGGAGAGGAAAACGAGAGGCAAATGGCGAATAATGTAACTTGCGAGGAGACGAGATTTGTGATTAGGAACCTGGTAGATGTTGAAGATCCTCCCCGGCAACGGCGCCAGAAATTCCTTTTGATGCGGCTTGAGGCTACGTCGGTATTTCCCCTAAGAGGAAGGGATGATGCAGCACAACGACGGTAGGTATTTCCCTCAGTGATGAGACCAAGGTTATCGAACCAGTAGGAGAACCAAGCAACTCTACGTAAACAGCACCTGCACACAAATAACAAATACTCGCAACCCAACATGTAAAAGGGGTTGTCAATCCCTTTCGGGTAGCGGCGCCCGAAGATGGGCAAACGGACGTGAGAGAGTTGTAAATATTGGTAGATCGAACGCCAAATAAAATAAATGGCAGCAAGGTTTTTTTGTATTTTTTTGGTTTAATAGATCTGAAAATAAAAGGCAAATAAAATAGATCGCAAAGGCAAATAATATGAGAAAGAGACCCGGGGGCCGTAGGTTTCACTAGTGGCTTCTCTCGAGAAAAATAGCAAACGGTGGGTGAACAAATTACTGTTGGAAAATTGATAGAACTTCAAATAATCATGAGGATATCCAGGCAATGATCATTACATAAGCATCACGTCCATGATTAGTAGACTGACTCCTGCCTGCATCTACTACTATTACTCCACACATCGACCGCTATCCAGCATGCATCTAGTGTATTAAGTTCATGGAGAAACGGAGTAATGCAAAAAGAACGATGACATGATGTAGACAAGATCTATTTATGTAGAAATAACCCCATCGTTTTATCCTTAGTAGCAACGATACATACGTGTCGGTTCCCCTTCTGTCACTGGGATCAAGCGCCGTAAGATCAAACCCACTACAAAGCACCTCTTTGATAACCCATAAGTATATGGGATCAATTGTAGCCTCTTTCGATAAGTAAGAGTGTCGAACCCAACGAGTAGCTAAAGGTAGAATAAATATCCCCTCAAGTTCTATCGACCACTGATACAACTCTACGCACGCTTAACGTTCGCTTTACCTAAAACAAGTATGAAACTAGAAGTGTTGTTGGATAGGTTTGCAAGATAATAAAGAGCACGTAATTAAAAGCTAGGGGCTGTTTAGATAAAGACACAACTAAGTTAGTTTTAGTACAGAGCTTTTTGTTACGAGAAAGTTATTTGTCCCTAGGCAATCGATAACTAGACCGGTAATCACTATCGCAATTTTATTTGAGGGAGAGGCATAAGCTAACATACTTTCTCTTCTTGGATCATATGCACTTACGACTGGAACTCTAGCAAGCATCCGCAACTACTAAAGATCATTAAGGTAAAACCCAACCATAGCATTAAAGTATCAAGTCCTCTTTATTCCCATACGCCATGACCCACTTATCCGTGTTTGTGTTTCAGTCACTCACGCAACGCAGACAATAAGCAAACCATGAACATATTGCAAACCCTACAGCGGGGATCCTCACACTTGCGCGGCACGGAGAGCACCATAGGACAGCACCAATAATAAAACATGCAACTCAAACCAATCACGATCATCAATTAACCCATACGACAAAACGGATCTACTCAAACATCATAGGATAGCCATACATCATTGGGAAATAATATATAGCGTTGAGCACCATGTTTAAGTAGAGAGTATAGCGGGTAAAAGAGGGGTTACACCGCTGCATAGAGGGGGGAAGAGTTGGTGATGATGGCGGTGAAGTTGTTCGTGTAGATTGCGGTGACGATGATGGCCCCGGCGGCGTTCCGGCGCCACTGGAAGCGAGGGGGAGAGAGCCCCCCTCCTTCTCCTTCTTCCTTGGCCTTCTCCCTAGGTGGGAGAAGGGTTCTCCCTCTGGTCCTTGGTGGCGTGGGACGGGCGAGAGCCCCTCCGAGATTGGATCTGTCTCTCTGTCTCTCTCTGTTTCTGCGCTCCAGATTCTGGCCTTTCACCGTTTCTTATATTCCCGGAGATCCGTAACTCCAATTGGGCTGAAATTTGGACACGATATCTATCCGGATATTAGCTTTCTTGCGGCGAAAGAAGGGCTCCAACCGCCTTACGGGGTGTCCACGAGGGTCAGGGGCGCGCCTGCCCCCCTGCCTCGTGGCCCCCTCGGGCATCGTCTCGCGTTGATTCTTTTTCCCAAAAATCATAAATATTCCCAAAAAAAATCTCCATCATTTTTTATCCCATTTGGACTCCGTTTGATATGGGTTTTCTGCGAAACAAAAAACATGCAACAAACAGGAACTGACACTAGGAACTGGATCAATATGTTAGTCCCAGAAATAGTATAAAAAGTTGCCAAAAGTATGTAAAAGTTATAGAATATTGGCATGGAACAACCAAAAATTATAGATACGACGGAGACGTATCATCATCCCCAAGCTTAATTCCTGCTCGTCCTCGAGTAAGTAAATGATAAAAATATAATTTTTAATGTGGAATGCTACCTAGCATAATCTTGATCATGTAATCTAATCATGGCATGAATATTAAGACACGAGTGATTCAAGGAAATAGTCTATCTTTTGACATTAAGACAATAATACTTCAAGCATACTAATAAAGCAATCATGTCATTTCAAAATAACATGGCTAAAGAAAGTTATCCCTACAAAATCATATGGTCTGGCTATGCTCCATCTTCACCACACAAAATATTTCAATCATGCACAACCCCGGAATTAGCGAAGCAATTGTTTCATACTTTAGTGTTCTCAAACCTTTTCAACTTTCACGCAATACATGAGCGTGAGCCATGGACATAGCACTATAGGTGGAATAGAATATGGTGGTTGTGGAGAAGACAAAAAGGAGAAAGATAGTCTCACATCAACTAGGCATATCAATGGGCTATGGAGATGCCCATCAATAGATATCAATGTGAGTGAGTAGGGATTGCCATGCAACGGATGCACTAGAGCTATAAGTGTATGAAAGCTCAAACTGAAAACTAAGTGGGTGTGCATCCAACTTGCTTGCTCATGAAGACCTCGGGCATTTGAGGAAGCCCATCATCGGAATATACAAGCCAAGTTCTATAATGAAAAATTCCCACTAGTATATGAAAGTGAAAGCATAGGAGACTCTCTCTATGAAGAACGTGGTGCTACTTTGAAGCACAAGTGTGGTAAAAGGATAGTAGCATTGCCCCTTCTCTCTTTTTCTCTCATTTTTTTTATTTTCTCTTTTTTTATATTTTTTGGTGGGCTTCTTTGGCCTCTTTTTTTTATTTGGGCTTCTTTGGCCTCTTTTATTTTTCATAAAGTCCGGAGACTCATCCCAACTTGTGAGGGAATCATTGCTTCCATCATCCTTTCCTCACATGGGACAATGCTCTAATAATGATAATCATCACACTTTATTTCCTTACAACTCAATATTACAACTCGATATCTAGAACAAAGGTATGACTCTATATGAATGCCTCCGACGGTGTACCGGGATGTGCAATGATCTAGCGTAGCAATGACATCAAAAACGGACAAGCCATGAAAATATCATGCTAGCTATCTTACGATCATGCAAATCAATATGACAATGAATGCTCAAGTCATGTATATGATGATGATGGAAGTTGCATGGCAATATATCTCGGAATGGCTATGGAAATGCCATGATAGGTAGGTATGGTGGCTATTTTGAGGAAGGTATATGGTGGGTGTAATGCACCGGCGAAAGTTGCGCGGTACTAGAGAGGCTAGCAATGGTGGAAGGGTGAGAGTGCGTATAATCCATGGACTCAACATTAGTCATAAAGAACTCACATATTTATTGCAAAAGTCTAGAAGCTATTGAAACAAAGTACTACACGCATGCCCCTAGGGGAAGGGTTGGTAGGAGTTAACCATCGCGCGATCCCGACCTCAACACAAAGGATGGCAATCAAAAAATAAATCATGCTCCGACTTCATCACATAACGGTTCACCATACGTGCATGCTTCGGGAATCACAAACCTCAACACAAGTATTTCTACTAATCCACAACTACCCACTAGCATGGCTCTAATATCATCATCTTTATATCGCAAAACTATTGCAAGGAATCAAACATATCATATTCAGCGATTTACAAGTTTATGTAGGATTTTATGACTAACCATGTGAATGACCAATTCCTGTCATCTCTCTAAATAGATATAAGTGAAGCAAGAGAGTTTAATTCTTTCTACAAAAGATATGCCCACGCTCTAACAAATATAAGTGAAGCAAAACAGCATTCTACAAATGGCGGTTTTCTAAGTGAAGAGAAACAGGCAATCCAAACTTCAAATGATATAAGTGAAGCACATGAAGCATTCTATAAAGCCATACTCAAAAGATATAAGTGAAGTGCAATGAGCATTCTATAAATCAACCAAGGACTATCTCATACCAGCATGGTGCATAAAAGAAAAGTGAAAACTAATTGCAAAAGGCGCTCCAAGATTTACACATATCGCATGAATGAAACGAATCCGAAAACATACTGATACTTGTTGAATAAAGATGGGATGCCTTCCGGGGCATCCCCAAGCTTAGACACTTGAGTCTCCTTGAATATTTACTTGGGGTGCCTCAGGCATCCCCAAGCTTGAGCTCTTGCCTCTCCTCCTTCTCCTCACATCGAGACCTCCTCGATCTTCGAACACTTCATCCAAACAAAACTTAACCGAACTTTTAGTGGCGGGGTTAGTGAATATGGCAAAGAAATCCCATCATGTACTGCTGTAACATTATTGTATAATTATAAACAAACATTACCCACTGTATGCTATCACAATTCTATGGCCTCAAGTCAAGGAGGCTTCAACAAGAATTCAAACATATGCAAATAATGAAGCTATAACAGCAATCTGTGAAAACAGGACAGTATGTAAAGATTCGAACATCCACCATACTTCTGTCACCCAAAAAATTCTGAAACAAATAGGAAAAATAAAAAATTTGTATATAAAGACGGTGCAAAAAGTTTCAGATCCATTTGACGGTCCAGTAAAAAATGAAAAATCGCGCACTACAGCCAAAGTTTATGTCCTGCACCGCACAAACCAACAAGCATTGTAAACATCCTAAAGGCAAACCTTGGCACATTATTTTTATAATACAATGGAATTGTACAAGGGGATAATTATTTTTGTTGAAAAGTTTCTGTAATCAAGATTCACAAAGTTTCCGTGAGCATGAACAAAGTTCAAGGAGCTCCCCCACTTCAACAATGCTTGTCTCTCTCACTTTCACTTTCCTTTCTGAAAAAGTTTTAGGTTCCCCTCTTTATTTTTTTTGTTTTTAAACTTTATAAAAGCACTCAACAGAAATAAATGACTCTCTAAAACTTCCGGGTTGTCTCCCTGGCAGCGCTTTCTTTAAAGCCATTAAGCTAGGCATATAGTGCTCAAGTAATGGATCCACCCGGATCCCAAGGTATATCAAAGCCAATTTTAATTAACAATGATTTGGCATTTAGTAGTGAGCACAAAGAAACATATATCAAGCAATGACAAAGTCTAACTCTCTTCCTATGCATCGGCATGTCATAAAAGAACAATTCATGCACACATAGTAAAGGCCAATGCATAGTATAAACAGTTTCTTGCAATTTTATCGTGTTGGAAACATAAAGAGGCGGAGATGTAGTTCCTCTCTCATAATAATTGCAAGTAGGAGCAGCAAGCACATGCATATTATATCTATCAAAATCATCATGTGTAGTAGTAAAACACAACCCATCAATATAATCCTTAATAAGGGCAAACTTCTCCGATATAGTGTAGTCGGGAGAATTCAAAAAGATAATAGGATTATCATGCGTGGGTGCAATAGCAACAATTTCATGTTTAACATAAGGAACTATAGCAAGTTCATCTCCATAAGCATAATTCATATTGGCATCTTGGCCACAAGCATAGCAAGCATCATCAAAAAGGGATATTTCAAAAGAATCAACGGGATCATAACAATCATCATAGCATTCATCCTTCGGTAAGCACGAAGGGAAATTAAACAATGTATGAGTTGAAGAGTTACTCTTATTAGAAGGTGGACACGGGTGATCAATCCGCTCTTCCTCCTTTTGTTCTTCGCTCTCCTCCTCATCTTTTTCATCTAATGAGCTCACAGTTTCAGTAATTTCTTCTTCCATAGTTTCCTGCAAAATATTAGTCTCTTTTTGGACAGCGGAGACTTTCTCAATAAATGCATCAATATTGGAATTGTATTCATAATTCTCATAACAATATTTAAGTACAGAAAAAATTTGGATCTGTAAATAGCATCATAAAGATTTTCACACTCTTTAAACAAAGATTCAATTTCATAAGCACCCATAAAAGCAACAAATTCTTCTATTTGTTCCACATCATAGTAATCATATATACCCTTAGCATAAGAAGCCAATGTTTTATTATCATTAAATTTGCATGAAAAGGGAAGGTGTGGAGCCTTCATCCTAGAGAAACAAGTATAATCATATCTCAAGCATAGTTCCCGAGCATACCAATGCAACATATGAATTTGATCCCATAATAGTTTCCCTTTTTGAGTCAAGCGATAATCCCTAAAGTATTCACGTTGATCCAACGTGTCTCCCATTACATAATTGAATGGGTTTTCCTTAGGGTTATTAAAGTAGTGCATAATATTTTTCGCATAACCAGCATCGAGGGTTTTAGGAGGTTCCCCATCTCCATGAGTAGCAAGTACACCTAATTTTTTGGTATTTCGTGTTCCATATCCATAACTAAAGATAGAGAACAACTTAGAACAGCAAATAAAATCTACTTAGTGATAAAGAAAACAAGCACACACGAGAATATTCACCCCACGCTATAACTCCCCGGCAACGGCGCTAGAAAAAGGTCTTGATAACCCACAAGTATAGGGGATCAATTGTAGCCTCGTTCGATAAGTAAGAGTGTCAGACCCAACGAGGAGCTACAGGTAGAACAAATATTCCCTCAAGTTCTATCGACCACCGATACAACTCTACGCACGCTTAACGTTCGCTTTACCTAAAACAAGTATGAAACTAGAAGTGTAGTTGGATAGGTTTGCAAGATAATAAAGAGCACGTGATTAAAAGCTAGGGGCTGTTTAGATAAAGACACGACTAAGTTAGTTTTAGTAGAGAGCTTTTTGTATGAGAAAGTTATTTGTCCCTAGGCAATCGATAACTAGACCGGTAATCACTATCGCAATTTTATTTGAGGGAGAGGCATAAGCTAACATACTTTCTCTTCTTGGATCATATGCACTTATGATTGGAACTCTAGCAAGCATCCGCAACTACTAAAGATCATTAAGGTAAAACCCAACCATAGCATTAAAGTATCAAGTCCTCTTTATTCCCATACGCCATGACCCACTTATCCCTGTTTGTGTTTCAGTCACTCACGCAACGCAGACAATAAGCAAACCATGAACATATTGCAAACCCTACAGCAGGGATCCCTCACGCTTGCGCGACACGGAGAGCACCATAGGACAGCACCAATAATAAAACATGCAACTCAAACCAATCACGATCATCAATTAACCCATAGGACAAAACGGATCTACTCAAACATCATAGGATAGCCATACATATCATTGGGAAATAATATATAGCGTTGAGCACCATGTTTAAGTAGAGAGTACAGTGGGTAAAAGAGGGGTTACACCGCTGCATAGAGGGGGGAAGAGTTGGTGATGATGGCGCTGAAGTTGTTGGTGTAGATTGCGGTGACGATGATGGCCCCTGCGGCGTTCCGGCGCCACCGGAAGCGAGGGGGAGAGAGCCCCCCTCCTTCTCCTTCTTCCTTGGCCTTCTCCCTAGGTGGGAGAAGGGTTCTTCCTCTGGTCCTTGGTCTCCATGGCGTGGGAGGGGCGAGAGCCCCTCCGAGATTGGATCTGTCTCTCTGTCTCTCTCTATTTCTGCGCTCCAGATTCTGGCCTTTCACCGTTTCTTATATTCCTGGAGATCCGTAACTCCGATTGGGCTAAAATTTGGACACGGTCTCTATCCGGATATTAGCTTTCTTGCGGCGAAAGAAGGGCTCCAACCGCCTTACGGGGTGTCCATGAGGGTCAGGGGCACGCCTGCCCCCTGCCTCGTGGCCCCCTCGGGCATCGTCTCGCGTTGATTCTTGTTCCCAAAAATCATAAATATTCCAAAAAAAATCTCCGTCAGTTTTTATCCCGTTTGGACTCTGTTTGATATGGGTTTTTTGCGAAACAAAAAACATGCAACAAACAGGAACTGGCACTGGGCACTGGATCAATATGTTAGTCACAAAAATAATATAAAAAGTTGCCAAAAGTATGTAAAAGTTATAGAATATTGGCATGGAACAATCAAAAATTATAGATACGACGGAGACGTATCACTCTTCCCATTGCAAGATAAATAGATCAAGTTGGCCAAACAAAACCCAAATATCGGAGAAGAAATATGAGGCTATAAGCAATCATGCATATAAGAGATCAAAGAAGACTCAAGTAACTTTCATGGATAAAAAGATAGATCTAATCATAAACTCGGAGTTCATCGGATCCCAAAAACACACCGCAAAAAGACTTACATCATATGGATCTCCAAGAGACCATTGTATTGAGAATCAAACGAGAGAGAGGAAGCCATCTAGCTACTAACTACGGACCCGTAGGTCTACAAAGAACTACTCACGCATCATCGGAGAGGCACCAATGGACATGATGCACCCCTCCGTGATGGTGTCTAGATTGTACCTGGTGGTTCTGGACTCTACGGCGGCTGGAATTGATTTTCGTCGACTCACCTAGGGTTTCTGGAATATTGGGGTATTTATAGAGCAAAGAGTCGGTTCAGGGGCACCCGAGGTGAGCACAACGCACCAGGGTGCGCCTGGCGCACCCTGATGCGTTGTGCTCCCCTCGGAGCACCCCCCAGGCGCTTCTCCGGCCCACTGGATGTCTTCTGGTCCAAAAAAATCCACAAAAAGTTTCGCTGCGCTTGGACTCCGTTTGGTACTGATTTCCTGCGATGTAAAAAACATGCAGAAAACAGCAACTGGCACTTGGCACTATTTCAATAGGTTAGTACCAAAAATGATATAAAATGACTATAAAATGATTGTAAAACATCCAAGAATGATAATATAACAGCATGGAACAATCAAAAATTATAGATACGTTGGAGACGTATCAGCATCCCCAAGCTTAATTCCTGCTCATCCTCAAGTAGGTAAATGATAAAAACAGAATTTTTGATGTGGAATACTGCCTAACATGTCATCTCATATTCTTTTCTTTATAGCATGGACATTTGGACTTTTATATGATTCAAACCAATAGTCTAGTTTTGACATGAGACTTAAATACTCAAGCATATCAACAAGCAACCATGTCTTTCAGAATATCAACGCTAAAATAAGTTATCCCTAGGCCATTATACTCAATCATTGATCCATTCATGAAACACACTCGCATATTAGCTACACCCAATGCTCAAGTACGATCATAGTGCCCCCTAGTTGGTGCTTTATAAGAGAAGATGGAGACTCAAATTAGAAAATAAAATTGCATTAAAAAAAGAAAGGCCCTTCGCAGAGGGAAGCAGGGATTTGTAGAGGTGCCAGAGCTCAAAGCAAAAAATATAGGGATGTGATGATGGGGAATGTCAGTTGTGCTATCACATGTGGCCGTAGCAGCACTCTTTGCCCTTTTGGTGTCTCGATGCCAAAGGGGGAGAGAGTTTATGGATTTGTCGAGTTGCGAGTGTGTCTGGTTTGCCTTGTCTTTCTCTCTCGCAAACTCTTTTCTCGTCTTTTGCTTTGGTTTGGTTTGTGCTCATGAGACCTGGTACCCTATCATATGGCGTGAGACATATGCTACCCTATCTTATTATTATCTTTGTATGTCGAGTACTTTAGTAGTTTGTGAGTTCATGCTTATCTCATATGTCTACCTTGCTCACTTGCTACTCTATTGCATCCTAGCTCATGTATATCTCATCTTTGATGCAAATGTTGTCAGACTATAAAATATAGGGGGAGTGTTGATCCTAATGTGTGTACTTTGCTATGCAAAGGCACCTCTAATTAAGTGCACACATCTAGGGGAGCCCGTCTATAATTTGTAGTCTCTAGGGTTCGCTTATTATCTTGTCATTCCTTTGTGCAAATCCCGATTGTTAGAGCATGTCTCTCTCTAAGTAGTTTTGGTGATTGATGACAATGCTTTTGCGGACTAATCATGTGCGTTGAGTATTTTAGAGATTCATTCATTGGCACGAGATGATTCTTCCCCCTCGGAGCTTTAAGTGAAGATGGTGTAGTCTCTTTCGCTTCGGTTGTGGTGGACTTGAGTCGTAGGAGACACCGTACTATCTAGAGGGGGTCCGCATTAGAAAGGCCAGGGTGGAATCAACACGTACACTTCACCTTTGCACCCCAGGTCCTTTCCTCTCCTTGGAGTTTGTCATTTCATCGAAAGTGGAGGTTGTGAGGTGCTTGCGGTAGTACCGTCGCCAGTGCGGTAGTACCGCTGGGGGTCGCGGTAGTACCGCCCCACTAAGCAGTAGTACCGCTCTGTGTGGGCTGAAGAGGGGGGTAACGGTTGGATTGTTTCCCCCACTATAAAAGGAGGTCTTCTTCTCCAAGTTGACCTACCTCTTTTCCCCCAAGCTCCATTGTTGCTCCAAAGCTCATTTTCGCGCGATCTCTCTCCCTAGCCAATCAAACTTGTTGATTCTTTAGGGATTGGTTGAGAAGGCCCGGATCTACACTTCTCATACGTCTCCAACGTATCTATAATTTTTTATTGTTCCATGCTATTATATTATCCATCTAGGATGTTTTATATGCATTTATATGCTATTTTATATGATTTTTGGGACTAACCTATTAACCTAGAGCCCAGTGCCAGTTTCTGTTTTTTCCTTGTTTTTGAGTATCGTAGAAAAGGAAAACAAAACGGAGTCCAATTGACCTGAAATTTCACGGAGATTATTTTTGGACCAGAAGAAGCCCACGGAGTATCGGAGATGGACCAGAAGAGTCCCGAGGCACCCACAAGGGTGGGGGCGCGCCCCCTACCTCGTGGCCGCCTCGGAGACCCCCCTGACTTGTTCCCGACGCCAACACCTCTTATATATACCTAAACTTCCAGAACATAACCTAGATCAGGAGTTCCGTCGCCGCAAGCCTCTGTAGCCACTGAAAACCAATCTAGACCCGATCCGGCACCCTGCCGGAGAGGGGAATCCCTCTCCGGTGGCCATCTTCATCATCCCCGACGCTTTCCATGACGAGGAGGGAGTAGTTCACCCTCGGGGCTGAGGGTATGTACCAGTAGCTATGTGTTTGATCTCTCTCTCGTGTTCTTGATTTGGCACGATCTTGATGTATCACGAGCTTTGCTATTATAGTTGGATCTTATGATGTTTCTCCCCCTCTACTCTCTTGTAATGGATTGAGTTTTCCCTTTGAAGTTATCTTATCGGATTGAGTCTTTAAGAATTTGAGAACACTTGATGTATGTCCTGCATGTGCTTATCTGTGGTGACAATGGGATATTCACGTGATCTACTTGATGTATGTTTTGGTGATCAACTTGCGGGTTCAGTGACCTTATGAACTTATGCATAGGGGTTGGCACATGTTTTTGTCTTGACTCTCCGATAGAAACTTTGGGGCACTCTTTGAAGTTCTTTGTGTTGGTTGAATAGATGAATCTGAGATTGTGCGATGCATATCGTATAATCATACACACGGATACTTGAGGTGACATTGGAGTATCTAGGTGACATTAGGGTTTTGGTTGATTTGTGTCTTAAGGTGTTATTCTAGTACGAACTCTATGATAGATCGAACTGAAATAATAGCTTCATGTTATTTTACTACGGACTCTTGAATAGATCGATCAGAAAGGATAACTTTGAGGTGGTTTCGTACCCTACAATAATCTCTTCGTTTGTTCTCCGCTATTAGTGACTTTAGAGTGACTCTTTGTTGCATGTTGAGAGATAGTTATATGATCCAATTATGTTATTATTGTTGAGAGAACTTGCACTAGTGAAAGTATGAACCCTAGGCCTTGTTCCTAGCATTGCAATACCATTTACGCTCACTTTTACCACTTGCTACCTTGTTGTTTTTATATTTTCATATTACAAAAACCTATATCTATCATCCATATTGCATTTGTATCACCATCTCTTCGCCGAACTAGTGCACCTATACAATTTACCATTGTATTGGGTGTGTTGGGGACACAAGAGACTCTTTGTTATTTGGTTGCAGGGTTGCTTGAGAGAGACCATCTTCATCCGACGCCTCCCACGGATTGATAAACCTTAGGTCATCCACTTGAGGGAAATTTGCTACTGTCCTACAAACCTCTGCACTTGGATGCCCAACAACGTCTACAAGAAGAAGGTTGTGTAGTAGACATCAACTTCCACCAAGAGAAATTTGATTCCCCCCACTAATCCCTTGCGGATCTTGTTACTCTTGGGTGTTTGAGCACCCTAGACAGTTGAGGTCACCTCGGAGCCACATTCTATTGTGGTGAGGCTCCGTGGTATCGTTGGGAGCCTCCAACTAAGTTGTGGAGATAGCCCCAACCTTGTTTGTAAAGGTTCGGTCGCCGCCTTCAAGGGCACCAATAGTGGAATCACGGCATCTCGCATTGTGTGAGGGCGTGAGAAGAATACGGTGGCCCTAGTGGCTTCTTGGGGAGCATTGTGCCTCCACACCGCTCCAACGGAGACGTACTTCCTCTCAAAAGGAAGGAACTTCGGTAACACATCCTCGTCTCCACCGGCTCCGCTATTGATTATTTCTTACCTTTACTTGCGCAAGCTTATATTGTGTTATATCCCTTGCTTGTTCGTTGTGCTTGTTGTTGTTGCATCATATGGGTTACTCACCTAGTTGCATATCTAGACAACCTATTTTGATGCTAAGTTTAATTTGGTCAAGAAAAACTAAAAATTGTTAGTTGCCTATTCACCCCCCCCCCCCCCCCTCTCTAGTCAACCATATTGATCCTTTCAATATGTACATGTCAAGTTATGATATTTTTCATATGGTAATAAACACTATTAGATTAACATTGTACGGAGTATGTGTGTGCATGCACACGACACAACAATAATAGATTGTGCTCTTCCGCACGACTACCTTTTCACATGGTAATAATAACTTAGGATGGATAATATCTTACAGAATGATTTCCTGACATGTTACATTTTTGTGATGCACTGGTCTTGGTATCAGGGGAAAATAAGACAACAATGAATTTTGAATATACAATCTACAAATCATAATAGCGGTGACAAGAATGACAACCCATCTGCACATATATATGATCCCAAATTATAAACCTACATCATACTAAAGGAAGCATAGGCGTCAACACAGCGTCCTAACCTAAATTGTACCAAAAAGAAGCTATTATGAAGTGCAAACAATTATACAAAAAAAACTCTCTATTTCCTTAGCTGCTCCAGCAGGCCTATTTGCATCTGTAATCAATACAGGAGATGCATATACATACCAATCCTAGTTACTTTTTTGTGTGTACCAATAAAGACTAGAAAACACAATGGCACAACACATCAGAATTCATATACAAAATTCCCATTGCTCTGCTTTCAAGTTCAGTGACAAGATGATGGCTACCTACTTGTCATGATGTACTCCGTGGCGGCATAGCCATAGGTGCTTACGATGCAGGTCAAGATGTGTGACTCGTCACTGACCGGTCTAGTCTTTCGCTAGGCTGAAGTCAGAGAGCTTCGCATTGTACTCCTGATTATGAACATTGCCAGAGGGATTCAAAGAAGAGAAATGCAAGCAAGAAGTATTAGTTTCGTGTCACCAGTCATGAAAAATGATAGGTGTTCATTTTGCTTTCTGAACCATTTATGTGAATCATTCTACTGTTTTTCATGTATAAGGAGTCTTGAATTTGTGCGGATGAAAGCAAACATCAAAGCGATCAAACACGGTATATATACCTCATCGGGCAATATGTTGGATGTCTCGAAATCCCTGTAGATGACGGGCTTCTCAGCTTCGTGCAGGAAGGCAATCCCCCTTGCAGCCCCGAGTGTGGTTGACCATGGCAGTGGCAGCATTACCCCTGCATTAGCAAATCCAAGTACTTGAACAAATCTACATAATGTGGTATTTGATACCATGTGAATAAAATAATGGGACAATTCCATTTCTCCCCCTAACTTGAACCCACACCTGGCATTTACCCCTAAATTTTGAGTATGCTCAAATCTGCCCCTGTGCCGTTAGGTGGTGTTATAGAAATACCCCTGAGCGTCGTTTCTGTTAGGTCAAAGGGGTTTGGCCGGCTTCAAGACTTTTCTTGGACAATTATACCCCTTCTTACAAGTGGGGCCAATGGTAGGAAAAAAACAAAAAAGATTGAGGCCCACCGTACCGGTTCACCTATTCCTCCTTCTTCAACCTCCCGACGCACGTGAAACAGAAGGGAGGAGCTCGGGCTCCGATCATTGCCGGCGACTCCCGACGCGGGAGCGCTCACAGAGTACCGTGGCAGTCCGCAACGCCCTGCCGCATCCGAGATACATAAGCGCGGCACCCGGAGGCCACGGGGGCCTCACCCTGCTCAACAGAGGTGCGGCCATGGCAGGGCGTTATGTCGGGGTCCACCCTACGGTCAACCACACAACCATTTGTAGAGGGAGAAATCTTCATCACGATGAGAGAGGCGCTCTGGAGGAAGGAATCGGAGAGGGGAAGCCTCAGGGCTCGGCATCGACGGCGCACTTCTTGTCTTCTTCAACTCCGGCGGCATCGTCTCTCGTGCGCGTGTGGTCAATGGACTCCCAGAGTTCAAAAATCGCCTCCATGAGCTTTGCCACTGTCTACTTTGTCTCCCCGCCGAAGGAATTGGCCTGGGATTGCCCCAATCGCCGGCGCCCCTCTCCTTCTTCCTCAGCTCCGGTCCACCGCCGCCGCGGCCGATCTCCGGCCATGGTGAGCCCCCGGCCTCTACGCCATCTTCCTCGCGTTCCTTATTGCTTCCTGAAGCTATTCACGTCGTTCCCTTGGAGCCGCACGACCCCGAGTATATCCCCCCGCGAGCTCCGAGATCCACTGCCCCACTGCCCTCGTCGCCGTACCTCGAGCTCACTGTTTCCCATCCTCCCGGCCACCTTGATCCACTTCGGATTCTCGCCCACAGCCTCGTATGACATCTCTGCAGCACATAGACCGCCGGCATCTTCCTGTACATCGCCGTCGTGCCTTAGTGCACGCGCTGGTGTTTACCTTTTTTTTTTAGATCCGCTGGTGTTTAACTGCTATCGTTAAAAACTTGTCTAGCCTAACCGTCCTCGTTAGGTATTCCATGGACCCATGGGCCCTCTACTAACTAAAACAAAAATGCATTAAAAAGACAATGACATGTGGGCCTCCAATATCTAATGACCAGTCCTTGTTGACTGGTCTAGCTTTGACTTTTTTTTTCTTTTTATAGTTTACCTAAATGTGGACTAGTACCACTAAGGGGCATTTTGGACAAATTGCACGGTCAAACCCCTTTGACCTAACAGAAACGACACTCAGGGGTATTTCTATAACACCACCTAACGGCACAGGGGCAGATTTGAGCATACTCAAAATTTAGGGGTAAATGCCAGGTGTGGGCTCAAGTTAGGGGGAGAAATGGAATTGTCCCTAAAATAGTAGTGCATACTCGACCACACTGGTCATGCAATTATGAAGAAATACGGCAAAAAGTTTGACTGGACTTTAAAAAATCACTGAGTAAATATACAAAATTGCACAGATTTATTACTCAGCGATTTGGAACCAAATTCACGGTAGATGCAAAGCTCGCATAATTGAATGATAGAATGGTTCATGTGAATTAAACCGGTGGGTGACATAATCAAGAGATAATCTTTAGCAAAACAAGCAGCATGCAAAGAATAGGCGCCTTACTCGAAAACAGATGCGATTACACACTCCATAGGGACATCAACTCGTAGACAAGAACCAAGTGATCATCTTCGGAACAATAACCGACCAACTTCACAAGATTTGGGTGTGAGAGCTGCCCAAGGAAAATGACCCCAGCCTGAAAACATAAACACACCAAAAATCAACTTCATATCTACTCCTTCCGTTCCAAAATATAAGTCTTTGTAGAGATTCCACTATAAACTACATACGGAGCAAAATGACTGAATCTACACTCTAAAATGCATCTACATACATCCGTATGTGGTCCATAGTGAAATTTCTACAAAGACTTATATTTAGGAACAGAGGGAGTAATAACCAGTAAACCAGAGCATACCCAAAATACATATATCGCACTGAGAAATGGTAATCACCAGCCACTCCCTGTGGCCTTGGTAGCTGTTGTCTCCATCATGGACCTTTACCGCAAATCGCAGCAGCTCCTCGATCGCCAACCCTTCCCCAAGATCATTGGTGACACACCCTTTGTAAACACTACCAAAGCCACCTCCCCCTAGCACCGAGTCCTGCCTGAAGTTCTTGGTGATCCTCCTCAGCTCCTCAAACGTGAATGCTATCAGAGGGTTCTTCCGAGCCAAATTGTTGCGCAACACCTCCATGTCATGTGGGTTGGACGGCTGCAGGACATCGTCCTTCTCGGTTCCCTTCGATGGGCTCTGCAATTTTGGAGATTCCACAAAAGATATAACGGAAAGTTGCAAATGGTTCAAAATACTTTGCACAGATCACTGGAATTTTTATCACTGATTTGGTTGGAGAAAAATAACTTGAAAATAATGCATAATGAATGGATTAGATCAGACTGAAACCTATTTCTGGATTGAGAATTAATTGCTTGAAGATGCCAGCGATGAGCGGCAGCGGCCATGCGCCGGAGATCGAGAAGAGGAGGAGAGAAACAAAGAGAAAGTGGAGATGCGCGGGGCTCAAGGACGTGAGCGGATTGGTAGAGCGTCGCCGCTGTTGCCTTTGCCTGCAAGTCGTCACCGCCGCCGGGACGAACGCGGGAGAGGAAGAAATGAGCGACGGCGACCATGCGCGGGGGGCAGGCAGAGGAGTAGAGAAGTGGAGGGGAGGAGGAAATCATTATATATAGCTAGAAAGCTAACAGTATTGGCGGATCAAAGAAATAACAGAAAGTATTGCACTTCGTAGTCACATAAGCCATACCAGGAAAGAACACGAGTAGTGCTTGACTTTGTTGAACAGGAAGAAACCCTGTTAAAGTATGGATTCCCACAAAACCAGCAGTCCCTCTTCGCTCGATTAGAAGGGACTAAATACTGAATCCCATTGGCATCTAACATCTCACGCTTGACCACCTTACTACCAATAAAGTTTATTGCTCAATAAATCATTTTATGACTTATAATTTGTACCACCACACTAATTCTATCATAGAAAACACCGTCTTCCCAGATGGGAAAAAAGCAGGCAATAGCAAGCATATCCAAACCCAAAATGCAAAGAATCAAATTCGGCACAGATAGAAGGATACCTCTGGGGCCACGGCGTCACAGATAGGAGGGTGCAGCTAGTGTAACCCAAGGAAAAAGGAAATCGCTGGCCCAGAAAAGAAAGAATGTTCAGGAAAAAATATAAATTCTACTTACTGCAATGGAAAAGAAGGAAAGGATTGTCAGTACATAATTAAACAAAAAATGATGTTCGGGGAACAGTATAGAATTAAACACTAATATCCTATTCCGAAAAATGCATTATCAAAAGCAAAATAATCTTCCTGGCCTCTGTAACGCATGCCTCGACCTTATGAGGCATAACACAAAACCAAGTCTCTGGAATTGAAACCAAGTATTATGAGGCATAGCACAAAACCACTCTAAAATCTCTGAAACACACATCATATTCCTCCCCAAGGTGCTAATTATTCAACTGCGATGATCTAATCAGATTCACATTTCACGACCAAACAGAGCAAGCTCATAGTATGTTACTTGGTCCTAGTTAACTTCAAGAAGTTTTAACAAGATATAATGCTACTTCTTTTTGACTGTATATATACTGTGGAGCAAAGAGAATAAATGGTCCCAAGACGAAAGAAAGAGAAAAAAGGAAACTTACCTAAGAGAGCACATCCAAAACCTAAGGGGGGCTTTGGATCCAGGCCAAGAGTGGAGTAAAAACAGGAAGCATGTCATTCCTTTGTATGAATTGTGAATTTCCGTTCACTCGCTGCCCCCATGCTGCCCGCTCCGTTCGCTCCCCTTTTGTCCGTTCGCTCGCTGCCCCCATGCTGCCCGCTCGCTCGTTTCCTCATAGATGACGTGGATGGCTTCCTTCTTCCTAGCGACCCCTTCGACCTTTATATGTTCGATGATATAGCCGAAATGCAGAAGCACACTTACCGTTTAGGCCCTTCTGCGCAGTAGTCGATGAGGCCGGCGAGGTGCTTGTGCCTCACTCTGCTGATGGCTTCCACCTCCGCCTTGAATTCCTGCTCGGCCTGACCCCTACAAATTACAAAACCAATCCAACATTCAGGTCAACATCCAAGCTGTTAATATCACACTGCATCTCTGACCATATGTGCAAAATTTTCTTCAAATCCTCACTGTTCCATTTCAAATCATCTAGATTACTTATAGAGTGGGCTCTCTGAATGACCTGAAAGATGTTGTCAGAACCTCAACAGAAAACATTCTGATTGGATATTTATAGGATATTTACGACTGCTGCTACGCATGTGTCGATCTTCAGCAATCCATGTGGGTGCATTTGGTTCACTTCAAAGTTAAAACAGCTCCAAAGATGGCACATACTACTACTATATTTCTGCTTGGATATTTGTAGGATCAGGAAAAGGGGAGAAAAGTTTGGTCACCGCTTTGCCTTTTTTGTTGCTTTATCTTTTCTTGAAAGTAAGGACATCCATGAGATCGGTGCATATGATTGCCAACGGACGGACGGATGATCTCAAGTTCTCAACCAACCAAGTAGATGGATACATGCTACGTGCCATCACAAAAAAGCACAAAAGAGCCACCTACCAATATCTCAATCATGTGTAACCGGGAAACAAAACAAAGGCAATGTTGCCATTCTCTGTAGCATTGGCTTAATGCCATAGTGTAGTATAACTACATGGGTTCAATTAATTTGGTTCACATGAGTATACAGCACAACGGAGACCAACCCTATCAATAATCACACACACATAATGCTAAAAAGAATATAGGGTGTGAAACGCCCTGCATTTTATTTGGCCCTTGAGTCAAATGGCATCACAAGATTCTGATGAACTCAAAATAAATTACAATCTTAACAAAAGTCAGATTGTGCACTTCAGTAGACAAAACATGATTGCCGCAAGTTTATTTTGCCCTTAGATATGGCCAGATAAAATAACAGAAATCTTAATCCACAGCCAACAGGAGAACTACAACTAATACCGCACATGCTGTGATTAATTACCAACACATGCATGGACTAATGGAGACCAAGCCATAATTGAGCAGAAATGTACGATGTGGAAGCAAAAGCATCTCTGCAAAGGACAAATTGGACCTTTAACTTAACAGAAGCATATCCTTGCCACAAGTTCATTTTGCCCTTTTGATATGACCAGGCACATGAGCAGCAATATTGAAGCCACACCAATAGGAAAACTGCAACAACCTCACTTACGGTGACCAATTACCCAACACTTGAATTTAGTTCAGGAAAGCACCAAAGGTATATGGCCACATACCGCCAAACAGCAGCCGCTGGTGAGTAGCCGACCAGCCGGCGTCACCTCTCCCACTGCACCGCAGATCCACGTCTCCGGTGACGACGCCTAACCTCCGTCCACCTTGTATCCCCTGTCCTCTGCATCGTTTCTCTCTCTCCTCAATCTCCCACCCTCTCCCATGATCGATCCTCTTCTTCGCTGCCAGATGGGGAAATGGGAAGAGGCGGCGGCTCCTGCGAGATGGGGAGAGCAGGGAGAGGCAGCGGCTGTGCGGGGAGGGTGGGAGTGGAAAGTGGGGGAGGAGGGCAGCGACCCGGCTCCTTCTGTTGATTACAGAGGCAGAGGGAGGAGACGAGGATACGCAGGAGGAGGAGAGGCAGGAGGTGGTGGAGGCGGAGGCAGAAGGAGAGGAGGCGGCTGCGGGGGCGCGGGCTAGGTCTGGCTGCTTTTCCATTCGTTCGCTCGCTGCCCCAACGCTGCCCGCTCCGTTCGCTCCCTTTTGTCCGTTCGCTCGCTGCCCAGGCTGCCCGCTCGTTTCCTCTCCACTATTCATAGATGACGTGTAAGGCTTCCTTCTGCCTAGCGACCCCTTCGACCTTTATATGTTCAATTCATAGATGACGTGGATGGCTTCCTTCTGCCTAGCGACCCCTTTGACCTTTATATGTTCAATTCTTCCCATAGTTTGTCATACTTGTAATCGAACCATTGCATACGGAGATATTGTAAGACTTTATACGATTATTCATCTATCAATGCCATCTACAACGTGTTTTCCGTCTGTGATATGATTACGATGTGGGAGTAATCCCTTCAGGTCATGGGCTGCATAGCCATGTCGCACTATGTACTTGTGCACATGATCATTGGTAGTTACTTTGCTTAATTGAACGTTATTTATATGTATTATTTGCAACGGATTTGTCTCTTGTCAGAACTGTGTGGTTGTGTGGGGATCATCACTAGAGTCACGTTGTAGATGACGTGATCGATTTTGTCGTCTGATACGGTCTTACCATCATTGATGTCGCATCTTGTAGAAATGTCTATCAGAGGACACTAAAGGTCTTCATCTTGTAAAGGCAGAGTCGTGTTGACAAAGCGATGTCGATGAAGACCTTGGCGATGAGTGTACGTAATGGCGTAGCGAGAAACGTGTAGTGTAGACGATGATACGCCACCTGAAAGTGTCCCTTGCGGTGACGAGTGTCGATGCCCTGTCATGATAAGTCATCAAATTAGGGGGGGTATGCCAAGAAGAAATTCATGGAAAACAACATTCCAAGAACAATAAGTTGGTACTTTCTTTTAAGCCTAAACTATTTATTGAGGGAAAAGATAAGGAAAAACTAGAGTGGAGTGAATAATTGTATCCTTTCCACATCTCGTGTGGATGGTGCATGTCGGTGGCGTCTCTCGTAGATGTGCTAGATGATGATTTTTTCGTGGGCGTACTCGTACAGTGGATGCAGAGACAATGTAGCCCGTCCAGGTTGACTCTGTGTAGATGATCACGGTGTCATGGATCGAGTTTGTTGTGCGTGTGGTGAAGAAACCGTGTCTCATGTTGATGTAGGTGCAAGATGTCGATGATGGGACTGTCGATGCGTCCTGGTTGTTCGTTGGCCGTGCGTGCGAGGCCATTCTACTTGGCCCTGCTCGAGTGGCCTGCTAGCCCTCAGCTTGTTGGGTTGCACACACCCCCCCCCCCCCCCTTCTTACAGCGCTGGCCCATGGTATCGTCTCGTCCAAACCGCCCTCTTGAATGCACCATACAACATAGGCGGTGCCGCGACATAGGGCAACCTTAGATGCGCATCACCTTTCGATTACACTGACAATACAATGTCACGGTTGGTCTCCGTGGACCTATGACGTTCTATTACACCAACGGTGCTCCTTGATGTAACGTGTTACCCATTGTCATGTTCTATTGACTTTTCTCGATACATATGGCTCTTAGGGCGTGATGGGTTCTTCTTGTCGGATAATTGTCTCCAAGGATATACATCATGACCTCTTTTGTTTCTTTCTATACACGTGTGTTGAAACCTTCACACATGGACAAGGGCATCACCTCGAGCTTTGTAAGAAGAGGATCATTTGTCTCCAAAACCAGGATCTATCCATCGAGTCGAAATGAGGTGGAAAAAACCCACGGTGGTTGACGAGAGCACAGAAAAGGTGTGTACGTGACAGATATGGAATCATGGGAATGATATCGTCGCGCAACCGGCCACAGCAACGGTACTACGTGGAGTTGAGGAGGAAGGCCAAGTTTGGAGAAGAGCAGGGCTCCTCAACGGCGAGCTAGACGTTTTGTTTGCGGGTATAGCAGTGCGGGTACCTAACTAAGCGGTAGGGTGACCGACATGTGGACTGGGGCAACACCCATGTAACGAATCTTGTAACGTCGGGGCTCTCTCCCTCCTTCTTTATTTAATGATAAGAAAAGGTGGGTAAAATGGTGTTCGGTAAGCTATTACATCCTGCCGTTTCCGATCGGACGGCCGTGGATCCCCGAGCAAGAACCACGCGGCCGAGATGCGTGCGATGCGGATCCCCGGGAAACCAGATAAGAAACGATAAGCGCTCCCACGCCCACAGAGGACACTCCCCAGTCCCCATGGCTGCCATGGCCACCGCCCTCTCCGCCTCCCTCCCGCACCTCCCGCCCCGCCGCCTCCCTTCCTCTCCCGCCGCCTCGGTCTCCCTCGCCCCCCGCGGCTTGCGGCGTCGAGAGGCTCCTCCTCGCCTGGCGGCCGTCGCCTCGGCCTCCGAGGTCCTCGACTCCACCAACGGCGCCGTTCCCGCGCCCGCGAGCCCCGCGCCGTCGGGGCAGCAGCAGTACGGACGGGAGTACTTCCCGCTGGCCGCCGTCGTCGGGCAGGTGAGGAGATTTCTTTCGGAAGATTCGTGCTGCCCTGGGTGCTGCTGGTTGACTGATTGGGCTGTGGGATTGGTCGCAGCATTTCCCCGAGCTGGTTAGGCGCATTAGGTCGTTCTAATCGACAACTTATGCCATTTCAACCACAATGTAGAAGTGGCAACAGCCAACACGCACAAATTTACATGATTTAGAGTTGTTCACGGAAAATGGAATGCAATTTGTTATGATTTAATCCCAGTAAGGCTTTCCGGAATCCGGAGCTGAAAATGCGGTAGCCAATCAATCGCCTGCAAGCTGTAGTTTTGCTCCATTGGTTTCCTGCATTGCTTTGCGAACTCTACTTGGTTGTAACCTGTGAATAATTTCATGTGGCTATCCAGGATGCAATTAAAACTTCTCTGCTGCTCGGGGCGATTGACCGTGAGGTTGGAGGCATTGCCATCTCCGGGAAGCGCGGGACGGCAAAGACGGTGATGGCCCGCGGCTTGCACGCTATGCTTCCGCCAATCGAAGTGGTTGTTGGCTCAATCGCAAACGCTGACCCCAACATTCCAGAAGAGTAATGTCTTCGCAATGCCATATCTGAAAATTGCTTTGATCATTTCGTCATTTGATGTTCAGCTTCTTCTTGTTTCTTAAACGTTTCACCGGCTTACTTGATTAAGCTCCTCTTATGGTAGATGGGAGGACCATTTGGCTGACCAAGTGCAATATGATGCTGATGGTAATGTCAAATCTGAGATTGTCAAAGCACCTTTTGTGCAGGTAAGGCACACCGATTTAGTGTCATGGTATCTTCCCAGATCGTTGTTAGTTTAATAATGCCGCAGGTTTCCCTATGACAGATTCCACTTGGTGTCACAGAGGACAGGCTCATTGGGTCTGTTGATGTTGAACAATCAGTGAGATCAGGGACTACTGTGTTTCAACCTGGTCTTCTTGCTGAAGCTCACAGAGGTGTCCTTTATGTTGATGAGATAAATCTGTTGGACGACGGCATAAGCAATCTGCTTTTGAATGTCTTGACGGAAGGAGTTAATATTGTGGAAAGAGAGGGAATTAGCTTCCGTCATCCATGCAAACCACTTCTAATTGCTACGTACAACCCGGAGGAAGGATCCGTACGTGAACACTTACTTGATCGTATTGCAATTAATTTAAGGTACTTTAGACTTGAAAGATTGCTTGCTTATTTACTTTTATTACCAAATTCATGGTTTGTTCATTGTCATAACGTTTCATTTTGCAGTGCTGACCTTCCATTGAGTTTTGATGACCGCGTGGCAGCCGTCAATATTGCAACCCAATTTCAGGAGTCTAGCAAAGATGTTTTTAAGATGGTGGAAGAGGAAACTGAGGTCGCAAAAACTCAGGTACTACTGAATGACCGAGTTACTGAGATCATTAATTGACAAAGCTGCACTGTACTTGCTTTATCAAATCAGAGTAGGGTGCAAATTCCATTTAGTTTCGGTTTCCGTTTTCTTTTTTGTTGCGTACAAAACACCTTCCAAGAGCATTGTATATATAAAATCATTCAGTTACAAAATGTATGGGGTCCACAATTATGTAGCTATCAAACAAATGCTCATGGTTACAAAGTAGAAACCAGTGGTCATATGAAAAGCAAGAAATTACATCTGGCACAAGTGGAGCGCATGCTTGGACTTAAAAAAGCATGGACTCTTTATGTTTATAGTGTATATATTATTAGTTAAACTTGGACTTAACGTATATTCCTTCATTTTATATAAATAATTAAGTTTGTGCGAAATAATGAATTTTATAAAATTACCATTTTAAGATGTGTTGATGCATGAGACAATATTAATGTTTCGCATGATCTTCCAACTAAGTAAAGGGCATTGATGGACTGAATGTGAGAACTTTGTCCTCAAAAGGAGGCATGGTTTATATGTGAAAATATTGGAAACTCAAATTGTCTTCAGTTGTGAAATCAAGGACAGATCTCTCTTTTAACTGCATATTGTTGAGTAAACAAGGTAGGCATATATTACACAGGAAAAAACAAAGGATGCATGTCACTCATCCAGTTGGAATATATAGACAGGAAACACAAATTACGAATAATATTAGACATGAGCACGCAGATTGACCACATGACTTCCACTATATGCAACTTTTATCATTTGTTTTGAAGTATGCAAAATCTCAAGTCAAGACTAAATAGGTAAAAAAAAACAGCTTATATGTAGTGACAAGGCAGTATTTGAGTTAAAATCTGTGTTATGTACTGCTCGTCTCACAATGATAATACATGGTCACTCAGATAATTTTGGCAAGAGAATATCTGAAGGATGTTGCTATCAGCACAGAGCAGCTCAAATATCTTGTCATGGAAGCTATACGGGGTGGTTGTCAGGTTAGTTGACTTGTTGAAGCTTGATGTTCTTCCAGCCAATGAGCTTACTTTGAGGCATTGAGCCAACTGATGTAGATAACAATCAATGTTGTTTTGTATTATGCGCAGTACTACTAGCTGCAGATAACAGTCAACATATGTAGCCATGATTGGCTACCCTAGTTTGTATCATATCATTGGAAATATGCATACCTTCTTTAGTTTGACATCATTATTCAAGGTCTTCGGCGAATCTTTTATCTATATATGTACATCAAATGTAACTGGATCGACTAATCAACCCATTTTCAAGTGCTCCAAACTATTTGAGCTTTTGGCAACAAAGCCAATGTTACTGATTTTTTTTACCTTGACCCCATTTCCTGTTGTTACCTCCAGTTGCAAGATGCCACCTGGGCTATTTCATTGTGCCCATTTGGTATGTTATAACCTCGTGTGATCAACTCGTTATATGTTGTAACCAGTGATGTCATTCTACTTCTACTCTGCTTTTTTTTGGGTTGGGTGGGGGGGGGGGGGGGGGCGAAAACAGGAACCCCAGAAACAAATACGGAAATACATATTGCTGGAAACGAATACAGAGCGAATATGGTGCGGACATGGATATGAAAGTGAATGCTTGCTGGAACTAAGAGACACCTTCAATGCAAAAGAAAAAAATTTAACTAAGAGACCCCTTGAATCATGCAGAAAAACACAAGTAAATGAACAAACTTGTTCTATTACTAAGATGACTATGAATATTATGATATACGATGGTTTATCGTCAATTCATCGTGACAAGTTCTCAATATAAGCGAGCAACACATTGAAAATAAAAATACAGCAGTACATGCCGGGGGGTTGGGTGAGAGGCGTCGTCGGTGGAGGATCGAGGGAGGACGTGCGGGGAACGGCGGAGGATGACCAATAGACGGCTGGAGGACACTGCCGACACCATCGTGTCGTTCCAGCGATGAGGACCCGGTTTGGTTGCCCGGGTGCAGGTGCGTGCGAGCAGGCAGCGGTGTATGATGACCCAATGAGGCAGTGAGTAGGGGAGAACGATTGTGAGATTAAGTTTAGGTGTGTTAAGATTAGGGTTGGGTTGGGCCAGGCCAAAGGTATATGGGCTTTTGCCTGTTGGAATGGGCTAGATATATGAAAAATGTAAACGGAAAATTCAGCGCCTTTGGATATGAAAATTCCGTTTCCGTACGTGCTCCGCCAGGAAATGTCATTGCGTGTTTGTTTCCGTTTCTGTTTCCATATTTTCTCTACGTTCCCGTTTTTCTGTGGAACTGGCGGAAAGATTCCGCACCGTTGTCATCCCTAATCTAGATTCTACACACTTACACAGCTATACCTGTTTGACGTCCATCACACCAACGTATTGCTTGTTGAGACAGTTATGCTTATTTATTGTGGTTAGTGCTGAGTTGGAAAGTTAAAAGGAATGTTTTCATATTTATATATTAATTTCTGAGTCTTGAAACTTGTTGCAGGGGCACCGGGCTGAGTTGTATGCTGCTCGAGTGGCAAAATGTCTTGCTGCCATGGAAGGACGTGAAAAAGTTTTTGCAGAGGACCTTAAGAAAGCTGTTAAGTATTTTTATGCTTGTGGATTCTTCATTAAGTAATGAAGCAACACACCCTGTGGAATTTCAGTTGATTGTTTTCTTCATCTCTTAACTTGACTGTTCCAAATGAAGTTTGCTGTGTCTGGTTGTTAAAAATAAACTATAAAGTAGCATGGAAATTTTAGTGCTGGCATAACCCATTTTTTCTTTCTTTTGCTATGCTATTTCTGTTTGCATCTGTATCAAAAATTTGAAGTGTGTTCTACTTAATATTTGACACGCATGACATCTTCTTGCAGGTAGAGCTAGTTATTCTACCTCGTTCGATCATATCTGATAACCCACAAGAGCAGCAAAACCAACCGCCTCCACCCCCACCTCCACCACCTCCACAAAATCAAGATAACGCAGAAGATCAAGATGAGAAGGAGGAAGATGAGGAGAAGGATGAGGAGGAAAAGGAGGTTGAATATTATAATTGAGCAACCCGTACTTGATGCCTATTCATATGTTTCTTAGAGCTCATTAATTGTTGTTTTCTGACAGGATGATGACGAAGAAAACGAAAAACAAGATGACCAGATACCCGAGGAGTTTATTTTTGATGCCGAAGGTGGACTAGTAGATGATAAACTCCTTTTCTTTGCTCAGCAAGCACAAAGAAAAAAAGGAAAGGCTGGACGAGCAAAAAATGTCATTTTCTCAGAAGACAGGGGCCGATACATAAAGCCTATGCTTCCAAAGGTTTTAAGTTTTACCTCATCACACTGCAACTTAAAACACTTGATTGTTCGAACATTCCTGAATCCATGCTCGTGTTTTTTCGTTATTCAAATAATGCTTTGGCACTTCTCTTATCTAGGTCTGTTTTATTGCATTTTGAATTCCTCCGATGCCTTCCAGTCTTTTCCATTAATTTTACTGATATAACAGACACCTTCCTTTGCATATCACTCCCACCTTATTGCTTGGTACCCTTTCTCACCAAATTGGCTCATCTAAACAGTTCATTCTGTTGTAGGGTCCAGTCAGGAGGTTAGCTGTTGACGCGACACTTCGGGCAGCTGCACCATACCAAAAACTGCGGAGAGAAAAAAGTCTTGACAAGACAAGAAAAGTTTTTGTTGAGAAGACTGATATGAGAGCCAAGAGAATGGCTCGAAAAGCCGGTGCTCTGGTCTGTCTCTCTGTCTCTCCACACTTGCTTGTGCAATTTCATGGGAATCTTTATATTAGGCCAGTCATGTTTTATGTATGTGGCAAACCTGATTTTTCTTACCGTGAGACATCACAACTCTGTTTGGACTTATTTCATGACAGGTCATATTTGTTGTGGACGCTAGTGGCAGCATGGCTCTGAACCGCATGCAGAATGCCAAAGGTGCAGCATTGAAGTTGCTTGCAGAAAGTTACACAAGCAGAGATCAGGTACTTATGAAATGTAAAAGTTTAGCATTAGAATTTGTTATCTTTTCTTTAGTGATTGTGATTAGCATTTGTTACTTGTTGCATACCTTGTAAGCCACCTCCATTTGTGATTCCCCTTTGGGTAATCATCGTTATATGGACAGTTCGTGCACTAACTTTCGCTTCCATTTTGGCATCCCTCAGGTTGCAATTATTCCCTTCCGTGGAGACTATGCTGAGGTTCTGCTTCCACCATCAAGATCCATTGCAATGGCTCGCAAACGTCTTGAAAAGCTACCATGCGGTGGCGGTTCTCCTTTAGCTCATGGCCTGAGTACAGTAAGAACCAAGAACTGCGTTGAATTCTTCTGTAGTGCCAGGACATCTATAATCTGGATAACATTGTGGATTCTACTTCAAGGCTGTCAGAGTGGGATTGAACGCTGAAAAGAGTGGCGACGTTGGGCGTATCATGATCGTTGCAATCACCGATGGAAGAGCTAATGTATCACTGAAGAAATCCAATGACCCAGAAGCTGCAGCTGCTTCAGACGCACCAAGACCATCTACTCAAGAATTGAAGGTACCACTCTTATCCTAACACCAAACAATGTATCCTTGGGCCATCATTTTGAAGTTTCCTGCTGTGTTCAAAGGGCACTGAAGAATTTGTTTCCTCTTTGCAAGGATGAGATACTTGATGTGTCTGCAAAAATATTCAAAGCAGGAATGTCGCTTCTCGTCATCGATACCGAGAACAAGTTTGTATCTACGGGATTCGCCAAGGAAATCGCAAGGGTTGCCCAAGGTATTCTCAACACTACATCTCTCAGATTACTAAGAATAATTACACTACTCCATCTGAAGCCTGTAGGAAACCATGCCTGTTCTTGTTTCGATTTTTTTAACGCATTTTCATGGTATAAGGTAATATGAGTGGAGTTCGAGGAACCTTGTCACCACTTAAAAAGATAGACCTGCCATCTTCATCACTAATTATAAGCACCAACATACCGTAGATTTGTTATCTGCATAACCTTCCATGAACACAGCCTTTTTCCTTGCTGTGCCAGGGAAATACTACTACCTGCCAAACGCTTCGGACGCCGTGATTTCGGCCGCCACCAAGACCGCGCTGGCGGACTTGAAGAGCTAGAGAGCGATCTCGGAGCGTCGATCAGCACCCGCCCAACTATTGTTTGTACCGTCTGATGATAAAAGTTGTTTCGTGCAGTAATTTGTGCAGCTGTCCTTAGTTCTTTCTGTAACTTTTTTGGGACGTGCGTTTCAGCTCTTATGACCCAATTTTGGTGTAGGTTTTCTTTTCTTCTTTCTTTCTCTTTTACCAGCACCAGCAGGGCTAAAGTCCGAGCATAACTTCGTGTAAATGTCGGAATTCTCCCACTGCCTCTCTGATAATTGGCCTTGTAAATCTACTGCTGTTAATTTTCGAGGCAGAAATGTGCTGCTGTTGGGTGTCACTAAATAATATTCCTTCATTTTTGTAAAGCATATAAACTGATATTCTTTCTAAAATTATGCGAAGAAAGTTACCACCGCTGACACCGCGGTTGAAACATATGATGCGTTTACCCAAAAAAAATTGATGCTGTTGAGTATCACGAAATAATATTTCCTTTTTAAAAGCAAATAAGTGTGCGAAGGAAATTGTTACCTCCTTTTTTTAGGGGAGGAAACTGTTACCTTTGGCAGAGCGTGCAGTAACAAATTTCCAACAGAAGGCACCCGAAAATAGATCCAAAGGAAGATGACGTCCCAGGCCCATGCCTCGGGGCTCCAGTCCGGGGCAACCTGTCAGACATTACAGCGGGAAGAGTTCCTCAAAAAAAAAAAAGAACAGCGGGAAGAAAGACCTTGCTGTCATTTTTGGCGCGAACCGCTGCGGTGGCCGGTGGCGGGAGACGGAGGAGAGAGAGGCTTATCAAGCAAGCCAAATTTATTACAGAAAGAAAACCAGAAGACCCCCCCCCCCCCCTCGCTCGTGGCGGCGCTCAGGCCCAGCCACAGCCGGCGACTGCCCCGCCGCCATGTCGACCTGCGCCTACCACTCGCCGCGCTTCTCCGAGGTAACCCCGTCCCCCGCTCTCTGTCTCTCGGTTCGGCGGGAGGGAAACGTAAACTGTTGGGGATGCGCCCTCTTCTGACGCCCTTCTGCGCTTCTTCGAGTTCTTCAGGATAACGCGTGGCTCCCGCAATGGCTTCAGCCGCATCGGCACCCGACGGCCGGCGAGCGCCCAGGAGACAGCGCCGGCGTGTCGTCGCCGCCTTGTGAGGTGATTTTCTATTCTTATTTGTGCGTCCATTTGGTGGTAGGTAACCCTATAGGCTCTGAGTGTCTGGTCTGTCCTTTGATTTCTCAAATGCTTGCAAGAGCCTTGCTATATTTCAGTCGAGTGTGTTCCCGGAAGGGGGGGAACCCCGGTTCAGTTATTATTTTTGCCTAACCATGCCACCTTGTCGACAACAACTGAAACTGGAGATTGGCCATCGGTACGAAATGGCATAAGATTGAATTGGATCTGAATGCATTTGCTGTGTTTGTGCATATTTATCTATATATGTTTCTCGGTGCACTGTCTGTTCTGATCTGATGCGATGTGTTATCTTCACTGAACTGCAGAACTGTGTGTTTATTCTGGACCCTGCACAAGAGCAACGGAGTTGTCTGAATGCCACCGTAAACGCTGGTGGTTACAGCGGGTTCCGTCTGCATTTGTCGGGAGATGAGGACACACCTGCTGCAAGTATTCCAACAGGCAGAGAGGTAGGCTAAGATTCTTGATGCTAATCACTGAAGCTTGGTAAACACTTAGGTTATTGTCATTCTGTTGGATCAAATAAATCAGAAGATGGTAGTACATGTAGATGTAGCCTTTAATGATTCAATCCTGCATACCAATTATGACTGTGGATTTCCTCTTGCCCTGAGTTACATTATTTGTTCCAGGGATGCACACTTGTACAGTGTACTTACTTTTGTTCCTTCAGTAATCTTCCATTGAATGTGGAAAGAATAAAATTGTAGGTTCAGTATGCCATTTTCATCTTGCCTATTGTTATGGTTTTAATGGGGTTCTAACTTTGTGCATGTGTTTTCATTTTCAATCACCTTGATGGATTGCATTATGAGCGAACAAGTTAGTATAGTAGCAAACATAGGCTTGAAACAGCCAAAATAAATGGCTCTTTCCTCTGCTGCACAAACATAATCTTCTTCTTGTCGTGTGCTGTTATAACATAGGTTGGGTATTTTTCCCTCCAGGTACTGCCTTTCTCTCTGCACCTTTCTTCAGAAAGTGCAGCACAACTCTCCTCAGTTCAAGCCAATGTTAGCCCTCAGATTCTAAACTCTGGTGCATGCAAAGGACAATTCAAGGGCTCTTACGTTGATGGTCAAGTACAAGAGATCAAAGCTGAACAAGAGGCTAAAAGCCTTAAGGATGATAAACAACTAGAAGTCCGTAGAGTGGCTAGCAAGGATATCTCCTCAGTTCAAGCCAATGTTAGCCCACAGATTCTAAATTCTGGTACATGCAAAGGACCATTAAAGGACTCTTATGTTGATGGTCAAGCACAAGAGGTCAAAGCTGCGCAAGAGGCTAAAGGCCTTAAGGATGATACACAACAAGGAGTCAGTAGAGTGTCTAGCAAGGATGTCACTAAACCACTTGGTGCAAGAAAACATCAACCATCTGGTGGAAAAGTTGATGTTCAGAAGCTCCGTAAGGCAGATGCTAATGATGCGGTTGAGCTATCTATTGCTGCCTCTGAGGCTATGGTTATTGCAGAAATGATACTTGATGATTGCCAGCCTGATAAGTTGACTGCAGCTGCCCTCGAAGCTGCTTTGCGTGTAAAGGAAGCTCGGAAACAGTGTTTTCTTGAGGAAATAGAACATGATAGTGGATCCTTTCAAAATGGTCTGGATGAGAGTGATTGGCTTGCAGAATTGGATGAGATCGAAATGCTTGATGTATTCAAAGATGTTGGCCTGTGTACTGTTCAAACTGCTTGTTCATCTCAAGGCCACAACACAACTAACTTGAAACAGAGCATCTCTCAGCCTAGTTGTGCCCCACATGATGTAGACATTTGTTCTTCCGAGGAGCAAAATAAAGAATGGCGCAGCCAAGATGATTGGACCAGTGACCATGTACCTGATTCTTTGGCAGAGAACATTTCTGCTGGTACGCTAGTAAAAGAATCAAGTCCAGGATGTGTTTCTGTAAAGCAACCAGCTCGAGATAAAGCAATCTCTTGCTCGAGAAATGAGGAAGCTGTTTTCCAGAAGTTGACTCAAAACAACCATGCTTTTACTGAAAACTTGAGGAATCCAGTAAGAGGTCAAAATATCACGAAGGTAAATTTGTTGCCCATGAACATTTTGTTATAACAAACTTAATCAATCCTATGCCTATCTCATTCAGCACTCTTCATCTATGTAATCACAATGTAAAATATATTTCCAGGAAGCTGGAAGAATTGTTGAAGAGACGAAGTTTGGTGGTCGTGCAAGGAAGCATATAAGGACTAGCTTCATTTCTGAGTCAATGGATAGCATGAATGAGTGCTCTCCTGCACCTAGAGCGGTATCGACAGAAATGGTTGCCTCTTCAAGAGCATCTTTTCTCCAAAAGAATGAAGGTTTCCATGGAGAGGATCAAAGTGCAGAGTCGTGCCATCAAGTAGTATGTTCAAGCTTATCACCTGAGGATCCTCTCTGTTCATTTGTTCCATGTAGCATATCTTGCAATGAAGTACCCACTAGTCAACCTCCTGAATGCAAACAGAGGAATGAGGAGAACAGTGAACCGGTATATCGCAGGGAATCTCTGAAGAATGACCTAGATGTAGAAGCCGGTCCATCTTCTGTGCCGTTAGATAAGACACCAGAATCTAATCCATGGAGGCGAAGAATACACAGTTCCCTCAGGCCTTTTAGCATGCTAGGACCTATATCAAACATCTCGGGAGGTAGTCTGGCTCATAATGATGTTAATGTGGCAGCTTGTCAGAAGGAGAGAGGCACAACGATAATCTTAAATAAGAAGATACAGCGTATCCGAGCCTCTAATCAGTTCATAGAAAACAATGCTGAAGCTGGAAGCTTGAACGGATTTTCTTTGGTTCAGAAGAAGTCATCTGATGCTCACGATGATAATGAGCATCACAGCAAAGAGCAATATATCCCATCAGAAGTTTTGCCTCAACCCACAACATATTTGAGCGTTGGTAAACGAGGCCTTAAAAGAAAAGGACCCCAATTGTTGAATGCTAAACTTAGTACTAGACAAACCAAGAGCAGAAGGGTTAAATCTCGATTCAGTTGTACGTTCTGGTTTATGATCTCTTATGCTAGATATGTACTATATATCTTGAGTAAATATGTGCACGGTCAGTACATACTTTTGGTGATCCTCACTCTTGTATCTTTGCAGGGTCTGAAAGCAGAGTTGCTGACATGCAGGAGCCCAGGGAATGCACTGGCAAAAAAGAAGCCCTATTTCATGGACTAGAGTTTTTGGTGACTGGATTTCAAAGTCATAAGGAGAAAGAGATTGTGTCTGTAATACGGAAATTTGGAGGTTGTGTTCTTTCAAAAGTGCCACCCTGTCCATTTGATAAAAAAAGCAAGCTTGCAGAGCTTGTGAGGTGGAAGCCTCCTGTAGTTCTTTCCCCTAAAAAGGTTTGTTATACCATTTCCCTTTTGTTTCTTGGGTACCATCCCTCGTTCATCATGTATCCTTTTATAGTTTTAGTATATGATGTAGCCTGTAGGAGAAATTGGTGTAGGGCTGTAGGCTCCCATTTAAAATTGCATATCAATTTTCTTTACAGTACCAAATTGCACTGTGTCTGATAGGTGTTTGTTGCAACAGGTATCGACAGCTAAGTTCTTATATGGCTGTGCTACCGATTCCTGGATTTTGAATTCCAATTGGCTTTTTGATTCTCTTCAAGCTGGTTTACTGTTGCCACCTGGAAAGTAAGCAATGACACCTTGCAGCACACCTACCCTGGAATTTTAAATTTTATCACATCTTTGTTCGTGAAAGCTTCAGTTTTCATATCTTTCTTGAAGTAGTCGAGGGAAAATTACCGAACACCTTAAAAGTGTATATGCATTTTGAGATCTGTCAAAAGCCCACATGAAGCTTTCTCAATTCGATGCCAAGCTTTTCTAAGAAACGAAAGATATTTCATTTGATGGGCTAAATTATCTGAACTTAAACTCAAGCAACATAGGGTACCTAAAAACTATCTTTTTAAATGGTTAACTAAACACTGACACGATTAATTAGCTTAAGTTTTCATACTGTAATTCTGAATATTTCTCATACAACACATGGAAAGTCGATGTAGATGCTTTTAGGTAAGTATATTAGTCCATCTAGAATTCTAGATGAGGTTCCTTTGTAAGAATCCGAGCCGATCGATTTGGGTGTCAAACATACTCAAGGCACTTTGCTGTGAAGATTGTTTATCCTAGCTTTATTTTCAGCAACAGTGAGGAACATTTGCTCTGTTGTCCATATGGATTAGGTTAAATACTTTGCTCTTGATGCTCAACTTTTGATATACCCTTTTGCTAGGTATTTAATCCGACAAAGGCATACAGTGGAGATTTCAACATTTGGCCAATCAGTTTACCTAAGAAATAATAAATTGGTATTTCATGGAGTAGGATTCTTGATCCATGGCAAAATCAGCTTCTGTTCAAAATTTTCGAACATTATCAAGGTATGTTGCAAGCCTGGTGAGAAAACATGATGGATGACCTACTAATCAAGCAACATTTTTTTAGTGAATTGTAATACATCATATACTATTGTCATAGTTAAGAGGCATTGTCTTAGTTCACTCTTAATTTGATGGATCTGATTTTTTTTACCACTGATTGTGTCAGATATATACATGACTAGTTTCCTTTTCTACACGATCTGTCCCTTACATTATATTTGTGTTCCACAGCATGGAGGTGGCCAAGTTTTTGTATCTCTTCAAGGATTAATTCAAAGCTTGAAGGATAAAAGTTGTTCACGCGGAATCATTCTTGTTGCAAATGAGGCGAGCGCATCACGCCATTTAAGCCATTGTGGGCTGGAACATGACATAAAAACAGCGGTTAGTTGAATTTTGAATGTAGAACTTCCATTCCAGATATAGGAAAGGGACTGGATATAAGCAGCAACTGCTCAGAAAGAGTAGACTGTCTTTCAATGCTTGAATACTACTAGCTCTATAAGTAAATACAGAGAAGTAACTTGTCACAACATATCTCAATCCATTGTCTACCTCTCGTATAGAGTCTTGTTGTTTCATCTAGACCTTCTATAAAACTCAACATGGCCGTATCACTGTATTTACCATTCAAAATGTTTCCCTATGCTTTATCCTTTTTTTTTCCAAACTGGTATTTATCATCTCCAGTGCCTCTAATTCTCCTGTATCTCTCTCTTGCAGCCAGCAAGCTGGATCATAGGCAGTCTGTTTTCTGGGAAGCTGATTCACCTGAAGAAAGACCGCTGCGCCCCATTCCGGCGGATTAAGATGCCATCATTCCAACAACAGCGTGCATTTGAGATGAGTCAAGAAATATAATTCTTGTCACGAAATGCCTGGAGCACCATCATCGTCCAATTGCAAGCAGAGTTTTCAATGGCATGTTTCTGTCACGACTTGGATTCGCCTGTGCTGCGCTAAGGCCTAAGGCTGATGTCTGTCTTTCATCATTTTTTGCAAATACGAGAAAGGGTCAAAGCGTGCGTAATGGTGATGTGGTAGTGGTATACAGCCGCCCATATTTGAAGAATTCCAAGGGCTAAACTATGGAGGCGGATTATGTTAGGCATTCGTCCTTAAGCTATATCGCTCCTGTTATTTTAATCAGGGAACTGTTGTTCATTTCTTGAACACCGTGACATTCACTGGAGATTGTACACTGCTTAGAAATCGGCAGCTGAGCAACTGTTGGGCATGATATGTTTTCTTTAGATCAATAGGCTTTTCGTCCTGTTTCTTTCTATTTAAATCAACAATGCTTTTCTGCAGATGGACTAGTCCAGACTTTTGTATATCAATCTCCTTTCATGTATTTATGAGAATATTGTTTTGTTGTAACTTGTAAATACAATGCTAGAGAAATATTATGGATACACAAAATTGTTGATTTAAATTGTGAATACAGTGCTAGGGTGTGTTTTGGCTTCATTTTGGGGCTGTGTTGCAGTCCTTAGAACTTCAGTGATGGTTCTTTTCTAGCTCTGGCTATGGCCAGATTGTTCTGTTTTGCGCTGTAAAGTTTCTTTTTAACCACCAGCAAAAAAAAGATTCTTTTAAACCTTTCTGGTTCCCTAATGTCCTGACCAAACCCTTTTGGGGGGACTAGTGGGTCGCCCTATGTTACCGGTTTGTCATGATAAATGAAACTGGGAGATATGCATCGTAATTCAGAAGAAAAAGTTGTTGATTCATAATATTTTACTGCCTATTGCCGCTGTTCAAATTAATACAGTATAATTTATCTATTTGGACAAAGGAATACATATGGATATGGCTGTATTAACTTTGGCTCAAAGGGCGTGGTTAGATAGTTTTACCCTGACTGAAACTAAAACTGGCAACCATATTAACACGGCTGTAACAAGTCTGAACGTGATCCGTCGTAGTCTAGGTGGTTAGGATACTCGGCTCTCACCCGAGAGACCCGGGTTCAAGTCCCGGCGACGGAATTTTTTTGGTTCTACGCAATTTTTGGTTTTGTCTACGCAAATGGCCACGCATGTGAAATGCGCCGGTTGGGTGCAGCGTTTTTGGGCTGATGGATAGATGGATCTACATCTAGGAGTATACACTAACAATATATGATGAATGATCCTTTCAAAAAATATATATATATGATGAATGATGGCGTGGTGGAATAAGACGGTGTGTTTGCAGGGCGCTTTGGTGGGCGAAGGCCGCAAAGCAGGAGGCGGCACCCTCATTGAGCTGCTGAGCAGCCAGCATAATTGCGGTTCGCACGGGGCACTCGTGCCTTGCACAATCATTACCCTCTTCTCACCCCTATATGCCATTATGATGATGCAATGTGTTGCCCACATATGCACAATACACATCAGTGCAGTGCAAACACTCTTCCTTTCACATCTCTCTTTGTTTTGTCCACGTCTAATGTTTGTAAGTGAACACTAATTCTCTTTCTTTTTTTCTCTCTTGATGTGGAACTTCTCCCTGCTTTGTCCACATCAGTAGAAATTTCCTCTGGAGTAAATTGAGGTGACCATAGCATGATATCATCGGTTCCACAGGTGGATGGATTCGGGAGTAAGATGTGTCATCATCCATCCATGTCGTCAACTTCTTACCTTGCAAACCATGTATTCACTGTCATCAACGGTGACACCGGGAATGATGTAGACCGTCAAAGATCTCCCTTTTCTCCCAATATCGATTGTATTGTTCGTTACTACATAAAAATATATAAGAGGAAAATTCGAAAATATACTATATGTAAGAGAAACTTTATTTGCAGCCAAATCGCCATGGATGTCGGTTTCTAGGAAGTTGGTGGTATATGATAAAATCGACCAAGGATAAAAATACCCGGATGGAGAACTCATCAAAGAAGAACAAAATATCTAATTTTTTTTACATTAGAGATGTAATTTAAACTAAAAACAAAGGCTCCTTGCTCACTCAACAAAAATGGCAATGCTAGAGAAGGGGCGAGAGCGCTGGCACCAGACGACGGAGGGGTTGTCCTCTAGTATAGCATAATCCCCACTTCTTTTTAGCGAGGGCTAGAGTAGATACTTTTTTGGTCAGGCAATAAATTTAGCTGGACACATCATGATATCGTCAAATCCATGGGTGAATGGAAGTGAGAGTTAGACGTATCATCCTCCATCCATCTCGTCCACTCCTTACCCTGCAAACCGTGTATTCATTTTCATCGATGGTGACACCGGGAATGAAGTGGACCATCAAAGATCCCTCTTTTCTCCCAATATTGGTTGTATTGTTCGCTACAACATAAAAATATATAAGAGAAAAGGTCAAAATAAACATATAAGAGAAGATTTGTTTGCAGCCAACTTGCAATGGATGTTGGTTTCTAGGAAGTTGGTGATATATGATAAAATTAGCCAAGGATAAAAATACCCCGGCGGAGAACGCATGAGAGAGGAACAAAAAATCTAAAAAGAATGAAATTAGAGATCTAAAATTACGCAAAAAATAAAGGCTCCTTGCCCCCTAAACAACAGTGAGAACGCTCGAGAAGAGGCAGGAGGGACCGATACCGGACAATTGAGGGGTTGTCCACTAGTAGCATAATATCCACTTCTTTTCAGCGAGGGTGAGATTAGATACTTTTTTGGTTAGATAGTAAATTTAGGTGAATGTAGCATGATATCATCAAATCCATAGGTGGATGGGTGTGAGAGTAAGATGTATCATAATCCATCCATGTCGTCAACTCCTTACCTTGCAAACCGTGTATTCACTGTCATCGGTGGTGACACTAGGAACGAAGTTCACCTTCAGAGATCTCTCTTTTCTCCCTATATTGGTTGTATTATTCATTACCGCATGAAAATATATAAGGGAAAATTTGCTTGCAGCAAGACTCGCCATGGATGTCGGTTTCCAGGAAGTCAGAACTATCATAAAATCATCCAAGGATAAAAATACCTAGATGGATAACTCAACAGAGAAGATCAAGGGAAAAATCTACACCCTCCATTCCGAGCGAGGGAGTAGAAAATAATAATTGAAATTAGAGATATAAATTTACACTAAAACAAAGGGTCAAAGGAGAAGAGGCGAGAGGGACCGGCACCGGACAACGGAGGGGTTCTCCTCTAGTAGCATGACCCTCACTTCTTTTTGGCGAGGGCTAGAGTAGATATAACACAATGGTAATGCCAGTTGTCAATGTTTTATTCAACTCATTACTGCAGAAACGGCTACACCAGCCATCTTACCCGTGTCGGTACAAAACACTCTTCCTTTCACATCTCTTTGTTTTGTCCACATCTAATGTTCATAAGGGAACACTTATTCATTTTATTGCTTATAAGAACATCCCTTTGTTTTGTCCACATCACTAGAATTCTTCTGTCTACTTTTTGGAGAAAAATCCTCTGGGGTGCTTACAATTGCCAACTGAAAGAGAAATTGAAGCACATGAGAGCCCTACCCTTTTTAGGCAGTAAATTGGGCCCTGTCACTGGTAAGGGTTCCTGCATTTAGCGACTGAGCATGCTTACACCTTTGGCTATGTTTGAAATGCTTCGCTACCAATTGAGTTCCATGTCCGTTCGACGATGACAAAAAGGGAGGGAAACAGTGGAAGAGGAGCTAAGCCCCTCTCCAATAATCTAAAATATATATTACACCTCGTATTATTCAAATTTTTTGTTTTAGAATTGACATCTTTTTCTATCAATAGGGACTAAGATCTATAGTTCCACGATCAGTAGAATACATCGAACAATGGCCACGCAAAAAATTCAAATGAATTTTTGTCCAGATTAACTTCAACAAATAGCACGATTCCAGGAACCATGTAACATACACTCAATGCAACTTAATTAGCTCAATGGTTCGTTGTACTCAGTGAGATTCACCATGCTTCACTACCGTTTACAAACTTGTGCCCCCATACTATTTTTTCTGTAATCCCATTCATCAAGGGAGGTTAGGGACGAATAGGCAAACAAGTACGTTGATACGTACGTGTTCTAGGGTTTGAAAGACATAAGGCAAGTGATACATCCATTTTGCATCATGTTTTCCTACTGTTATTTATATTGTTTTTATGCATAATAATGCTTTTTGGAGTAATTCTAATGCCTTTCTCTCATAATATGCAAGGTTCACATAAGGAGGGAGAATACCGGTAGCTGGAATTCTGGACCTAAAAAAGCCACGTTAGGCCACCTATTCTGCACATCTCCAAATGAGCTGAAACTTCGCGGAGAATTTTTATGGAATATATAAGAATATATTGGAGCAAATAACTACCAAAGAGTGCCCACCAGGTGGGCACAACCCACCTGGGCGCGCCAGGGAGCCCAGGCACGCCCTGGTGGGTTGTGCCCTCCTCGGCCCACCTCCGGTACCCCTCTTCTGGTATATAAGTCATTTTGACCTAGAAAAAAAAATAAGGAGAGGACTTTCGGGACGAAGCGCCGCCGTCTCAAGGCGGAACTTGGGCAGGAGCACTTTTGCCCTCCGGCGGAGCGATTCCGCCGGGGGAACTTCCCCCACAGAGGGGGAAATCATCGTCATCATCATCACCAACAACTCTCCCATCTTGGGGAGGGCAATCCCTATCAACATCTTCAACAGCACCAACTCCTCTCAAACCCTAGTTCATCTCTTGTGTTCAATATTTGTACCGGAACCGTAGATTGGTGCTTGTGGGTGACTAGTAGTATTGATTACATCTTGTAGTTGATTACTATATGGTTTATTTGGTGGAAGATTATACGTTCAGATCCATTATGCTATTTAATACCCCTCTGATCTTGAACATGATTATTATTTGTGAGTAGTTACTTTTGTTCTTGAGGTCACGGGAGAAATATTGTTGCAAGTACTCATGTGAACTTGATATGTGTTTGATATTTTGATGGTATGTATGTTGTGATTCCCTTAGTGGTGTCATGTGAACGTCGACTACATGGCACTTCACCATATTAGGGCCTAAGGGAATGCATTGTGGAGTAGTTATTAGATGATGGGTTGTGAGAGTGGCAGAAGCTTACACCCTAGTTTATGCGCTACTTCATAAGGGACTGATTTGGATCCAAAAGTTTAATGCTATGGTTAGATTTAATCTTAATACTTTTCTCGTAGTTGCGGATTCTTGTGAGGGGGTTAATCATAAGTAGAAGGTTTGTTCAAGTAAGATCAGCACCTAAGCACCGGTCCACCCACATATCAAATTATCAAAGTAGTGAACACGAATCAAACCAACATGATAAAAGTGACTAGATGAAATTCTCGTGTACCCTCAAGAACGCTTTGCTTATCATAAGAGATCGTTTTGGCATGTCCTTTGCCACAAAAGGATTGGGCTACCTTGCTGCACTTTTGTTACCATTATCGTTACTTGCTCGTTACAAATTATCTTGCTATCAAACAACTCGTTACTTATAATTTCAGTGCTTGCAAAGAATATCTTGCTGAAAACTACTTGTCATTTCCTTCTGCTCCTCGCCGGGTTCGACACTATTACTTATCGAAAGGACTACGATTGATCCCCTATAATTCTGGGTCATCAGCAAGCCCCCCCCCCCCCCCCGCGTCGTCTCCTCCGAGGCGACTCGGGGGCAACCCTAGCGCCGCCACCGAGCTCTCCCCTCCCTCTTCCTCCTCTCCGCCGCTACCAGAGGGGCGCTCGGCGCTGGCGCGTGGCCCGATGATGGTGGCGGCGGGGACTTGGCGCCTCCTCCTCGGATGGAGGGCTGTGGCTCCTGGGGCAGCGGCTCCGGCCAGTGGCGGGCGGCGACGACGGGTGCTGGTGGGTGTCCTCCCATGGGTGTGTGGGCAGCGTGGAGGTCGCACTCAACGGCGCAGCGGTGGCTTCTCGCATCCCACCGGGTCCCCTTGAGAAGCTTCGGTCCCGGCTCGATCTGCTCCGATCTGCGTCGGCGGTGGTCCCTGGCGGTGGAGTCCGTTGTCTTGTCCTGCCGGGCAGCCGGATCTAGCGTTTGGGTGTGATTTCAGGGGAAACCCCAAGCCGGCGCGGCGGCCCCCCAAAGTCGACGTCTTTGGCGCCGATCCCCTCCCTGGAGGCTTTGGGGTGGACCCTCCCCCTCCCGCCTACCCCTTGAGCTCCAGCGAAAGCCGACTCTCCCCTGGTCTGGGCGTCGACGGCACATCGGTGGCGTGCTCCTTCTTGAAGGCGGCGGTTGGGATTGGCTTTTGGTGGTGGAGTGGGCGGTGTCACGGTTCCGAAGCACGGCAGCCTGATGTTCCTGCTTCATCCTGCTCGGGCTCGCCCTTGCGTGGTGAACCTTCGGTCTTCTTCATGGTGGCACGTCTTCGTCTGACAGCTCGCGTCCTGTGCTTCGTGCTGCCTCTGTCGGCTTTGGTTCTCGTCTGGATGGGCCTCCGTTGCTCGTGGGTCAGCGTTGTCGGCTTCTCCTATGGCAGACCGGTCACCTTGAGATGGGTTATGTGGTAGCCACTCTGCCGGTCGCCGGTGCGGCACCCATAGAGCCTGGGTGAAAGGGTAGTGGCCCTTTGCGACAGTGGAGACATCTCAACTGTTGCCCAAGTTTGGGTGGATCTTGAAGGAAATATGCCCTAGAGGCAATAATAAAGTTGTTATTTATATTTCCTTATATCATGATAAATGTTTATTATTCATGCTAGAATTGTATTAACCGGAAACTTGATACATGTGTGGATACATAGACAAAAACACAGTGTCCCTAGTGAGCCTCTACTAGAATAGCTCATTAATCAAAGATGATTAAGTTTCCTAGCCATAGACATGTATTGTCATTTGATGAACGAGATCACATCATTAGGAGAATGATGTGATGGACAAGACCCATCTGTTAGCTTAGCATAATGATTGTTAAGTTTTATTGCTATTGCTTTCTTCATGACTTATACATATTCCTTTGACTATGACATTATGCAACTCCCGGATACCGGAGGAATACCTTGTGTGCTATCAAACGTCACAACGTAACTGGGTGATTATAAAGATGCTCTACGGGTATCTCCGAAGGTGTTTGTTGGGTTGGCATAGATCGAGATTAGGATTTGTCACTCCGAGTATCGGAGAGGTATCTCTGGGCCCTCTCGGTAATGCACATCATGATAAGCCTTGCAAGCAATGTGACTAATGAGTTAATTGCGGGATGATGCATTACGTAACGAGTAAAGAGACTTGCCGGTAACGAGATTGAACTAGGTATGAAGATATCGACGATCGAATCTCGGGCAAGTAACATACCGATGACAAAGGGAATTACGTATGTTGTCACTACGGTTTGACCGATAAAGATCTTCGTAGAATATGTAGGAACCAACATGAGCATCCAGGTTCCGCTGTTGGTTATTGACCGGAGAGGTGTCTCGGTCATGTCTACATAGTTCTCGAACCCGTAGGGTCCGCACGCTTAACGTTCGATGACGATTTGTATTATATGAGTTATGTGATTTGGTGACCGAATGTTGTTCGGAGTTCCGGATGAGATCACAGACATGACGAGGAGTCTCGAAATTGTTGAGAGGTAAAGATTGATATATTGGGTGATAGTATTCGGACACCGGAAGTGTTCCGGATTGTATCGGGTACATATCGGAGTACCGGGGGGTTACCGGAACCCCCCGGGGGAAGATATGGGCCATAGGAGGGAGGCACACCAGCCCACAAAGGGGTGGCGCGCCCCTCACAGGGAAGGAGGCCGAATTGGACTAGGGAAGGGGGCGGCGCCCCCCTTTCCTTCTCCCTCTCTCTCTCTTTCCCCCTCCCCCCCTCCGGTAAAAGGAAAGGGGGGCCGAATCCAACTAGGAGCCCAAGTAGGATTCCTCCTACTTGGGCGCGCCTAGGGCCGGCCTCCTCCCCCTCCCTCCTTTATATACGTGGGGAGGGGGAGCCTACAACACACATCAATTGTTCCAAGCCGTGTGCGGCGCCCCCCTCCACAGTTTACGCCTCCGGTCATATTCACGTAGTGCTTAGGCGAAGCCCTGAGCGGATCACTTCACCATCACCATCATCACGCCGTCGTGCTGACGGAACTCTCCCTCAACACTTTGCTGGATCAAGAGTTCGAGGGACGTCATCGAGCTGAACGTGTGTAGAACTCGGAGGTGCCGTACGTTCGTGCTTGATCGGTCGGAATGAGAAGAAGTTCGACTACATCAACCGCGTTAACAAACGCTTCCGCTTTCGGTCTATGAGGGTACGTGGACACACTCTCCCCTCTTGTTGCTATGCATCTCCTAGATAGATCTTGCGTGAGCGTAGGAATTTTTTTGAAATTGCATGCTACGTTTTCCAACAGATGTAGCCGGTGCTCAATGCTTGCACGGGGTGTCCTTCCTCTCGTGCTCCCAGATGGCTAGTTGGTGTAGGCGTAGTGCTGGTCGTCGGCAATGGTGTTGTGTGCTTGGCTCCAGTTGTTGCCATTGTGTTGTTCTGCCTGGAACCTTGTATCTTCTTTCCGCTTTGCTTTGCATTCATCCCCTTTGTAATGTGGTGCCCTTGTAATCCTGGCCGGTTGATGGCTTTGTTAATTCAATGTCGGGCTAGGTTCGAGCTCTACTCGGGCTCGGCCGGCGCCTTTTCTCTAAAAAGAAAGACATAAGGCAACAAGGAGGCGTCCAACTTTTCTCAATGACTTGTCGGCACTGCGGCAAGTCCTTCTGTCTTTCACCAGCCACCACGACAGCGAGAGGATGGGGGAACCTTAGATCTATGTGTCTGGTATGTGTCTTGTCGGGCAATTGAGTTTTTTCATCGCTCGTGAAGTTTGGGCAGTGGCAGCGATGTGAATAGTGGTTCATCGGCTTTCCGTATGTCATAGGCCTTCCTGGGAGTGGTATTGATGAGTCAGAGGATCGGTGTCGATCGCCGAGCACTCAGTCTGGCGTGATTAGCATTTATCTCTGGCGACGACATGCAGAGGGGATGATGTTGCCGCATATTTTTGTTCTCCAACTCCATTTCCGTCTGTTGAAGCCAGCAAAATACTATTCGTCGGGGAACTTGTGAGGTTTGTTCCCTGTTTTGTGTTTGTTCGTTTCCGCAAAAAAACAAGGGCGGTTGACAATCACGATTACCAGTGTCGGTCCAGGATCCAACAGTAATCATCATAGGATTGTGCACGTAGCTGGTTGCCTAGATGGGATTTCCACAAGGCAGTTTACTAGATTCAGGCCCTCACTGTCGAGGAAACACCTTACTCTTTCTTTGATGTAATAACGGTGGACTAGCCCCGTATGAGAACTAGGGTTTTGAGTACAATGGTGAGATCACAAGGATCAGGTAGGTATGAGATGATTTACCGAGAGAAGACCCTAGCCATGCCTTATATAGGGGGACAGAGCTAGGATTTACATGATTACCTGGTCGGTGAAATCTAGCCTAATCTCGTGGGATACTCCTAAATCCCGGTCGTGATAATCTTGTACACCAAGTTGAATTTTGAGGGGCTTTACACCAGCGGCGGAGAGTCATGGGGACCAAATCGGGCCATAGCTTGTTTTTGTCTTCGGCTTTCTCTCTAGAGTTGTTACAAATTTGGCCCAAGAACCACCGATGGCCCACTGAGCAAGTGACCGGCCTGTCCTTCAATATGCTTGACGCTCCGCCACTGACTTACACCAAGTTGATGATGCATCCCTCCATTGTTTAGGTCGTGGGCTTGGGCCGCCCTATGGCCCAATGAGCCGACTGCCGGCCTACGAGTACACCCAGGGGTCTGCCATCATCGACCACTGTGGTATTTTCTCAACAACGAAAGATCAGCCAGTGTGAACCAATACCCTGTTATTAATACCAGTCCTTAATTTGGATTTCAAATGAACTTGTTAATATCAGCATGATCTGGTCACGCAAGGAAAACCCGGGACGCACTGTTCAATTCTCCATAGGTGGATAGAGAGGGACCTACCCGGGTTTCACTTTCATCCAACTGGCTAAGCTAGTTCAGGCAGTGGTAGTGCCACAACGCGGCAAGGCAAGGCAAAACATTCCCCGGGAGTGTGAGCCAGCGTACGCTGTTGCACGGGAGTCAAACGACGGATCGCCATCACCGCCACGGCCGTATCTCGTCGGAGCGCGACGGCCGGCGCAAGGTCGGCACCATCGCAGCCGTCCAACCGCCCCCGCCGTGACATCTCTACCGCCCCTAGAGCCAGCTAGACCAGCACCACCTCCCATCGGCCATCATCCCGTCATCCCTAGCTCACAGGGCTCGTACAGGCACAGCCCTCTATCTCTGACGGGTCAGCAAGCGGGCCCACCAGCCACTCACTCACCTCACCTCGCCTCGCCCCGTCTCCCTCTAACATTCCCCCCTCTCTCTCTCTATCCACCCACATGCGCTCTCTCTCCTCGAAGCCCCGTTTATTTATTCTCGCCTCTCCTCGTTCCCCCATCCCATCCGTCTCTCTCTTCTCTCCTCTCTTCGATTGCAGTCCATGTCCGAGGAACAGTAGTTAGTTCACAGCACAACACCACCGCGGCAATTAGTTTGTTAGTTAGCTTGACGAGGCGTGATCAAGGCACCTCGGCGTGAAGCTCTAGCTTCTAGCTAGCTCTGGCGGGCATGTTTCCGGCGGAGGCGTCGTTCGCCGGCGCGGAAGCGGCCATGCTGCCTCCCTTTTTCGTGGGATCCATGTGGCAGTCGGCGCCGGGCGGCGGCGCGGCGGCCTTGTCCGAGGAGGACGAGGTAGCCGCCGCTGCTGCTGCCGAGGCGGCGCACGACCGCGCGGTGGCGGCGACGCGGAACCACCGCGAGGCCGAGAAGCGCCGCCGCGAGCGGATCAAGTCGCACCTCGACCGCCTCCGCGCCGTCCTCGCCTGCGACCCCAAGGCATGCAATTTCATTACACATCCAAGTCCTGTGCCCTCGTGATTTCCCCCTAATTTAGTTTCTGCGCAACATGCTCGATGCGAGATCGATCAAGCGAAATCTTTATGGAAGAACTGGATTGCCTGTCATCCATCTGGAATTCTACCGTGGATTGCAGTGGGTAGATGCTATCCCCATGAGTAGCTAGCTGTGCTAAGGTTCTCAGCTCAGCTAATCCTTGTGATTAAAGCTGGATTTTGTGTGTGCAAGTAGCACTAGAATGGAGCCTCTCCTAACTACTAGCTGCTATCATCCTATGAATGACACCGACTAGCTAGGTCAGGTTAGGGCTGCCTCGTCTCTTGGCTTGTTTCTCTTCATGATTTGCTTCTTTTGTGCCTAGTACCATGTCTACAATTTTGCATAATTTTTTCACCTTCTCCTCTCTACCCTTTTTCATTTCTGATCAATCATAAGCTCTAGGGTTCGTCATCTGAGAGATTGATTGTGCAAACAAGATTTCTTGATGAACTTTAGCTCATGAACTGATCTTGTACATGTGTGTTTACAGATAGACAAGGCAACGCTGCTGGCCAAGGCGGTAGAGAGGGTGCGGGAGCTGAAGCAGCGCATGGCCGGCGTCGTCGGTGAGGCGGGCGCCGCGCCGGCGAGCCACCTGTTCCCCACGGAGCACGACGAGATCGTGGTGCTCGCGTCGGGAGGCGGCGCCGGCGGCGCCGCGGCCGTGTTCGAGGCCTCCCTCTGCTGCGACGACCGCTCCGACCTCCTCCCGGGGCTCATCGACACGCTGCGCGCGCTCCGCCTCCGCACGCTCCGCGCCGAGATGGCCACCCTCGGCGGCCGCGTCCGCAACGTGCTCGTCCTCGCGCGCGACGCCGGAGGACACGCCGACGACGACTACTCCACATCCTCCGAGGACGGCGGCGCCGACTTCCTCAAGGAGGCCCTGAGGGCCCTCGTGGAGAGGCAGGGCGCGGGCGCCGGCGACCGGCCCAAGAGGAGACGCGTCGCTGACATGAACATGCAAGCGGCTGCTTGATTAATCAGCTAGCCGGCCGGCGGCCATAGCTCCTCATAGTATCAGCTGATACGGTTGCATATGGCGATCGATCTCATGCATGCCATGGTAATGGTACTACTACTATACAGCGTGTTAATTTGCTTTCAAAGTAAACTAGTTTTGTGTGATGGTTAATTAGTTTCAATTCTCCATATATACCACTATATGGCTGACTCTCCTTGGTAATGCCAATATGCCATGTATAACTAGGGATATATATTACTACTCTTTTACCACTAGGGTTTGCTTGAGCTTTAATCAAATGTTGCTTCAAAGCCAGGGCAAACCCAGCCCCTAAAATACCAGTTAATGTCAGAATATATGCACAATGCAAAGTTCCAGACTTGATGCCATATGCTACATATACATTGGATAACTCTGGAAGCATTTCTGTTTACAAGATCCCACAAGTCCATTTTTGATCATATATGCTGCATGCATGCATGCATGTAAGACAAGTCTTCGGATCAAACAAAGATGTTTGCATGCATACATGTAGCAATGCATGGCAAGACCTAAGATCAAAACAAAGATGTTTGTTCCAACGCATTGCATAGCAATGTAGCAGCATGCTTCCTGTCTGTCTGGTCTTGTGAATGAATGAATGTTTGGGGCTTGGACATATTGAATGATCTAGGCATGCATATGCCAGATTGATTGTTTGAATATGGAGGAGAGGAAAGGGGAACCAATCAATGATTGCTTGTGTTGGTGCATGCTGCAGTGCACAGTAGTATGGCTAGCCAGTGTGGCATGCAGCAGAGTGAGCAGCTAGCTCTCATGACTACACATGAGTGCATGCATGGACTAGTTTGCTAGTACTGGTACTACATGCATGCTGATGCCTGCTGCTGCATGCCCTGTCTGGTCTGGGAAAGGGGGGAAGGTGGATGAGCTTTTGTTTCTTGCTGGTTTCCTTTTGTAATCTTGCTCCTCTATGGCTTTTTTAGAGGGAGGAGGGAGGGGCAGAGATCTCCATGTCAGGCCACCCCACTGTGTCTGTGTGCATGCTCTTTTGTGGGGACAAAAGGAAGACATGGGTGTGTGTAAAAATGTAAACTTGTAATCAAGTCATTGCTGTGATGTGCTTTCTGCCCACACTAGCTACTTGCTGGGGCTGGCAATGGCATGGCTACTTTGCTGGCTAGCTTGGCAGTTGGCATGCAGAAGTAGGTCACATGAATACACATACCTAAACGCTTGAATCTAGGGCGTGGAAGTAAATGTGATTGGTTTTGTTATTGTGACACTGGGTATTTGGTAAGTAATCCATGGGCATGCCAAGTTCAAATGGAAAAAAAATCAGGCATTTCATGTACGCAAGCAATAATCAACTAAACCAATAAGTGTCTTCTTTCTGAAAACATGAATACAAATTGGCATCCATGTCCATATTGCAATATACTTGAAAATAGTGAGAAATCGAGTTACAGCATACATAAGAACTTTGGTTCATAGGATTCAAAATAGATAGGGCACATTGTTATGCAGAGACCGGATAAGACTTCATTTCAAGTGAGGTCTGGGTTTCTGCCTAGTGGTAGGTTCATAGTGGTGCATCCATGTTGATTACCTAGGGTTCCAGTCCTATCTCATCCGGGTGGGTTCTATCTTACCCACTGGACATGATTTTTGATATCTTGGTGCGATGTTTTGAGTGAACAAGATATCCCTTTAAAAGAGATAAGCATATTCCATGTATCAATACATAATCAACACCAAATAATGAGTTTGATTTCGACAGGGAGAGGAAAATAGGATCCTATAGAGATTTTTCCAAGAAGTTAGACTCGGTCGAAATTTTCCTTTAAAACTGAGAGCAAAGTTCGCACATAGAAATTTTTCCAAAGATTCATTACTCAATAAAAAATCCAAGGATTTAAACTCTTAAAAGAACAAATTCATTTGAATTATTGAAAGCTAAGAGAGAGGCCAAAAGACACATGGAGTGCAATACAATTACTGTGGGCACAGATTTATGTAATTATTTCATCATAGTTTCCATCATTGTTTTATCAATACTACTAATAATACATCATTAAGGAGGACAGACTTTCAGAAGATCACATGCATATGTGTACGTAAGGCTGTGTCTCTGCGGCACAGTACTAGTATGTCGTTGCTAGTTCCAATCTTTTTATCAGACGAGAGCAGCTGCAGGAATCACATGTTTTCTACATCGAGATAAGAAAAGAATGCCGTGTGTCTGTACGACTGTATATATACATATGTATGTCAGGGCAGGGCAGGGCTGGGCTAGATGGTAGCTAGCAGGGCATGGCGAAAGTTCTGATCCGAGCTCCAGAGAATGCAATATTAATTGTTGAGAGTTATGATGCGTACGGGTATGCATTGTTTTCATGATTTAAGCATGTATTTTATGAAAAAAATAACCATTGAATCATCATGGAAAAATAAGTGATTCACCATAAAGCATTGGAAACTATTTTGAATGTGAATCCAATGATATATTTTTCATGGTATACAACTAATATTTTATCAATCAAAGTAATGGAGAAACGTCTTTCCATAAACGCGGCCCTATAAACCCGAACAGAGAAGATATATGACGCCCTCTGTGACCACCTAGGTTAGAACTTCATGTTTGAATTTCATTAAGTTACAAATTATATATGGAAAAAATCTGTTTAAAAATGATATATTATTTGGTTCAAAATACAGTATCATGTGCAAATTTTTAATGATTATGAGTCTTTAAACGTATGTGACGCTCTACAAAAATGAAGGGCTACAGATCATAGTCATTACCAGCAATCTATCTATAAATACACTATATATGCTCCTTTATTTTGGAGCTCTCTCATTTAATTTAGGTGTTCAATATCGGATTTGGTTCATGATTTGACTGGGTCAACAATTTTGATTGAAATTATTTTGAATTTGGTTCATAGTTTTTATTCAATTGAGGTGTTCAGTTCTGGATCAGGTTCCCAGTTTTGACTGGATCAAAAATTTTGTATCTCAATATATAGACATGTAAATGTCTTGCGTGTTCTCAAAAAAATCAAGGGCTAGAGTGAAGAACAATAACATTTTTTTGTGAATACAAGAACAAGAACAATTATCCATTAAAATGCAAGAAAAAACTTTACATTTCTCCTTTGGCCTGACTTTATAGCGCTAACACTCTATTTAGGGATTATTTGGATTGTAAGATTTTCATAGGAATATTGGAGGATTTGAATCTCAATGAATTTTCCTATGAAAGCAATTTAGATCATAGGGTTGAGACTATAAGATTTCTATGGAATCCATTCCTACGCCCCCTATTCCATAGGAATATCAACATGAGCTGAAACCTTATTTTATTTTTCCTTTGAGATGCTCTCTCTCTCTCTCTCTCTCTCTCTCTCTCTCTCTCTCAATGCTTTAAAACTCCTATGGTTATTTCCTATGCACCATCAAAAGGTACCTCTAACAATACCCGCAAAAAAAAAGGTACCTCTCACAAAATTCCTGTGTTTTGAAACCCTTTATAACTTCATAGTACATGGTCTTTGAATCCTACGTTTTTCCTGTTCCTAGGTTCTTGAATCTCCTGCAATCCAAGAAAGCCCTTACAGTTGATCGAGCTGCGATGGACAATGTTGGAGGAGCGATCAAAGAGGGAGGGAGAAGCGATAGAGTTGGCAGGGAACAAAGGGTTTGTTTCCTAAAAAAAAAAGCTTATCTTGGAGTGTTCAAATGCACCACGGTGTTTCACCTCCGAAACATTAACATGTCTTTACTTACGGTTTTGCTAATTCTCAGCTGGGATTTTCTTAGTCCTCAATTGGTATCGAGTATTGTTGATATGATGTTAGAACGGTGCAAGATTTTATTAAAAAAGAACTGAACTTTGAGAACAAACCCTACTATTTTTCCAGTACACATGATCAAGTTATTACTACCGAGATCAGATTTTAATGAACAAATTTTGTAAATCAACTAAGGGTTAGCCAAGTTGACAGCTATCGAGATCAGATTTCATTTTTTTTACAGATGAGTAAAAACAAATTGGTGGATATACATGAGAAAATTTTGTAAGAGTAAAAAAATGTATGAATAAATTTATAAGACTGACTGAAAAATAATTATATTCCAGTCCATGAAGACATAAAAAAAAATCATGTTTAACTAAATTTGCTCTGGTCCTTTGTCCAGTGCTAGCGAGACAGGCTGCCTCTTCCTTTTATGGCCGTGCCGCCATCGACTGCTGGCGGCCGCTCGTCCAGTCGTCCTCCAGATTGCAGACAATGAGCGTAAATAAAATGGCCGCAAGACGAACACGTGCATGTACACGAAAGTGACAACACGACGAACCAGTGGGAATGTGCATTGATGAACATATATCCTTGTGTGTAGAGAATGTGCATGTGTCGCTGTGCACGTACGTAAGCCTCTAAATTAGCCGCCCTGCACGGTGGCAATAACCGGAGGGCAAATACGAGTTCGTCACGATGGATGCATATCTCATACTACACGTGTGTACGTATTTAATTAATGTATATTCCCTTTTAAAGAGAGTGGAAATGAAAGAAGGAAATCCCAAACGCCGATGTGACTTCATGGCTTGCTGGATGGAACCCGGAATCAAATCCTCGTGCTGATTTTCCAGGGACGAGGGCCAGTGAAGTGCCCTAACACTAAGGCTGGTCACAATGAGCAAGAACATAAGCTAGTAACTTACATACTTCCTTAGACTATATTACTACCTTCATAGTGGGTAGGAACATCTATGTAGTGTCATGCAACGATGTATTTATTAGGTTATAGACTCATTGTTTCTTGAAGTGTGCGATGTTTCGGTAACTTAGCTAGTTACCACAAGCACCTCTCTCTTCATTAAATATGTGCCACATAAGCAAAGTTGTATTGGAGTGTGTGATGTTACTCCTAAGTTCCTCCCCATTGTGACCAGCCTAACAGTGTCTGCCGTACGTCCCTCTCCCAACAAAGCAGTGCCGTGCGACCGCCGAATGGCTGCAAAAACCATGAGTTGACAGTACTCATTATCTATGGATTTTTTTTTTCAAATGGGTAGTTTCGCGCGAATTTCATAGAAGATAGTTTCTTTAATGAAAGAGCAAAAATAAAATCGGGTCATTTCAGCATGTGCCAAATTGTTTTTGAACTAGATTCAAAGCTAACTAAAATAATGGTCAAAATCCATCATTACTTTCATGAAATGTTTGTGTTTCAATAAAATTTGAATTCTTCTCTTCGCCATCCAGCCAGCGCCTTTTGTCTCCTACCCATGTACTCGACTTGCCACCATTCCCCCGGCTAGGTTGAAACTTTTGTCAGTAATTTTGGTGTGTACCAAAATATTCTTTTTCTCTCAAAATGTTGCACTAAAGTAAAGATAGGTTCAAATTTCGGTCATATTTAGATGAGAAAAGTTTTTTTTTTGCTCACTCAAGTTCTTGAGGGAGATATTAATTTGGTCCCTCATCTTTTCTGGTCGATATTTTGATCTTCATGTTTCAATACGGAACACAATTTCCTCTAAGATCAGAGACAATGGGTTAAACTGATGATGTGTTACTGGTTTTCTGGTAACTAGTTGGCACGTCGAGCCACTTAAACGAAATGCCAAGAACCTGTCCACAAATAACAAGGCAAGCCCGAAGCCGTTGGTCAGCTAGCGCCGAGGGGCTCCGTGACGATGCCCTCAAGAGGATGACGAGGCACAAGGCCACCGTCGTCGAGCCCGAAAGGACGTACGAAAGTTTTCACCCCGGAGCCCTGGTACCGTAAGGTCAGAGGACCTACTGCGACGCCCTCGAGAGGGACAGTCGTCGTCATCGTCTCCGGCGCCGTCCGGAGCGGAGCTATCATGCATTCACCTTTACCAAGGGCGCCTATCGACGGTGCCATCAAGCATGTCACCTCCGCTGTGTACGTAGACGGGGCGGTCTGACTCTACCACCACCCCAGGTCCATCCAAGATCCAGCTCCATCAAAAAAGATACTAGAGCTCCATCAAATGCGTACGTACGGCGGTGGTTGCGGTGGTGTGGATGGATGGACCCAGAGCACGTAGGCACGTAGTACGTACGTGGAAGCCGCGGAGAGAGATGGACGGCCACCGGCGCAAGTAGCTAGCTCGGCGTGGTGACGGCGGGTACTTGTCCGTCCGTCGCGTGGGTACAAAGGAAGCGTGCCCGCACGCAAGGGGATCGGGCGCAAGTACTACTACAGGGTTGGGTCCGCCTCACCCTCGTGTACGAGTCGCTAGGCCCGGGACGGGACCATCCTTAATTTTCACACGCAGACAGGCACGTCTCTCTCGTTCCCCACTGCTGTCATGTGCAGTTCGGTACGTGATACCTACGGTAGTAGCTAGCTACGCGCGCACGCGGCCTTCATTTCATGTGCCCCTCGTCGCACGGAATGTATGTATGCCAGTACAGGAGCTGCACTGCATCGGTCTTGATCATCACGTATGTATATGTGACACGTACGCTGTACGTACAAGCAGGGAGTACTGTGTATGCATGCATGCATGTGTGTATCCTTAATCTCCTCCTTATGTGGGGCTAAAGTACTGGCCATGAATGAACGAGCAGGCTTGTACTGACCATGAGTACGTTTTTATTTAATAATTAACCAGGGTATGAGAAGGAGAGAGGAACACACACACACACACACACACACACACACACACACACACACAAAGAGAGAGATGGCACCACAAAAGACAGGGTGTGGGAGAGGAGCGCGTAGAGGATCCGGGGCACGCGTGCTGCGAGTTGTGTCAGCGGCAATCATCATTCCCTTTGCCGGTCCCATACATGCAACGCAACCAACCAAACGCTCTGTCCCTTTCTTCAATCCCTCCCTCTCCTCTCTCCTCTCTCCTCGCACGTGACGATCATGCCGTCATGCTCAAAGGCCCCGCGCCCGTCTCCACCTCGCCACTCTCCCTATCAATTGCTAATCATGTTGCCACCTTTTCATTCCTCTAACTAATCACAGCTAATCATCACCGCGTCTGCGTGCCCGGCCTTAACCGCTTTATACAAACATCGCCTTTCTATCTATCTCGGCTTGCTATAGCTCCTTCCAATCCTTTTTGCATACGTTCTCCTCCTTTCACACCTACCCACCTACACTACAAGCTTGTTGCATGCATTGCCCGCGTAGCTAGGCAAAGGGCTCTAGCTTTCGGTAATCCAATTCCCAAGTTGGCGACAGATAATCTCTTTGCTTTGACACGTTAGACATGTGCTTAGAACCCCGTCATTACCATACTCCTATAACTGCTTCAGTGGGGTCCATCGACAGCTCCACTGAGATTTTTCTTTATGTCCAAATGTAACCTAAAACATCATGCTTTTTTTTGCGGAAAGGCGGCCAAGACCCTTTTTTTTTTGCAACTTATGATTAGCGAAACTATCATTCTTGATTTATAGGATGCGCATTTATATGAGCGCTTGCGTCTGTACTGTGTTCAAGATTTGTAGGATGGAACCATATTGGCATATTCTACGTACTCTCTCCGTTTTTATTTACTCCGCATCTTAGCTTTGGTCAAAGTCAGATTTTGTAAACTTTGACAAAGTTTATAGACAAAAATATTAACATATACAATAACAAATCAATACCATTAGATTCATTATTGAATACACTTTCACATCATATAGATTTGCTATTGTAAATAGTCATATTTTTTCTATAAACTTTGTCAAACTTTATGAAGTTTGACTTCAGTCAAATCTAATATGCAGAGAAAATAAAAATGGAGGGAGTACCAAAACTTGGCGCGGTTTTTGGCGAAAAGAGAAACAACATACAACCAACGGACAATCAGTTAACCGTCTCCAGGGTTGGCCGCACACAGCCGCCGCCTCCTCTCCAATAAAAAGTCTAGGGTTTCTCTGCCTTCTGCCGGCACCGCCGCCAGTCCGCCTTGTCTCCGATGGCCTTAGGGCTACTGGGGCGTGGTGGGTCTCAGCCCTTGCCGATGGAAGGGCTCCATTTTTAGATGTTTTCTTGAGTTTTGTTAGGGTTTGTGTCCTACTCAGGAAGACAAGACGGCGGCAGCTCCCTGAAGATGGAATAAGGTTCTCCCCACCTAGCCCCTGTCCAGTTGGTGCGTCTAGTATCGTCGGAGGGCGCATGGAGGTGTGCCTTCGATGGACCTCACAGGATCCGTGCGTTGGTTGTCTTTGGTGGATCTACTCAGATCATGTCTTTATTCGTCTACATCTGTGCGTCTTCGGGTTGGATCCTATCGATCTATGCATCTCTTCATCGGCGGCGATTTCTGTTCTGGTGTGCTGGTCCTATGGGACCTTAGCACGACAACTTCTCGACTGTCTACTACAACAAGTTTTGCCCAGCTGTGGCGAGGGAGAGGCCATGACGAGGCGTGCATTTGGCTCGTTTCAGTGCTTGTAGTCATCGCTAGGTGGTCTACGGATCTGAATGTAATTTTAATTATTTCCAGTGTTCGTTGTACTGCCATGGTCGAAGATGAATAGGGGACGGAAGTTTTTCCAAAAAAGGAATGACCAAATAGTTGTTGCCAATTGGTATGTTCCTTTTTTACCAAGGTGGAATTCATAATTGCTACACTTGTAAAACACGCAAAGGCTAGCCAGATGTCACACTCTCTCGCTAACCCAACAAAAAGAGTTCCGACTCTTGTGTGGACCACGAATTGACAAGAAGGTGGAAGAACCTACTAGCTACTTCCATCAAAGTAATTACGAACAGACACAGACGAATAACTTAATTATCCAATCTACCGAAAAGAACCAATGGTAAAATGTGGCAAGCAGTCACAAGCTAGGAACCAAGCTGGCCCGGAGAGTCTCATCCATATATCCATCATCTTCTACCTAGCTAGCTCTCCACTTTGCACTCCTTGGGAAAGTTATTACTTTCTTTTGGATCTCCAAGTCGTAATCACTAATGCGCAGGTCAAACCACGGCGCCTAGCTCGCTAGCCGGCACGGTAATGTACCACGCTCAAGACGAAAAGGGGTATGAATGATCGGTAGCTTTTGACATGCGCGCTCGAGAGTCCATGATTAACCGCGAGGCGAGGCGCTAAAAGACGAGGAGGCGGCCAAAAAGACCTTTGGAGCCATGGTCGATCGACGAAATGAATGGAGAGATAGATGATCGTCGACACACAGCCTTCGTGCCCAACTCTACTGCATGACATGTTTGGGTGTCTCCCTGTCCTGGCCGCTGCGTGCAATGGTAAAAAAGGGGTAAAGGTGGTTTGAGTTGTTCCTCGGATCGTGAGAAGTCACTCAGTCACTCTCGCTCGTTCACCAACGGGGTAGTCGCCGTGCATGCATGCGTGCTCAAAAGAAGAGACTCGGGCGGAGCGGACACGCGCGCACTCGCACGGAACGCTGCGTGCATGTGAGTGTCAGGAGTGAAAACCATGTTCGATCGACCCGAAAGTTACTTTCCCGGCAGATGATCAGCGCCACGATCGAGCGCGCACCACCTTTTCTTAATAGGTCGATGGGATGGAACAAGCAGTAGTTAATCTGATGCTTTTTGGCAAGATTAGAGAAAGCTAACCGTGGTGCATGCGTAGATCAACTACGTTATTCTAGCATGTACTAATGCTGATGAGCTAAATTATTAGTCCACAGAGAAAAAAAATCAGAGGCCCGCTCAAAATTCTTGTAGTGCCCCTGGACCGTGTGCATGCATCCTACTAGCACTGTACTACTAGTCACGAACAGTATGGTGACTGATGCTCACTGCACGCGACAGAGCGAAATGCTACATGCATGCTTCCGCTGAAAGGAAAGCCTGAACCGAGACTGTAGAGGCAGGCACGCCACAGTTACGGGCACTTGTCCCGCGGGGGATTCAGAATAATTTGCCCATCCATCGATCATACTGTGGTAAGCAATTAGGCTGGCATCGGGCGCCGCGCCCCTGTGTGAGACTCAGACAGCGACCGTTCCTGGTTTGAGCCAAAAGAGAAGGGAGAAAGGGAGAAACAATTTGTATGATCAGACCCAAGCGGAACAGTGTGCGCGCGCGTGGTTGAAATGAAAGATGCCATTCTTTTCAGATCGGAGTTGTCACGGCTTTTGCACGACAGCCCCCTGCTGTTTTAGGACAGAGGTGGTGTCTGTGTGTGTGTTGCCCATATACAGTTTCCAAGTACAGTTCATGCGCACCGAAAGCTAGTCTGGCCATGGCGAGAGAGAGAGAGAGAGAGAGAGAGAGAGAGAGAGAGAGAGAGAGAGAGAGAGAGAGGGGGGGAAATTAGGATGATTAGAGGTCAACCGGCCCATTGGCCATTGGGAGTTTTGGGCAGCTCGCACTGGAAAAAAAAAATCCTGCGTCGCTTTTGGTGGAAAAGCTAGCCGGCCGGCCGCCCGGACGACACACGCAGAGGCAGACGACGATCAAACGAAGAGAAGAAGAGGAAGTCAACATGCATGCATGCACGCCACCCACACACATCATATCCGATCCATCACGGGGAACGGCTTTACGAAAGTCTCTCTTTCGTGTGGACTGTACGCAGCACTCGCACGCTAGCTACTTCTGGTCAACAACACTAGTTATCAGGCAGCTATCGGCTCATCGGCAGTCTATATATCTTTATTCCTTTTTTCCTTTTCGATTCGAAATAGGCTTCCCCTCCTTTCTATCGACAGCTCTGCCTATGGGGAATGTGTCGTCGTGGCAGCGCCTTCAGCTCCCTTCGTGGATTTGTGATCGATCGGTCGTCGTCATACGTAAGTACGTTGTGACGAATCATCATCATCATCATCATCATCATCATCATCATCATCATCATCTTCTTCTTCTTCTTCTTCTTCTTCTTCTTCTTCTTCTTCTTCTTCTGTCCGCATGGACCTTTATTCATTTTAAGAGACTGTATGCCATGCTAGGTAAATTATCTGTCGAATTTTCTTTCAAGAAAGAAACATCATCGGTCAAGTTTTAGAGGTAGGATCTCTCTTGGCCTTGGTTTGTCTGTCAAGGTCGTCTCGTCATGGACTTCAAAAGCTCAAATCATCTTCTACACACTATGCCAACTTTTCATTATCATCAATCTGAAAGCCACTTCTGTTTTGTTAATTACTGCAATTTTCTCACTCGCCATTTTGTTATCCGGGTCCGCAATTTTCTCACTAACTCTTTTTTTAGGGTATTTTCGAGGATAATTTTCTCACTCACTCATGCCATCGAAAGCAAAACTGGGAACAACCCACATAAAGCCCAACCCATCTACCAGTATTTCCGGCTCGACCCACTTTCAACTAGAGATTTCTAATTTCCCACCTAGGAATCCCACCCACACCTCTGGCTTTGTCTCAAAAAAAAAAAAACCTCTGGCCGCAGCGACGCTGTATGGCCGGCCCGTTTTACGGGATTGGCTGCGTCTTTCTTTCATCGATTTTTTTTCTGTTAGCTTTATTCAGTTTCCTACTTTTGTAATTATATCCATTTATTCATTTTTCAAAATAGGATATTTTAGAACAAATCCAGGATTTTATAATTTTAAGATCTTTCTATAATTGATGGAAAATTTTAAAATTCGATTTTTTTGAATCATCTACATTTTGTAATTCATGGGCCGATTTTGTAATTCATGAACATTTTTTAAATTTGGGAACAAATTTGAAGTCATGAACATTTTTGAAAATTCTAGAACATTTTTGAAACTCATGAAAAATTATAGTTCATGATTTGTTTCTAAATTCGGGAAAATTTTTGAAGTCATGAACATTTTGTAAAATTCGGGAACAATTTTAAAGTCATGAACATTTTTCGAAATTCATGAATATTTTTTTATAATTTGAAACAATGATTGTGGTAACAATTTTTGAATTCATGATCACTTTTAAAATCCATGATTTTTTTTTAAATTTAGAAAAAAAATCAAATCCGTGAACTTTTTGAGATTGTGAATATTTTATGATATCCTTGAACATTTTTCAAATTCACCATCTGTTTTTAAATTCATGATTTTTTTCGTATTTGCAAATATTTTTGAAAATTCTTGAGCATTTTTCAATTTCATTAAAGGGGAAAATTAAAAAGAAGCAGGGGAAAGAATAATAAAACAAAGAAAAGAAAAACAAACGACATTATAACCTTGTTTGCAGCCCTCATCTAGAGAATCTTGTTTTCAATAAAAAAAGTTAACATGCACAGAAGATGCAGGTCTACCTTCTAACGGTTTATCACTATATATTATCTCAATCCCATTCATTTTTTGGTAAATAGAAGTTTTATTCCATAATTATAGTGTTACAATCAAAGAGGCTTATTCAAAGTTCGACTATAGTTTGCCAGTCGATTTGCAACTCTGGTTTGTTCCCACTGAATCTTCTGTGGAATAAACTCATCATTCATCAAAGCTCTAATCTCCATGATGAGATGTCCATAAACGCTAAGCTAGCAAGTCCATCACCTGATAACACAGATGGTGCCTCCGAGGAATCCGGTTGGACAAGAATCAGGAGGTTCGTATGTTGAATAGCCAACGCCCTCCCTTACATAAGAGCATGTGTCTCCACTTCCAAAGTATCTCTGCAGTTGAATATAAACCGATGGCAAAGATAACACTCCCATCATATTGCGTGAGTATCATACCTGGAGCTACCGAACCATCCAATTGTAGGAATGAGCTTTATCAATAGATAAAGCGGCATGGTGCACGAGCAGAGCGGCACACGCGAAGGATGACAACACAGTGCATGCAAGTGCCACGGAGCTGACTTTCGTTTGCAGCTGTTGTCCTTTCTTATCCAAGCGGCAGGACATACAATTTCGCGCGCGCGCGCGCATACACACACGCACACAATTTGGTATATACAATTTCTCCTATAATTTGCACATCATTACCTGCAGGCATTAGATGAAATGGTATTCTCCTTTGGGATCTATGACCTGATCAAGCAAAAATCCCGTCATTTCCTCTTGAAGTGCTCGTATGCGATCCGTTGGTAGGAGTTGATCCCACATCTGTTGCATCTATATTAAAGAAGGAGATCAATATGAATATATTAGTTGTGTGTATATATATTAGATCATGATAAAAAGAATTGTGAATTGTGTTTATGTACCAAAATATTTCTTCCATTTTTGCTCCTTTCTGTCATAAAGCGAATGTTCTCGCAAACGTAGTATGCACATAAATTATTCCCCGATGCCTGCCTCATGCACTTTACGAGAATAGAATTCAATCAGATAATAATTAATCAAGCATGATAATGGTATTGAAACTAGAATTAAAGAGATGCGCGGACGTAGCTAGTATTACTTAATTACCCTAGGTCACACCCATTTCAGCTCTTGTTTTCCATGGGCCGATAACATCTTTGATGAACTTTTGCCAAACCCTACCCGGCAAAAAAAAATGAATAATGGAGTTATTAATTACTTGATATCAGGAAATGAACTAAAGAGTCCGACATAGTGCGATAATGATTGAAATTACCTGTCGAGCATCATATTCACGTCGTGGTATTCTTTAGGTTCTTTAAGTAGTGAGTCTAGTAATTTAACTTTTCTCTCGCCAACTTCAATGATTAGCAGGATCCAGTGAAAACTGCATGTGCACATGTTTGTATAAGCGGGCATGTGCATAACTCATCAACTACACTTATTAATATCTAGTAAGCAAAATAGAATTTGTAGTACAAGACAGTAACACTCACCCGAAGTTGTAAGGAAGTAGTATTTCTGGTCGGGTATTTAGTTGCTTCAAAAACTCTAGCAAGCTAGTCTCTGTGTCTTTTGCGCCGATTTTCCACACACCTTCATTAACGGTATTTGGGTCAATGAACCCAATGACATAGAATCTATCTCTTTTCATTTCATAAATCTTCATTCTGCATAATACCACATAAAAAATATAGTGAGGATAATTACAGGCAATGAACGAGCACAACTAGAGACTTAAATTACAGAAAGAAATCACTTACACACAATAGCAACTGACGAGAGATTTTTCGAGTGCGTCTTGACTGAATAACTGAAACATTTCTTGAAACTCAACCCACAAATATTTTTCATGGAAGTAATGCTCTGCCGTGACTTTCACCATAAGGCTCTCTCACCCGTTCTTTATTTCTCTCAGGTACCAGTCATGCAATCTGCGCATTTTTGTTGATAGAAGCGGGACCTCCTCATGCCTGACCAGAGGTTGGCCGGGGACATATTTTCCATGCTGCTTCCTCCTCTTGAATCATGGGGAGATCCTCGATGCCTAGGAGTTGTTCAATAGTGACACCGGCCTCTCTAGCCATCTCTCTAGCAGCTCGGTTATTACCGGCTTATCGGCGGTACTCACATGTGATTGTACAATAAGTGGGGGGATCGATTGCACTGCCTGTTCTCCCAGCTGGGAAATAGTTTTCCCGCTTTTCTCACTACCTGTAAGGCTTGACTCCTTATCTTTTTGTGCACGATATGACTTGCTAATAGGGCATTCATAGTCTGATTGGATTTTCTTCACAATCAGTTTAGCAAGATCCAAAAATTGTTGTATGAAATTCTCTGGTATTTTCTCCTTTGGCGACGGGGCGGTTTCTTCGCAAAAAAGGCCTTCACTTCGGCATCAACTTGGGCATTGGTTTCGTCGACAGTCATGTCGTAAGCCCACTTCTTTTTGGCAGGGGAGAGGCTTTCTTCCTTGGTGATCTCTTCCACTTTGGAGAAGGCTGACGCGCCCGTGATCGATATGGCGGACTCACGCTGATGGGCTCCGTCTCGGGGTGGTGTGGAGTCGGCTGACGCGGTGGCGAACTAGCGTCGCGCTCCGTCTCGGGTGGGTTGGAGTCGGCTGACGCGGCGGACTTGGAGGAGGAGTCGGCTGACGCGACGGGCTTGGAGGAGGAGTCGGTGGTCTTGGAAAGACGATGCAATCCTTTCACTACAAAAAAAGACACATCCGTGACATTTTGGGCCGAACGAATTTTTTTTCTGTCATACATATGACACTTCTATGACGATAATTGTGACAAAACCCGGTATCATCATAGATGTGGTGGGCTCCTACTTCTATGACAAAAAAATCATGACAGAAAATGGGCTTTTCGTCCTGGGCGGGCCGGAGACGCAGTTGCATGACATTCTTTGGGCCGTCCATGACGGAAAAAACCATGGTAGAAGCGAGGGCGAGGAAAATTTCGGGGAGTTCCCGGTTACGGTGGGAGGTCGGGGGCCGAGCGATGCGCGTTTCTCTCGTACACGTACGCGCGTGTGTGCGAGGCGTTGGCTCTAACTGAACCCGAGCGAGGCGTTGGGCTCTAACTGAACCTGAGCGATTGCACTGCAGGCTACGCGTTACTGAACCCGAGCGATCGATCGATGGCTGTTAACTGAACCCGATCGAGCGGTTCCTTCGCTACTGCTGCTAACTGAAGCCAATCGATGCTGCCTCTGGGATGAACAGTGAGCGTTGCGGGGGGGTTTGGATGAACAGTGAGCGGTGGCGTTGCCTCTGGATGAACAGGACCCCGTGGTTTGGTGGAGGGCTGGATGAACAGTAGACGGTGGAGGGGTGCCCGTGGAGGGGTGGTTGAACAGGACCCCGTGGTGTGGAGGGTTGGATGAACAGTAGACGGTGGAGGGGTGCCCGTGGAGGGGTGGTTGAACAGGACCCCGTGGTGTGGAGGGCTGGATGAACAGTAGACGGTGGAGGGGTGCCCGTGGAGGGGTGGTTGAACAGTAGCCGGTGGAGTAGCGCGCGGTGGAGGCTGGATGAACATGAGCCCGTGGAGGCTGGAGGAGGTCGACGGTGGAAATGAACAGTATCCCGTGGAGTCCCGTTTTGCGGTACGCCACACCCCTCCCGATGAACAGGACCCCCGTTTTGACCGTAGGAGGTCCGTTTTGCGGTACGCCACACCCCTCCCGATCAACAGGACCCCCGTTTCGACCGTAGGAGGTCCGTTTCGGCCGTTTTGCGGTACGCCACACCCCTCCCGATCAACTGGACCCCCGTTTCGACCGTAGGAGGTCCGTTTCCTCCGTTTTGCGGTACGCCACACCCCTCCCGATCAACAGGACCCCGTTCCGAACGTAGGAGGTCCGTTTCCTCTGTTGTGCGGTATGCCAGGCCTCGTTTCCATCGCCTGTTCCGCCCAAGCCCTCCCGATGAACACGACCACGCATTCCATTCCGACCCAGCCGGTTGGCTCCCACGCGTTCCGTTGCCTCCCGATGAACACGACGCATTCCGTTGCCTCCCCATGAACACGACGCATTCCGTTGCCTCCCCATGAACACGACGACGACGCTGTTTCTCCGTTCCGACCCAACCATGTCAACGAGCCCTCGCCGTACGTATGCGCGAGTAGGCGTTCGAGACCCCGCCCGTATGTACACATACGTGGCCGTATTTTCTTTCTTGCACCCTCGCCGCTGTACGTACGTGTACATGGTACGTGCGCGCCTCTACTACGACACGTGCGCGCCTCTACATCCACCAGTATATATGTACGTACACGTTCGCGACCAGAATGACAACGCTACGTACGCTTCGACCAGGTGGGTCCCGACTGTCAGGCACTTCCTTGCGTGCGAAGATGTAGCTGGTGGGTCCCAGCAGTCAGGGGGGCGAATCGTTTTTTTGCCCGGATGCACTTTCCTTGCGTGCGAAGGTGTAGCTGGTGGGTCCCAGCAGTCAGGGGGGAAACGTTTTTTTCGTGAAATACGGTGGCCCGTCCGGTGGGTCCCCGCAGTCAGGTGGAGGAATAATTATTTTGCGCGTAATAAGGAGGCACTTCCTTGCTGCGGCCGTGGACCCAGCTGTCAGCGTCTCCACGCACAGTACTCTTCCGATGGAAGTCGGTCGTTGACCACATTAACCACGCCGCGCCGAGAGCACCACGATGGTGGACGACGGCAAGGCCTAGGAAGGGGAGGACACGGAGGCAGAGAAGACTCGACAGTTGTTTCCCACGCGGAGGGGAGTACGACTGTACGAGGGTTTACTGGTTCGTCTGCCGTCGCCGGAGAATAACAGCAGGTGTGGGTGAGTAGAGGGGTGGCTAGGCCAGCGATGGGAGTACGGTGGGGCGGTGAGGCCTGCGCGGCAGCACAGCCGGCCGCGGGGAGGAGGGAGCAGGCAGTCCCGCCGGCGCTTGTTTGAGCGGCTGGAGCAGGAAGAGCAGAGATTGAAGAAGCACGACGGCCGTTGGATGGACATCCAACAGTCAGTGCTTGTGCGTCAACCTTTTTTTAGGAAAGCCTCAAATATGTGGAAAACAGCATACAACCCATCTGCCATTATTTCTAATAATTTACAGCCCATTTGCTAATTCTTAAGGTTTTTTTTGGAGCCCATATTCTTTTTGTTAGCATTACAGCCCATATTGTGGCCACGGTTAAAAAATTATACGAAATTTTGCATATTTCGGTGCGGTCCGAACTGTTTTTAATCCCAAAATTTCGACTCACATTCAAACTGTTTTTAAAAATAAATGTATATCAATATAAAATCCAACAAATTCTCCACGCATAAAAATTAATGTAATTTAAAATCTTGAAATGAAAAAAAGATATTTGAAACTAATTACTAGTTTGATGTGTTTTAAAAATGTACAGCCCATTTCTCATTACTGATGGGCCATTTTCTCGGCCAGCCGAATGAAAGCTCTCCTCGTCTTGAAAGATTTGCAGCCCAACAGGCCTGACAAAGCGACTTACTTGGCAAATCACAAAAAAACTGGGCTGTGGCCGTGGACCCAGCTGTCAGCCTCTCCACGCACAGTACTCTCCCGATAGAAGTCGTTCCTTGACCATGTTGACCACGCCGCGCGGAGAGCACCACGGCGGTGGACGACGGCGAGGCCTAGGAAGGGGAGGACGCGGAGCCGGGGAAGACGCGGCAGTGGAAGCCCGCGCGGAGAGGAGTACGAGGGTTCACTGGTTCGGCTGCGGTGTGAGGCTGCCGTCGCCGTAGGGCCTGGCCAGCGGTGGGAATAGTAGGGGCGGTGAGGCCTCTGCGGTAGCACAGCCGGCCACGGGAGGCAGGAGCATGCGGCACGACCGGCGCTGCTTTGGGCGGCTGGAGCAAGAAGACCAGAGGTTGAAGAAGCACTACGGCCGTTGGATGGACATCGTACGGTCACTGGAGCTAGAATCGTTCATATTGACTAAGTTGACAAAGCCCTTCGTCCCCGTCAACTTAGTAGGCCCACAAGTCAGCCTCCCACCATGGTGGGTCCCAGCTAGCCGGGGGAGTATTCATTTTTTTGTGCGTAATAAGGAGGCACTTCCGGTGGGTCCGAGCTGACAGCGGGGGGAAACGATTTTTTTCGCAAAATACTGGTGGCCCGTCCGGTGGGTCCCCGTTGTCAGGTGGAGGAATAATTATTTTGTCCGTAATAAGGAGGCACTTCCTTGCGGCCGCCGTGGACCCAGCTGTCAGCCTCTCCACGTACAGTACTCTTCCGATGGAATTCGGTCGTTGACCATGTTGACCACGCCGCGCCGAGAGCACCAGGGCGGTGGACGACGGTGAGGCCTAGGAAGGGGATGACGCGGAGCCTGGGAAGACGCAGCAGTGGAAGCCCGCGCGGAGAGGAGTACGGGGTTCACTGGTTCGGCTGCGGTGTGAGGCTGCCATCGCCGTAGAATAACAGGGGATGTGGATGAGTGGAGGGATGGCCTGGCCAGCGGTGGGAGTAGTATGGGGGCGGTGAGGCCTCCGCGGCAGCACAGCCGACCACGGGAGGCAGGAGCAGGCGGCACGACCGGCGCTGCTTTGGGCGGCTGGACCAAGAAGACCAGAGGTTGAAGAAGCACTACGGTCGTTGGATGGACATCGTACGGTCACTGAAGCTAGAATCATTTATATTGACTAAGTTGACAAAGCCCTTAGTACGCTCCAACTTAGTAGGCCCACAGGTCAGCCTCCGAAACGGTGCGCCCCAGATGTCAGGGGGAGGAATCATTTTTTGGGCGGCCGAAGCTAAGAATATCCGAGATTGAAGAAGAAGCACGACATCCGTTGGATAGACATCCAACGGCCACTGCTGCTAGAACCGTGTGTTGACTATAATAAGTTGACAAAGCCTTGCATACGCGTCAACTTATTGTTTTAGGGGACGCGTCACTTAGTAGACCCACAAGTGTGTGGCAGAGAACTTATAGCCCATTTGCGTTTTGTAAGAATGTACATCCCATTTTTGAATTCTAATGGAATTTACAATAGCCCATTTACAGTTCGTTAAAAGTACAGCCCATTTTCCAGCTAGGACAACGATTAATAATTTCAACCAACTGTTGAAGACAGAATTCAATCCCACATTTTGATGGGATCCGAAATATTTTTATCCCGAAATTTCTAGTCAGATTAAATATAAATTTGTATTACGTAAAAATCCAACGAAACATTGCGCGCGCAACAATGAAAATTTAAGATTTTCAAAATCCATAAATAATATTTTATAAACTAATTTCGTGTTTGGTGCATTTTTTTATAGTTACTACCTAGTTTTTATAATTACATCCCATTTATTATTTTTTAAAGCCCATTTTCCTGTTAAGCCTAATGCATCCCTCCTAGGAAAGATTTGCAGCCCAGCGGGGCGGAGAATAACAAGTTGACCTTGCCTGGGTATTCCTCAAAAAGCGTATAGCTGGGCTAGCCATTTTCATCTTGAAAAAGTTAGTATCTGGGCTGGATATCTGGCCTGGGCTAGACGGGCCACAGCCGGCCCAGTTAATACCCTGCTCTCCTGTGAACAACAACGAAATCATCGCCAAGAAAAACTCTGCAGTGCTCACGCCTCAAAAACACAAATACTACTCGAGCTGCTTGGTCCCAGCTGTCGGCCTCACCTTGTGCAATTCTCTCGTTTATATTGACTACATAGGTTGACAATGGTGTGGGACCGTGATGTCAGGAAACCAGGAGAAAGCAAAAAAAAATAGTTGTACATAATAAGGAGGCACTTGCGTACGTACGGCTATGGCCCTAGTGGGTCCCTAGTGTCATCCAGTTAAAATAAAGTCATCTCCTGAATCCTCATGTTCGTTGACGATGTTAACAATGCTCGGCGCCACGGCGAGCGCAACAACTCGAAGGACAACGGAGAGGGCCTCGCGGGCCCTACGGATGGTCTGATACAGCGCCCGCTGCTCATTCAGGAAGCCAGGATCATCGGACACCTATGAGCACCTTCGAGAAACTGAGACGGCATGAAACGGTAAGGCCGCGCTTGGGAGCTCTGGTTTATTTCGAACCTGTATTAACATACAAGTGTAATTTACTCATCATCGGAAACAACGCGTAAAATACAGGCGTAATGAAACCGAGGGCCCGAGGTCTGTAAGTAAAACCTGTTCAAATCATATCTTATTGTGCCATGTAGTTTCCCACGCTTTGTATTCTTTCACTGGTGCTTTGTCTTGAACTGATATGATTTGAACCGTGTCTCTATTTGGATTTGGCAAGACAATGCAATGACCATAGGACATAGATATATGTTTGTTTGATGCTTTTATTATGTACTAGTACTTGGCAATAGAAGACTTGGTAGTTTAATCCTGTCCACCTTACTAATGAACTGGTTCACCGAAATGAGTTTCATATACTAGTACATGCTAAACTTGTTATGTGTCTGCTTGTTTCTTCTTTTAAAATGCTGACAGAATATTGGGGAAGAGTGCCTTATTAAGCAATGGTAAAGGAAGTAATGTAGATAAGGTTCAGGATAGTGACACATCCTTGTTGGTCTCCAACAAAGCTGATAAAACAGCTAAGGAAGACTATCTTGAAGACAGCGAGACAACCCCAAAGTCCTGTCTTGGTTTAGTGTTTGAGTTACTGGCCACTACCGCTTGCACAAGCTATTCAAACTCACTGTCTGAATCAGTTAGGTTTCTTGAGTCTCAACTACAAGCTGAAAGACATCGATCAGCTGTGCTGCGACAAGAAGCGGAAGGACTGCGGAAGTCCCTGGAGCATTCAGATGCATACTTTCTGGTGCAACAGCAAGCGTTGGAGGATTTTAGCGCCAAATAGGACAAAGCTAATCAGCTTGCTAAGCTTATTGCCAGCATGGTGGATACCCAGGATAACGTTTCTTGAGCTCTTCTGAAGTTGTTTCAGTTATGCTCTTGTTTTGCTGCCGCGTTTATTTGCACTGGTGGCCAGTTTTGACGGCCAATGTATGTAATGTGCTGCTTTGTTCCCTATATTTGCACTGGTGGCGAACTTTGATGCCCAGTGGATGTAATAGGTGTAATAGCGGTAATAGGCTAGCGTTAATTGCTTGCTTATTTATTTCCTTATTGTCTTGTTTAGTTGTTTGCTTGTAGTCACTGCAGTTCTTTTCTGTTTTTTTTCTAGTGGCCACAATAGCCTATTTTTGGTAACTAGGCCAAAATAATCGTGGCAACACACGGACTGTTGTAACCATGGGCCTCCTGCAGGTCGTATGATCCATGGGCCTTCGTCCGGCCGTAGGATCCATCGGCCTTCTATACGGGCCTTAGGGTCCATGGGCCTTCTACGGGCCGTAGGGTCCATGGGCCTTCTACGGGCCGTACGATCCATGGGCCTTCTACGGGCCGTACTATCCATGGGCCTCATACGGGCCGTAGGATCCATGGGCCTTCTACGGAGCGTATCATCATTTCGCCAATCATGCGCCGTACTATTCGTGGACCATAACGGGCCGTTAATAGGCCGTATTTGATAACTCTATGAAACAACCCAACGGGTTTTTTTGACATGAAAATGGCCCAACGTATTAACGGTCCGCAAACGGGCCGACTGTAACGACGGGCTGAATTTGGCCAACAAGCAGAAAATGACAGTAACGGGCCGTATGTAACCGAATGCTGCAAATGAGCCCAAGAATCAATGGGCCCTGAGAAGGCCGAAAGATAACTTGGGTTGGAAACGGCCCAATGGAATAACGGGCCGTTAATGGGTATAAAGTGATACACTGTTCATTATGGGCCAGTTTCACCACGGGCCGTTAATGGGCCAAGAGTTACAAAGGTCCTCATATGGGCCGAAAGAAGTCATGGGCCACACATGGGCCGGAAGTTAAAACGGGCTGAATCATATTGGACGGCCCAGATGACGCTACTGGGCCTAATTCGGATAGGGCGTAACGGGCCCTGGGTTAGCGGGCTGTAAATGGGCTATATGCGAACATGCCGTTAACAGGCTTTCCGTGGGCCGGCCCGCCACCTTTGGACCAAGTCAAACGGGCCGGCCTTTTCACAGGAATGGGCCTCTATTGGGCCGTGCCACATGTCGCCGTATCATAGGCGCCTTCGGTCCAATGAGCGGATAACATCTGTCCCAACGGTGAGCCGACACGTGTTTCCTCCAGCTAATGATGATTTTACACGTGGAAAATCCCCATTGGTCGGGGCTGTTAATGGGTTATCGGATCCAAAACCCGACCCAATAGCTTAACGGCGTTCCGTTACGGTGGATGCCACGTGTCGGTCACCCTTGACGAAAGCACTTCTGTGACGCGCGATTTATCGTCATGGAAGTGGACACTTCCGTGATGATAATTTTGGTAATGTCATGGAACACTTCTACGACAGCACAGGTATGACTATCTTGATTCTATCATAAATTTGTAATGGATGTACATGCATGACAAAAAACGCGTCCTACTGTGACAAACACGTATCATCACGAAAGTGTATTTTTTTTGTAGTGTTTCTCCATAGAATGACAATACGTGTGGCGTCTCCCAGTGTGCGCTCCTCTTGACCTCCAGGAATGTTAAGCTCTAGTGAGTCATATCCCGACATCACTTCATCCACCCCGACACAAGCATAGCCAGCTGGAATCGGATTGCCATGGAAGGTTGCTTCAGGGGGATTTAGTAAAGCATAGCCGATCTCCACCTTCATGGATATGTTCTTCTGTTTCATGTGTAGCTCACACGGTGTCGTATCTTCGATATCATCCACGAGATATCTAACCAGCAGTGCTTCATCGGCCAAGACCCCCATGGAACCCATGCTGCTTTTCGGCCTCGATGGGACGGTGCTATCCAATGCTGGATCTGCTTGGTGCTGCCGCTGCCTTTCCTGGCTAAGTGTGTTGATCTACTCCTGCTGCCGCATGAAAGCGTGTTCCAACTCCGCGTGCTTTGATTCTACCTGTTGAAGGTGGTCTGCTTCCTGCTTCTCCTCCTGGTTCTTCTTTCTCGCACGGCGTCTGTAAGTGGGGTTCCACTCTACAAACCCCTCAACCCACGGAACAATGCCTTTGCCTCGTGTTCGTCCCGGGTGTTCAGGATTCTTCAGGGCACGCGTAAACTCGTCGTTCTCTCTCTCGGGCTTGAACGCCCCGGTTCGAGCATCTTCTATTGCAACAAGTAAAGCGTCGGAGGCTTCTTTAAGACTTGCCCGCTCCATAATTTCCCATGTATTTGGGTCGAACATTCCCCCATGCGCATAAAACCAAGTCCTGCACCTGTCGGGCCAACCCAATGTTTTTGGAGTGACCCATGCATCAATCATCTGTTCCTTAGATTCATCCCACTTAGGTCGGCCGATCTGGTAGCCACCTGGCCCCAAAACATGGTGACATTTTTTTGCAGCATTAATCTTGTTTTTCCTCGACCGTTCCTTAGCTAGTTCTTTTTCCTTGAACTTCACAAAAGAGTCCCAGTGGTCTCTTGCCTTCTCCAGTGCCCTAGTGAATTCTGGAGTCTGCTTTCCTGCTGCTTCGTAGGCGGCCCATATTGTTTTCTTGTGGTTGCAGAATTGTGTGGCCATCTTCTTAAGAGCACTCTTCTTGACTTTCTCCCATTCTGCATCTGTCAAATGCTCTTGTAGGGTGAAATGTGACATGAATGATTCCCAAAGCAGATATTTTGCTCTTTCGGAGACAAAACTAACTCCTCGATCTCCCTTTGGCTTATTTCATTCTTGAACGGTGATTGGGATTTGGTCCCTGACAATAACTCTGCACTGACGAGTAAATTTATCCGCATTCTTTTTAGGAGCAAGCGGTTGGCCACATGGTTTGATCTCATCGATGTTGTACTTTATGCCAGGCTGCAACCTTTTGGCCGGGCCTCATACTGCCCTGCTTGTAGAAGATTTGCTCGATCCGGAGGGTTAAAAGAAGAAAGATTCGTTAATATATATATATAGAGAGAGATAGATAGAGAAATCAATTAATACATGTAATGATCACCAGAGGTCTTATATATACCTCGCCGGTCTTTGTTAATTGAAGAACATTTCCTTCGCCATCATTGTTTGTGTGGCCTTCGTCTCTTGGTTCTTCCTCAAATAATATTCCCTCACCAGAATTGCTCAGATATTGTGAGCTGTCATCTTTAGGTTCATTCTCTGGGCTCGGGGAGTGTATGATGTCGAACATGATCTCGTCTCCATCTCTGCCGCTATCGTCCATAGCTTAACTAATCCATAAGAAAGAGAAAACAATTTAGTATTCAAATTAGAATGCATTCAATAAGCAAAAACTGAATCATAGTAGATAATATGCATCTCGAATAATATCACTAATACATCTCGAATAATCGAGATAATATGCATCATCGAATATTATCGAATATAATCTCGAATACATCTCGAGTATTATCACTAATACATCTTGAATATTATCAGATAACATCACTAGCTAATACAGATCGAATATTATCGAATAATCTAGTTCACTCGCGGTTCCTGAGGCGTGGGCAGTAGACACCCAAAGAGAAGGAACCATCATAGGATCATAGCTCTGGTGAGATCCCTGAAGAACCTGCCAGGTATTGGAGAACCTGACGTCCAACGCAACCATGTATCGATGGACGTGCTTGTCCTCCTCCCTGACACGGCGATGTACCACCTCCTCGGGGGCAGGCTGCCTCCGCACCGAAAATGGCCCACGCGACCGCCACCAAAGAAGCTCCGGGTCGACGACGGGAGCCCGGCTCCTCAGCAAGATGCGTGCCCCAGAAGGTAGCACCTCCCAGTGCCAGCCCGGCGGAGCCCAGCCCCGGACATGGCGCCTTTCAAGCAGGTTCTCGCCGCCGAGTTGACGAGGATGCGGGCCAAGCATCGTCGACGTCGAGAACAAATTCTTATGAAAACAAATTCCTATGCAATAATTATCATATTATTATGCTACGTACTCATATGAAAAAAATTGCAAGCACATACATCAATATAGCATACATCATTCTACATATCCATCCATCATTCATCCATCGATCATTCTAACATTACATCATTTTTTATTTGGTTTTCTTTTCCTTCTTCATTTTTTTCATAATATATATACATCATTCTACATGCATATCCATCATTCATCTACACACAAAATTAAATACATAAGTTCATCTAACTTATATATATTCATCTAGTTAACTTACATATATTCATCTAAATTAAATACATCTCTCATTCATTTTTTATGTGTGTGTGTGTGTTCAATCCAGCACCGGCTGGTGGGGCTCCTACGCCGGAGATGGACGGGGCGGCGGCTAGGTGGGGGATGGGCTCGGGCCGGGAGGGCGGCCGGCGAGGTCGAGGCGATGGTGGCCGGTAATGGCGGACGAGGAGCAGGCCGGGGCTTCGATCGATTCAAAGGGAGGAGAGAGGGGGAGAGGAAGGAGATATGGGGCTCACAGCGCGGGCTCGGTGGCGACGTCGAGGGAGACGGCGAGCGGCGGCGCGACGGCGACGAGCGGTAGCTTGGCCGCGTCAGGGCTCGGGGAGGAGGCGCGAGCGGCCGGCGTCGGGGGCGGGGACGACGAGGATAGGCTCGGGGGCGGCGGCGTGCTCCAGCAGCCTGGCGGCGGCGTGTATTGATACGTCTCCAACGTATCTATAATTTTTGACTGTTCTATGCTGTTATATTATCTGTTTTGGATATTTTATATGCATTAATATACTACTTTATATCATTTTTTGGGACTAACCTATTAACCTAGTGCCCAGTGCCGGTTGCTGTTTGTTCCTTGTTTTTGGCTTTTTCGGAAAGGAATATCAAACGGAGTCCAAACGGAATAAAACTTTAGTGATGATTTTTCTTGGATCACAAGACACCCGTAGGAATTTAAGAGGGGGCCAGAAGCTTCCCGAGGAGGCCACAAGCCTCCTAGGCGCGCCCCGGGAGGGGCGCGCCTGAGGGCTTGTGGGCCCCTCGGGAGTCCTCCAACCCTAATTCTTGCTCTATAAATTCCCAAATATTCCCAAACCACCAGAAGCGTCCACAAAAAATACTTTTTAGCCACCACAAGCCTCTGACCTCGTAATATCCCATCTTGGGACGTTTTCCGGCGATCTGCCGGAGGGGGATTCGATCACGGAGGGCCTCTACATCAACCCTATCGCCCTACGGATGATGCGCGAGTAGTGTACCTCAGACCTACGGGTCCATAGCTAGTAGCTAGATGGCTTCTTCTCTCTCTTTGATCTTCAATACCATGTTCTCCTTCATGTTCTTGGAGTTCTATCTGATGTAATACTTTTTTGCGCTCTATTTGTTGAGATCCGATGAATTGTGGATTTATTATCAGATTATCTATGAATATTATTTGAGTCTCCTCTGAATTCTTATATGCATGATTTTATATATTTGTATTTCTCTTCGAACTAGCGATTAGGTTTGGCTAATCAGATTAGTTTTTCTTGCAATGGGAGCGGTGCTTAGTTTTGGGTTCAATCTTGCGGTGTCCTCACCCAGTGACATAGTAGGGGTAGCGAGGCACGTATTGTATTGTTTCCATCAAGGATAAAAGATGGGGTTTACATCATATTGCTTGAGTTTATCCCTCCACATCAGGTCATCTTACTTAAAGCGTTACTCCGCTCTTATGAACTTAATACTCTAGATGCATACTGGATAGCGGTCGATGTGTGGAGTAATAGTAGTAGATGCAGGCATGAGTCAGTCTACTTATCACGGACGTGATGCCTATATTCATAATCATTGCCTTAGATATCGTCATAACTTTGGGCTTTTCTATCAATTGCTCAACAGTAATTTGCTTACCCACCGTATGCTTTCTTTAAGAGAGAAGCTTCTAGTGAAACCTATGGCCCCCGGGTTTATTTTCCATCATATATTTTCATATCTATAAACCAAAAACCCAAAAAATACCTCGCTGATTTTTATTTACTTTTATTTTGTTTTACGTTTTAGTAATCTTTTATATCTATCTCTATCAGATCTCATCCTTGCAAGTGACCGTGAAGGGATTGACAACCCCTTTATCGCATTGGGTGCAAGTGTTTGATTGTTTATGCAGGTGCATAGATTAGAGACTTGCTTATACCTCCTACTCGATTGATACCTTGGTTCTCAAACTGAGGGTAATACTTATCTCTACTTTGCTGCATCACCCTTTCCTCTTCAAGGAAAAAACCAACGCAAGCTCAAGAAGTAGCGCATGTATGTGGGCGCGCGTCGGGGAGATCGAACTGGCCTTTGGAATTTTTCCAAGTGCCCTTTATATACAAACTGGAAAAAGACCTTTAGTCCCGGTTGATGGCTCCAACCGGGACTGAAGGCCCCCCTTTAGTCCCGGTGCGAGCCACCAACCAGGACTAAAGGTGAACTTCACCAGGCCGAGTGGTGGGAAGCCCAGCCCTTTAGTCCCGGTTGGTGGCTCGCACCAGGACTAAAGGGGGGGGGGCTTTAGTCCCGATTGGTGGCTCCAGCCATCGGGCGGTGGAAGTTTAGTCCCACCTCGCCAAGCGAAGAGCGCCCAGACCTGTTTATAAGCCCCGCTGCGGCTGCAACCTTGAGCTCCTCTCTAAAGCAGGCAGTACATGCCTAAATTTCCTCTCTTTGGCCTGTTGGGCCTACTTGCCCCGCGGGCCTGCATCCTGGCCCATGTATAGTTGGGTTTCTAGTCGTATGCAGGCCGTGGTGGCCTAGTAGGCGAGAATTTTTTGTTACTTTTTTAATTTTTTGTCCCGGTTTGTGGTGGCAACCGGGACTAAAGGACTTTTTCCAGTTTTTTGTTCTTTTTGTTTTATTTATTTTATTTTGTTTCTACTTACAACCAAATATTTAGAGTTTTTGAGTGAATCTTTTTGCTTTAGGTCAAAAAAACTAGAACTTTCTATTAGTGCCAGTAGTTTTCAAATTTGAATAGTTTAAATTTGAATTCTTTGAAATTTGTGTGAATCACTAGTTTGTGAATAACTTTACTTTAAAAATATATTTTTGGGTGATTCTTTTTCCTGCTGTTTAATATTAGTGTGTTTTACCATTATATTCAATTTGGTAACTTTACTTTAAAACATGAAATGCCTTTGTAACAGATGAGTTTTCGTTCGAAACCCTGATACTTTGAAAGAGATTGTCCAGTTTGTACACGAAGTGCATCCATTTTTTTCCATAACCCTCTCAACTTTTTAGCATATGCTATGTGGGTGAAATTATGATACGGTGCCAAGTTTCAACCTTTTCAGAGTTCATTTGTAGTGCTTTTCAATTTTAGGATCATTTAGCTCAAAAATTCATCAAATGCATGAAAATAGCGAATGAAGTCAGAAAGGGTTGAAAATTGATGAAGTGGCTTTGAATGGTGCATGTTGAACGCACAAAAAGTCTGGAGTTGAAATAAGTTTAAAAAACTGAAATGCCTTTGTAACAGATGAGTTTTCGTCCGAAACTCTAGTACTTCGAAAGAGATTGTCCAGTTTGTACACGAAGTGCATCCAGTTTTTTCCGTAACCCTCTCAACTTTTTAGCACATGCTATGTGGGTGAAATGATGATACCATGCAAGTTTCAACCTTTTCAGAGTTCATTTGTAGTGATTTTCAATTTCAGGGTCATTTAACTAAAAAATCATTAAATGCATGAATAATAGCAAATGAAGTCAGGAAGGGTTGAAAGTTGATGACGTGGCTTTCAATGGTGCATATTGAACACACAAAAAGTTTGGAGTTAAAATAAGTTTAAAAAATGAAATGCCTTTGTAACAGATGAGTTTTCGTCCGAAACCCTGATACTTTGAAAGAGAATGTCGAGTTTGTACACGAAGTGCATCCAGTTTTTACCGCAACCCTCTCAACTTTTTAGCACATGCTATGTGGGTGAAATGTTGATACCATGCCAAGTTTCAAACTTTTCATAGTTCATTTGTAGTGCTTTTCAATTTCAGTGTCATTTAGCTCAAAAAATTCATTAAATGCATGAAAAATATCGAATGAAGTCAGAAAGGGTTGAAAATTGATGATGTGGCTTTGAATGGTGCATGTTGAATGCAAAAAAAGTCTGGAGTTGAAATAAGTTAAAAAAATGAAATGCCTTTGTTACAGATGAGTTTTCGTCCGAAACCCTGATACTTCGAAACAGATTGTCCAGTTTGTAAACGAAGTGCATCCAGTTTTTGTCGTAACCCTCTCAACTTTTTAGCACATGCTATGTGGGTGAAATGATGATACCATGCGAAGTTTCAACCTTTTCAGAGTTCATTTGTAGTGCTTTTCAATTTCAGGGTCATTTAGCTAAAAAAAATCATAAAATGCATGAAAAATAGCAAATGAAATCAGGAAGGGTTAAAAATTGATGACGTGGCTTTCAATGGTGCATATTGAACACACAAAAAGTATGGATTTAAAATAAGTCTAAAAAATGAAATGCCTTTGTAACAGATGAGTTTTCGTCTGAAACCCTTATACTTCGAAAGAGATTGTTCATTTTGTACACGAAGTGCATCCAGTTTTTGCCGTAACCCTCTCAACTATTTAGCACATGCTATGTGAGTGAAATGATGATACCATGCCAAGTTTCAACCTTTGCAGAGTTCATTTGTACTGCTTTTCAATTTCAGGGTCATTTAGCTCAAAAAAATAGCAAATAAAGTCCTACATAATGCATGAAATATTTCGTTTGGACATAATATTTCTTCACATTTCAAATGCCAAAATACATATATACCCTAACTATTACAAAGACTCCCTTCGGTTTGTCCGAAGTGGGACTTTCGAGATAAGTCCGAGAACTCACTTGAGAAGAAAGTGATGATGGTGAAGCCGGTCACATCCCAGAGTGGGATCTTGGGGTATAAAACTTTTTCTTCGCGTGTGTCCCTTTGCGCCGTAACCATGGACAATCTTCATCAATTAACAAGATGCTTGGGTCAATCTTCACTGTGAAGGGATCAATTTCTTGAAACTTTTCATAATATTATGACATGTCTGTCTTGTCCTCCACTCCCATGATGTTTCTTTTCCCTAAAAGAACTATGTGGCGCTTTTTCTCATCTTATGATGTATTCGCTTCCTTATCTTTTCTTTTTTCTCGGCTTGGTACACATGTCCTTCACATAGAAACCTACACCACATCATTGGCTAGGACGAATGGTTCGTCTGTGTACCCAAGATTGTTGAGATCCATGATAACCCAAAAGTATAGGGGATCGTTTGTACCCTTCTTCGATTAATAAGAGTGTCAACGAGGAGCTCAAGGTAGAACAAATATTCCCTCAAGTTCTATCGACCACCGATACAACTCTACACATGCTTGACGTTCGCTTTACCTAGAACAAGTATGAAACTAGAAGTACTTTGTAGATGTGATAAGATAGGTTTGCAAGATAATAAAGAGCACGTAAATAAAATCTAGGGTTTGTTTAGATAAAGACACAACTAAGTTAGTTTTAGTAGAGAGCTTTTGTCAACAAGAAAGTTATTTGTCCCTAGGCAATCGATAACAAGTACCGGTAATCATTCTTGTAATTTTATATGTGGGAGAGGCATGAGCTAGCATACTTTCTCTACTTGGATCATATGCACTTATGATTGGACCCCTAGCAAGCATCCGCAACCACTAAAGATCATTTAAGGTTGTGAAACCCAACCATAGCATTAAGTATCAAGTCCTCTTTACTCCCATACGCCATAACCCACTTATCCGCGTTTGGGCTACTGTCATCCCCCGCAACACTGACAATAAGTAAACCTTGAACATATTGCAACACCCTACAGCCGGGGCCCCTCACGTTTGCACGAGACGGGGGGCACCATAGGGCAGCACCATAAATAAAATGTACAATCATACCGACCAAGATCACGATTAACCCATAGGACAAAACGGATCTACTCAAACATCATAGGATAACCATAGATCATTGGGAAATAATATATGGATTTGAGCACCATGTTTAAGTAGAGATTACAGTGGGGAGAAGGGGTATTACACCGCTGCATAGAGGGGGAGAAAGTTGGTGTTGACGGTAGCAAGATTGTTGATGTAGATCGCCGCCCCGATCGTAGCCCCGGCGGCACTCCGGCGCCACTGGGAGAGAGGGGGAGAGAGCCCCCTCCTTCTTCTTCTTCTTCCTTGGCCTCCCCCTAGATGGGAGGAGAGTTCCCCTCTGGTCCATAGCCACCATGGCCGCGGAGGGGCGGGAGCCCCTCCGAGATGGGATCTCCCTCTCTGTTCTCTTCTGTTTCGCGCTCCCCAGATCTGGCCAAAAACCGTTTCTTATATTCCCGGAGATCCGTAACTCCGATTGCGCTAAGATTTTAACACAATTTTTTCCAGATATAAGCTTCGTTGCACCCAAAGTAGAGCTCCAAACGACATTCGAGGAGGGCACAACCCACCACGCCACGCCTGGCTCCGGGACCGCGCCCTGGTGGGTTGTGCCCACCACGGGCCTCCGTTTGCGGTGATTCCAACTCCCAAAAATCACATATATTCCAAAATAATTCTCTGTGAAATTTTATTGCATTTGGACTTCGTTTGATATGTATTTTGTGCGATACAGAAAATATGCAAAAAACAGGAACTGGCACTGGGCACTGGATCAATAGGTTAGTCCAATAAATCATATAAAAAGTTGCCAAAAGTATGTGAAACTTGTATAATATTGGCATGAACTAATAAAAAATTATAGATACGACGGAGACGTATCAATCCACTGTTGTCATTCCGTACCGCGTGTCTTCCTTTACACCGCCTCTTGTCAGATTGACCCATTTGCACCAAAACAAAGGGACCTTCAAATCACGTCCATAGTCAAGTTCCCATATCTCCTCTATGTAACCATAATATGTGTCCTTTGTCCTATTGGTGTTTGCTGCATCAAAGCGGACACCACTGTTTTGGTTGGTGCTCTTTTTATCTTGGGCGATCGTGTAAAATGTATTCCCATTTATCTCGTACCCTTTGAAAGTCAATATAGTCGAAGATGGTAACTTGGCCAGCAAGTACAACTCATGTGCAACAGCGTCGTCATGCATGAGACGTGTTTGCAACCAACCGCCGGAAGTCCCCATGTGTTCACGTGTAATCCAGTCGTCAGACTGCTCCGGGTGTTTGGAGCATAGAATATTCTTGTGTTCCTCGATATACGGAGCCACCAAGGCGGAATTTTGTAGAACTACGTAGTGTGCTTGCGACCAAGAATGTCCATCCATACATATTACTGAATCCTTTCCTAGCGTGCCTTTTCCACCCAGTCTGCCCTCATGCTGCGATTCGGGAACACCAATCGGCTTAAGGTCAGGAATAAAGTCAACACAAAACTCAGTGACCTCCTCTGTTTCATGGCCCTTGATGATGCTTCCTTCTGGCCTAGCACGATTATGAACATATTTCTTTAAGAATCCCATGAACCTCTCAAAGGGGAATATATTGTGTAGAAATACAGGACCCAGAATGGCAATCTCGTCAACTAGGTGAACTAGGACGTGCATCATGATATTGAAGAAGGATGTGGGAACACCAACTCAAAACTGACAAAACATTGCACCAAATCATACTGAGCAGGCATTCAAAGAAGATTTCCTTCTCTTCTTTGGTAAGAGCGTAGCTGGCAGGACCATGATACTGCTTTGGATGCATGCCGTCTTTTTCGTGCATACGTTGCTGGTCCTCCCGTGCCTCCGGTGTATCTTTTGTCTTCCCATACACGCCCAAGAAGCTTAGCAGGTGTCGGTGTCAAAACTGGCGGATCTCGGGTAGGGGGTCCCGAACTGTGCGTCTAAGGCGGATGGTAACAGGAGGCGGGGGACACAATGTTTACCCAGGTTCGGGCCCTCTCGATGGAGGTAATACCCTACTTCATGCTTGATTGATCTTGATTATATGAGTATTACAAGAGTTGATCTACCACGAGATCGTAGAGGCTAAACCCTAGAAGCTAGCCTATGATTATGATTGTTGTTGTCCTACAGACTAAACCCTCCGGTTTATATAGACACCGGAGGGGGCTAGGGTTACACAGAGTCGGTTACAAGGGAGGAGATATACAGATCCGTGTTGCCAAACTTGCCTTCCACGCCAAGGAGATTCCCATCCGGACACGAGACGAAGTCTTCAATCTTGTATCTTCATAGTCCAACAGTCCGGCCAAAGGATATAGTCCGGCTGTCCGAGGACCCCCTAATCCAGGACTGCCTCAGTAGCCCCTGAACCAGGCTTCAATGATGATGAGTCCGGTGCGCAGATTGTCTTCGGCATTGCAAGGCGGGTTCCTCCTCCGAATACTCCATAGATGATTTCGAACACAAGGAGCATGTCCGCCGAAATCTCGCACAGGCTGCCTGCTCAAGGGCAGGTCATCCCCACTCCCGAACCCAACGAGAGTGTCGTATTTGTTTCCCACTTCCTCCGAGGGCTAGGCTTTAGTCTTGATCCCTTTGTTAGAGGGCTTATGTTCTATTACGGGCTCGATTTCCATGATCTGGCTCCGGATTCCATCCTTCACATCTCGTCGTTTATCGTCGTGTGTGAGGCCTTCCTCCGCATCGCCCCACACTTCGGCTTATGGCTCAAGACCTTCAATATGAAGCCGAAGATGATCGATGGGTGACATGCAGAGTGCGGAGGTGCCATAATAAGCAAAGGCGTCGATGCTCCATGGCCAAAGGGATCCTTCCCAGAGATGTCCAACTTATGGCAGCGGGAGTGGTTTTACATCACGGCTCCCTGAAGTACTAAGTGGGTAGCTGCCCCTGCCTTCCGTTCGGCCCCCCCGCCACAACTGGCGTCATGGGTCAACAAGGGGCTGGACTGGGGGCCGGCCAATGACGTGCCGACATTGCAGAGTCGCATCCGAGATCTCCTCAAGAGAGATGTCAGCCTTGTCAAGGTAATGCAAGTCATGCTAGTTCGTCGGGTCCTGCCATGCCAACGTCAATCTCTCCGTATGTGGGAGTTCAACCCGGAAGGACCACGAACCATTCAACAATTCTTCGGCATGACACTCGAAGAGATGTATAGATTGTTCTTCGGATCACGAATAAAGTGTCCGGACACCACCGAGGATGCGGGTCTAAACTACAATCGTCCAGACACCCAAGTAAGTAATTCTTCGGCCGAACATGCTGTCTCTTTATTTATCACAACATCATTCTGAAAAGTCGCTCTTTGACCAGGACTGGATAAAAAAGGCGAAGATGATCAGGTGTTCGGCCCCCTTCCCGAAGGCTCAGCGGATCCAGTACTGGCCAGAATGCTCGAGCTCGCGCCTTATCAAGCGCCATCAGGGGAAGATAAAGGGAGGAATAAAGAAGCCGAAAGCGGGCCTCACTCATTACTCATCCAAACCGGGGGAATTAGTGTCTCCGCGAAGGAGGATAACTGGGGAGAAGAATCTAAAACTCCCTCTCCCCAAGGAAGGAAGAGGACCGCCTCTGAAGACTTGGAAACAATGGTTTCCAAACGAGGGAAGAAACCTTCGCCAGGGGGCCCTGCCCCGGAGGGCATCCTTACCGCACAATACCCGCAAGGGGATCAGCCCTCCACCGAGTTGTAAGTAAACAAGAGTATTTTATAGAAAATATATCTTGCTTCATTTCCGAGTACGAACCGAGACATATGTCTTGTAGTTCGGATCGTAGCCCTTCTCGACAGAGTTCGTCTTCGGGGGATCTTCTTTCGGAGATGATGGAGAGCGAAACGCCTCCCCATGCCTCCCCGCCTCGTGAGGTGGACGACCCTGAGGTGTCGTCACGGAGGATTTCTCCTGATCCACCAAGGCCAGAAGGTAACCCTTCGGCCACCCAAAGTCCGGAGTATTCGGCTCCTGAGGAGAGCAACAGAAAGAGTCCGGGACTGTCCATTGCACGACCGGATGCACTGATGAATCTTCTGGAGCAAGCGGCTATCTCAGAGGCGCAACGTACTCTAATGGGTACGGTGGTTGAGAGGATTTCATCCGCCGAAAGTGGGTTGCATGAAGCTTTTATGAGCCTGCTAAGAGGCTTTGAGGTACGCAAGGTAATATATTTTTTTTGATGGTACCACACACGCTAGGTGTGCCCTATGCAGATAGTAGCCCCTGAGACTCTGGTTGCCGTCGAAAGGCGGCAAACAGAGGATCATAGTCCCAGGTAATGATCATGCTGCTTTCATGTGCAGGTGGCTGAGGATCCGGTGGCTAGCCGGGCTGGTGAGTTTGCCGAACTGAAGCGACAACTTGATGCGGCAGATGCCGACATCGTGCTTGGAAACAAGCGGCTTGACGAGGCATAGGGTGTGTATTCTCCGGTGGTTAACAGGTATTAAGAGGAGCATGATGCTAGTATCTATAACATTCTGTGACTGCAGATGGAGCTGCCGCCGTGGAGACCCTTCGGGCAGAGCTTGCCCGAGCCAAGGAACAAGCGAGGAGAAGTGATGCGGCCGCTCTGAAGGCGGCCGAAGACTTAAACGCCGAACAAGCTGCACATCGCCAGAGCGAAGAAAAAATAGCCAAGATGGCTGTTGAGCTGAAGGATGCCACCGACCGGTATGAGCTTCTTGAAAAGGAAAGCCAAGCGAAGGCGGCGGACCTGAAGAAAGCCATGGTAGCAGCCAAGGAAACCCGCTCTAAAATCATAGCAGCGAAGGAGGAGCTTCATCAAGCCGGAAGTATCACGGCTGGGAAGCCCTTTCTGTTGCGGACGAAGTTTGGAGATCCAAAGCATGCCCCTCTGGATAAATTATGGAGTGCTGCAGACGTGTACTTGGACTTGGCAACGAGTGCTGTTGATGCGACTAAGTTTTTCAAAGATCAAAAAGATCATGAAGTGGAAAAGTTATTCTGGTCGCAATTCAGTGCTCCAATGCGTCCGCTGCTGTTAAATGAACAAATGGCTGAGTGGGCTGAACTCCATAGATTGTCCGGACTTGCCATGAGGTCTGTCGTGGATCATCTTGGCCGGAAGGACCAAGGCCGAATAGTTATTTTGGTCTAGTGCAACGATTCCTTGGTGCTGTGCCGCATATCGACGTTGTAAAGAGGTCGGCATGCATAGAGGGTGCGCGGATGGCTCTTGCCCATGTTAAGACATACTGGGCAGAGATGGAGGCCACCGCTATTGCAGCCCAGGATCTGGCCATGGGCCAGATCTCGGCCGAGCACTATTTTGAAGAAGTCCTAGAAGGTGCTCGTTTAATCGAGGCTCAGTGCTCGAAGAGTATCATGTTCGAGTGACAGGTATCCCGATTGTAAAAACAATGCTATTTGAATTATAAAGGTTGTGTTTATACTTTTGCCTGAAAGTATTATGATGCCTTATGTGCGGCCGTTAATGTACATATATATATATATATATATATATATATATATATAACCTGAAAGTTTGCAGTCGTCGGCTTCAGCCCCCACGCATATAATGCGGGGGTGTTCGGAAAAGCGCGTGTTCACACTTGATCCAACGTCTTGGTCCATTAAGGAGGTGCTAGCATGGCGAACAAGGCAATCAGACTATATTGCTTTAACACTTTCACTTAGCCATAGGAGTTTGACAGTGGGGCTACTATATAGCCCCTAGTACTTCCGCGCTCATCCGAATACGGGGCGTGTACATACATGGCCGGGAAACTGGCCCTTCGTTAATGCAGAGGAATCGCGAAGATTCCGATGAGTCATCGAGTGGTTGACCAGTCTCGCGCTTTATCATGACAGTCAGTTTTCGCCTTTCTCTACTGAGGTGCTCGTCCGGATGAACCAGGTGGCAGAGTAAATGGCCACGGGTAGCCTAACCGACTACCCCTGGCTCTTCAAAAATTATCAGGCCATTTGAGCCTTCAAGCATTCAAAGCATTGGGCCACCTTCCCCCCGGCCGGCTACCCCAGGAGCCAACTCTCAGAAGGCGACCCAGCCTCAGAAACCTCCCCCAAGATAACTACGAGATGGCCGACTCCAGGAAGCCGGCCATGGAGAACGCCGACTCCCAAGAGCCGGCCATGAAGAACGCCGACTCCAAGAAGCCGGCCAAGACCGCACCCACCGAAACTACGCCCACATAACGGTGACAAGATGGGGTGTGGCTACAGTGCGGCCCACTACCCCCGAATCCCGAGGCAGGCATGGCCACAGGACGCCGTACGGGTCAGCCATCTCCCGTCCGGCTCGGCCCTGTAGCCATGCTGGCCTCAACGTCATCCGCGACAGACGCCAGTATGGCCCGCGGGCGGCGGGCCCCTTTAGCCAGAGAGAGGCACGAAGGCGGCCCAGCCTCTCCCAGTCGGCCAGGGGCATAGCCGGCCCCCAGAAGCCGGCTACCCCCTCCCTCGAAACATGTGCCACATTAAGGAGACAAGACGAGGTAAGGCTACAGTGAGAGCCCTCGAGGCGGCACACTGTAGCCACGCTTACCACGACAAAGCCCTCGTCATCAGAGGCGAGGTTACAGTAAACAGCCGCCGACAAGACCCCCAGGCGGTGGGGCCGGCCTGTCGGCCAAGAGGCCGGCAGCCGGCGGGACCCACCAGTCGGCGGGCCCCAATGGCCGGCGAAGAAGCCGGCGAGCACAGACACTGACGACTGGGACCCGCGCCCAGTCGGCGGGCCCCAATGGCCGGCGGAGAAGCCGGCGAGCACAGACACTGACGACTGGGACCCGCGCCCAGCCGGATTACAATTGTACCCCCGGGGGGTAGGCCTATATAAACCCCCCGGGGCACCCATGCAAAGGGTTGGCTTCTTAGAGTTACACACACACACCATATAGAGAGGGAAGCGAGAGCTAGACTTGCTCTTCTTCTCCCTTAAACCCGACAGCTCAAGGAGCACTTGTAGGTACTCGTTCTGATCTAGTGATCATGCGGAGACCCCGCAGAGTAGGACTAGGGGTGTTATCTCCATGGAGAGCCCCGAACCTGGGTAAGATTCGCCGGCGAGCATGTCTTCGCCTCATCCCGTTTCCAGGCACCGGCGACGTCTTACTGGCTCCCACAATGATAAGCCACCCGTTGGCATATGTCGCACCTACCACCCGACATTTGGCGCCCACCGTGGGGCCAAGTGCACCGTCGTCCGGAGACCTGTTCTGGACGGGAACCCTTTTCCTCCCACGCGAGCGCAGCCAGCCTGCTGCGCCCGATGGCGTTTGCCCCGACGCGCTGCAAGGCGTCGACGACGCCTGCGCGGCGAGCCGCCTCGCCGATCTGCTTGGCGAGGCTCGCATCTCCGATGAGCCCGCGTCCGACGCGGGCACGGACTACCCCGAGAGCCGCCTCATCAGCCTCCTCGACCAACTTCACGTCTCCAGCGAGCCTGCTGCAGACTTGGAGTCGGTCGGCTCCACCGACCCGATGCTTGTCGACTCCGACACGGCATCGCTCGACGCCTACCCCTCAGACATGGTGGTCTTCGACAACCCTCTCCCTCGAGCTGACAGCGGCAGCAGCGCTGTCACCGAAGTGTTGGTCATCAGCCACGTCGCCAACTCGGGCGAGAACGCCCACGACGCCCTGCAAGCGGCGATGCACGACTTATCCCCCCATCCCGGCCGACGCCGACGCCGAGACCTTGGAGGCACGCCGCCTCGCCCTCATCGCGGAAGGCCAGAAGATAGCCTCCATGAGACGCCTCACCAAGGCCCACCAGCGCGAAGTCGACCGCGCCGCCTTCGGTACGCCGCTGCATAGCGGGCCGAGCCGAGCCGGCTTCGTCCAGAAGCGCGGCGCGGCTGTCGCCAGCATGCTGGGGGCAGATCGCCCCGTCTACGCCACCCCGCTCGAGAATCTACGAGCCGCTCAGGCGGCCGCTGAAGAGCTAAATGGGCTGGGAGCCGATGAGCTCCCCTACATGACAAGGCGGATCCAGCAGCTGATCGACGCGGCCGCAGAACGACACGAAGCCGGCGCCCGCGCTGATAGTCATCCCCCGCGCCGGGAGCACGCCGCGATGTCCCGGTCGCCGACTGCGAGCGGCGCCCGCGAGAGGAAAAACAAGGAGCCGGCTGCTAGCCGCAGCCGGACTCGTATCACCATCGAGCGTGACGCGGAAGGCCGCCCTCGAGCGGTGGAGCGCCGAGGAAATCCGCCTCCTCCCCTGCCTCGAGGGGAGAGACGTCACACCCCGCCGCCTGTCACGCATCCGACTCTTGGTGACCGACTAGGCCGCCGCGAAGGAGTCGGCGAGAACGACGCCCGCCACCGGATCGACCGCCTAGCTCGATCCCTGGCGCTAGAAGAAGAAGACGATGTCGGCCTGCCGTGCTTTGGCCCCCGCATCCGCGACGAGCCCTTCCCCAAAGGGTTCTCGCTCCCCAGAGACACGCCCAAGTACAACGGCTCTGTGAAGCCGGAACATTGGCTCATCGACTATTCTACAGCGGTCAGCATAGCCAACGGCAACAGACGCGTCGCCGTGAAATACGTCCCCCTCATGCTGCAAGGCACGGCACGCACCTGGCTCAACAGCCTCAAGCCCTACATCATCAACAGCTGGCTGGACTTCACGGAAGTCTTCGTCCGCAACTTCACCAGCTCGTACAAGCGGCTTCCTAAGCCTCGCCAGCTCTCCCTATGCGTCCAAGGGCCCAACGAGTCGACCTGCGACTACCTCACGCGGTGACCCGAGCTCCGCAACTCCTGCGAGGGGGTGCACGAGGTTTGGGCCATCGAGTACTTCACCGCCGGGTGCCGAGAGGGCACCCTCCTCAAGCACCGGCTCCTCTGCGACGAGCCGGCTACCCTCGACGAACTGCTGATCATCGCGGATAAGTACGCCACGGCCGACTCCTCGATGAAGACCGAGCTCCGAGTGGACGCCTCTGGGAAGGTGCTTGCTCCGGCTCCCAAGATGCCGGCTAGCGAGTCCAGTCGGCGCCCCTACCAGAACGACCACAAGCGCAAGGCCCGTATGCCGCCTTCCACCAATCGGCAGGTGGCCACAGTTGAAGATGAGCAACCCGAAGAACGGCCCGCTCCCAAGAAGAAGGGTGGCAGGCCGGCTTTCTCCTACGAGCAGACTCTCGACGCCCCCTGCAAGTTCCACAGCGGCGCGAAGCCGTCCAACCACACGACCCGAAAGTGCCACTGGCTCACGCGAATCTCCAAGGGCGAGGGGCTGGTGTCGCCTCCGCCTCCCGGCCCGCCGCCTCCAGCCCCCCAGCAGCCGGCGGCTCGGCCAGCAGTCGGAGCCATTCAAGATGAGTTCCCTGAAGAGCACGCCGCCTACGTCGTCTTCACAAGCCAAGTTGAAGACAAGCGTAGTCGGCGCCGTCAGCATCAAGAGGTCAACGCAGTCGCCTGTAGCGCTCCCGAGTTCATGCACTGGTCCGAGAAGCCCATCAACTGGAGCCAGGCCGACCACCCAGAGGTGATGCCATCCCCTGGCTCCTATGCACTAGTCTTGGATGTCACCCTCGCGACGGAGAGGAGAGCTGCCCGATTCTCCCGCGTCCTGATTGATGGCGGAAGCAGTATCAATATACTGTACCGCGATACCATGGAGAAGCTGAACATCAAGGCGAAGCAGCTCATGCCAAGCCGGACCATGTTCCATGGCATCGTGCCCGGCTTGTCTTGTTCCCCGACCGGCAAGATCAAGATGGATGTTCTCTTCGGAGACAAGGATCATTTTCTCCGGGAAGCGATCTGGTTTGAGGTAGTGGATCTGGAGAGCCCCTACCATGCTTTGCTTGGCCGACCTACTCTGGCCAAGTTCATGGCTGTGCCCCACTATGCCTACTTAAAGATAAAGATGCCGAGCTCGAAGGGGATCATCACCGTAGCCGGCGACTACAAGAAGTCCATCGAGTGCGCCATGGCCAGCAGTCGGCTGGCCGAGTCCCTCATAGTGGCAGAAGAGAAGAAGATGCTGGAACGGGTTGTGTCCATGGCCGGCAAGCAGCCGGCTTTGTCCCCCAACCCCAAAGATTATGATGCGCAGGGCTCCTTCCAGCCGGCCAAGGAGACGAAGAAGATACCTCTGGACCCGGAGAATCCGGAAAGGTTTGCTGTCATTGGGGCAAACCTGGACAGTAAATAGGAAGGCGAGCTCGTCGACTTCCTCCATGAGACTCGAGACATCTTCGCATGGTCCCCAAAGGACATGCCGGGTGTCCCGAAGGATTTCGCCGAGCACAAATTGCACGTCCGAGCCGACGCGAAGCCGGTCAAGCAGCCCGTCCGCCGACTGTCAGAAGAGAAGCGAAGAATCGTAGGAGAAGAGATAGCCAGGCTCCTCGCCGCTGGCTTTATTATGGAAGTATTTTTTCCAGAGTGGCTTGCCAACCCAGTCTTGGTTTTGAAAAAGAATAACAAGTGGCGTATGTGTATAGACTACACCAGCCTCAACAAGGCCTGCCCCAAGGATCCGTTTGCTTTGCCACGGATTGACCAAGTGATAGAGTCCATAGCCGGATGCGAGCTGTTGAGTTTTCTGGATGCCTACTCAGGGTACCATCAAATCAAGTTGGACCCAGCAGACCGACTGAAGACTGCCTTCATCACACCATTCGGAGCTTTCTGTTACCTGACTATGACATTCGGCCTAAGGAATGTCGGTGCCACTTTTCAGCGTTGCATGCAGAAATGCCTCCTCAAGCAACTCGGCAGAAATGCCCACGTCTACGTAGACGACATTGTGGTGAAGACAGAGAAGCGCGGCACCCTGCTGGAGGACCTCAAAGAAACATTCGCCAACTTGCGCCGATTCCAAATCAAGCTCAACCCCGAGAAATGTGTGTTCGGAGTACCAGCCGGCCAGCTGTTAGGCTTTCTGGTCTCCGAACGCGGCATCGAGTGCAACCCTGTGAAGATCAAGGCCATCGAGAGGATGGAGATTCCCACCAAATTGCGAGATGTGCAGAAGTTCACCGGGTGCTTGGCCTCCCTAAACCGCTTTATTAGCTGGCTAGGAGAGAAGGCTCTCCCCCTGTACCGACTCATGAAGAAGTCCACTCACTTTGAGTGGAATGACCAAGCCGACCAAGCTTTCCATGAGCTGAAGAAGATGTTGACCACTCCACCTGTCCTGGCGGCGCCGACTGAGAAGGAGCCCATGCTCCTCTACATTGCCGCGACTAGCCGAGTGGGTCAGTACAGTTGTCGTGGTCCAGCACCCGGAAGAAGGCCGAGCCCAGCTAGTTCAAAGGCCGGTGTATTATCTAAGCGAAGTACTATCCAGCTGAAAGCAAAACTACCCGCACTACCAGAAGATGTGCTATGGGGTGTACTTCGCCGCCAAGAAGCTGAAGCCCTACTTCCAAGAGCATCCCATCACGGTCGTGTGCACCGCCCCGCTTGCCGAGATCATAGGCAGCCGGGATGCATCTGGCCGGGTGGCTAAATGGGCCATTGCATTGGCGCCATACACAATCTTCTACCAACCCCGCACCGCCATCAAGTCCCAAGCATTGGCCGACTTCCTCGTCGACTGGGCTGAGACCCAGTACCTACCGCCGGCTCCCGACTCTACCCATTGGCGGATGCACTTCGACGGGTCCAAGATGCGCACCGGCTTGGGAGCCGGCATCGTCCTCACCTCTCCCAAAGGCGACAAACTCAGATACACGCAGCAAATCCACTTCGCCGCCTCCAACAACGTGGCCGAGTACGAGGCGCTCATACATGGGCTCCGGCTAGCCAAAGAACTCGACATACGCCGGATCCTGTGTTATGGCGACTCAGACTTGGTGGTCCAGCAGTCGTCTGGCGACTGGGACGCCAAGGATGCAAACATGGCGAGCTATCGATTCCTCGTCCTGCAGATCAGTGGGTACTTCGAAGGGTGCGAGTTCCTTCACGTGCCAAGGGCCGACAACGACCAAGCAGATGCCCTGGCACGGATCGGCTCCCCCCGACAGGCTATACCGACCGGCGTCTCCCTCCAGCGCCTCCTCAAGCCGTCCATCAAGCCTTCTCCAGAGTCGGACTCTATCTTCGTACCGCCTGTCGCCGATGCAGCCGGATCCGACTGGAGGAACCCCGCAGGCGGCACGGGGACTTCGACAACTGGCCCAGGGACTGCCGTAGTCGCACCCGGCCCGGGGACTTCAGAACCCGGCCCGGGGACTGCAGCAGTCGGCCCGGGGACTGCAACAACACAAGAAGCGGTGGCCGACTCCAATTCGACGCCACCCGACCCACCCACCCGAGTCATGCACTACAGGAAACAGCTACTTTGCCGTCTGCCATGGCGGACGGCAAAGGCTCGAAAGGCGGACGGCAAAGACCTTTGCCGTCAGCCGCGGATGGCAAAAGGCTCCGGCAAAGAAGGCTACGGTAAACAGCTGCTTTGCCGTCTGCTTCCTGGCGGCGGACGGCAAAGGCTCTTTGCCGTCTGCGGCGGACGGCAAAGAGGGCAGACGGCAATATTTGCGCTGTCAGTCCGTTAAGTGGCTAACGGCAGACCTTTGCCGTCCGCCGCAGACGGCAAAGAGCCTTTGGTCTTTGCCGTCCGCCTTATGATGTCATCTACACATCACTAGATGGCAGGTTCTTTGCCGTCTGCCACTGATGGCAAAGTGCAGGTTCTTTGCCGTCTGCCACGGACGGCAAAGTCTTTGCCGTCTGCCACTGTAGGCAAACTGACCAAATGGGTCAGCTCCCAGGAAGCACAGTTGGCTGCCACGTGGCTTCTTTGCCGTCCGCCGCTGACGGCAAATTTGTTAACTCTTTGCCGTCTGCCACTGTAGGCAAACTGACCAAATGGGTCAGCTCCCAGAAAGCACAGCTGGATGCCACATGGCTTCTTTGCCGTCCGCGGCAGACGGCAAAGAGCTCTTTGCCGTCGATGGCAGACGACAAAGAGCCTGCATATTGTCTGTTTTTTCTGTTTTTTATTAAATCCCACAATTTGCAGCACATATCACATATATAAGTTTCATATCCAGCACATATCCAACACATATCTAGCACATAAGTTTCATATCACATATCACATCAGTTTCATCCATACACATTGTTCATACATAAGGAAGTTCCATCCATACACATTGTTCCATCCATATATATATTACAATGCAAAGTGTCATGAAGATAGCAAGCTAGATACAATGCAAAGTTTCATCAAAGGAAAAGCAAGCACTCCATCATAGCAAGCTAGCTTCCATCAAGTGAATGAAATCTGCAAAATGGTAAATAAGAAAGTTAGAAATAGGTGACTAGAACAAGAAGAAGACTAGAACAAGAAGAAGACTAGAACAAGAAGAAGACTAGAACAAGAAGTATATGTCATTTATGAGCTAACTTAGGTGAAATGGATCATATATGAGCTAACTAAGTTGAAATGGGTTGTTTATGAGCTAACTTAGTTGAAATGGATCATTTATGAGCTAACTTAGTTGAAATGGGTCGTTTATGAGCTAACTAAGGTGAAGGGCATCGTTTTTGAGCTAAGTAAGGTGAAATGGGTCATTTTGGAGCTAACCTAGTTGAAATGGATCGTTTTTGAGCTAACTTAGTTGAAATGGATCGTTTTTGAGGTAACTAAGGTGAAATGGATCGTTTTTTAGCTCACTTAGGTCAAATGGATCATTTTTGAGCTAACTTAGTTGAAATGGATCGTTTTTGAGCTAACTTTGTTGAAATGGATCATTTTTAGCTAATTTAGTTGAAATGGATCGTTTTTAGCTAACTTAGGTGAAATGGATCATTTAAGAGCTAATTTAGGTGAAATGGATCGTTTTTTTGCTCACTTAGGTCAAATGGATCGTTTATGAGCTAAATTAGTTGAAATGGATCATTTATGAGATAACCTAGGTAAGATGGGTCATTTTGGAGTTAACGTAGGTGAAATGGGCCATTTTAAAGCTAACGTAGGTAAAATGGATCATTTAGGAGCTAATCTAGGTAAAATGGGTCATTTTTGAGCTAACTTGGATGAACTGCATCATTTATAAGCTAACCTAGGTAAAATGGGTCATTTTGGAGGAAAATAAGCTAACTCTAGGTCATTATGGTAAGCATATTGGAGGAAATAAAGCTAAGTCTAGGTCTTTATGCATTTGTTAAGCAAAACACTAGAGAAACTTACCGTGATCAGGGAGTTGTAGGAGCGGGGTGGCTAGTGCCGCTACCTGGAGAAGGATCGTGCGATGCGTTTCTGGAGTTAAGCTGCAACAAAGATCATTTCCAATGTCTCGTTAGCATTACGACACTCAAATGTTGAGACTACCAACTAATGTCCATTCAAACTAAACTCACCGTGCTCCCAGGAGCAATCACTGGCATCGGCGGAGCGGGCTGACCGGACTTCTCGCACACAGACTGCACATTTGGTTTCCAGAACAGAGTCATACTAGTTAGTAATGAGACTCAAATGTTAAGACTAGCAAGTAATCTGCAGAAGAAACTTACCACAAGGAGCTCGTACATGGCCCTTGCCTGCATGTCATTCCGTGCCCTCTCCTCCTCCATCATCTTTCTCGTCCTCTCCTCCATCTCCCGCTGCCTCTCCGCCGCCTCCGCCAGAAGTTTCTCCGTTCTATCTCTCTCAGTCTGTATAGCAGCCTGCAACACCACTCACATGACCATTTGTAATCATTGATGGAAGCGCACACAATGTAATGGAGAAAGATAACTGAGTACGTATCACTAACCTTGATGGCGAGTTGCACTGGCCGTTCACGAGGCCTTATCTCAGGAGCGGAGCTCGACTGGCGCGCCTTGATCTCCGGGAGAGTGCTAGGACAACGGATAAGTCCATCTCCAATGGCTATGGAGCCATGGGACCTCCCGCCACCAGATATCATCACCAGCTCTGGATCAATGGGACCCTGGCTCGGGTTAAAGTCCTCCCCTTTCCTCGCCTTCCCCTCATCTCTATATCTCACGAGCTTGTTGTGGGAGGAGATGTTGGTGAAGTTGTTTGCATCATCGAGGTCAGACTGAGAGAAAGCCTTGACTTTCTTGTAAGAGCCAGTGTGGGCCATGGCATACAGGTCGTACACCTCTGGCACCTTATCCGCCTTATTGTGGCGTGCCTGAAAGAGAGAAACAATGAAAATTAGTAATTAAAGGGCTCAAGCTAGCATGATGAATGAATTGCATGAATCATGAAGCAAACCACATACCCAGTTGCGCCCGAACTGATATAAGTTGGAGCTGCCTTGATGGTGTGGCACACCTTCCATTTGGGCACGTTTGTCCTTGGCCTGGTTGTGGAGGGCTAGCCATTCTTGTGAGCACCACTCATCGACCAACACCTCCCAACAATCCATCCGATCCGCACACCATCTCGGAGGCGCCTAAGTTAGCAAATAGAAACTTGAGCGCTACGGCTAAGAATTACTAAATGAAGGAACTTAAGTAGAAGGCCTTAAGAATTACCTTCATGTACTGCTCCTTACTCAGGAACTTATCGCGGCACGCCGGCTTGGTCTTCTTGATACCACGCAAGGCGTAGTAGTCTCAAACAGCCTGCACCCGAGCCTCGTGCCGTAAGTTCTGGAGTAGGCGCTTGCAGACGTTCTGGATAACATTTGCGCAGTCCTCCTCGTATCCCTCCTCACACCTGTAGAATGTCTGCAATCAAATGAGACAATATTGATTAGTACAATTAATAACTAGCTAGTTGAAGATTTTGAAATGTGTAAAGGAGAAATTACCCAGAACGTCCTGATCACCATGTCTGCCCTCGTGTCGCACACGACACCGTCGATAATGACATCCGGCGGGGCCGGGGCAGCCACGTAGTGCTCCCAGCTCAACCCAAGCTCTGGAAGCCGACCCTCACCAGGCAACGTGACAAACCCCGGGAAGTTTTGCCGGCAAAGAACTCCAAGGACGGAGTTGGGCCGGCGGACACTATGATGGTGGTCCCAACCCCTGCAGCATGACAAGGCCAACGCATTAGTTATTTGAAGAAACATGAATGCAGAAGGTACAAAAATATTAAATGCACTTACGTACCTCTCTCCATCAGGGAAGATCAACCACCTCTGCTCGCGGGTCGCCGGCATGGACGGGAGCCGTGTAGCACCACGCTGGTAGACGGTGCCACCCTCCTCCTCAAGATCAGTCGGCTCCCCGCCATCATCAGCATGGCCACTTGGCTCCTCGGGCTGATCCGGCCAGGTACCCCATCCGGACGTGTGCTCCTCCGGGGTCTCGTGGGCCGAAGGCCAGTCGACCCGAGGCTCGTGGGCCCAAGACCCGTGGACTAGAGGCTCGTGGACCAGAGTCCGTGTAGCCTCCTCCTCGGACGAGTCCACCCTAGCAGTCACGTGCTCGGGTGAAACAGCTGGGGGTGGCGGCGAGGAAGGCGCCCTAGCAGTCACCCTACCTCTTCTCCCGCGACCACGTGCCCCACCTCCTCTCTTCCTACCTCGTCCCCTGCTGGGCACCGCGGTGGACGAAGAAGGGCCCGGCGGTGTGGACATACTGTCCAGCAACGCTCGGCGAAGAGGTACGTCTGGAATCGAAGACCTCAGACCACGCGCCGAGGAAGAAGGGGCCTTGGCGCGCTCCCGACCAGCGCCCACCATCTTTCAACACCTGCCATGACAAACAGTAAACGAAATTAGTACAACATAAAAAAAGACCGACATGAATAATAATATGTGTATCACTTAAGTGTATCATCATCAAGTACAACATTAAAAAATTTAATACCTGACACTACTAATAATCTCGATCAGTATCATCAATAAATGCATAATCATCATCATCACTATAATCAATGACGGGCTCATAGGGTTCAGTGGCATCAACATGTGCAAGGCCACCTTGACGTAATCGGTCAAGCAATGACAGGTCATCCGCAGCAGTAACCTCTTCTTGTTCCGGCTCTTCTTGTTCCTCCTCTGGGGTGATGTCGGATTCACTGTCACTGTCTACTTCAATGTTTTGGGGTGAAGTATAGCGGTTCTTGAAACGCTTTTTGGAAAGACGTGTCTCTTGGAAGAATTCTCCTTCATATGTGTCTGGGTTAATGTGAGGTTCATAATCCTCTTCCTTTGGGGGAGATAGTCTAGCACGTGGCGGCACTTCATAAACGACATCCCAACCTTTCAGATTTGGATTAGTTTGGCAGGCCCACGGTAGATAGAATACTTGGGTCGCCTGTTGAGCCGTAATATAGACATCAGGAACATCTAAATGGGTGCTTTGGTTGATTTCAACTAGCCCTATATGTTCATGAGTTCTTCTAGTCTCCTTCGGCTGAAACCAATAACATTTGAAGACTACGACATTCGGTGGGTTTTCACCATAGAATAGAAGTTCATAAATTGCTTCAACTCTCCCATAATACTCGGTACCTCCTTCGCCGATAGCAGATACACAACAATTTGTAGACTTTCGGTCGGCCATAGATAGCTCTTTGCCATAGGTACGAAAGCGATACCCGTTGATGTCGTATTTGTCAAATGAACGGACCATATAGTCAAAACCATTAGCGACTTGTCTCAATTCGGCGTCCATAGACTCTGAATTAGCCTACAAGTTTAATATGAAAGGATTGTTGCATTACGCACAAATTAGCGAATGAAACCGGGATAGCCGCCTACAAATTAGCCTACAAGTCTAATAGAAATTACCGTTTGTTTGAACCAAGAGATGAAACCGGGATAGCCGCCACCTTGCTTTGCGAGAAGCTCATACTCTTCGACAGAATCCTTTTGGATCACTGCTCCATACGAGAATAAGGCGACGTATCGACTGTATGAAATATCCAGGAATAAGAGCAGTTCAAAGGAAATAGAAGTTGCGAAACTATGTACCGAGAACTTACTCGATGTACGGCCGCACTTCTATCAGGTTGTTGAAGATATACAACGAAATGGTCCGCCATTGTTCGTTATCCAAAGATACTGGATTTGAAACACTGGCTGGTGCGAGATTCCCTTTGAATAGGCTGAGGTTGGATCCACCCTTTTTAGGGTCGTCAGCATTGTATCGAGGCTTCGGATTATGCAAATGACGATTTTTGGCTTCGTAGTGTGCTGTCACGAAGTTTGCCGCCTCCTCAGTGATGAATGCCTCAGCCATCGATGCTTCAATTCTACGTTTATTTTTACATTTTTGTCGAAGCGTCTTCTGCATCCTCTCAGTTGGGTAGCACCAACGATTTTGCACGGGCCCCCCCAATCTTGCCTCGGTCGGGAGATGCAAAATCAAATGTTGCATTGGATTAAAGAAGCCCGGTGGAAAGATCTTCTCTAACTTGCAGATCAACTCCGGCACCAACTCTTCCATTTCTTCTAGCACGCTAGGCGATAGTTCTTTCGCACAAAGAACACGGAAGAAATAGCTGAGTTCTGCCAGTACTAGCCATTCATCCTCAGGGATGAAGCCACGCAACATCACCGGCATTACCCGCTCAATCCATATGTGCCAATCATGACTCTTGAGACCAAATATCTTCAATTTATCAAGACTGGCTCCCCTCTGTAGATTCGCTGCATACCCATCGGGGAACATTAACTGCATTTTCACCCACAAGATAATTTCCCTCATAGCCGGCCTTCCAAGATTGAACCATGCCTTTGGCTTCGTCCAGTTCTGCTTTCCTTTCGGTTCTTTCATGTTTTGTAACGGCCTATCACATAGCGCCTCCAGATCGACTCTAGCCTTAGTATTATCCTTTGACTTCCCATCTATGCCGAACAATGTACCAAAAAGTGCCTCGGCGATATTCTTCTCAGTGTGCATCACGTCGATGTTGTGTGGGCAAAGGAGGTCTTTGAAGTAAGGCAGATCCCATAAGCATGTTTTGTGAGTCCAGGCGTGCTTAGAATTATACCCCTTGAAGTACCCTGGACGCTCTGGATCTGGCTCGAGAGCGTTTAACTGATCCAGGGTCTGTTGGCCTGTCGCATGTGGTGCAGAGTTTTTGACAACTCTACCTCTGATGAAGTTCTTCTTGTCTTTCCTGAACTTATGGCGAGGATTCAGGAACTCTCTATGCATGTCGAAGCAAGAAAACTTGCGACCGGCCTGAAGCCAACGAAACTCAAGAGCTCCCTTGCATGTGGGGCACGGGAACCTTCCATGCACACACCAGCCAACGAATAGCGCATACGCCGGCAAGTCATGCGTCGATTACATGTACCAGACACGCATTATGAAGTTCCGTTTGCTATAGGCATCGTATGTCTTGAACCCATTATCCCAGGCTTCTTGCAATTCGTCCTTAAGCGGTTGCATGTACACATTCATATTTTTCCCCGGATAGTTGGGCCCTGGAATTATCAACGTCAGGAAAATGTTCTTTCTTTGCATAATCTGTCCGGGGGGGAGATTGAGTGGAAAGACAAATACGGGCCAACTACTGTATTGGGCTGCCGTCATACCAAACACACTGAACCCATCCGTGCTGATGCCGACTCGAGGATGCCTCGGATCTGCCGCTTTGTCACCATGTAATTCATCAAACTTTTTCCACGCAACACCATCCGATGTGTGTACAATCATCAGATTCCCATCTGCATCTAGTTCGGTTCTTTTGCCCGTTTTGTGCCATGTCATCTGTCTGGCCGTCTCTTCGACCATGAAAAGACGTTGAAGTCTTGGTACGATTGGCATATACCGAAGAACACTAACGGGGATTTTGGTCTGTGTCTTCTCACCCATACCGTTGTCTACCACAACATACCTGGAAGACTTGCAAATGGGACAACAGTTCAAGTCCGCATAGTCAAGCCTAAACAAGACACATCCTTTCTCACAGGCATGTATCTTATCATAGGGCATCTTCAGTGCACGGAGGATTTTGTCCGACTGGTACAGGTTTGCAGGCATTACATGGCCTTTGGGTAGAAAGCGTCCAAATACTGTCATCATTGCATCGTAGCATTCTCTGCCCAAGTTGAACTGAGCCTTCAGAGCCATTACTTGTGAGATGGCATCCAACTGACAAAGCTCAGTGTGCTCATGGAGCGGACGTTTTGAAGACTCCAACATTTCATTGAAGGCCTTTGCAGATTCCTCCATCTCCTCGTCCGAATCCCGAGCATCATCAAAGTCTTGCACCATGTTTTCCATACCGGTACCATGCTCGTCGGTGCGACGACGATCCACCTCAGCTCGGTCACGTTGGGCAGACTCACCATGAAATGTCCACACCGTATAATCGGGCGTAAAACCACTCTTCTGCAGGTGTTTGCCCATTTCAGCCTCTGTCCTCTTTTCCCAATTGCCGCACCGTAAACAGGGGCACCAGGTTTTCCTCTGGCCATTTGCAAATGCGGCTCGCACAAACCCCTTGGTTTTTGTGAACCATTCAGTGCTCCATTTGTTCTGACCAGTGTGACCGGTGTACATCCACGCACGATCACTCATCTTGACTTTCAGAGCTACTAGACACACAACAAATATATATATATAATTCACCATGTATGTATTCATCAGTTGATCTACTTTGTCAATTTTATTACGTCCATGCAACCTACACTCTAATAGGTAATGATAGGTCCTAATCCCACCCGAGTATGTTTAGATTGGGTTCATTTTCCCATGCTATGCCCCGGATCCTACGCAAAATTTCGGCAGCACCTCCCCGCTGTTCTCCTGATACACGTCTCTGCAATAAACAGAGAGGATGTGTACCCGGAGAACAACAGGGGAGGCACTGACGAAATTTATGCGTCGGATCCGGAGCAAAGCATATGGGAAAACGAACCCAATCTAAACATACTCGGGCTGTCCATGGATAGCGTTGGACAATTCGAAAGAATCAAGGTTATAAATATGCAAATGCATGCATATTTATAACTATGACGCTTTCGAACGGGAGACACATATTGGTTACGCATACTGATGATTCAAGACACATATATATGTAGCTATCAAGTTTCATCGGAATAGATCAAATAATTAATGGGGGAGGAGGACATGTCATTTGTGCTCACCCACGAACGAAGGGGCAGAGCTCGTCAAACGCACGGCGAGGTCGTCGAACACCAAACCTCGCAGCGATGAAACAACTGCACATTTAAAACTACCCGATCAACACAATTATATATGATGTTTTTCATAACAAAATCGAAAGATATATGACCTAACTAATAATTCACAAATATATGACCCCGTCGGCTTCTGGAAGGCCAAAGAACACCTTTTCGGGGTCGGGGTGTCGGGGTCGGGGTGTCGGGTCGGGGTGCCGGGTCGGGGTCGGGGTGCCGTGTCGGTGTCGGGGTCGGGGTCGAGGTCGGGGTCGGGGTCGGGGTCTCGGGGTCGGGGTGTCGGGGTGTCGGGGGTGTCGTGTCGGGGGTCGGGGTGTCGTGTCGGTCTCGGGGTGCCGTGTCGGGGTCGGGGTGTCGTGTCGGTCTCGGGGTGCCGTGTCGGGGTCGGGGTCTCGGGGTCGGGGTGTCGGGTCGGGGTGCCGGGTCGGGGTCGGGGTGCCGTGTCGGTGTCGGGGTCGGGGTGTCGGGTCAGGCTCGGGGTCGGGGTGTCGGGGTCGGGGTGTCGGGGTCGGGGTCGATGTCGGGGTCGGGGTCGGGGTCTCGGGGTCGGGGTGTCGGGGTGTCGGGGGTGTCGTGTCGGGGGTCGGGGTGTCGTGTCGGTCTCGGGGTCGGGGTGTCGTGTCGGTCTCGGGGTGCCGTGTCGGGGTCGGGGTCTCGGGGTCGGGGTGTCGGGTCGGGGTGCCGGGTCGGGGTCGGGGTGCCGTGTCGGTGTCGGGGTCGGGGTGTCGGGTCAGGCTCGGGGTCGGGGTGTCGGGGTCGGGGTCGGGGTCTCGGGGTCGGGGTGTCGGGGGTGTCGTGTCGGGGGTCGGGGTGTCGTGTCGGTGTTGGGGGTCGGGGTGCCGGGTCGGGGTCGGGGTGCCGTGTCGGTGTCGGGGTCGGGGTGTCGGGTCAGGCTCGGGGTCGGGGTGTCGGGGTCGGGGTCGGGGTCGGGGTCGGGTTCTCGGGGTCGGGGTGTCGGGGGTGTCGTGTCGGGGGGTCGGGGTGTCGTGTAGGTGTCGGGGTGCCGTGTCGGTGTCGGGGTGCTGTGTCGGGGTCGGGGTGCTGTTTCGGGGTCGGGGCTTCGGGGTGTCTCCTCCTCCTCCTCCTCCTCCTCTTCTTCTTCTTCTTCTTCTTCTTCTTCTTCTTTGTCCTCCTCCTCCTCCTCCTCCTCCTCCTCCTCTTCTTCTTCTTCTTCTTCTTCTTCTTCTTCTTCTTCTTCTTCTTCTTCTTCTTCTTCTTCTTCTTCTTCTTCTTCTTCTTCTTCTTCTTCTTCTCCTCCTCCTCCTCCTCCTCCTCCTCCTCCTCCTCTTCTTCTTCTTCTTCTTCTTCTTCTTCTTCTTCTTCTTCTCCCCCCTTCTACTTAACCTAAACCTAAACTAACCTAAACTAAAAACCTAAACTAATTAAAACTAAACTATTTAAACTAATTAAACCTAAACTTAAACAGAAAAAAAACAAAAAAACAGAAAAAAAACAAAAAACAAAAAAAAGGGAGGAGGGGCTCACTGTGGGGGAGGGCCGGGGCGGGGCCGGCGACGGAGGGCCGGGGCGGGGCGGTGGAGGAGGCGGGGCGGCGGGGGCCCGGCCGGCGGGGGGCCGGGGCGGGGCGGTGGAGGAGGCGGGGCGGCGGGGCCCGGCCGGCGGGGGGCCGGGGCGGGGGGGGGGGATGGGGGGCGGGGGGCCGGGGCGGGGCAGTGAAGGAGGCGGCGGGGGGCGCGGGGCGGCGGGGGGCCGGGACGGCGGGGGGCCGTGGCGGCGGTGGGGCGCGGGGCGGCGGCGGGGCGCGGGGTGGCGGGGGGCCGGGGCGGGGGGTCGACGGGGCGGTGGGGCGGCGGGGCGACGGGGCGGCGGGGGCGGCGGGGCGGCGGCGCGCGGCGGGGTGGGAGGAGAAGGGCGAGGCGAGGACGAAGTGAGTAACGGGCGGGGGGTACCTGCCGTTAGGCAAGTGCCCTCTTTGCCGTCCGCCAGCCTTTGCCGTCTGCCTTTCTGCCTCTTTGCCGTCCGCTAGGATTTTTTCAAACGAGCGGGGGGTGGGGGCCACCACACTCTTTGCTATCCGCCAGCGGACGGCAAAGATTCTTTGCCGTCCGCTGGCAGACGGCAAAGAGCTGGCAGATGGCAAAGAGCTTCTTTGCCGTCAGCCTTTTCTTTGCCGTCTGTTTATGTGTAGCTGATGGCCAAGAGCTTCTTTGCCGTCAGCTAGCAGACGGCAAAGAGCTGGCAGATGGCAAATTAGCTGATTCCAGTAGTGATGGTAGCCGCACTAACAGAAGAAGAAGTCACAGCTCCATCATGGGCCCAGCCCATCCTCAAATTCCTAGTCAACAGAGAGCTGCCGGCTGATGAGATCTCAGCAAGACTAGTGCAACGACGAGCCAGAGCATATGCAATAAGCAACAGAGAGCCTATCAAGCGCAGCGTCACCGGAGTCTTCCAGCGCTGTGTCGAGCCAGAAAAAGGAGTGGCAATCCTCAAGGATATCCATCAAGGCGAATGCGGCCACCACGCAGCCTCAAGATCACTTGTGGCCAAAGCTTTCCGCCACGGCTTCTTTTGGCCGACTGCTTTGGAAGATGCCAAAGAGATAGTCAAGAGCTGCAAAGGATGCCAAGTTTTCAGTTCCAAGCAACACCTGCGGGCTTCTGCACTCAAGACCATTCCCCTCACCTGGCCCTTTGCCGTCCGGGGACTGGACATGGTGGGCCCTTTCAAGACAGCCCGCGGCGGCTTGACACATCTGCTTGTCGCCGTGGACAAGTTCACCAAGTGGATCGAAGCGAAGCCGATCAAGAAGCTGAACGGGCCGACTGCCGTGACGTTCATCACCGACATCACTACTCGGTACGGCGTACCGCACAGCATCATCACTGACAACGGCACAAACTTTGCCAAAGGAGCACTGGCACGTTTCTGCGCGACGCAGGGTATCCGACTGGACTTAGCGTCCGTTGCCCACCCGCAGTCAAACGGCCAGGTCGAGCGAGCAAATGGACTCATCCTCTCCGGCATCAAGCCCCGACTGGTTGTACCACTGGAGCGATCCGCCGGCTGCTGGCTCGATGAGCTGCCGGCTGTCCTCTGGAGTCTGCGTACTACCCCCAACAAGTCAACCGGCTGCACTCCATTCTTCCTTGTATATGGTGCCGAGGCTGTCATCCCAACCGACATCGAGTTCAACTCGCCTCGGATCACCATGTACACGGAGGCGGAGGCCAAGGAAGCAAGAGAAGACAGTGTCGACCTACTGGAAGAAGGCCGGCTGTTAGGACTCAGCCGGTCCGCCATCTACCAGCAGGGGTTGCGCCGTTACCACAACCGCAAGGTCAAGCCAAGATCTTTCCAGGAGGGCGACCTTGTGCTTCGGCTGATCCAGCGAACAGCCGGCCAGCACAAGCTCTCGGCCCCCTGGGAAGGCCCTTTCGTCATCAACAAGGCACTAGGCAACGACTCCTACTACTTGATCGATGCGCAAAAACCAAGAGCACGCAAGAGGGATGATTCCGGCAAGGAGTCGGAGCGACCATGGAACGCGAACCTCCTGAGAAGATTTTACAGTTGAAAGCAGTATGTATCATGCTATCCTTTTGTATTAAGTACGAAACAATAGGCCCCCCGAGGAGCACTCGGGGACTGCCTTCATTTATCTATGAGTGACGAGTGTCATATCCATGAATGTATTATTACATTTGATTTCCTGTCTGGCACCGGGTTCGACTAGTTGGCCTGGAGACTGGCCGCCTTAAGCTATATTAAAGTTCTGCCTGAAGTCAGACAAGTAGTGTGCCGACTCCCAAGTCCTCTCTTGCTGAAAGTCGCAGCTCGAGGAACCGACTGTCCGACTAGCAAGAGCCAAGGCAGAAAGGATGCCCACACGAAAAACGGCTAAGGACCAATGAACTTGTATAGAGAAAGGACGGCCTCCAACCACGCTTGCCGGCTGTCAGACAGCCGGCTAGCCGGCTTCCCAAACACTTCGCTATAATCCAACAAAGCTAGAGTACTTGCCCTCCCAATTGGCCAAGCACTTCTCCAGCCACAGATTGCAGAGCAACTGCCTGACTGGGGAGGCGGCAACCAAGGGAGGGCGGGAAAGGAAACAGCAGAAGGATGAAAGGCAAAGAACAAGGAAAAGCCAAACACTTGCATAGTCATATATACATATAAAGCCCCCAACAGGCCGGCAATCGACATAGTTCGAATACACCCCCAGTGGGTGGAATTGTGTAAACTTAACAGAATATTGTTCCAAAAGTGACAAGACAGGAAAATAAAAGATAGCAGACTAGACTAAAGGCACGGTGTGGGAGCCGGGTTGGTCGGTTGAGACGGCGTCACCGGCTGAAGGAGTGGCCGGCTGGCGGGTCTCGGCTTGATCACCGCCGATGGCTGGCGGCGCACCCGCGCGTGCCGTGTTGCTGGAGGCACGGTCAAGCTGAGGCTGGCCGGCCGCTCCACCATCCGGTCCCCGGCGTCTTCACCCTCCTCCTCCTCTTCGCCCTCGTCGCTGGAGTCGATCTCCTCCACCGAGTCTTCGCCGTCTGCCGGGTTCAGCCCGAACCATTCCTCCGGCTAGGCAACACCGTTGTCATCTACCTCAGGGGCGAAGGCGCTGGTGTCGGTGTAGTCGGCGATCGCCGAAGCCCGCCGGATGATAGCCGGCCGCGCCGGCTCCAGCTCCGTGTCGGCCTGCTACCGCCAGGTAGCCCGCTGGTCCAGACTCAGGCCGGAATACCAGGCCTTGACGAACTCCAGTGCCCGCCTGGCGCCGGACCGAGCCGCCGAAGCCTTCCAGGCTTCGAAGCAGCCGACCGCCACCTCCAGCCAGTCGGCAGTCCGACTGGGGGTGCGGGGAACGACTTCGCCAGGCCAGGGGACGGCCAACACCTGCGCCCCGGCACGTTGAAGTCGGCGGAGCAGTCGATGAGCCGGCTGGAGGCGGGCCTGGATCGCCAAGAGCTGCTCCTCCAGCGACCGGCTAGCGTTTGGTGCAATCTCGGCGCTAGCCTGCCTCCGTGCCTCGCGGCGAGCGTCGATGACCTGGTTGGCGACGGTAGAGTAGCCAGGGAAGTACTCTGCGCAAGAAAGAAAGAGAAAGAAGAGAAAACACCAAGTCAGAAAACGAGCCAAAAGCGGCAAGCGGCAAGAAAGGACGAAGAAGAAAGCGGCTTACCGTCAACCAAATCTTCGATCTGGCCATAGCCATTGATCAGTGTCTGCCTTGCTTCGGCCCAGCCAGCCGCCTCTGTCTCATACTCGGCCTGGAGGGCGGCTTCGCTGTCCTGCACCGCCTTCAGAGCCGCCTTGTGGCTCTCCTCCTGGTCGGCCAACCTCTTGGCCAGGCGGTCACGCTCCTGCACCAAGGCGGCAAACTCGGCCTCCTTAGCACGAAGGGCGGCCTGAGACCCCCCCCAGCTGCTCCCTTAGACTGGCGTTGGCCGCTGCAGGGACGGCAGAGAAAGAAGAAGTCGTCAAGGAAGATCCGACCCGACTGCTCAGCAGTCGGACCGAATCTCGGGGACTACACCCAGTGGGTGCGCTGACGCGCCCCCACGTGAGATAAAGGACGAAGCACTTACCCCGGCTCTTAGATTGGTCGGCGGTCTTCTGGGTCAGCTCCCGAGCCTGGGAGTTGAAGGCAGCCGCGCGAAGATTGTGGTAGTCCTGCAAGACAGGCAGAAGAGCGAAGTAAGAGCAAGAATAGCAAAACTAGATCCGCTAAGAAGTTCCAAGCCGCCTGCTCAGCAGCCGACTCGGAACTCGGGGACTACACCCAGTGGGTGCGCTGACGCGCCCCCACGGAAGATACCAAGATCAAAAAAGCAAGATAAGAAGACTAACCCGGATGGCCGCCCGCGTCGCAAGAAACTCGTCATTGTATTTCCTCAGCGCCGTAGCCTGGGCTTGGAGCCGGGTTCGGACGTCCTGCGCGGCCACATTCATCACGGCCGTCCCTCCGCCCGGCGTCCACCCCGAAGTGGCACTGGCCGCCTCCACATCCTGGGCCCACGAGCTGGAGCCCGCGGCCGGCTGCGGCTCCGACGCAACCTTCTGCGGCTCTGATGCAGCCTTCCCCGTGCGCTGGGGCGACGACGTCCGGACCGCCAGATCAGTCCTCGCGGCCGGCTCGCCCCCGACTGATTGCGCAGGCGGCAGATCAGGCCAGCCGCCTTGAGCCGCCCCAGTCGGCGGGGCCGGTGCCGCCACCCTTTCCAGGATGACGATGTCGTCTTCCCTCTCCAGCCCCGGCTGGTCACCGCCGGCTTCTTCTGGCGGGGGCTCCGGGGCCCCAGGCGCCGCGACGCGCAGTGGGGTGACCAGCAAGGCCCCCTCCGCCATCGCCGCAGCCGCAGCCTCCGCTTGGGCCTTGGCTGCGGCGTCAGCGTGCGCCTTCGCCGCCTCCTCCTCCTGCGCCGCCTTGGCGGCGGCCGCCCTCAATGCCTCCGCCTCCCGCGCCTCCCGCTCCTCCCGCGCCTCCCGCGCGTTCCGCTCCGTCGCTGCCTGAAGATCGGCATGGGGGTCCACGCGGCGAGTAGTGCTCCCAGATCCTCCTGGCGACCCAACGACGCAGGCGGCAGCAGCCCGCTCGAGCGACAATGGAGCCCTGGTGTTTTGGAGAAAAGACAAGGACTCAAGAGCTACCAGAGAAAAGAAAAAAGAATACACGAAGGAGTATATACTTACACCGACACCGTCTGCGGCTGCTTCACCGCCTTGCGGAAGCAGGCCGCCTTCGCGGCCGCCTCCTCCCGCCTGGTCGCCGCTGCCCCGCCTCTGGGCTTCTTCGGCCGACTGCCGAACAAGCCCGATGCGGCACGACGCTTTTGCCCGCCGCCCCGAGCAGGCGGCGCGGCGGAGGAACCCGCGCCGTGGCCAGGCGCCGGCTGGCGGCGTGGGATGACTTCAGCCTCGTCATCGTCCGGCCAGTCGTCGAAGCTGACTCCAAGCCCGGAGCCGCCTGCCTCGCCGCCGTCTTGGCCACCGCCCGCCTCGGTGTTATCGTCCATAGCGGCCGCCCCCAAGTCGGGGTCCTCCAGATCGTGCTCCGTCCGGTCGGGGACGAATCGGCGCTCCGCGTCCGACCCGCCTGCAGGCCGAAGAAGAGGGCTCTGTCGAAAGAAGCCGACTAGTCAGAGTCGGCCAAAAGGAACTCGGCGACAAAACTGAGAGAAGAGAAAGAGAAAAAGAGAACATACCGTGGGCGGCGGATGGGCTCGGCAATTTGGCTCCTTGCCGAACTGCCACTCTGCAGAGAGCTTGCAGTTCGCAAGGTAGTTCACCATATAGGCCACCTCGTCGTGCAGCATGTCTTTGGTGCACATCCGACTCGGATCGAGCTGGCCGCTCATTTGACAGATCAGATGAGGGCGGCTCTGAAGCGGGAGCACCCGGTGCGTGACCAAGGTGGCCAGCAGGTCGGGCCCCGACAAGCCCTCCGACTGGATCATCACCCGCACTCGGGCGACAACTGCGGATCCAGCCGGCGTCAGCGTCACGGCCCGATAGGACCACTGGGGCCGCCTGCCTACCGGTGGGCCGGCTACGTAAGCCGGCATATTGACGTAGTCGCCCTGCGGGGCGACGTTCTTCACATAGAAGTACGACTTCTACCATAGCTTCACCGACTGGATCAGCGTGATGACGGGGAAGGGGTTGTGGGCAGCCACCCTCCGCATCGCGACGAAGGCGCCACTCTGAGCCGGCACGCCCTGCATGCGCGTGCCCAGCTTGGACTGGAAGAACTCCCCCCAGAGCTCGAGGGTGGGGAGGACGCCGAGGTAGCCTTCGCACAAGGTGACGAAGGCGGACAGCAGCACCACCGTGTTCGGGGTGAGGTGGTGCGGCTGGAGTTGGTAGAACTCGAGAAAGGAGCGGAAGAAGGCGCTCGCGGGCAAGGCGATGCCGCGCAAGAAATGCAAGCGGAAGACTACCCGCTCGCCTTCCTCCGGCTCCGGCGTAATCTCCTTCGCCGGTGCAAGACGGACACCACCTTGTCCGCGCCGGGCAGCCGCCGCGTCTTGCGCAGGAACTCGACGTGATCCTCATGGACGTTGGAGCCGTCCCAATCCCCGCGGAACTGCATCGTGGCGTAGGGCTGGCGAGAATGAGCGCGGCGGCGGAGGATCGAGTGGTAGAGCGGTGCGGCGGCGAGGCGCTGTCGCGAGAAAGAGCAGGAGGAAGAAGATGGCGGAGAGGGGAGGGGCGTGCGAGCGCCTGCCGCTCTCCCCCTCCCCCTACTTATAGCTTCGCACGGTGAAGCCGAGAAGGCAGGGCGTGGGGTGAGACGTGGGATTAACTGCACCCACTCCCCCCACGCCTCGCGATTATTACGCCCTAAAAGCATGCCGAAACCGCCGCAGGGAGACGTGTGGGCGGCTTTGGGCCGCAGAGAATCCGCGCCTGGGCCCGGGCGTAGGCCTGGCGGGCCCCCGACCTGCGGCGACGTCTCGTCGCGCGCGTGGGCTGGCAGGCTTTTTAGCCAAGGGATGCCACGTGGTTCACTGGCGGCAAGTGGCCGGCCTGCGGCCCGATGCGCGCGCTGGCAGGCTCCCGCCCTCCGACTCCAAAAAATTTCGCCGAGACGGCGCACCCAACCGAAGCCGGCTCCCAGCTGCCGGCTCGTCAAGATAGGAAGCTGACCAAGCTTCTCGACTCCCACCCAACCTCGAAGCTCAACCAGCTTCGGGGACTACTGTCGGAGTAAATGGCCACGAGTAGCCTAACCGACTATCCCTGGCTCTTCAAAAATTATCAGGCCATTTGAGCCTTCAAGCATTCAAAGCATTGGGCCGCCTTCCCCCCGGCCGGCTACCCCAGGAGCCGACTCTCAGAAGGCGACCCAGCCTCAGAAACCTCCCCCAAGATAACTACGAGATGGCCGACTCCAGGAAGCCGACCATGGAGAACGCCGACTCCCAAGAGCCGGCAATGGAGAACACCGACTCCAAGAAGCCGGCCAAGACCGCACCCACCGAAACTACGCCCACATAACGGTGACAAGACGGGGTGTGGCTACAGTGCGGCCCACTACCCCCGAATCCCGAGGCAGGCATGGCCACAGGACGCCGTACGGGTCAGCCATCTCCCGTCCGGCTCGGCCCTGTAGCCATGCTGGCCTCAACGTCATCCGCGACAGACGCCAGTATGGCCCGCGGGCGGCGGGCCCCTTTAGCCAGAGAGAGGCACGAAGGCGGCCCGGCCTCCCCCAGTCGGCCAGGGGCGTAGCCGGCCCCCAGAAGCCGGCTACCCCTCCCTCGAAACATGTGCCACATTAAGGAGACAAGACGAGGTAAGGCTACAGTGAGAGCCCTCGAGGCGGCACACTGTAGCCACGCTTACCACGACAAAGCCCTCGTCATCAGAGGCGAGGTTACAGTAAACAGCCGCCGACAAGACCCCCAGGCGGTGGGGCCGGCCTGTCGGCCAAGAGGCCGGCAGCCGGCGGGACCCACCAGTCGGCGGGCCCCAATGGCCGGCGGAGAAGCCGGCGAGCACAGACACTGACGACTGGGACCCGCGCCCAGTCGGCGGGCCCCAATGGCCGGCGGAGAAGCCGGCGAGCACAAACACTGACGACTGGGACCCGTGCCCAGCCGGATTACAATTGTACCCCCGGGGGGTAGGCCTATATAAACCCCCCGGGGCACCCATGCAAAGGGTTGGCTTCTTAGAGTTACACACACACCATATAGAGAGGGAAGCGAGAGCTAGACTTGCTCTTCTTCTCCCTTAAACCCGACAGCTCAAGGAGCACTTGTAGCTACTCGTTCTGATCTAGTGATCATGCGGAGACCCCGCAGAGCAGGACTAGGGGTGTTATCTCCATGGAGAGCCCCGAACCTGGGTAAGATTCGCCGGCGAGCATGTCTTCGCCTCATCCCGTTTCCAGGCACCGGCGACGTCTTACTGGCTCCCACAATGATAAGCCACCCGTTGGCATATGTCGCACCTACCACCCGACATTTGGCGCCCACCGTGGGGCCAAGTGCACCGTCGTCCGAAGACCTGTTCTGGACGCGAACCCTTTTCCTCCCCCGCGAGCGCAGCCAGCCTGCTGCGCCCGATGGCGTTTGCCCCGACGCGCTGCAAGGCGTCGACGACGCCTGCGCGGCGAGCCGCCTCGCCGATCTGCTCGGCGAGGCTCGCATCTCCGACGAGCCCGCGTCCGACGCGGGCACGGACTACCCCGAGAGCCGCCTCGTCAGCCTCCTCGACCAACTTCACGTCTCCAGCGAGCCTGCTGCAGACTTGGAGTCGGTCGGCTCCACCGACCCGATGCTTGTCGACTCCGACACAGCATCGCTCGACGCCTACCCCTCAGACATGGTGGTCTTCGACGACCCTCTCCCTCGAGCTGACAGCGGCAGCAGCGCTGTCACCGAAGTGTTGGTCATCAGCCACGTCGCCAACTCGGGCGAGAACGCCCACGACGCCCTGCAAGCGGCGATGCACGACTTATCCGTCCCCATCCCGGCCGACGCCGACGCCGAGACCTTGGAGGCACGCCGCCTCGCCCTCATCGCGGAAGGCCAGAAGATAGCCTCCATGAGACGCCTCACCAAGGCCCACCAGCGCGAAGTCGACCGCGCCGCCTTCGGTACGCCGCTGCATAGCGGGCCGAGCCGTGCCGGCTTCGTCCAGAAGCGCGGCGCGGCTGTCGCCAGCATGCTGGGGGCAGATCGCCCCGTCTACGCCAGCCCGCTCGAGAATCTACGAGCCGCTCAGGCGGCCGCTGAAGAGCTAAATGGGCTGGGAGCCGATGAGCTCCCCTACATGACAAGGCGGATCCAGCAGCTGATCGACGCGGCCGCAGAACGACACGAAGCCGGCGCCCGCGCTGATAGTCATCCCCCACGCCGGGAGCACGCCGCGATGTCCCGGTCGCCGACTGCGAGCGGCGCCCGCGAGAGGAAAAACAAGGAGCCGGCTGCTAGCCGCAGCCGGACTCGTATCACCATCGAGCGTGACGCGGAAGGCCGCCCTCGAGCGGTGGAGCGCCGAGGAAATCCGCCTCCTCCCCCGCCTCGAGGGGAGAGACGTCACACCCCGCCGCCTGTCACGCATCCGACTCTTGGTGACCGACTAGGCCGCCGCGAAGGAGTCGGCGAGAACGACGCCCGCCACCGGATCGACCGCCTAGCTCGATCCCTAGCGCTAGAAGAAGAAGACGATGTCGGCCCGCCGTGCTTTGGCCCCCGCATCCACGACGAGCCCTTCCCCAAAGGGTTCTCGCTCCCCAGAGACACGCCCAAGTACAACGGCTCTGTGAAGCCGGAAGATTGGCTCATCGACTATTCTACTGTGGTCAACATAGCCAACGGCAACAGACGCGTCGCCGTGAAATACGTCCCCCTCATGCTGCAAGGCACGGCGCGCACCTGGCTCAACAGCCTCAAGCCCTACATCATCAACAGCTGGCTGGACTTCACGGAAGTCTTCGTCCGCAACTTCACCAACACGTACAAGCGGCCTCCTAAGCCTCGCCAGCTCTCCCTATGCGTCCAAGGGCCCAACGAGTCGACCCGCGACTACCTCACGCGGTGAGCCGAGCTCCGCAACTCCTGCGAGGGGGTGCACGAGCTTCAGGCCATCGAGTACTTCACCGCCGGGTGCCGTGAGGACACCCTCCTCAAGCACCGGCTCCTCTGCGACGAGCCGGCTACCCTCGACGAACTGCTGATCATCGCGGATAAGTACGCCACGGCCGACTCCTCGATGAAGACCGAGCTCCGAGTGGACGCCTCTGGGAAGGTGCTTGCTCCGGCTCCCAAGACGCCGGCTAGCGAGTCCAGTCGGCGCCCCTACCAGAACGACCACAAGCGCAAGGCCCGTATGCCGCCTTCCACCAGTCGGCAGGTGGCCACAGTTGAAGATGAGCAACCCGAAGAACGGCCCGCTCCCAAGAAGAAGGGTGGCAGGCCGGCTTGGCAGCCGGCTTTCTCCTACGAGCAGACTCTCGACGCCCCCTGCAAGTTCCACAGCGGCGCGAAGCCGTCCAACCACACGACCCGAAAGTGCCACTGGCTCACACGAATCTCCAAGGGCGAGGGGCTGGTGCCGCCTCCGCCTCCCGGCCCGCCGCCTCCAGCCCCCCAGCAGCCGGCGGCTCGGCCAGCAGTCAGAGCCATTCAAGATGAGTTCCCTGAAGAGCACGCCGCCTACGTCGTCTTCACAAGCCAAGTTGAAGACAAGCGTAGTCGGCGCCGTCAGCATCAAGAGGTCCCGCCGGCTGCCAGCCTCTTGGCCGACAGGCCGGCGGGACCCACCAGTCGGCGGGCCCCAATGGCCGGCGGATAAGCCGGCGAGCACAGACACTGACGACTGGGACCCGCGCCCAGCCGGATTACAATTGTACCCCGGGGGTAGGCCTATATAAACCCCCCGGGGCACCCATGCAAAGGGTTGGCTTCTTAGAGTTACACACACACCATATAGAGAGGGAAGCGAGAGCTAGACTTGCACTTCTTCTCCCTTAAACCCGACTGCTCAAGGAGCACTTGTAGCTACTCGTTCTGATCTAGTGATCATGCGGAGACCCCGTAGAGCAGGACTAGGGGTGTTATCTCCATGGAGACCCCGAACCTGGGTAAGATTCGCCGGCGAGCATGTCTTCACCTCATCCCGTTTCCAGGCACCGGCGACGTCTTACTGGCTCCCACAATGATAAGCCACCCGTTGGCATATGTCGCACCTACCACCCGAGACCAGGGCACAATCGTAGTAGTTCTCCCGGTGCCACCTTAGCCGATAGAGCGGAACGTAAGGTAGCAAAACACGGGAGCCGGGCAAACCCAACATTTGAGCAAAGACATGATTCGGGGCTGATGCATATAAGGCCAAACTCGCGACGCCGAACACTCCCTAAGGTATTCGGACTTTACCAAATATATCGGGCGGAGTAACACCCTTGATAATGAACCCTGAATTTCCAGGTACGTGCATTGGTCTAACGTGGCGAGATGCCAATACGCTAGCATCCCTCTCGGTTGTGTTGACTATCCGGTGGATGTGAAGCAACAAGAGACAGTAAGAAAGGTTTACACAGGGTCTTAATCTAAAAAGAAACCTTTGAGCGGGGCCCTGCTGCATGTCTGCGCCCGTGTCTCCGTTGTGCCGTATCCTGGAAGGGTGTAGCACGATTGTCATCTGTAAAAGAGAAAAACTTAGATGAAAGTCTTCATGCGAAAAATTAATTATTCTTAATAGACCATTTAACTGCAATCTAAATAAGGTCAAGCCGAACTGTAGTCCTTTTTACATGCGGGAAGCCCCTGGTACCACCTATGGGGTTATATCCATCAAACCAATCTCAGGTTTATCTAAGCTGTTACAACTAGTGGTGCGCCGGACTCGTCTAGCCGTGTCCGCGGTCTTGACGACCGATCGTTTATTCTGGTTGGAGAGGCCGTTTAGTGTTCGGCTGCTAAAGCCGCCACACGTTCTTCCGCACGTAAGGAACGCTCAGCGTTTTCGCTAACTATGATGATGCCACGTGGACCGGGCATCTTAAGCTTAAGAGAAGCGTAATGCGGTACTGCATTAAAACGAGTGAAGGTCGTTCTTCTGAGTAGTGCTTGATAGCCGCTTCGGAATGTGGCGATGTCGAAGGTTAACTTTTCACTTCGGAAGTTGTCGGGAGAACCGAATACAACCTCTAGTACTAGAGAGCCCGTACAGCGGGCCTCTGGGCCTGGTATTACTCCTTTAAAGGTAGTATTGCTTTGGCTAATTCGTATTGGGTCTATCCCCATTTTGCGGACAGTGTCCTGATATCTCATAGTAAGACTACTGCCGCCGTCCATAAGGACTCGGGTGAGATGGTATCCGTTAATTATTGGGTCTAGCACCAAGGCAGCCGATCCTCCGTGCCGGATATTAGTCGGGTGATCCCTGCTATCAAAAGTGATCGGGCAGGCCGACCAAGGGAACTTGGGGGCGCATATGTCTCGGAGTGCGTGTTTGCTCCTCCTCTTTGTTACGTGAACCATGTTCACTGTTTTGACCTTTGGTGGGAATTTTTTCTGTCCCCCGGTGTTTTGCTGGTGAGGCTCATCCTCGTCTTCACTTGGCGTCTCCCTCCCCTTGTGTTCGGCGTTTAGCTTGCTGGCCTGCTTGAAGACCCAACATTCTCTGTGGGTATGATTTGCAGGTTTCTCAGAGGTGCCATGAATCTGACATAATTTGTCTAAAATCTTGTTTAGGCTGGACGGTCCATCTCTGTTGCCTTTGAAAGGCTTTTTCCGTTGACCGGGTCGAGAGCCCCTGAATCCGGCGTTTACCGCCGTGTTATCTGGGTTGTCTTCATTGTTTCGACGCTTGCTTTTGTTGCGTCATGGTTTTCCATTGCCATCCCTGACTTCGGATGTGCCTGGGTCGCTGGTGCCGCTACGGGCCAGCCAACTATCTTCTCCCGTGCAAAAGCGGGTCATGAGGCTTGTTAGGGCTGCCATTGTCCTCGGTTTTTCCTGGCCGAGGTGTCTGGCGAGCCATTCGTCCCGGACACTGTGTTTGAAAGCCGCTAAGGCTTCGGCGTCCGGGCAGTCGACGATTTGATTCTTCTTAGTGAGGAATCTATTTCAAAGCTTTCAGGGTGACTCTCCGGGCTGTTGAATTATATGACTTAAATCGTCTGCATCCGGAGGCCGGACATAGGTCCCTTGAAAATTAGCCCTAAAAGCATCCTCAAGCTCTTCCCAACTTCCAATTGAGTTTTCGAGGAGGCTCTTTAGCCAATGCCGAGCTGGTCCTTTCAACTTGAGGGGCAAGTATTTGATGGCGTGGAGATCATCTCCGCGAGCCATATGGATATGGAGGATGATGTCCTCAATCCAGACCCCAGGGTCTGTCGTTCCGTCGTACGCCTCTATGTTGACGGGTTTGAACCCCTTTGGGAATTCGTGATCCAGCACCTCATCGGTGAAGCATAGGGGGTGCGCGGCACCCGTGTATTTGGATGTGTCATGGCGTTATGATGGTTGTAGTGTTCGGTTTTGATTCTATGCCGGAGCGCGCTTCCTAGATCCGTAGATGGACCTGGTCATACCAGCTTTTTGATGCAAGTCCTCGCGTGAATCGTGTGCTGACTTATGTGCGACATCGTTAGCCGCCCTATCGCGGCCACGGGGTGGTCGATCCGGCTGATCGGCCGTTTTATTTTTTGGCTGTATAGGCTCTAAAGCCTCGTCATCGAATTCAGGCAGCAGCTTGTGCTTTGGATAGCTCTTCGTGTGGCGACTGCCACCGTACTTTTCTTCAGTGTCAAGCACTTTGTTCCATCTACTGTTGAGCGTATTCTGCGCGGCCTTAAGCCTTTGCTTCTGCTTCTTCAGACCCCTCACGGTGGCAATAAGCCTTCTATGGAGGTGCTCTTGTTCCAAGTGCCTTTCCGGGATGATGTGTGCATCGTCGTCCGGACTGTTCTCCTCTTCGGAGAGAGGTTGATGAGCTTTATCCTCGGCGTCGCCGTGATCGGACAGCGGCTCCGTACTATGTTCGCCGTCCGCTGGTTCATCCTGCTCTGTCGCTGGGTCCAAGTGGCCGTCGTTTCCTTTCGAGTCGACCGGGGTATTATTCTTTCCTGCGTTGTTATCGCTGGTTTTGCCAAGGCGGGATTTGGAGCGGCGCTTACGTCGTCGCTTTGGTTGCTTCTCGAGGGAACTACCCTTCGCTGCATCCTTCCGTTCCTCGTCATTGTTTTCTTTGGGTGTATCCACCATATATATATCGTGTGATGAAGTGGCTGTCCAGCGCCCTGTGGGCGGTGGTTCCTGTTCTTCTCCTGCATCGTCGTCCATACCGTCAATGTCTTCGGAGTCGAAATCGAGCATGTCGGTTAAGTCGTCGACAGTGGCTATTAAGTGGGTGGTGGGTGGGGAACGAATTTCTTCGTCGTCCGCTTCCCACTCAAGTCGGACATAGTTCGGCCAAGGACCTCCTGACAAGGAGAGAGACCTTAATGAATTTAGCATGTCACCCAGGGCGAGTGCTAGAAGATATCCGCGAAGAAAAACTCCATGATCGGTGCCCAATCAGATTCGATAGGCACGGACGTAGGTGGTTCGGAGCCCGTGGCCGGGGACGAATCCAAGGATCCGGCAACACAGGTCTCATAGGAGGTGAGGTCAGTATTCGGCTCTATCGCCACTGAGTGTGCGACCTCCGTCGCGGGGTCCATCCACCCGTCCTCGGACGGCGCAATCTGCTCCGGATCGAGGGCCGGAGTAGCCACAGGTGCGATCTCCCGGACACTGTACGGCGGCATAGCTAAGTCATGCTCGTCGTGACTGTGCCGCGCACCTGACACGAACTCGAACCCGTCGAAGATCAAGTCTCCGCGGATTTCGGCAATGTAGTTTAAATTTCCAAACCTGACCTGACGGCCAGGGGCGTAGCTCTCGATCTTCTCCAGATGGCCAAGCGAGTTGGCCCGCAGTGCGAAGCCGCCGAATACGAAGATCTGTTCGGGGAGGAAAACCTCACCCTGGATCCAATCGTGGCCGATGATCGAAGGGGCCATCAAGCCTTATGGTGACGGCACATCGGAACTCTCAATGAAAGCACCAATGTCGCTGTCAAAACCGGCGGATCTCGGGTAGGGGGTCCCGAACTGTGCGTCTAAGGCGGATGGTAACAGGAGGCGGGGGACACAATGTTTACCCAGGTTCGGGCCCTCTCGATGGAGGTAATACCCTACTTCCTGCTTGATTGATCTTGATTATATGAGTATTACAAGAGTTGATCTACCACGAGATCGTAGAGGCTAAACCCTACAAGCTAGCCTATGATTATGATTGTTGTTATCCTACGGACTAAACCCTCCGGTTTATATAGACACCGGAGAAGGCTAGGGTTACACAGAGTCGCTTACAAGGGAGGAGATCTACAGATCCGTATTGCCAAGCTTGCCTTCCACGCCAAGGAGAGTCCCATCCGGACACGAGACGAAGTCTTCAATCTTGTATCTTCATAGTCCAACAGTCCGGCCAAAGGATATAGTCCGGCTGTCCAAGGACCCCCTAATCCAGGACTCCCTCAGCAGGTTCACGCAAAGATTCTTCGTCACGTGCATCACGTTGATTGCACAGTAGACCTCTAGGTCTTTCCAATAGGGTAGGTCCCAAAATATAGATTTTTTCTTCCACATGGGTGCGTGTCCGTCAGCGTCATTCGGAACAGATTGTCCGCCAGGACCCTTTACAAAGATTAATTTTAAATCATTGACCATATCAAGTATATCATCACCAGTACGGTGGCGAGGCTTCTTTCGGTGATCTGCCTCACCTTTGAAATGCTTGCATTTCTTTCTTAAGAGATGCTTGATCGGAAGAAATCGACGATGTCCCAGGTACACACTCTTCTTACGTTTATCCAACTATATACTTTTGGTATCATCTAAACAGTGTGTGCATGCGTGGTATCCCTTGTTTGTCTATCCTGAAAGGTTACTAAGAGCAGGCCAATCATTGATGGTTACAAACAGTAACACTCGTAGGTCAAATTCCTGTTGTTTGTGCGCATCCCACACACGTACACCTTTTTTGCTCCACAACTATAAAAGTTCTTCAACTAATGGCCTAAGGTATACATCAATGTCGTTACTGGGTTGCTTGGGGCTTTGGATGCGCACTGGCATCATAATGAAATTCTGCTTCATGCGCAACCAAGGAGGAAGGTTATAGATACATAGAGTCACAGGCCAGGTGCTATGATTGCTGTTCTGCTCCCCAAAAGGATTAATGCCATCTGCACTTAAACCAAACCATATGTTCCTTGCGTCATCTGCAAAGTCCCGCCACTTTCTCTCGATTTTTCTCCACTGCGACCCATCAGCAGGTGCTCTCAACTTTCCGTCTTTGTTACGGTCTTCTTTGTGCCATCGCATCAACTTGGCATGCTCTTTGTTTTGGAACAAACGTTTCAACCGTGGTATTATAGGAGCATACCACATCACCTTGGCAGGAATCCTCTTCCTGGGGCGCTCAGCCTCAACATCACCAGGGTCATCGCGGCTGATCTTATAGCGCAATGCACTGCATACCGGGCATGCATTCAAATTCTCGTACTCCTCACCGCAGTACAGGATGCAGTCATTAGGGCATGCACGTATCTTCTGCACCTCTAATCCTAGATGGCAGACATCCTTGTTTGCTTCGTACGTACTGTCGGGCAATTCATTGTCCTTTGGAAGCATCTTCTTTAACATTATCAGCAACTTTTCAAATCCCTTGTCAGATACACCATTCTCTGCCTTCCATTTCAGTAATTCCAGTATGGTACCCAGCTTTTTTTGTCATCTTTGCAATTTGGGTACAACAATTTCTTGTGATCCTCTAATGCGTTGCAACTTCAACTTCTCCTTTTCACTTGCGTAGTTTCTCTTTACATCAGCAATGGCCCGACCAAGATCATCAGCGGACTCATCTGATGCCTCTTCTTCAGCTTCTTCCCCCATTGTAGTACCATCGTATTCAGGGAACCCATGGCCAGGATAGCTGTCATCATCCTCTTCTTCTTCATTCTTTTCCATTAGAACCCCTCTTTCTCCGTGCTTGGTCCAACAGTTATAGCCGGACATGAAACCGGACGTAAACAGGTGGACGTGAATGGTTCTTGAGTTAGAGTAATTGTTATCATTCTTACAGACAACACATAAAATCATCCGGCTACTTGTTTGCCTCAGCCGCAAGCAGAAAAGTATGCACGCCATCAATGAACCGGGGAGACCGTCGGTCATCGTACATCCATTGCCGGCTCATCTTCGTTACACAACACCGAAAAGACCAAATTAATACAAGTTCATACACACTTATTCTCATAAAACAACATACAAACTCTCTAGCTAAAGCATTTAAACGCAACAACAAATGCGATCAAGATCACAACTGAGGTAACAATTGATCCAACAGCATAGTGATACCAAGCCTCTTTATTAACGACATATTTTCTAATCTTTCTAATATTCAAGCGCATTGCATCCATCTTGATCTTGGATCATCGACGACATCGGCAACATACAACTCCAGTTTCATCTTCTCTTCTTCAATTCTTTTCAATTTTTCTTTCAAATACTCGTTTTTTCAACTAAATTTAACTTCTCGACTAGAGGGTCGGTTGCAATTTCCGGTTCACATACCACCTACATAAAAATATCTATGTCAACTTGATAGGCATAATTGCCATAAACACGAAATGCAACAAATAGTTATAAAAGAGAATATATATACCACATCGGAATCATAAACCGGACGAGGGCCGACGGGGACGGATATCAAAACCATGCCACTATGCATAACAAACAACCATACATGTAAGAAAATTATACAAGTAACTATCTAAATCATACAAACATGATTTTTTTTATAAAAGGATAAGAACAAGAGGCTCACCAAGATGGTGCCGGCGACGGAATGGTGCGGGTGATCGATGGTGGTTAGGACGGGGATGGGAAGACACTAAGTAAACCCACCTACATATGCAAACTAAGAAGTTAATTTGAGCTCAAATTGCATTGCACGAGCTAATCCAGCAATGAGAGAAGAAAAGACAAAGTTGCTAACTTTGTGAACACTTGGATGGATGAGGTGCATTCAAATCTTGGCAAAAATGGAGGATGAGCTCGAGCAAGGGGAAGAACAAAGGAGAGAAAGGGGAAAACAGAGTGAATGGGCTCGGGCTGTGGACGAAGGGTTTATATAGTGACATCTTTAGTCCCGGTTGGTTATACAAACCGGGACTAAAGGTATACCTCTAGTCCCGGTTCGTGATACGAACCGGGACTAAATGGGTCGTGGGGCCTCAGCCTGATGCCAGCCTGCCAGCACCCCTTTAGTCCCGGTTTATATCACAAACCGAGACTATAGGTAACAAACGAACCGAAACTAATGATGCCCGTGCCCCCGGCCGGTCCTAGCCGTTGGAACCGGAACTAATGGTCACATTAGTTTCGGGCCGTAATCAAACTGGGACTAAAGGAGAGGACGAAAGGTCTGTTTTCTACTAGTGAATAGAGTTGCTCCTAGTCTAGTTAATATAGGGAGATATGGAGGTAGCACCGCTTGTTGGTTGCACCGAGTTCCAGACAGTGCAAACTTTTGTATTAGGAGTAATACTATTTCAGAGGAATAAATACCCACTATTTTTCGCAAAGAAAAAAAGCTAAACACAGGGGCAACGTTATTTTCTTTTAACCGAGCAACGCTATCGGTGGCTTGCTTGCCAGTGCCAGGGTCTTTCACTAGTGGCGGCCGCCTGCAGTTCGAAACTATATTATCGATGGCAGGTTACTGATACATGTTTTGCACCTGTCACTGGTAGCCTGTTTTACAGTAGTAGATCTGATCTTCCTTTTCAAAGATGATATTATTTTTAAATTAATAATATAATTTGAAAAATATATACAGTTGTGTGTATCTTTTGATTTAAAGCTGGAGTTTATCTTATTTTGCTAAGTCTCAGTCGACTGAGACTTGATTACGTCTCAGTTAATGCTATATTCGTTGATCTTACATGAAGAACCGTGCAAAATTTTCTTTTTAGCTTTCCTTTTTTCTTCTTATATACTATGTCACTTGACTGAGAATTGATTCAATCCCAGTCGACTGTGACCTAGCCACACCCTTTACCTTACTATTCCAACTTGCACCGCGTGTGACAACCGTACATATGCTTGAGCATCGAGAAGGATCCGTTCCCCGGTGAACTGGACAGTACAAATGTATCGTACAAACAAACTGACTGTTTATTTGATTGAGCAGAGACGCATATATAAACTGATACACGTGTTTATTTACGGAGCAACATCAACTATCTCTCAAGTGTTGCTGGGCGTGGGCCACGTGCATGTACACCACACCGGCCGGTTCTGCTCATCTCGTCGGAGCTTTCTTATTTATTTTCTGCTCATCTCGTTGGAGCGAGCGATCAGTTCTTTTTGCACGGCGGCGGGCAGGGATTCTCTGGGAGGGCGGCGCGTCCATCCCCACACCGGAACGTCTTCACGGGCCTCGTCTGCACCACGTGGCAGTTCACGCAGCCGTCGCGGCACTTGGGGCCCACGTCGTCACAGAATTGGGCCCCTGACCAGGAGTTGCAGTTGTCGCAGCACTTCGGGAAATTGTCTGCACACACGCTTGAAATCAGATGAATCTATCACCGCCATCGGTTAATTATCACATGTATGTAGGCTAAGATCTTAACGCCATCACAAAGATGCAGTCAGATGTACAACGTACGTACCGTCCGCGGCCAGTGAGTGTGAGAGGATCCCCATGACCATGACGGCCTGGAGGACTAGGATCGCCACCAGCGTGCTGCTCTTCATCGTTGGTTGGTCCTAAACTGTGGAGCAAAGCTCTTCCCAGTCCTGTCTGCTCGTGGAGTGATGATTTTGTTGTGGTTGTGTCTGGCCAAAGCTACAAGCAGTCTCTATATATAGAATCGATGTATCATGCCAATTTTCTGCGTCATATATCAGTTGTTATCCTCGTGGATATGTGTTTGGGATAAACCCGTTTGACTCCTGGCTTAGCTTGGCCTTTCCCTGGCTTGGACCTGTTAGGCATACATCTCCAATTCTCCATCTTCCACGTCCAGTGCACGCCCTATTTATTTTCTCATAATTATTAGTATTTCATATATTATAACTTTTTGTTTAATTTACTTTGCAAATATACCATGATGACATCGCTGAGAATATTAATCTCACACTGAGGGCTAAACATGTGAGCGCGTACTAAGTATAGAACACAAATATCTATGATAACAAGTATGGCTAACACATGAACGGATAAGAGAGGGATGGATAGATCATACCCTAAAGTTGAAAAGGACAAAGCTGTGGCGGTAGAGGCTTCAACAGCCTTCTTGTTTGACATGTTGATGTTGTCACCCATATCGTCGGTGGGGAGGTTGAGGAAGTAGTCGAAGTCGTGGACATAGGAAAACAGTAGCGAGTAGTCGCGCCGAGACGCTTCCCATAAACCTTATCGCTCTTCTTCCCATGCAGGATCACAAAGGATGGAGTTTCAGAGACCTTCTCCCCCAAACAGTCTTGCACGCGCCGTCGGAATGGAATCGGCTAGATACGGGACGTCGGAATGGAATCGGCCAGATACAGTCTTGGTGGATAGTTGTTTGGGATGAACTTCTTTGATTTCTCGCATACCTTGGTCTTGTGTCCTTTCCCTAGCTTGGACTTGTCAGGCATACATCTCCAGTTCTCCATCTTCTATGCACCGTGCATGCACCCATTTTCTCATAACTATTATTGGGTATGTCATAAATTAGGAACAAAGTGTGCTTTGTCGCGCTATTTTATTTTTACCAGTGTGCATGAGTTTTCTTTTCTCATTATATTTGTTAATAATGTCATCTTGCCACTTAACAGAAATGAACGAAAATACAATGCATGATATACCAATTACTTATTATCTAAGAAAAATGAAGTTCTGTTGTCACAACCTGTCGTGGAATTGTCACGGCAGATGTCCTAGGGTGAGGACTTAGTCGTGAGGCCAGCGCATCTTTGTGGTAGCTTGAAAGGGGTTGATTGGGATGAGAGACGCAGGGTGGATCAACGCACAAGACAAGGGTTTAGACAGCTTCGGGCCCCGGGAAACATCATCCGGTAACCCTACATGCTGTTTGTGACTATGTCTCATTATCATCATGAGGGAGACGCCGTAAACCGGCTCTTTGTGTCTAGCCCTAGAGATTTTTTCTTCTTGGTTGTCCCTCTTTGGGGAGCCCTGCCCCTCCTTATATAAGTTGAAGGGGCGGGTTACATGTGGAGTCCTATTAGGATTAGGACTAGTCTATCTCTAATATAAACCGGATACAAGTCCTGGTCTTAACTCCTTGTAAGGTAAATATTCGGCATGCCTTTCCTCTTAAACAGGCCCACCATAGTATGAACCGGCCTTCATGAACCGCCCGTTGGGCCACCGGGTCTTGTCGCTCCTCTGACCCGCCTGCCGGATTACCAATGAATCGTAAACCGCCAGGTCCAAAAGGGTCGCCAGTGGATCGTCAATTTTCAGCCGGGTCTCAAGTAAACCGCCAAGTCCGGCCGGGTTATACTGCTGGCCGGTTTACGCCACGGGGTATATCCCCGACATTAGCCCTCAGTTTAATTTGGATTTATCCATGTTAAACTGATCCTGTAAAACAAACACAAGAACAAATTTGACAGATTATGCTCCGGGTTAAGAATTCTTGTAAACCGGCATCTGATCATCCTTAAGTCCTTGTCATTTCCTCCTTCTAGAAAATCCGGGCAACAAGCCAGCTTCATACTCAATTTGCTGACATTGGTTTCTCACATAGAAATATTGAGAAGAATAATCCACTTGAGTCGGCTTCCAAAGCGCCGGTTTAAAAAATATGGGTCTTGAAATACTCATCTGATATTCAGCTGGTTTGAAGATGTAAAACTTGCCGGTTTAATATTACCAAAAATTACCAGTTTGTACATAATTGTTACAGACGCCGGGTCATAATTCTTGCAGACGCCGGGTCAATCTGGTTTGCTCAGAACTGAGAATTTGAAGATTTTTCTCCCTTATATCCATATTACCTGTAGCCCCCAAGTCTTGAGCAGAACAAAGTGATGGCTTAAGACTTGTTTCCATATAATTACTGCCACTTTGAAGAAATCCATGTTGCTCATCTCAGCCACTATTAAAAACTGAATACTCCATATATGTAACCCCCAAGTGCCGGGTCATTATGCAATAATGAGCAGGGACTTTATAAATATAATCATGTAGATTTGAACAATAATGTGTAGCCCCCAAGGGCCGGCTCAGTAAGATAATATTGAGCTGGTACTTTATATATACTTCTTTGAAAAGAACATCATATAATGTAACCCCCACCATGGGGCTTGAACCCACGTCCACAAGGTTAAGAGCTTTGTGCTTTACCAACTGAGCAATGGACCTTTCAATATAATGGTTTTAAGACTTGTGTATCTTGAATTGTTGACAGGAGCAATTGGTAGCCCCCAAGGGCCGGCTCATTATAATGTGATGAGTCGGGTCTTCGATAAGGCCAATAAAAAATGACTTTGCATTAGCCCCCAAGTGTCATGGTGCATGCTTGCAGCGATATGAGACTTGCATGTAATCTCAATTTGAATAATGTAGCCCCCAAGTGCCGGGTCGTAAGCCTGCAGCGACTCGGGACTACTCCTTCCATTGTAGAATAAATCATATCCTTTGATAAAATAATAGCCATTGCGCTAAAGCGACTTTGAAAACCTCAATAATGCCGGTTATTAATAACCATAACAAAATCCAGCCATGTTGGCTATTCAAGATAATATAATCCGGTATGAAAACCTTATTCATTCAATATCATAATGAAAATTCAGCCAAGTTTGGCTATTTGAATAATATAACCCAATGATTTATAAGCGCATGATTCCAATGGCGCAATCCAAATATATACTGGCGACTTATAGTCCAAAGCCAGGCCGGTTTAATAAACACCGGATAATTTCTCATCATATACTGGCGAATTATCGTCTTAAAGTCAGGCCGGTTTAATAAACACCAGATAATTTATCATCATACTTGCGACATATAGTTGAAAGCCAGACTGGGTTAATAAATGCCGGTGATTTACAATCATGCTTTATTCAACCTATTTCTGCATACAACAAGTTTAACGTGTCCTGGCGGTTTACCGCCGGACGGGTCATAATGCCCAACAATAACCTGGCTTGATAACCAAGGCTGCACTTAAGAATAATCAAATATGAAATATATCATACCTGTGACATCAAATCACATCATTGGTTGGCCAACTTTATTTTAGTAAAGGTGATAACCCCAATCTTGAGTATTGATAACTCCTTCCATATTGTGCCGGTTTATGATAAAATGCCGGGTTGTGATAAACACCGGTTTATTCCATACTGGTGACTTTAAGTCAAAACCAGACCGGGCTGATAGTCTCCGGATTATAATTTGATTGTATACTGTCAACTTGTAGTTGAAAGTCAAGCCGGGTTGTAGTCAAGGCTTTTCACGGGCTGCCAGGCCCCCAAATTGATCAAGGGGTGTTGCTATGGTTCGGGTTCGACCAAGCCCCCAAGTGATGCTGTGGCATTACGCCGATCAGGAGGTGTTGCTATGGTTCGGGTTCGACCAAGCCCGCAAGTGATGCTGTGGCATTACGCCGATCAAGAGGCGTAGCTATGGTTCGGGTTCGACCAAGCTTCCAAGTGATGATGTGGCATTACGCCGATCAAGAGGCGTAGCTATGGTTCGGATACGACCAAGCTCCCAAGTGATGCTGTGGCATTACGCCGATCAAGAGGCGTAGCTATGGTTCGGGTTCGACCAAGCTCCCAAGTGATGCTGTGGCATTACGCCGATCAAGAGGCGTAGCTATGGTTCGGACACGACCAAGCTTCCAAGTGATGATGTGGCATTACGCCGATCAAGAGGCGTAGCTATGGTTCGGATACGACCAAGCCCCCAAGTGATGTTGTGGCATTGCGCCGATCAAGAGGTGTAGCTATGATTCGGATACGACCAAGCCCCCAAGTGATCAATAATATGATAAGCCAATAAGGCATGACACCCATGTTTGAACCGCGCATCATGGCAGCAGGTCCTCTTTGGCACCCTTTAACTTTTTGCAAGAGATAAATCCTTCTTGAACCGGGATTTTGAACCGGATATTGAGAGCTTCAAAACATTGTGGGAGACATCTTTCCCTTGAACCGGATTTTAAACCGGAATCTTCATTTTCAGTCGGAAATTTTCTAACGGCCTTTAAACCGAACTTGTGAGAAATTAATTCCTTTTTGAACCGGACATTTTCAAACCGGATTTGAGAGCTTCAGAGCTTTGTGCGAGAACAGATTTCCCTTGAATCGGATTGTAAACCGGATATTTGAGAGCTTTAGTGAGACTGACTTCCCTTGAGCCGGATTTTAAACCGGGATCCTTTCTGATGACCCGGAACTTCTTCATTGAGCCGGGATTTTGTAACTGTCATATACTTTCTAAACCGGAAATTTTCTGACGGCCTTTAAATTTTCATCAATATAACAGTAGCCACCGGGACCGGGTTATCTGTCCCTCCATCGTCCTGGGGTTCTTTAAATTTGCTGAAACTGGCAAGATTTGCTGAATCATGTCATCGTAGCCCTCGAGTCTCAAAGGTGACTCGAGGAGTTGTTGAGATTCTCCATATTTTGACTGTGATATAAACCGGCATAACTTGTATATCATTGGTGTTGATAGCACGATGTGAATCCATAAAAGGTTGAGGTGACTGCGGCGGGTTATAAATGATCCCGTATGAGCCGTGTCAGCAACTCGGCCAATGGTTCCTTCCAACTGGCGATTTGAAGTTAAGAAAACTGTAGTGGCGGCGACTTGTGCGCCTTTCCATTGAGCTATCCAGTGCAAACGGCGGTTGATGATAATTTGCCTCCAATTTGAAAGAAAACCGGGCTACCCAAGCTGTGACTTGCTCATACCCAATAAACAGCTCATGCAAACAGGTGCGGCCCGGTATGCTGATGTAGACCAGGCCGCGAGAGACGGATGACAAGGACGACCGCAACATCAGAGGCGGCACAGACAGATGAACCGGCCGCAGCGTTGTAAACCGGTGCGGACAGGCAAGTTGTCCTCCTTGTTGTAAACCGCTGTGGTCACGAAAGACGGCCACGGCGTTGTAAGCCGGCGCGGTCGCGAGAGACGGCCACGGTGTTGTAAGCCGGTGCGAGAGTCCGTTGAGTAACGGCGACCACCTGTGCCAAAAGATATTGGCGTGCCTCCATCCCCGTGGTATAATATCACTTTTTGTCATAAATAATTGCCCTGCATAAACAATATTGCAGACCAAGGCAAAGATAAACTTGTTCTTTGACAGAAAACAATGTACGTTAATAAACTTTAAACATATAGATATCACCTGATTGTCCGGACGACGGATGATCCGTTCCACGAAACAACTTCCAGTACTTGCAATAGGCATTTAGCTACTCTCTCCTGCCCTCGCAAATGCTGATTGGTTACTCATCCCATCGACTCAATATGGCCCCCGCGGCTCAACACGGCAAGGGCGATTCAACATGGCTCCGGCGGCTCAACGCAGCGCGGCGGCTCAATAGCCAGACGAGATTGTGGTGGCGGGCGGCTCAGCAAGGCCGGCGGATTCGGCATTGAGCGACTTTGTCGTGGGCGAGGCCGGCCGTTTATTGTAGCGGGTCGAGAAAGCAGCTCGATGCAGGCGGGCCCGCAGCGGTGCAGCGGGTGAAACGGCATCAGAGTCCAGCAGCCAGCGCTCATTAGCAGGTCCACGGCAGAGGCAAACCGGGCGGCTCACAGCGACAGTGAGGTTAGACGGAGAAAGCGCAGCTAGTGAAACTTCAAGGGCGGCTCTCAAGACAGTCGCCCGAAGGTGCGTTGGCCGGCAAGGAAAGGCCGTAGCGGCGGTTTAGACAACGACACGCCACAACATCAGCTCAGAAGGAGGCCGCGGCAGAGGGCGGTTCAGATCAGGCCGGCTCCCTGGCGAGTTAGGTCTAGACCGAGGCATTAGAGAAGTGAATTGAAGCAGTGGCCACGGTGATGGAGGTGGATTGAAGCAGAGTCGAAGCCGGCGAGAAGCGGCGATGGCGAGGCCCGAGTCTGCGGCCAAGTCCGTTTCCGAATCGCGCGTTTTGCCAAATCCACGCTCGTCTCAACCGCCGGGTCGTGGCCCCCTCCTTTTCTCTCGTTTTAGGGCTCCAGTTTCTTTCAACTCATACTGACTGCCTGTCCAAAGCAGCTGAGCGCATCGCTATCATCCTTAACTTGCAGGGCAAACCTAGTAGCTCGCTTGGGTAGATGTAGCGTTTTGAAGAAAAAACCAATCTGAATTTTGCAGCTCCGCCCGGCCTTCACGTGACAAACAGAATATTAGCTGACAATGACTTGAGAGATCAATTATGACCCGACCACGTACTACTACTAGTAGACCAAGTAGTAGCAATCCTGATCTTTATATGGGATGTTCCCAGTCCATCAAATCCGGAATAACAGCAAAAACTGCAGCTGTCACGGGCACGTGGCTACCGTCAGGTGGAGGTGAATCGCGCGTGGAGCTGCTGTCGACCAAGCACGCGCAATGCTGCGTACAGTAAGTGAATGAAACAAAGTTGTACGTAGAACAGATAGCCTTGGGACTCGAGCGCCGGGTATGGAGAAAAAATTTCAGCGGCCGCCAAGTAAACCGACACACCAACCGGATTGATGCAATAGCGGGGATTCCTGTCGGTCTTGGCGACGCACCGCAACGCTCCAAAAGTCGACCTAGTTTTGGATTGATGGATCGCTCCATCGACTTTGGCGATTCTTCGACGGTTCAGTGGAAATTAATCTGGCTTTGGCGATTCACTCGGCCGTGGTGACGCATAACACACAATTCTTCGTCCTCTTGGATCCGATTTGCAAGAGCGGCGGCTCACGGCGCAGCCCTAAATTTTTGTTTAACCTTTAAACCCCACTGATCATAATCTGGTATGACGAACTTGAAGCTGACGCAAATCCCTTCAAACCGGTTCTTCCTCATCTGGAAAATTGTAAACTCTCGTTCCCTAAGAGAGATCCCTCCAAGAACTCAACACCACCACGCGCTCGCCCCACGGTGGGCGCCAACTGTCATGGAATTGTCACAACAGATGTCCTAGGGTGAGGACTTAGTCGTGAGGCCAGCGCATCTTTGTGGTAGCTAGAAAGGGGTTGATTGGGATGAGAGACGCAGGGCGGATCAACGCACAAGACAAGGGTTTAGATAGCTTCGGGTCCCGGGAAACATCATCCGGTAATAACCCTACATGCTGTTTGTGGCTAGGTCTCATTATCATCATGAGGGAGACGTCGTAAACCGGCTCTTTGTGTCTAGCCCTAGAGATTGTTTCTTCTTGTCTGTCCCTCTTTGGGGAGCCCTGCCCCTCCTTATATAAGTTGAAGGGGCGGGTTACATGTGGAGTCCTATTAGGATTAGGACTAGTCTATCTCTAATACAAATCGGATACAAGTCCTGATCTTAACTTGTTGTAAGGTAAATATTCGTCATGCCTTTCCTCTTAAACTGGCCCACCATAGTATGAACCGGCCTTCATGAACCGCCCGTTGGGCCACCGGGTCTTGTCACTCCTCTGACCCGCCTGCCGGATTACCAATGAATCGTAAGCCGCCAGGTCCAAACGGGTCGCCAGTGGATCGTCAATTCTCAGCCGGGTCTCAAGTAAACCGCCAAGTCCGGCTGGGTTATACTTCCGGCCGGTTTACGCCGTGGGGTATATCCCTGGCACAACCAAAAATTTATTTCATACATAACAGAAGAGGTAACATAATAACTTGAAGGAAATAAAAAATTGTTATGCACTTCTTTTTCGAAAGGGGGGTGGGCTCTGCATCATCATGATGCACCAAATTTATTAGAAGTGGTTCTAGTATTTCAAAGTGCTAAAATGCAACGGAAAGACCACAACCGGTCGGAAAATAAGATTACATGACTTAACCACATAATATAATAGTGACACGCCAACCAAACAGGTTGGATACGCCTGAGCAGCCATCGCCAGACGATTGCACCCAAAGGCCATGTGCTCCAGAGCGTCCCCACGTTGAAGTGATGACCACATACGGATATATGACGTCGCCCGGATGGTAACCTACAAAAGATTTATAGAACATGGTCTGTAAAAAACCCAGTCATTTCGGCAATTTTAAATTGCTCCAAGTAAGGCACAAACCCCAATATATATGACACTAAACTTTGGATTGATACCAACTCACAAGTTACCAAACAAATTTGAGATACTTATCGGGGGTGTCAAGTTGTAGTGTGCCAGATCAAAGCAACAAAAAGGGAAGGAAATGAAAAGATGTATAATTGTTTTCTCTTGATCACAAAAACAACATTTTTACATCCATGCTAGTTTCTTTTAGCCAGATTATCTTTGGTAAGGATCACCAACTGTTGAACAAACCAGATAACAACTTTAATCTTTAACGGTACCTTGATTTTCCAAATACGCTTCTAATGAAACATCGGGCCCGTATTGATAGCATACATAGACTTGACAGTAATATCCCGTTCTAGTTTAGTCTCCATTTTACAACGTCTGGCGTAAGCGTCAGGTTGGCTGACACCAACTGACCAACCTGCGAACCAAATAGAGCCAAGCCTTCCAGTTATCGCCAATCAAGGCCCTCCTAAATTGGATGTTCAGGGGTGTTGATCCAAGAACAGATTGAACGGTGGCATCCTTCCTTCGCGCCACATTGAATAACGATGAATAGTGAATCGCAAGTGGATTGTCTCGTAGCAATGTATCTTCCCAGAAACCCATGGATCGGCCATCACCAACCACAAAAGAGCCTCGCATAAAGAAGGGAACTTGACCTTCATCAAGCCCTTTCAAAACGGACAATATGTAGGTTTGGTTTCCACTTGAGATAGGGTTTTGGAATTAAGATATTTATTATGAAGGAGTTCTTGCCAGACACCTTCCTCATTTTGCAATTTGAATAGCTATTTACTGAGCAAGAACCAATTTTTAAATTCCATGTTTCTATAGCCAGCCTAACTTGCCGTTAGGCCTACACAAGATATCCCATTTAGCCTGTCTATACTTCCGTTTGTGTTCATCACATTGACAGAAGAAATTTAGTCTTTTCAAAACTCCTTTGGGTATTTCAAAAAAGGACAACATAAACATGGGTAAACTTGTGAGAACCGCGTTGATGAGATTTAACGTGCCCCATATGACATGAGTTTACCCGTCCATGAACCCAACTTTCCTTTGAGTCAGTCCTCAATAATTTTCCATTCTTGGTTGGTTAGCTTACGATGATGAATGGGTTTCCCAAGATAAGTAAACGGGAGGGAGCACACACCTCACACCCGAAGAGTTGTCTATGTTGGCTTTTTATTTCTTTGGCTCTACCGCTCACTGCTATGGAAATTTATTTTTAGACCAGTCAGTTGTTCAAAAAGGCAAAGTATCAATTTCATATTATTGTCCTTCTGCAAATAATTCTCCATAATAATGATTATATCATTGGCATACTGAAGGATAGACACCCCCCATGCACTAGGTGTTGAATGAGTCCACCGACTTGGCCATCCTTCTTAGTCTATGCTATAAGGATGGCCAACATATCAATGATGATATTGAAGAGGATGGGAGATGTAGTATCACCCTGCCGCAAACCTTTCACGGTCTAGAAATAAGGACCAATGTCATCATCTACCTTAACCCTATGCTCCCACCCTGAACAAAAGATTCAACCTGATGTCGCCAATTCGTGGCAAAACCTTTCATGTGTAGAGCTTGTTGAAGAAAAGGTCATTTTACTTAATATCATACGCCTTTTCAAAGTCCACTTTAAAGATAACTTCATCAAGTTTCTTTTTGTGAAGCTCATGAATAGTTTCATGGAGGACAACCACCCCTCCTGGATATTTCATCCATACATGAAAGGAGTTTGCATAGGGCGAACCACGGAGTGAGCAATAATGAATAGCCCCTTAGTACGCACTTTGTGAATATTTTGAAGCTGGCATTCAGCAAACATATAGGTTTGAACTGCTCAATTTGAATTGCATCTTCCTTCTTATGAAGCAACCTGATTATCCCAAAGTGAGGCGGAACAATGCTAAATCATCATTGAAAAGATCCTCAAACATGGGTAAAAGGCCACCCTTGATCCGGTCCCGGAGCCTTATCCCTTTCCCTTTGAGAAATGGCATCAAAGATCTCCTTATCTAAAAAAGGTGCTGTCAAAATAGCATTGTCCTCAAGAGAGAGCCGACGTATTGAAGGAAATATGCCCTAGAGGCAATGATAAAGTTGTTATTTATATTTCCTTATATCATGATAAATGTTTATTATTCATGCTAGAATTGTATTAACTGGAAACTTAGTACATGTGTAAATACATAGACAAACATAGTGTCCCTAGTATGCCTCTACTTGACTAGCTCGTTAATCAAAGATGGTTAAGTTTCCTAACCATAGACATGTGCTCTCATTTGATGAATGGGATCACATCATTAGAGAATGATGTGATGGACAAGACCCATCCGTTAGCTTAGCATAAATGATCGTTTACTTTTATTGCTATTGCTTTCTTCATGACTTATACATGTTCCTCTGACTATGAGATTATGCAACTCCCGAATACCGAGGATCACCTTATGTGCTATCAAACGTCACAACATAACTGGGTAATTATAAAGATGCTCTACAGGTGTCTCCGAGGGTGTTTGTTGGGTTGGCATAGATCAAGATTAGGATTTGTCACTCCGTGTATCGGAGAGGTATCTCTGGGCCCTCTCGGTAATGCACATCACCCATAAGCCTTGCAAGCAATGTGACTAATGAGTTAGTTACGGGATGATGCATTACGGAACGAGTAAAGAGACTTGCCGGTATCGAGATTGAACTAGGTATGAGGATACCGACGATTGAATCCCGGGCAAGTAACATACCGATGACAAAGGGAACAACGTATGTTGTTATCCGGTTTGACCGATAAAGATCTTCGTAGAATATGTAGGAGCCAATATGAGCATCCAGGTTCTGCTATTGGTTATTGATCGGAGATGTGTCTCGGTCATGTCTACATAGTTCTCAAACCCGTAGGGTCCGTACGCTTAACGTTCGATGACGATTTGTATTATGAGTTATGTGATTTGATGAACCGAAGTTTGTTCGGAGTCCCGGATGAGATCACGGACATGACGAGAAGTCTCGAAATGGTCGAGACATAAAGATTGATATATTGGAATGTTGTGTTTGGACACCGGAATGGTTTCAGAAAGGTTCGGACATTTTCCGGAGTACCGGGAGGTTACCGGAACCCCCTCGGGGGGTTAATGGGCCTTCATGGGCCCTAGTGGAGAGAGGAGGCAGCGGCCAGGTGGAGGCGCCCTCCCCCCAAGCCCAAACCGAATTGGACTAGGGTTGGGGGGCGGTCCCCCTTTCCTTCTTCTCCTCCACCTCTTTCCCCTTCCCCCCTTCTCCGGAAAGGAAAGGGGAATCCTACTAGGACTAGGGAGTCCTAGTAGGACTCCCCCTTGGCGCGCCCCCTCTAGGCCGGCTGCCCCCTCCTCTCCTCCTTTATATACGAAGGCAGGGGCACCCCAAAGACACACAAGTTTCTCTTAGCCGTGTGTGGTTCCCCCCTCCACAGTTTACCACCTCGGTCATATCGTTGTAGTGCTTAGGCGAAGCCCTGCGCCGGTAACTTCATCATCACCGTCGCCACACCGTCATGCTGACGGAACTCTCCCTCGTCCTCAACTGGATCAAGAGCTTGAGGGACGTCCTCGTGCTGAACGTGTGCAGAACACGAAGGTGCCGTACGTTTGGTACTTGGATCGGTTGGATCATGAAGACGTTCGGCTACATCAACCGCATTACTAAACGCTTCCGCTTTCAGTATACGAGGGTACGTGGACACACTCTCCCCGCTCGTTGCTATGCTTCTCCTAGATAGATCTTGCCTGATCGTAGGAATTTTTTTGAATTACTACGTTCCCCAACAGTGGCATCCGAGTCAGGTCTATGCGTAGATGATATATGCACGAGTAGAACACAATGAGTTGTGGGCGATAATAGTCATACTGCTTACCACCAACGTCTTACTTTGATTCGGCGGTATTGTTGGATGAAGCGGCCCGGACCGACATTACATGACCGCGTTCATGAGACTGGTTCTACCGACGTGCTTCGCACACAGGTGGCTAGCGGGTGTCTGTTTCTCCAGCTTTAGTTGAATCGGGTTTGACTACAGCCGGTCCTTGTTGAAGGTTAAAACAGCACACTTGACGAAAAATCGTTGTGGTTTCGATGCGTAGGTAAGAACAATTCTTGCTAGAAGCCCGTAGCAGCTATGTAAAACTTGCAACAACAAAGTACAGGACGTCTAACTTGTTTTTGCAGGGCATGTTGTGAGGTCAAGACATGATGAGATATAAATTGTTGTATGAGATGATCATGTTTTGTAACCGTTATCGGCAATGTGACGCCCCCGATTTGACCGTACACTAATCATGCACGCAAATGTGTACGATCAAGACCAGGGACTCACGGGAAGATATCACAACACAACTCTACAACATAAATAAGTCATACAAGCATCATAATACAAGCCAGGGGCCTCGAGGGCTCGAATACAATTGCTCGATTATAGACGAGTCAGCGGAAGCAACAATATCTGAGTACAGACATAAGTTAAACAAGTTCGCCTTAAGAAGGCTAGCACAAAAGTAGCAACGATCGAAAAGGCAAGGCCTCCTGCCTAGGACCTCCTAACTACTCCTCGAAGCCGAACTCCATGTAGAATCATCCTCGGGATCTCTAGCTCCTGGACTCCAGCATCTGGTTGCGACAACCAGGTATAGAAAGGGGAAAAGAGGGAGAAAAGCAACCGTGAGTACTCATCCAAAGTACTCGCAAGCAAGGAGCTACACTACATATGCATGGGTATATGTGTAAAGGACCATATTGGTGGACTGAACTGCAGAATGCCAGAATAAGGGGGGATAGCTAGTCCTGTCGAAGACTACGCTTCTGGCCACCTCTATCTTGCAGCATGTAGAAGAGAGTAGATGGTAAGTTCACCAAGTAGCATCGCATAGCATAATCCTACCCGGCGATCCCCTCCTCGTCGCCCTGTTAGAGAGAGATCACCGGGTTGTATCTGGCACTTGGAAGGGTGTGTTTTATTAAGTATCCAGTTCTAGTTGTCATAAGGTCAAGGTACAACTCCGGGCCGTCCTTTTACCGAGGGACACGGCTATTCGAATAGATAAACTTCAAAGGGTAGCCTGTCAATTATGTCGGCAACAACGTCGGTACCAAGGGCATGTCAAAGGGTAGCCTGTCAATTATGTCGGCAACAACGTCGGTACCAAGGGCGAGGGCCGAAGAGAACTATTTTCCTGCTCGTTGAACGAGGCAGATCAATAGGCAAGTTCTCGTCCATCGGTCGTTACCGGAATGTCATCAACAAAAGTATCAGGATCTTACTGACAGAATTATACACCGAGGTGTTTACATAATCAGGGAATATTAATGCTTAGATCATATAGATCACAAGAAAGGTTAAACCAAACAATGGAAAGGAAAATATGTTTATCAGAGTAAACAGAACAATGGAAAGGAAAATGTGTTTAAGCACATATTTCAGGGATATATCCTTCCCAAGGACAAGCTGAGCATGGTATCCATGACAGGATATAATGTAGAAAACTCTTTAGGTAGGGGAGAGAAATTTCATGACATTACCCATACAACGGTGTTTGGATAATTGAGCAGGAAACATTTAGCATTGGGCTTCAAATGTTCCTGTTGAAAATCGGAGTACCATAGACATGCTTCGAGATAGCATTGACATGGTCAACAGGTGAAGATCAGACTTTGGAAACAAAAAGGATCCATCAGGAACAACTTATAGAATAAGTCTTACAATTTCCTCATGGAAGAATAGATAACCTTGCTGAAAGGAAGAACTATAACAATAGGTCCTCCGGCCAGTTGTGCTAGGCATGACATCACCCTACCGGGTCATATAAAGACCAATGTATAACTCTTGGAAATATGTTCCAACCATCATATCTGACCGAGATTCAGATCTGATTGGTGTCAGGATACCTCAGACTCAGGATGTCTGAGAAGAAAGGTGCAACACAAATTGATGGGATGACATTGTAAGATTCTCGGGAAATGAACTATGAAAGCAAGTTTCAAAACAAGAGTTCATCATTAAACCAAGGAGAGGGTTAGGAGGTGGCTGATGGACTCAGCGACATTCCATTGAGATTTCCAAAAGATGGATTTCCACAATTATGTGTACAAGGAGATAGCTTTTGTCAGTTCAAATGATATAATGAGGTATGCTCGAGGAAACATACACGATTGAACATTGGTTGACGGTGCACCCGAAATATGGGCTAGGCAGCACAATCAATGTTCGAATGATAATTCAATAAGCCATAGACGTAGAATGAAACTATAGACCAATAACTTCAAAGCAATAGGGTTGCTAGAAGTTTAGAATTTACACATCACAAACCACATGTGGGTACCCCGGTTGGAATCAACACGAGGACCAAGAAAGAATGGTGATGGTGAGAAGTATCATTATAGCAAGAATTCTTAAGAGGAGGAGCAATCCTCACAACATTCTTGACATCAAATATGGTAATACTCCGCGGTAGAACTTAACATAAGTTGGATAGCAGGGAAATCAAGATACAACACAAAATATGAACAAGTTTGTGTTGGGGGAGGCAAGAATGTTGTCGATGATAACACAATTCATCGAGGGGCAAGGATGGTATTTCTCATCCTGAATTTCGACACACAACTTGGAAGAAGTCAAATTGTTGACAATGATCACGACAAATTTGTCGAGAGGTTTTCAAGAAGATGTAACTGATCGACGATGACATCACGTCAAAGGAAAGATGAAAGCGAAAGGTTATTGGAACCACGGGTAGGACACAAACTCGAAATCAAGTTTGCTGTTCAAGGAGAAGTGATATGCTGAGGAAGATCGACGTAAGATTAGCTCACCGTCGAAGGTTGTGCTCCATGATTAAGGACCAGGTAGCACAGTTAAAATCAGCACGATAATGATGTAGCCGAGTAGGCTAGGAATGACGTGATCGAGTTCAAACTCGTAAGTAATGAAGGTTACCAAGAGTTGTTGAATCGCAGTGCGGACTCGATTCAGTTGTCGGTGTCCTTGAGGGGTTCTAACAACTCAGAACCCGTTGGAAAAATGGAATCGGCAAGAATATTAGTTGATGAAGAACTCATAAGAAGTTATGTTGCTCGTGATAATCTCGAGATACCAGGGGGTAATTCTCGACGACAGATCAAAGTAGAGGTTAGATTGGGTTTTGCTCTGCACAAGTCAAGTGCTTAAACTTGCACGAGAAATGGTGTTTAAAGGAGAACGTGGTCGGAACCACGATTGCAAAAGGCCAGATCCCAGATATAAGATGAACTTATACCAAGGGAATAATTAATTTAAGAAAAGCTTTAATGATAAGATCTACATCGTGTCCATGGGCATGAACGCAAAGTTCAAGGTCGACTCCCACTTCTTCAATGCATAACCTTTCATTCACTTCTCGCGTTTGATGAAGTTGCAGTGTTGAAAATTTTTATCTGGCAAAATACCAGAAGAGTATGACTCATGAAAACTTTCGAGTTCACACATATTATGAAAGGCATAGGTTCAACCCATTGGGGCATCGTGGAAACATATACCACAAGCTTCAGGGGTAAATAACTCAAGCTCGATAGTAGAGCATGGGTGTCAAAACGAGAGGATACAATTTACTAAAGGCATTATGTATCAGGGAAAGAACTCACAAGGTGATTAAATATGAGGGCACTGTCGGATAATAATCTAACAAAGGATTTGGTGGTCCACAAGCGATCAGATGTGAGCACCGATACTCAACTAGAGGAAGAAAGAATGCAAGGCGATCAGATTATAGAAACAACTGGCTAACTCAAAGCTCAAATGCAAAGGAATTATGATTTCCAAATCAAGGGATCAGAAGCAAATGCTCTGATTAAGGATGGATAAGTTGAATAGCCTTAGGGGTACAATCGATGGCAATTTGATTGGTCGATACCAGCTCATGTTTAAAATGACGTTTGAGCCAGAAGGAAGAATTCTAGGATCTGATTGAGGACTGCGATAATTCGCAACATATTGAATCAACGGACTCAAAATGATAATGACAAGAGATGCCAATAAGATTACGAGACTTAAGATTAATCATAATGCAAGTAAGCAAGAATTTCAAGAGCCAAAAGGCTCCTGAAGATTTTTGGAAGATCGAATTATATTTTGAACACTTTTGTGAAATATTTGAATCAATTGGGGATGAGCGGATACTCGGTAAGTGCGAGGATTATCCGTAGGGGTATTCAGGTGACAAAGAACAGCAAGGTAGTAAGCTCGAAGGATTCTCGGAACAACAGAGAGAATTTCGGGGTATCTTGTAATAACAAGATCAACTGGGAAACATTGTATGAATGGCGAGTATACGTGGTTATCCATAGGAGTTTATCGATGAAAGGGAATTGCAAAAGCGACGAACACAAGTTCTCGGGTTATCACTGGAGAGTATCTTCAAGGTCTTCACGTGCAGCAGACAATCATCAGTAATAAGGGGCTCCCCGAGTGAAAGTGATAATGAGATCCTAATGTTAAATTTAGCAAAATTCATTTAACCCGAAGAGGAGAGAGATCAGAGTCCCAGAGTAAAGGTCGAGGAGTAAAAGATCCTAGTACCACCCAATGGCGACGTGGGCCCGTAAGACACACAGCCATGTTAGTAAAAACTTTTCCAATGACTAGACTCGACTTCGGCCAAGGAGTTGGAAAGGGGGATTCCTACAGGCAGTCGGCTCTGATACCAACTTGTGACGTCAAAAAGAGCTTCGGCTGATACCACGACGTCGAGTGCCCATAACTGTTCCCGCGTAGTTGGTTAGTGCGTATAGACCAAATGGCCAGACTCAGATCAAATACCAAGATCTCGTTAAGCGTGTTAAGTATCCGCGAACGCCGACCAGGGCCAGGCCCACCTCTCTCCTAGGTGGTCTCAACCTGCCCTGTCGCTCTGCCATAAAGTAACAGTCGGGGGCCGTCAGGAACCCATGCCCACCTCTACCGGGATGGAGCCACCTGTCCTTTCAGCCCCCTCATCAGAATCACTTGCGGGTACTCAACGAGCCGATCCGACTTTAGTCACCACATGTGTCATGTATACACTGTATATAGTATATACCCGTGATCACCTCCCGAAGTGATCACGGCCCAGTAGTATAGCATGGCAGACGGACAAGAGTGTAGGGCCACTGATGGAACACTAGCATCCTATACTAAGTAGTAGGATAGCAGGTAAGTGTAACAACTGTAGCAACAATGACAGGCTATGCATCAGGATAGGATTAACGGAAAGCAGTAACATGCTACACTACTCTAATGGAAGCAGTATAGAGAAGAATAGGCGATATCTGGTGATCAAGGGGGAGGCTTGCCTGGTTACTCTGGCATGAAGGAGGGATCGTCAACACCGTAGTCGAACTGGGGGTCGCCGGCAGTCTCGGGGTCTACCGGAAAGAAGTGACGGAGGGGGAACACAATAAATAACAGAGCAATCAAAGCATCACAAAGCGTAGCATGGCAATACGCGGTGCAAGAGGTGACCTAACGCAGTAGTAGGTGATACCCGCGAAGTGGGGAAACATCCGGGAAAGTATTCTCGGTGTTTTGCGTTTTCGGACAAATGAACTGGAGGGGGAAAGTTGCGTGTTTTCTATGCTAGGGATGTGTGGCAGACGAACGGACTGCGTATTTGGATTTGTCTCGTTGTTCTGAGCAACTTTCATGTACAAAGTATTTTCATCTGAGCTACGGTTTATTTTATATGATTTTCTAAAGTTTTAAATCATTTTAGAATTTATTTAATTAATTTAATTCAACATTATCCAGAATAGTGCACGCTAACGTCATCATGACGTCAGCATGATGTCAGCATTCAACAGAGGTGTTGACTGGTCAAACTGACATGTGGGTCCAGTGGGACCCACCTGTCATTCTCTGTTTAGATTAATTAGGAATTAGCTAAACTAATTACTGTTTAATTAAACTAACTAGTTAATTAGATTAATTAAACAGGATTAATTAACTTAATTAATTAATTAATAATTAATTTTATTAGTTCATTTTTCTTTTTATTTATTAAATTTTTTATTCTTTTTTTAATTGACGTTCTGGGGCGTAGTTCCCCCATGTCATTGGCACAGGGGCCATAGTGTGTGCGGGCTCTGGGTGCGGGCGTGATGCCCATGCCCGAGGCCGAACGGGGCTGGCCCCGGACGCAGCCCGTGGCGTGGTCACCGGCAGCCAGAACGCCGGCCAGTGGGGGGGGCGAGCCGCGGTGGACGGGGCGAGGCCAGGGACGGCGACGGGGCGGCGGTGCCTGAGCTAGTGGCAGAGGCGGGCGACGGCGGGCGAGCCACGGCAAGCAGTGGCGAGGCGCGGGCGTGGCTGGATGCAAAGGCACGCGGAGGCGGGCGTGGTAGGCGTGGCGGGGCGCGGTCAAGGCGCGAGGTGCGGGCGGAGGCCGTGGACGTCGCGGCAGAGCGCGAGCGGGCGCGGGGAGGGGACGTGGTGCGCGGGCGGCGTGCGCGTGTGGAACGGCGTGTGTGCGCGCGCGGGACAATGCCGCGGCCGTGAGCGCATGCGCGAGATAGAAGGAGGAGAGGAGGAGGCTGAGGCTCACAGGGGCCGTAGGGAAAGGGCAATGGAGCGCGGGGAGGAAGCCGGGAACGTCGCGACGCAGGGGAGGACGACGGCGAGGTCCGGGTGGGGGTGGCGCTCCGGCGTCGGCGATGTGGTCCAGCGGCGTCACAGGCGGGGCGGCGTGGTCGAGGCAGCGCTCCGGGCGGCGGTGGACGGCGAAGGGCGTCAGGGGCGGAGCCGGGTTCGATCCCCCCTTCCTGATCCAGATCGGGATCGAGATGTGGGCGGCAGACGAGGGAGAGTGGGGGGATCGTGGGGGGTGGTTGGGGTAGGGTTACGGGTGAGGGGGTTATGGGTTAGTAGGCAGGGGGTGGGCTGGCCTGGGGTTGACCAGGTGGCCCAGTGGCCAGCTGGGCCGAGGCCCAACGGGGGGGTCTTTTCCTTTCTTTCTTTTTTTTTGTTTCCTTTTCTTCTTTTTATTTTTATTTTTCTATTCTGTTTTATTTTAGATACACATTGTTTTTAGCTTAGAAGAAAAAAATGATAACAAGTCCTAAATTGATGTTTGAGAACCACCCACTGCCATAAATGTTTTACCCCAAAATAAATTAGTTTAGTATTTTATTAATTGAAAAATGTATTTACTTAATTGTTTTGCTGCAGTTCTAATCACTTTAGAGTAATTAATTATTTTATAAAAATGTTGTTTCTCAACCAATACTATCGATGATTTAATTGTCACAATAAGAACATTTTAGTTTTGAGAATTTGAAAACTGTAATTGATTGACTTGACTTTGAATTTGAAATTTCATTCGGTTTTGAACTAACGCAAGATTTGCAACAGTAATCGAAGTGACGTGGCATCATTAATTTGGGATTACTGTAGCTTAATTACCCGGGCGTCACAGGCAACTGGCAGGAGCCTTATGGTTGTCGCTTTATTGTATGAAATGCAATCGCCATGTAATTGCTTTACTTTATCACTAAGTGGTAGCGATATTCGTAGAAGCAATAGTTGGCGAGACGACAACGATGCTACGATGGAGATCAAGGTGTCAAGCCGGAGACAATGGAGATCATGACGGTGCTTTGGAGATGGAGATCAAAGGCACAAGATGATGATGGCCATATCATGTCACATATTTTAATTGCATGTGATGTTTATCTTTTATGCATCTTATTTTGCTTAGTACGGCGGTAGCATTATAAGATGATCCCTCACTAAATTTCAAGGTATAAGTGTTCTCCCTGAGTATGCACCGTTGCTACAATTCGTCGTGCCGAGACACCACGTGATGCTCGGGTGTGATAAGCTCTACGTTCACATACAACGGGTGCAAGCCAGTTTTGCACACGCGGAATACTCGGGTTAAACTTGACGAGCCTAGCATATGCAGATATGGCCTCGGAACACTGAGACCGAAAGGTCAAGCGTGAATCATATAGTAGATATGATCAACATAGAGATGTTCACCATTGAAAACTACTCCATCTCACGTGACGATCGGACATGGTTTAGTTGATATGGATCACGTGATCATTTAGATGAATAGAGAGATGTCTATCTAAGTGGGAGTTCTTAAGTAATATGATTAATTGAACTTCAATTTATCATGAACTTAGTACCTGATAGTTTTGCATGTCTATGTTGTTGTAGATCAATGGCCCGTGCTACCGTTCCCTTGAATTTTAATGCGTTCCTAGAGAAAGCTAAGTTGAAAGATGATGGTAGCAATTACACGGACTGGGTCCGTAACTTGAGGATTATCCTTATTGCTGCACAGAAGAATTACGTCCTGGAAGCACCGCTAGGTGGAAGACCCGCTGCAGGAGCAACTCCGGACATTATAAACGTCTGGCTGAGCAAAGCTGATGAATACTCGATAATTCAGTGTGCCATGCTTTACGGCTTAGAATCGGGACTTTAAAGACGTTTTGAACGTCATGGAGCATATGAGATGTTCCAGGAGTTGAAGTTAATATTTCAAGCAAATGCCCGACTTGAGAGATATGAAGTCTCCAACAAGTTCTATAGCTGCAAAATGGAGGAGAATAGTTATGTCAGTGAACACATACTCAGAATGTCTGGGTACCATAACCACTTGACTCAGCTGGAAGTTAATCTTCCTGATGATAGTGTCATTGACAGAGAGTTCTTCAATCACTGCCACCAAGCGATAAAGGCTTCGTGATGAACTATAATATGCAAGGGATGGAAAAGACTATTCCCGAGCTCTTCGCGATGCTAAAGGCTGCGAAGGTAGAAATCAAGAAGGAGCATCAAGTGTTGATGGTTAACAAGACCACTAGTTTCAAGAAAAAGGGCAAAGGGAAGAAGGGGAACTTAAAGAAGAATAGCAAGCAAGTTGCTACTCCCGGGAAGAAGCCCAAGTCTAGACCTAAGCCTGAAACTGAGTGCTTCTACTGCAAAGGGACTTGTCACTAGAAGCGGAACTGCCCCAAGTATTTGGCGGATAAGAAGGATGGCAAAGTGAAAGGTATATTTAATATACATGTTATTGATGTGTACCTTACTAATGCTCGTAGTAGCACCTGGGTATTTGATACTGGTTCTGTTGCTCATATTTGCAACTCGAAACAGGGGCTACGGATTAAATGAAGATTGGCTAAGGACGAGGTGACGATGCGCGTGGGAAATGGTTCCAAAGTCGATGTGATCGCTGTCGGCACACTACCTCTACATCTACCGTCGGGATTAGTTTTAGACTTGAATAATTGTTATTTGGTGCCAGCGTTGAGAATTAACATTATATCTGGATCTTGTTTGATGCGAGACGGTTATTCATTTAAATCAGAGAATAATGGTTGTTCTATTTATATGAGTAATATCTTTTATGGTCATGCACCCTTGATGAGTGGTCTATTTATTTTGAATCTTGATTGTAGTGATACACATATTCATAATATCGAAGCCAAAAGATGCAAAGTTAATAATGATAGTGCAACTAATCTGTGGCACTGCCGTTTAGGTCATATTGGTGTAAAGCGCATGAAGAAACTCCATGCTGATGGGCTTTTGGAATCACTTGATTATGAATCACTTGATGCTTGCAAACCATGCCTCATGGGCAAGATGACTAAAACTCCGTTCTCCGGAACAATGGAGCGAGCAACTGACTTATTGGAAATAAAACATAGTGATGTATGCGGTCCGATGAGTGTTGAGGCTCGCGGTGGGTATCGTTATTTTCTGACCTTCACAGATGATTTCAGCAGATATGGGTATATCTACTTAAGAAACATAAGTCTGAAACATTTGAAAAGTTCAAAGAATTTCAGAGTGAAGTAGAAAATCAACGTAACAAGAAAATAAAGTTTCTACGATCTGATCGTGGAGGAGAATATTTGAGTTATGAGTTTGGTCTTCATTTGAAACAATGCGGAATAGTTTCGCAACTCACGCCACCTGGAACACCACATCGTAATGGTGTGTCTGAACGTCGTAACCGTACTTTATTAGATATGGTGCGATCTGTGATGTCTCTTACTGATTTACCGCTATCGTTTTGGGGTTATGCTTTAGAGACGGCTGCATTCGCGTTAAATAGGGCACCATCAAGGTCCGTTGAGATGACACCATATGAACTGTGGTTTAGCAAGAAACCCAAGCTGTCGTTTCTTAAAGTTTGGGGCTGTGATGCTTATGTGAAAAAGCTTCAACCTGATAAGCTCGAACCCAAATCAGAGAAATGTGTCTTCATAGGATACCCAAAGGAGACTGTTGGGTACACCTTCTACCACAGATCTGAAGGCAAGATATTCGTTGCTAAGAATGGATCCTTTCTAGAGAAAGAGTTTCTCTCGAAAGGAGTGAGTGGGAGGAAAGTAAAACTTGATGAGATAATTGTACCTTCTCCTGAATTGGAAAGTAGTACATCACAGAAATCAGTTCCGGTGATTCCAACATGTCGGGTGGTAGGTGCGACATATGCCAACGGGTGGCTTATCATTGTGGGTGCCAATAAGACGTCGCCGGTGCTTGGAAACGGGATGAGGCGAAGACATGCACGCTGGCGGATCTTACCCAGGTTCGGGGCTCTCCGAGGAGATAACACCCCTAGTCCTGCTCTGCGGGGTCTCCGCATGATCACTAGATCAGGAAAAGTAGCTACAATCGCTCCTAGAGCTGTTGGGTTCAAGGGAGAAGAAGAACAAGGCTAGCTCTCGCTTCTCTCTCTCTCTATGGTGTGTGTGCTATGCTCAGAAGCCAACCCTTTGCATGGGTGCCCCGGGGGGTTTATCTAGGCCTACCCCCGGGGGGTACAATTGTAATCCGGCTGGGCACTGGTCCCAGCCGTCAGTGTCTGCGCTCGCCGGCTTCTCCGCCGGCTGTTGGGGCCTGCCGACTGGTGGGTCCCGCCGGCTGCCGGCCTCTTGGTCGACAGACCGACCCCACCGCCTAGGATCTTGTCGGCGGCTGCTTACTGTAGCCTCGCCCCTGATGACAAGGGCTTCGTTGAGGTAAGCGTGGCTACAGTGGGCCGCCTCGAGGGCTCTCACTGTAGCCTTACCTCGTCTTGTCTCCTTAATGTGGCACATGCTTCGAGGGAGGGGGTAGCCGACTTCTGGGGGCCGGCGACGCCCTTGGCCGACTGGGGAGGCCGGCGACGCCCTTGGCCGACTGGGGAGGCCGGGCCGCCTCCGCGCCTCTCTCTGGCTGAAGGGGCCCGTGGGCCGTACCGGCGTCTGCCGTGGGTGACGTCGAGGCTAGCATGGCTACAGTGCCGAGCCGGACGGGAGATGGCCGTCCCGTACGGCGTCCTGTGGCCATGCCTGCCTCGGGTTTCGGGGGTAGTGGGCCGCACTGCGGACACACCCCGTCTTGTCACCGTTATGCGGCGTAGCTTTGGTGGTTGCGGTCTTGGCCGGCTTCTTGGAATCGGCGTTCTTCGGGGCCGGCTTCGGGGAAGTCGGCATCCTTTACGGCCGGCTTCCCGGAGTCGGCCACCCCGTGGTTATCCCGGGGGGGAGGTTGCTGAGGCTGGGCCGCCTTCCGTGAGTCAGTTTCAGAGGTAGCCGGCGAGGGAAGATGGTCCGATGCTTGGAGCGCTTGAAGGCCCAAAGGCCTGATAATTTTTTGGAAGAGCCAGGGGCAGTCGGTTAGGCTACCCGTGGCCATTTACTCCGACAGTAGTCCCCGAAGCTGATTGGGCTTCGAGGTTGGGTAGGAGTTGAGAAGCTCGGTCAGCTTCCTATCTTGACAAGTCGGCACCTGGGAGCCGGCTTTGGTTAGGCGCGCCGTCTTGGTCGAAAATTCCGGAGTCGGAGGGCGGGGGCTCGCCAGTGCGTGCATCGGGCCGCGGGCCGGCCACTTGCCATCTGCGAACCACGTGGCCTCTCTCGGCCAGAAAGCCTGCCAGCCCACGCGCGCGACGGGACGTTGCCGCAGGGCGGGGGCCCGCCACGTCCACGCCCGGGCCCAGGCGCGGATTCTCTGCAGCCCGAAACCGCCCGCATGTCTCCTTGCGGCAGTTTCGGCACGCCTTTAGGGCGTAATAATCGCGAGGCATGGGGGGAGTGGGTGCAGTTAATCCCACGTTTCACCCCACGTCCGGCCTCCCCGGCTTCACCTCGCGAAGCTACAAGTAGGGGGAGAGGGAGGGCGGCAGGCTCTCGCACGCTCCTCCTCCTTCCACCATCTTCTTTCTCTTGCCGTTTCTTGCAACAGCGCCTCGCCGCCGCACTCTTCCACTACTCGTTCCTCCGCCGCCGCGCTCGTGTTCACAATGCCTCCCGCCACGGAGCAATATGGCGGGGATTGGGATGGCTCCAACGTCCACGAAGATCACATCGAATTCCTCCGCAAGACGCGGCGGCTGCCCAGCGCGGACAAGGTGGAGGTCCGTCTCGCGCTGGCGAAGGAGCTTACGCCTGTGCCGCGGGAGGGCAAGCGGGTGGTCTTCCGCTCGCATTTCTTGCGCGGAATTGGCCTGCCTGTGAGCGCCTTCTTCCGCTCTTGGCTCGAGTTCTACCAGCTCCAGCCGCACCACCTCACCCCGAACGCGGTGGTGCTGCTGTCTGCCTTCGTCACCCTGTGCGAAGGCTACCTCGGCGTCCTCCCCACCCTCGAGCTCTGGGGGGAGTTCTTCCAGTCCAAGTTGGGCACGCGCTCGCGAGGGGTGCTGGCTCAGACTGGCGCCTTCATCGCGGGGCGGAGGGTGGCTGCCGACAACCCCTTCCCCATCATCACGCTGATCCAGTCGGTGAAGCTGTGGCAAAAGTCGTATTTCTACATCAGGAGCATCGCCCCGCAGGGCGACTACATCAACCTGCCGGCTTACGTAGCCGGCCCACCGGAGGGCAGGCGGCCCCAGTGGTCCTACCGGGCCATGACTCTGACGCCGGCTGGATCCGCAGCCGTCGCCCGAGTGCGAGCGATGACCCAGTCGGAGGGCTTGACGGGGCCTGACCTGCTGGCCGCCTTCGTCACGCGCCGGGTACTTCCGCTCCAGAGCCGCCCTCATCTGATCTGTCAGATGAGCGGCCAGCTCGATCCGAGCCGGATGTGCACCAAGGACATGCCGCACGCAGAGGTTGCCTATATGGTGAACTACCTCGCGAACTGCAAACTCTCCGAAGAGTGGCAGTTCGGCAAGGAGCCATATAGCCGAGCCAATCCACCGCCCACGGTATGTTCTCCTTGTCACTTCTTTTTCTCTTAGCTTTGTCGCCGAGTTCCTTTGGCCGACTCTGACTAGTCGGCTTGTCTTCGACAGAGTCCTCTCCTTCGGCCTGCCAGCGGAGCGTCGATTCGTCCCCGACCGTACGCAGCACGACCTGGAGGACCCCGACTTGGGGGCGGCCGCCATGGACGACAACACCGAGCCGGGTGGTGGCCAAGCCGGCGGCGAAGCAGGCGGCTCCAGGCATGGAGTCACCCTCGACGACTGGCCGGACGACGATGAGGTCGAAGTCGTCCCGCGCCGCCAGCCGGCATCTGGACGCGGCGCGGGTTCCTCCATTGCACCACCTGCTCGGGGCGGCGGGCAAAAGCGTCGCGCCGCCCAGGGTTTGTTCGGCAGTCGGACGAAGAAACCCAGGGGTTGGGCGGCGGCGACCAGGCGAGAGGAGGCGGCCGCGAAGGCGGCTCGCTTCCGCAATACGATGAAGCAACCACAGACTGTGTCGGTGTAAGTTCGAATTCTTTTGTATACTCTTTTTTCTTTATTTTCTCTGGTGGTTCCTGAACCCTTGTCTTTTTCTCCAAACAACCAGAGCTCCATTGTCGCTTGACGGGCGGCTGCCGCCTCCGTCGTCGAGTCGCCGAGGGGGTCTGGGAGCATCACTCGCCGCATGGACCCCCGTGCCGACCTTCAGGAAGCAACAGAACGGAACGCGCGGGAGGCACGGGAAGAGCGGGAGGCGCGGGAGGCGGAGGCACGGAAGGCGGCCGCCGCCCAGGCGGCGCAGGAGGAGGAGGCGGCGAAGGCACGCGCCGACGCCGCGGCCAAGGCCCAAGCGGAGGCCGCAGCTGCGGCGGCGGCGGAGGGGGCCTTGTTGGTCATCCCGCTGCGTGTCGTAGCGCCTGGGGCCCCGGAGCCCTCGCCAGAAGGAGCCGGCGACGATCAGCCAGGGCTGGAGAGGGACGACGACGTCGTCGTCCTGGAGAGGGCGCCGGTGCCGACCCCGCCGACTGGGGCGGCTCAAGGCGGCCGGCCTGATCTGCCGCCTGCGCAGTCGGCCGGGGGCGAGCCGGCCGCGAGGACTGAGCTGGCAGTCCGGATGCCGCCGAGCCGGCGCGCGGGGAAGGCTGCGTCAGAGCCACAGAAGGCCGCATCGGAGCCGCAGCCGGCCGCGGGCTCCAGCTCGTCGGCCCAGGATGTGGAGGTGGCCAGCGCTACCTCGGGGTGGACGCCGGGCGGAGGGACGGCCGTGATGAGCATGGCCGCGCAGGATGTCCGGACCCGGCTCCAAGCTCATGCTACGGCGCTGAGGGAGTACACCGACGAGTTCCTTGCGACGCGGGCGGCCATCCGGGTTAGTCTTCTTATCTTGCTTCTTCTTTGTCTTGATTTCTTCCGTGGGGGCGCGTCAGCGCACCCACTGGGTGTAGTCCCAGAGTTCCGAGTCGGCTGCTGAGCAGGCGGCTTGGAACTTCTTAGTGGATTTGGCTTTGCTATTCTCGTTCTTACTTCGATCTTCTGTCTATCTTGCAGGACTACCACAATCTTCGTGCGGCCGCCTTCAACTCCCAGGCTCGGGAGCTGACCCAGAAGACCGCCGACCTTACTGAGAGCCGGGGTACGTGCTTTGTTCTTTATCTCATGTGGGGGCGCGTCAGCGCACCCACTGGGTGTAGTCCCCGAGATTCGGGCCGACTGCTGAGCAGTCGGGTCGGATCTTCCTTGACGACTTCCTCTTACTGTTCTTTCTTTTTCTGCCGTTTCTGCAGCGGCCAACGCCGGTCTGAGGGCACAGCTGGGGGAGTCTCAGACTGCCCTTCGTGCCAAGGATGCCGAGCTCGCCGCCTTGGTGCAGGAACGCGACCGCCTGGCCAAGAAGTTGGCCGACCAGGAGGAAGGCCACAAGGCGGCTCTAAAGGCGGTGCAGGACCGCGAAGCCGCCCTCCAGGCCGAGTACGAGACGGAGGCGGCTAGCTGGGCTGAAGCAAGGCAAACTCTGATCTCTGGCTATGGTCAGATCGAAGATCTGGTTGACGGTAAGCCGCCTACTTCTTCGTCCTTTTTTGCCGTCTGCCACTTTTGGCTCGCTTTCTGACTTGGTGTTTTTCTCTTCGTTCCTTCTTCTTTCTTGCACAGAGTATTTCCCTGGCTATTCTACCGCCACCAACCAGATCATCGAGGCCCGCCGCCAAGCGCGAAGGCAGGCTGGCTTCGAGATTTCGCCAACCGCCGGCCGTTCGCTGGAGGAGCAGCTCTTGGCGATCCAGGTCCGCATCCAGCCGGCTCACCGACTGCTCCGCCGGCTTCAGCGTGCCGGGGCGCAAGTATTGGCTGCCCTCTGGCCCGGCCAAGTGGTTCCTCGCACCCCCAGTCGAACTGCCGACTGGCTGGAGGTGGCAGTCGGCCGCTTTGAAGCCTGGAAGGCCTCGGCGGCTCGGTCCGGCGCCAGGCGAGCGCTGGAGTTCGTCAAGTCCTGGTATCCTGGCCTGAGCCTGGATCAGCTGGCTACCTGGCGGCAGCAAGCCGACACGGAGCTGGAGCCGGCGCGGCCGGCTATCATCCGGCGGGCTTCGGCGATTGCCGACTACACCGATACCAGCGTCTTCACCCCCGAGGTAGATGACAACGGTGTCGCCCAGCCGGAGGAGTGGTTCGGGCTGAACCCGGCAGACGGTGAAGACTCGGCGGAGGAGATCGACTCCAGCGACGAGGGCGAAGAGGAGGAGGAGGAAGGTGAAGACGCCGAGCCGGCTGGTGGAGCAGCCGACCAGCATCAGCCTGACCACGCCTCCAGCACCACGTCACGCGCGAGTGCGTCGCCTGCCACCGGTGGTGACCAAGCCGAGACCCGCTAGGCGGCCACTCCTTCAGCCGGCGAGGCCGTCTCCACCGACCAGCTCGGCTTCCGCACCGCGCCCTAGGCTAGTCTGCCATCTTTTGTTTTCCTGTCTTGTCACTTTTGGAACAATGCTTTGTTAAGTCTGCACAATTCCACCCACTGGGGGTGTATTCGAACCATGTCGATTGCTAGCCTGTTGGGGGGCCTTTATATGTATATATAACTTATGCATGCATTTGGCTTTTCCTCGTACTTTGCTTTTTATCCTTCTGTTGTTTCCTTTGCCGCCCTCCCTTGGTTGCCGCCTCCCTGGTCAGACAGTTGCTCTGCAATCTGTAGCTGGAGGAGTGCTTGGCCAATTGGGGGGGAAGTACTCTAGCTGTGCTGGACTAAAGCTAAGTGTTTTAGGAAGCTGGCCAGCCGGCTGTTCTGACAGCCGGCGAGCGTGGTTGGAGGCCGTCTTTTTGCTATATAGGTTCGTTGGTCCTTAGCTGTTTTTCGTGTGGGCATCCTTTCTGCCTTGCCTCTTGCTAGTCGGACAATCGGTTCTTCGAGCTGCGACTTTCAGCAAGAGAGGACTCGGGAGTCGGCACACTACTTGTCTGACTTCAGGTAGAACTTTTAATATAGCTCAAGGCGGCCAGTCCCCGGGCCGACTAGTCAAACCCGGTGCCCAACAAGAAATCAAATGTAATAATACATTCATGGATATGACACTTGTCATTCATAGATAAACAAAGGCAGTCCCCGAGTAGTGTTCGGGGGGCCTGTTGGTTTGTACTTAATACAAAAAGGGTAGCATGATACATACTGCTTTCAACTGTAAAATCTTCTCAGGAGGTTTGCGTTCCATGGTCGCTCCGACTCCTTGCCGGAGTCGTCTCTCTTGCGTGCTCTTGGTTTTTGCGCGTCGATCAGGTAGTAGGAGTCGTTGCCTAGTGCCTTGCTGATGACGAAGGGGCCTTCCCACGGGGCCGAGAGATTGTGCTGGCCGGCTGTTCGCTGGATTAGCCGGAGCACAAGGTCGCCCTCTTGGAAGGATCTTGGCTTGACCTTGCGGTTGTAGTAGCGGCGCAGCCCTTGCTGGTAGATGGCGGACCGGCTGAGTGCTAATAGCCGGCCTTCTTCCAGTAGGTCGACGCCATCTTCTCTTGCTTCCTTGGCCTCCTCCTCCGTGTACATGGTGATCCGAGGCGAATCGAACTCGATGTCTGTTGGGATGACAGCCTCGGCACCATACACGAGGAAGAATGGAGTGAAGCCGGTTGACTTGTTGGATGTAGTGCGCAGACTCCAGAGGACAGCCGGCAGGTCATCGAGCCAGCAGCCGGCTGATCGCTCCAGTGGTACAACCAGTCGGGGCTTGATGCCGGAGAGGATGAGTCCATTTGCTCGCTCGACCTGGCCGTTTGACTGCGGGTGGGCAACGGACGCTAAGTCCAGTCGGATGCCCTGCGTCGCGCAGAAACGTGCCAGTGCTCCTTTGGCGAAGTTCGTGCCGTTGTCGGTGATGATGCTATGCGGCACGCCGTACCGAGTAGTGATGTCGGTGATGAATGTCACGGTAGTCGGCCCGTTCAGCTTCTTGATCGGCTTTGCTTCGATCCACTTTGTGAACTTGTCCACAGCGACAAGTAGATGAGTCAAGCCGCCGCGGGCTGTCTTGAAAGGGCCCACCATGTGCAGTCCCCAGACGGCAAAAGGCCAGGTGAGGGGAATGGTCTTAAGTGCAGAAGCCGGCAGGTGTTGCTTGGAACTAAAAACTTGGCATCCTCTGCAGCTCTTGACTATTTCTTTAGCATCTTCCAAGGCAGTCGGCCAAAAGAAACCATGGCGGAAAGCCTTGGCCACAAGTGATCTTGAGGCTGCGTGGTGGCCGCATTCGCCTTGGTGGATATCCTCGAGGATTGCCACTCCTTTTTCTGGCTCGACACAACACTGGAAGACTCCAGTGACGCTGCGCTTCACAAGCTCTCTGTTGATTATTGCATATGCTGCGGCTCGTCGTTGCACTAGTCTTCCTGAGATCTCATCAGCCGGCAGCTCTCTTCTGACTAGGAACTTGAGGATGGGCTGGGCCCATGACGGAGCTGTGACTTCTTCTGTTAGTGCAGCCACCATGACTCGGGTGGGTGGGTTGGCTGGCGTGGAATTGGAGTCGGCCACCGCTTCTTGTGTCGTTGCAGTCCCCGGGCCGACTGCTGCAGTCCCCGGGCCGGGTTCTGAAGTCCCCGGGCCGGGTGCGACTACGGCAGTCCCCGGGCCCGTTGTCGAAGTCCCCGTGCCGCATGCGGGGTTCCTCCAGTCGGATCCGGCTGCGTCTGGCGCAGGCGGTACGAAGATAGAGTCCGACTCTGGAGACGGTTTGATGGACGGCTTGAGGAGGCGCTGGAGGGAGACGCCAGTCGGTATGGCCTGTCGGGTGGAGCCGATCCGTGCTACGGCATCTGCTTGGTCGTTGTCGGCCCTTGGCACGTGAAGGAACTCGCACCCTTCGAAGTATCCGTTGATCTGCTGGACGAGGAATCGATAGCTTGCCATGTTCGCATCCTTGGCGTCCCAGTCGCCAGACGACTACTGGACCACAAAGTCCGAGTCGCCGTAACATAGGATCCGGCGTATGCCGAGCTCTTTGGCTAGCCGGAGCCCATGTACGAGCGCCTCGTACTCGGCCACGTTGTTGGAGGCGGCGAAGTGGATCTGCAGTGTGTACTTGAGCTTGTCGCCTTTGGGAGAGGTGAGGACGATGTCGGCTCCCAAGCCGGTGCGCATCTTGGACCCGTCAAAGTGCATCCGCCAGTGGGTAGAGTCGGGAGCCGGCGGTAGGTACTGGGTCTCGGCCCAGTCGACGAGGAAGTCGGCCAATGCTTGGGACTTGATGGCGGTGCGGGGTTGGTAGAAGATCGTGTAGGGCACCAGTGCAATAGCCCATTTAGCCACCCGGCCGGATGCATCCCGGCTGCCTATGATCTCGGCGAGCGGGGCGGTGCACACGACCGTGATGGGGTGCTCTTGGAAGTAGGGCTTCAGTTTCTTGGCGGCGAAGTATACCCCATAGCACATCTTCTGGTAGTGCGGGTAGTTCTGCTTTGAGCTGGACAGCACTTCGCTTAGGTAGTACACCGGCCTCTGGACTAGCTGGGCTCGGCCTTCTTCTGGGCGTTGGACCACAACAACAGTACTGACTACTCGGCTAGTCGCAGCGATGTAGAGGAGCATGGGCTCTTTTTCAGTCGGCGCTGCCAGGACAGGCGGAGTGGTCAGCATTTTCTTCGACTCATGGAAGGCTTGGTCGGCTTGGTCGTTCCACTCGAAGTGAGTGGACTTCTTCATGAGTCGGTACAGGGGGAGAGCCTTCTCTCCTAGTCGGCTGATAAAACGATTCAGGGAGGCCAAGCAGCCGGTGAACTTCTGCACATCTCGCAGTTTGGTGGGAATCCCCATCCTCTCGATGGCCTTGATCTTGACGGGGTTGCACTCGATGCCGCGTTCGGAGACCAGGAAGCCTAGCAGCTGGCCGGCTGGTACTCCGAACACGCACTTCTCGGGGTTGAGCTTGATTTGGAATCGGCGCAAGTTGGCGAATGTTTCTTTCAGGTCTTCCAGCAAGGTACCGCGCTTCTCTGTCTTCACCACAATGTCGTCTACATAGACGTGGGCATTTCTGCCGAGTTGTTTCAAGAGGCATTTCTGCATGCAACGCTGAAAAGTGGCACCGGCATTCCTCAAGCCGAATGTCATAGTCAGGTAGCAGAAAGCTCCAAAGGGTGTGATGAAGGCAGTCTTCAGGCGGTCAGCTGGGTCCAACTTGATCTGATGGTACCCTGAGTACGCATCCAAAAAACTCAACAGCTCGCATCCGGCTGTGGAGTCTATCACTTGGTCAATCCGTGGCAGAGCAAACGGATCCTTTGGGCAGGCCTTGTTCAGGCTGGTGTCATACGCCACTTGTTATTCTTCTTCAGAACCAGAACTGGGTTGGCAAGCCACTCTGGAAAGAACACTTCCATGATAAAGCCAGCGGCAAGGAGCCGGGCTATCTCTTCTCCCACGATTCTTCGCTTCTCTTCTGACAGTCGGCGGAGGGGTTGCTTGACCGGCTTCGCGTCGGCGCGGACATGTAATTTGTGCTCGGCGAAATCCTTCGGGACACCCGGCATGTCCTTTGGGGACCATGCAAAAATGTCTCGATTCTCACGGAGGAAGTCGACGAGCTCGCCTTCCTATTTACTGTCCAAGTTCGCCCCGATGACAGCGAACCTCTCCGGGTTCTCCGGGTCCAGAGGTATCTTCTTCGTCTCTTTGGCAGGCTGGAAGGAGCCCTGCGCATCACAAACTTTGGAGTTGGGGGACAGGGCCGGCTGCTTGCCGGCCATGGCCACAACCCGCTCCAGCATCTTCTTCTCTTCTGCCACCACGAGGGACTCGGCCAACCGGCTGCTGGCCATGGCACACTCGATGGACTTCTTGTAGTCGCCGGCTACCATGATGATCCCCTTCGAGCTCGGCATCTTCATCTTCAGGTAGGCGTAGTGGGGCACAGCCATGAACTTGGCCAGAGCAGGTCGGCCAAGCAGAGCATGATAGGGGCTCTCCAAATCCACTACCTCGAACCAGATTGCTTCTCGGCGAAAATGATCTTTGTCTCCGAAGAGAACATCCATTTTAATCTTGCCGATTGGGGAGCAAGACAAGCCGGGGACGATACCATGGAAGACGGTGCGGCTCGGCATAAGCTGCTTTGCTTTGATGTTTAGCTTCTCCATGGTATCGCGGTACAGTATGTTGATACTGCTTCCGCCATCTATCAGGACGCGGGAGAATCGGGCAGCTCGCCTCTCTGTCGCGAGGGTGACATCCAAGACCATTGCATAGGAGCCAGGAGAGGGCATCACCTCTGGGTGGTCGGCCTGGCTCCAGCTGATTGGCTTCTCTGACCAATGCATGAACTCGGGGGCGCTAGAGGCGACTGCATTAACTTCTTGATGCTGTCGGCGCCGACTGCGCTTGTCGTCGGCTTGACTGGTGAAGACGACGTAGGCGGCATGCTCTTCAGGGAATTCGTCTTGGATGGCGCCGACCGCCGGCCGAGCCGCCGGCTGCTGGGGGGCTGGAGGCGGTGGGCCGGAAGGCGGAGGCGGCAGCAATCCCTCGCCCTTGGTGATTCGCATGAGCCAGTGGCATTTTCGGGTTGTGTGGTTAGACGGCTTCCCGCCGCTGTGGAACTTGCAGGGGGCGTCAAGAGCCTGCTCGTAAGGGAAAGCCGGCTACCAAGTCGGCCTGCCGCCCTTCTTCTTGGGAGCAGGCCGCTCTTCGGGCTGCTCATCTTCAACTGTGGCCACCTGCCGACTGGTGGACGTCGGCATGGGCGCCTTGCGCTTGTGATCGTTCTGGTAGGGGCGCCGATTAGGGTCGCCAGCCGGCGTCTTGGGAGCCGGAGCAATCACCTTTCCCGAGGCGTCTACTCGATGCTCGGTCTTCATCGAGGAGTCGGCCGTGGCGTACTTGTCCGTGATGACCAGCAACTCGTCGAGGGTAGCCGGCTCGTCGCAGAGGAGTTGGTGCTTGAGGAGGGTGCCCTCTCGGCACCCGGCGGTGAAGTACTCGATGGCTTGAACCTCGTGCACCCCCTCGCAGGAGTTGCGGAGCTCGGCCCACCGCGTGAGGTAGTCGCGGGTCGACTCGTTGGGTCCTTGGACGCAGAGGAAGAGCTGGCGAGCCTTGGGAGGCCGCTTGTAGGTGCTGGTGAAGTTGCGGACGAAGACTTCCGTGAAGTCCAGCCAAGTGTTGATGCTGTAGGGCTTGAGGCTGTTGAGCCATGTGCGCGCCGTGCCTTGCAGCATGAGGGGGACGTACTTCACGGTGACGCGCCGATTGCCGTTGGCTATGCTGACGGCCGTGGAGTAGTCGATGAGCCAATCTTCCGGCTTCACTAAGCCGTTGTACTTGGGCGTATCTCTGGGGAGCGAGAACCCTTTGGGGAAGGGCTCGTCGCGGATGCGGGGGCCAAAACATGGCGGGCCGACATCGTCTTCTTCTTCTAACGCCAAGGATCGAGCAAGGCGGTCGATCCGGTGGCGGGCGTCGTTCTCGCCGACTCCTTCTCGGCGGCCGAGTCGGTCACCAAGAGTCGGGTGCGTGATAGGCGGCGGGGTAAGACGTCTTTCTCTTCGAGGCGGGGGAGGAGGCAGATTTCCTTGGTGCCCCACCGCTCGCGGACGGCCTTCCGCGTCGCGCTCGATGGTGATGCGAGTCCGGCTGCGGCTAGCAGCCGGCTCCTTGCCTTTCTTCTGGCGGGCGCCGCTCGCAGTCGGCGAGCGGGATGTCGCGGCGTGCTCCCGGCGTGGGGGATGACTATCAGCACGGGCGCCGGCTTCGTGCCGTTCTGCAGCCGCGTCGATCAGCTGCTGGATCCGTCTTGTCATGTAGGGGAGCTCATCGGCTCCCAGCCCATTGAGCTCTTCTGCGGCCGCCTGAGCGGCTCGCAGATTCTCGGGCGGGGTGGCGTAGACGGGGCGATCTGCCCCTAGCATGCTGGCGACTGCCGCGCCGTGCTTCTGGACGAAGCCGACTCGGCTCGGGCCGCTAGGCGGCGGCGTACCGAAGGCGGCGCGGTCGACTTCGCGGTGGTGGGCCTCGGTGAGGCGTCTCATGGAGGCTATCTTCTGGCCTTCCGCGATGAGCGCGAGGCGGCGTGCCTCCAGGGTCTCGGCGTCGGCATCGGCCGGGATGGGGACGGAGAGGTCGTGCATCGCCGCTTGCAGGGCGTCGTGGGCGTTCTCGCCCGAGTTGGCGACGTGGCTGATGACCAACACTTCGGTGACAGCGCTACTGCCGCTGTCAGCTCGAGGGAGAGGATCGTCGAAGACCACCACGTCGGAGGGGTAAGCGTCGAGCGATGCCGTGTCGGAGTCGACGAGCATCGGGTCGGTGGAGCCGACCTACTCCACATCTGCAGCAGGCTCGCTGGAGACGTGAAGCTGGTCGAGGAGGCTGACGAGGCGGCTCTCGGGGTAGTCCGTGCTTGCGTCGGACGCAGGCTCGTCGGAGATGTGAGTCTCGCCGAGCAGATCGGCGAGGCAGCTCGCTGCGCAGGCATCGTCGACGCCTTGCAGCGCGTCGAGGCAAACGCCATCGGGCGCAGCAGGTTGGTTGCGCTCGCGGGGGAGGAAGAGGGTTCCCGTCCAGAACAGGTCTCCGGACGATGGTGCACCTGGCCCCACGGTGGGCGCCAAATGTCGGGTGGTAGGTGCGACATATGCCAACGGGTGGCTTCTCATTGTGGGTGCCAATAAGACGTCGCCGGTGCCTAGAAACGGGATGAGGCGAAGACATGCACGCCGGCGGATCTTACCCAGGTTCGGGGCTCTCCGAGGAGATAACACCCCTAGTCCTGCTCTGCGGGGTCTCCGCATGATCACTAGATCAGGAAAAGTAGCTACAATCGCTCCTAGAGCTGTTGGGTTCAAGGGAGAAGAAGAACAAGGCTAGCTCTCACTTCTCTCTCTCTCTATGGTGTGTGTGCTATGCTCAGAAGCCAACCCTTTGCATGGATGCCCCGGGGGGTTTATGTAGGCCTACCCCCGGGGGGTACAATTGTAATCCGGCTGGGCACTGGTCCCAGCCGTCAGTGTCTGCGCTCGCCAGCTTCTCGGCCGGCTGTTGGGGCCTGCCGACTGGTGGGTCCCGCCGGCTGCCGGCCTCTTGGTCGACAGACCGACCCCACCGCCTAGGATCTTGTCGGCGGCTGCTTACTGTAGCCTCGCCCCTGATGACAAGGGCTTCGTTGAGGTAAGCGTGGCTACAGTGGGCCGCCTCGAGGGCTCTCACTGTAGCCTTACCTCGTCTTGTCTCCTTAATGTGGCACATGCTTCGAGGGAGGGGGTAGCCGACTTCTGGGGGCCGGCTACGCCCTTGGCCGACTGGGGGAGGCCGGGCCGCCTCCGCGCCTCTCTCTGGCTGAAGGGGCCCGCCGCCCGTGGGCCGTACCGGCGTCTGCCGTGGGTGACGTCGAGGCTAGCATGGCTACAGTGCCGAGCCAGACGGGAGATGGCCGTCCCGTACGGCGTCCTGTGGCCATGCCTGCCTCGGGTTTTGGGGGTAGTGGGCCGCACTGCGGACACACCCCGTCTTGTCACCGTTATGCGGCGTAGCTTTGGTGGTTGCGGTCTTGGCCGGCTTCTTGGAATCGGCGTTCTTCGGGGCCGGCTTCGGGGAAGTCGGCATCCTTTACGGCCGGCTTCCCGGAGTCGGCCACCCCGTGGTTATCCCGGGGGGAGGTTGCTGAGGCTGGGCCGCCTTCCGTTAGTCGGCTTCAGAGGTAGCCGGCGAGGGAAGATGGTCCGATGCTTGGAGCGCTTGAAGGCCCAAAGGCCTGATAATTTTTTGGAAGAGCCAGGGGCAGTCGGTTAGGCTACCCGTGGCCATTTACTCCGACACAACACCAATTAATGAGGAAGTTAATGATGATGATCATGAAACTTCAGATCAAGTTACTACCAAACCTCGTAGGTCAACTAGAGTACGTTCCGCACCAGAGTGGTACGGTATTCCTGTTCTGGACGTCATGTTACTGGACCATGACGAATCTACGAACTATGGGGAAGCGATGATGAGCCCAGATTCCGCGAAATGGCTTGAGGCCATGAAATCTGAGATGGGATCCATGTATGAGAACAAAGTGTGGACTTTGGTTGACTTGCCCGATGATCGGCAAGCCATCAAGAATAAATGGATCTTCAAGAAAAAGATTGATGCTGACGGTAATGTTACTGTCTACAAAGCTCGACTTGTTGCGAAAGGTTTTCGCCAAGTTCAAGGAATTGACTACGATGAGACCTTCTCACCCGTAGCCATGCTTAAGTCTGTCCGAATCATGTTAGCAATTGCCGCATTTTATGATTATGAAATCTGGCAAATGGATGTCAAAACTGCACTCCTTAATGGATATCTTAAAGAAGAGTTGTATATGATGCAACCAGAAGGTATTGTCGATCCTAAAGGTGCTAACAAAGTGTGCAAGCTCCAGCGATCCATTTATGGACCGGTGCAAGCCTCTTGGAGTTGGAATATATGCTTTGATAGTGTGATCAAAGCTTATGGTTTTATACAGACTTTTGGAGAAGCTTGTATTTACAAGAAAGTGAGTGGGAGCTCTGTAGCATTTCTAATATCGAGAAAGCTATTCTCCTGCCGACTGTAATTTTGCAACAGATCCGAACGATCTGATCTTCGTCCGATCCCGATCTCGCGGCCCTAATTTCGCTGGCATTAAAATCACAACTGATTGAATCCCGCGGCTTCAATTTCGGTCAGATCCGGATCTCGCGGCGCTAATTTCCTGGCATTAAAATCGCAGGCTTCAATTTCGCTCGCATTAAATCATGATTGATTATGATCTGCCGGCACTAATTTAGTTGCATTAAAATCGCAACATTGTCACCAAAAAGGGAGCTGCTGGTAGGATTCGTTCCTTTGACCTGGTAGGATGCATGTTTTAAGATTCCACTAAGTAACAATCTGGACCGACTCCATGTTTTGATTAGGTATGGGCTAGGTTATTTTTGTACTTATGTAATGATCAAAGAAAATTTCTACTTTCTCCGAGCCATGCCATCTACAAGTGGGGATTTTTATGAGGTATTTTTTTGCACTCATGGTGGAGATTTCTATGAGGTAATTTTACACCCACAAAAAAATCAATGGTAATTTTTGCCCAGGGAAAAGTTTTTGAAACACACCCGGTAACTTTTCACACTGGGATGAAAATTATTTAAAAACATACCCTGACAATTTCTATAAAATATTATGATAATATACACACAATAATGCTGATAACTCACATACAAATATCATGATAACCTTTTGAAAAGGAAAAAAAGTTGTTAAAAATATAGGGTGATAACTTGTGTGTATGTAGCATGCATGGTAATATATATCTAACAGAGCTGATAACTCACATACAAACACCTTGATAATTTTTAATGAAAAAAAACTTGTTGGACAACATACCACGATAGCTTGTGTGTAAGTAGCATGATAATACATACACAAGAGAGCTGATAACTTACATACAAACAACACGATAACATCAACTAATTTCCAAACGTTCGGTATGAAACCCCTAAACCCTCCAAAACCCTAAACCCCTCCTTAAAAAAACAAAAAAAAACTAGTGACTGGCAGCTGCTGACGCGTGGCTGCCTTTTAGTCCCGGTCGGTGTTACCAACCGAGAGTAAAGGTCCTCCTACCTGGGCGCCCCACAGCGGCAACGTGAAGCTCCTTTGGTCCCGGTCCGTAACACAACCGGGACTAAAAGTGGGGCCCTTAGTCCCGATTGTTTAGTCCCGGTTGCAGAAGCGGGACTAAAGGCCCTTAGGAACCGGGATTAATGCCTTGTTTTCTACTAGTGTATACTTATAAATTGATTTCAGTCTTTTTTGTATGTTATAGTTTGAGACACCCTGAGAACACTTATGTACCTCGGTGTTGATAATTTTGGCGGCGCGGCGGGGGGTGATGAAGTATCCCCCGGTAACTATTGTGTGGATAGCATGATAACTCACACACCACAGATCTGATAACTTATGTGCCTCGGCCCTGATAACTTTGGCGATGTGGGGGGGGGTGATGAAGTATTCCCCAGTAACTGTTGTGTGATTAGTGGGATAACTCACACACCGCGGATCTAATAACTTATGTGCCTCGCTCCTGGTAACTTTGGCGATGTGGGGGAGGGGGTGATGAAGTATTCCCCAGTAACTATTGTCTGATTAGCATGATAACTCACACACCGCGGATCTAATAACTTATGTGCCTCTATCCTCATAACTTTGGCGAGGGGGCAAAATTGTTGAAACATACCCCCAGTAATTTCGATGTAAATCGCATGGTAATTTAATTGACGTAGTCATAAGAAACTACGTACAAATACCACAGTTACTTTGATTCGGGAGATTTTTTATTTTTTTATTTTATGTAATCATGCGATAATGAGGATTCGTAAGAAATAATCTTAGATCAAGGAAAACAAAGTTCAATCAATTCTGAAAACAATGCCTCAGCTTGTACTTGATTTGGGAGGAGTTGAGTAGATTGGGAGTGTCCACCGGCCGTCCTCTCCTGGACCAAAATTTTGAAGATTGCCAAGATGCACCATCTCACAACATAGTTACTATGTGTAATAGTAACCAATAAGGTTATTTTGTAGTTATCGGACTAGATGTATTATAGTTACCAACCTGGTTACTATGCAATTATCGGGCTAGATGTAATATAGTTATCAACATGGTTAATTTTTGTAGTTATCGGGCTACATGTGGGATAATACACCCTTCAATAACTTATGCATAAATAGCATGATAATTTTACACACCATAAACCTGATAACTCATGCACAAACACGGTGATAACTTTGACCCAGGATAAAAAGTTGAAGACATCCCCCTACACCTTCTGCATAAATAGCATGATTTTTTACACACCACAACCGCGATAACTGATGCGCAGACACCGTGATAACTTTGACCCGCAGAGGAGCTGTTTAAAAACATCACTGATAACTACCGTGTAAATAGTGTGGTATTGTACGCAACGTATACGTGCGTAAATACCACGGGAACGTTGGTCCGGGGGTGGTGGGAGGGGAGGAAGTTGTTCGTAAACATACCCCCCCCCCCCCCCAATAACTCTATACGCACCGTAGACTTGATAACTCATGTACAAACACCGTGATAACTTTGACCGTGGGGAGGAAGTTGTTTGAAAACATACCCTCGATAACTTGTGTGGTCTTTTGTCCACGAGTTATCAGGTTCATGGCGTATAAATTATCATGCTTTTTATGAAAAAGTTATTGGGGTGTGTTACAACAATTTTTTTCTCTAGGTGAAAAGTTACCGTGATGTTTTTGTATGAGTTATCAGGTTTGGAGCTTATAAATTACCATGCTCTTTACGGAGAAAGTTATGGAAGTGTGTTACAACAATTTTATCCCTGGGGTTAAATTTTACCTCGGTGTTTGTGCTTGAGTTGTCAGGTATGTGTTGCACATAATTACCAGGTCTATGGTGCAAAAATTATCATGTTATTACGCATAAATTACCGAGGTATGTCAACAACTTTTTTTAGGTTAAAGTTGCCATAATGTACTTTAGAAAAAAAAAGTTACCACTGTGTTGTATATACTAACAAAGCAGCTGACTATCTAGAAAAACAAAACAAAAGACAGTACAAAAAGGAAGAAAAAATCTATAAAAAAGAAACGAAAGAAAATGGTTTCTCATGGTCACGTCACGTACTTGTATAAATATTATCCAACCTCATTATAGCTGGAATTTAAGCTAGGTCAGCTGGTTACGAACAACTATGGTGAACCATAGGTAGTGGGTTCGAGTCCCACCTCGTACGTCTTTTTTTTACTTTTTTTACCACGCCAGGAAAAAACGGCAGAAGGGGAGGGGAACGAAGCGGGAGAAGTGGATCGAAGGAGATTGACTCGATGGTGCGGATCGCCAGAAAAAAATAACGGAAGAGTCGATCGTGCGGAGCGCCAGAAAGAAATAACAGAAGAAGGGGAGGGGAACGAAGCGGGAGAAGTGGATCGAAGGAACTAGTCGTGCGGATCTGTCGCTAACGACCAGTCGATGGTCGTTAGCACAGTCCTTCTAATATTATATGTGGATGACATATTGTTGATTGGAAATGATACAGAATTTCTGGATAGCATAAAAGGATACTTGAATAAGAATTTTTCAATCAAAGACCTCGGTGAAGCTGGTTTGTTTTGGGCATCAAGATCTATAGAGATAGATCAAGACACTTAATTGGACTTTCACAAAGCACATACCTTGATATTTTTTTGAAGAAGTTCAAAATGGATCAGTCAAAGAAAGGGTTCTTGCCTGTGTTACAAGGTGTGAAGTTGAGTGAGACTCAATGCCCGACCACTGCAGAAGATAGAGAGAAAATGAAAGTCATTCCCTATGCTTCTGCCATAGGTTCTATCATGTATGCAATGTTGTGTACCAGACCTGATGTGTGCCTTACTATAAGTATAGTAGGGAGGTACCAAAGTAATCCAGGAGTGGATCACTGGACAGCGGTCAAAAACATCCTGAAATACCTGAAAAGGACTAAGGATATGTTTCTCGTTTCTGGAGGTGATAAAGAGCTCGTCGTAAATGGTTACGTCGATGCAAGCTTTGACTCTGACCCAGATGACTCTAACTCGCAAACCGGATACGTATTTATATTGAATGGTGGAGCTGTCAGTTGGTGCAGTTCCAAGCAGAGCGTCGTGGTAGGATCTACATGTGAAGCGGAGCAAATAGCTGCTTCAGAAGCAGCAAATGAAGGAGTCTGGATGAAGGAGTTCATATCCTATCTAGGTGTAATAACTACTGCATCGGGTCCAATGAAAATCTTTTGTGGCAATACTGGAGCAATTGCCTTGGCGAAGGAATCCCGATTTCACAAGAGAACCAAGCACATCAAGAGACGCTTCAATTCCATCCGCGATCTAGTCAAGGAAGGAGACATAGAAGTTTGCAAAATACATACGGATCTGAATGTTGCAGACCCGTTGACTAAGCCTCTTCCACGAACAAAACATGATCAGCACCGAGACTCCATGGGTGTTAGAATCATAAGTATGTAATCTAAATTACTGACTCTAGTGCAAATGGGAGACTGAAGGAAATATGCCCTAGAGGCAATAATAAAGTTGTTATTTATATTTCCTTATATCATGATAAATGTTTATTACTCATGCTAGAATTGTATTTACCGGAAACTTAGTACATGTGTGAATACATAGACAAACATAGTGTCCCTAGTATGCCTCTACTTGACTAGCTCGTTAGTCAAAGATGCTTAAGTTTCCTAACCACAGACATGTGTTGTCATTTGATAAATGGGATCACATCATTAGAGAATGATGTGATGGAAAAGACCCATCCGTTAGCTTAGCATAATTGATCGTTTAGTTTTATTGCTATTGCTTTCTTCATGACTTATACATGTTCCTCTGAGTATGAGATTATGTAACTCCCGAATACCGGAGGAACACCTTGTGTGCTATCAAACGTCACAACGTAATTGGGTGATTATAAAATGCTCTACAGGTGTCTCCGAAGGTGTTTGTTGAGTTGGCATAGATCAAGATTAGGATTTGTCACTCCGTGTATCGGAGAGGTATCTCTGGGCCCTCTCGGTAATGCACATCACTATAAGCCTTGCAAGCAATGTGACTAATGAGTTAGTTACTGGATGATGCATTACGGAACGAGTAAAGAGACTTGCCGGTATCGAGATTGAACTAGGTATGAGGATACCGACGATCGAATCTCGGGCAAGTAACATACCGATGACAAAGGGAACAACGTATGTTGTTATCCGGTTCGACCGATAAAGATCTTCGTAGAATATGTAGGAGCCAATATGAGCATCCAGGTTCCGCTATTAGTTATTGACCGGAGATGTGTCTCGGTCATGTCTACATAGTTCTCGAACTCGTAGGGTCCGCACGCTTAACGTTCGATGACGATTTGTATTATGAGTTATGTGATTTGATGAACCGAAGTTTGTTTGGAGTCTCAGATGAGATCACGAACATGACGAGAAGTCTCGAAATGGTTGAGACATAAAGATTGATATATTGGAATGTTATGTTTGGACACCGGAATGGTTTCAGAAAGGTTCAGACATTTTTCGGAGTACCGGGAGGTTACCGGAACCCCCCCCCCCCCGAGGGGGGGGGGTTAATGGGCCTTCATGGGCCCTAGTGGAGAGAGGAGGCAGCGGCCAGGTGGAGGCGCCCCCCAAGCCCAAACCGAATTGGACTAGGGTTGGGGGCGGCCCCCCTTTCCTTCTTCTCCTCCACCTCTTTCCCCTTCCCCCCTTCTCCGGAAAGGAAAGGGGAATCCTACTATGACTAGGGAGTCCTAGTAGGACTCCCCCTTGGCGCGCCCCCTCTAGGCTGGCCGCCCCCTCCTCTCGTCCTTTATATACGGAGGCAGGGCCACCCCAAAGACACACAAGTTTCTCTTAGCCGTGTGCGGTGCCCCCCTCCACAATTTACCACCTCGGTCATATCGTTGTAGTTCTTAGGCGAAGCCCTGCGCCGGTAACTTCATCATCACCATCGCCACGCTGTCGTGCTGACGGAACTCTCCCTCGTCCTCAACTGGATCAAGAGTTCGAGGGACATCATCGTGCTGAACGTTTGCAGAACACGAAGGTGTCGTACGTTCGGTACTTGGATCGGTTGGATCATGAAGACGTTCGACTACATCAACCGCGTTAGTAAACTCTTCCGCTTTCAGTCTACGAGGGTACATGGACACACTCTCCCCGCTCGTTGCTATGCTTCTCCTAGATAGATATTGCGTGATCGTAGGAATTTTTTTGAATTACTACGTTCCCCAACACGTATATCATCAGTCACCTCCTCATCCATCATGGAGAAATTGGAGGTTGGATGCCCAAAAAGATGCTTGTAATAGTTGGTAGTATATGCCTTAAGTAAGTCCTCACCAACAATAGTATTTTCATCTTGTTCGAGTTGATAGATTATCTTTTTCCTACACTTCCCATTTGGAATAAAATGGAAAAACTTAGTATTAGTGTCCCCTTCCCAAATTGACTTAACTTTAGCGCATCGAGACCATTTTAACTCTTTTCTCCCACATCAGTTTTGCGAGAAACTCATCTGCCTCCTGATTGGCTGCATAATCTGCCATGCAAAGGGGTGAGGATTTTGACTTTGATATCTAAAGTGTTGACAATATCCAAAATACGCTCCTTTTCTTTTCTATAAACTCCATTCAAGTTCTTCGCCCATCCCCAAAGCTAGCGGATTTTGAATTGACAGCGCTCAATATTAGTTGCATCTAATTTCCTAACCATTTGTGGGACACCAAACCATGATTTTTTGAAAGAGAAGGTGGCTTTATTCCCTAAATGAGAATCTCACCAGAGTCCAAAAGAAGTGGGATACGATCAGAGATGCTTCTCTGGATGGCTCTAACAGTAAGAGCGAACTTTTTCCCCCACTCGACACTCGTCAACACGCGATCAAGCTTCCATATGTTGGAATTTCAAGATTATTCGCCTAGGTAAACTATCAACCTTTTCACCTGACAGAGCTCTCTCTCATGTCTAAGCTCTCAATGATTGCATTAAACATAAACGAGCATTTTGCATCAAAGTTACTGTTATTTTTCTCGTCGTTACACCGAATGATATTAATATCTCCACCCGACAACGTGGGTAAAGACTCTGACCCATAAATTTTGACCAACTCTACCAAAATCAGGCTTAAGTTTGGCTACGCAACCCCATAGACAGCCACTAGTGCCCATGAGAAGTCATCACCTTTCGAGCGCAGACATTGAATTTGACGGAAAAACCACCAACCTTCATATTAAGAACCTCAACTGTCGATGTTAACACCAAGCAAGATACAGCCCGACCTACCCCTCGGTGGTAGGCAATACCAAGCAAAATCTAGGCCCCTACACAGGAAGCTCAGGAACGATGCCGCAAAGTTTGGACGCTCTGTCCCCACTAGAGCAATGAAATCTAAATTTTGTTCCCTAGAAGTGTCTGAAAAATTATCGTTTAGCCAAGTCCCAAAGACATTTGCTATTCCAAAAAAAGTCCTCTCATTTGTCATGAAATTTCTTTCTAAACTTTAGAAATGAACGATGTCGCACCGCAAAAAGATGAAACAACTTCTCTCTGTGTTTGCGAGGTATTTTAACCTTGTCTCCGAAATACCTATATGATTTTCCGGTAAAAACATACCTCCTCTGTGTTCATGTCCTCACACATACTCTGAACATAGGGGATCCAAAGCCCTTGGGGATCATCATCCTCATGGGTGTTTTGGCAGCCCTTTTTTTAGCATCACCAACACTATCTCGGTCTCTCAGTTCAACAACTCATTCACCGAAGAGGAAACTGTAACACCCCGGATGTAATTTTCCATATTCGTAACTCCGACTCTTGCCATTTTCGGCTATGTGTTATGATTTTCCCTCCGTGGTCGGGTTTTGTCTTTCGTTTTGCATTTTGTTCATGTCATGCATTTCATATCATGTCATCATGTGCATTGCATTTGCATACGTGTTCGTCTCATGCATCCGAGCATTTTTCCCGTTGTCCATTTTGTAATCCGGCGCTCCTATCTCCTCCGGTGCACCCCTCTTGTTTTCTTTCGTGAGCGGGTGTCAAACGTTCTCGGAATGGACCGAGGCTTGTCAAGTGGCCTTGGTATACCACCGGTAGACCACCGGTCAAGTTTCGTTCCATTTGGAGGTCGTTTGGTACTCCAACTGTTAACCGGGTAACCGCAGATGCCTTCTGTGTGTTCCAGCAAAAAAACCCCTCTCTAACCAGCCCAAAACCCACCAAACTCTCTTCCATGCTGTAGGTCGTTCGATCACGATCGTGTGGGCGAAAACCACACCTCATTCGGAGTCGCCTAGCTCCCTCTAGCTATATAAGTGCATCCCCTCCCGAAAACGTTCACAGATGAAACCCTAACTTCGTCCCCACCGCGCCGCCGGACAAAAACCTCCACCGACGGACATGTCCGCTCCGCCGCCCCGACCAACCACAGCGTGACACGTCACCCGCCGCCGTCCCCGCGCCGTCGCGGCCCGCCGGCCCGTCCGCGGCCCTCCCGGGCCCGAGTCCCCGCGCCTGCCCCGCCACCTCGCCGCGCCGCCGCCATGCCCGCCGCCGCCTCGCGCCGCCGTGCGCCGACGCCGCCCTCCTCCGCCGCCGCCGCCGTCGCCTCCTCCGCCCCGTGCCCCGTCACCGGCCTCCTCCTTCGCTCCCGTCGCCGGTGACCTCCATCGAGGCCGGAGCCGAGCCCGAGCTCATCCCCGATCCAGATCTACAGTAACCGCGAGGTTGACTTTTCCCGAGCCCCCAAAAATTCCTAAGTCTTTGCATTTTCACATGATATGTCCATGTTCATCATTGCATAACTCACTGTGCATAGCTCCGTTTCGTGCGTGTAATATGTCAAATTGTTCGTCTCGTGATGCTCTACATTTTGTTCAATAGCACCATGTTCATTAGAGGCCATCTTGATGCCCAAATCTCTGTTGCAAGAGTGCTAGTTGCTGTTACCTGCTGGTTCTTATCAGAACTTGGAGATTTGTTATTTTTGTATCATTTAATTTGTGCATCTTATGGGCATGAGATCTACATGTGTTTTGTTGTATGCCATGCCATCTTTCCAAGGGTGTATGCCATGTATTTTTGTGATCTCTGTGGTGACTAGCACCAGCATGCAAACTAGGCTCCGTAATGTTTCTGATTTCAGGGACTTAGTAAGTCCTTGTCTGCTGTTATTTTGTTGCCATGTAAACTTGATGCTACAGAGAGTTCCATGCATATTTTGGAGATGTTCAGTAAGGATGTTTTGTAGATATAGTTTTAATTGATCCATTCCTGCCCTTGTTTGCAATTATGGAGTGCCATAGTATGACCCAATATTGCTCTACTTTGCTATAAAATATTTCTGGCAGATTCTTAACATGATATTCATTTTTGCCAAGCTTGTTGTTGTTGATCCATACATGCTATGCTTTTGATCTTGCCATGGTTAGCTTCATAAACATGCCATCTTGCTGTAGGTATGATTGTTTTGTCATGCATTGCTTTGTGGTGAGTGCATCAAGCTCACCAAGATGCCTTCATATTATTGTTTCTGACATGCTCTGTTTTCTGCCAAGTCTGAAACCTGATAACAAAACTTGCTATGTTTACATGCTTGCCATCATATCTTCTGTTCCTTTTTGGCTTATAGTCAGTAAGGGACTTTTGTCATATGCATTTAGTAGAATACTGCCATGCCTTGTTTTGCTATGTTAAGTTCCTGTAGCATGTTGATTTCGTGCTCTGAACATCGCTACCTGATGCTGTTTTCTGCCATGTCCAGTAATTTCACCAAGTCTGTGAACCTGTTATCTTTTGCACTTTTGCCATGCTTGTTTGAGCTTGTTATGTTGTGATCTAGCCGTAGCTCACTGTTCATATTTTGTCAAGCATCTCCTGTAGATTACTGCCATATGCTTTGTTGCTATGTTGGAGTGCTGTAGCATTATTGCTTGTTGCATTTTAAGTGCTATCATGCTGTTAATCGCAGATTCGTGTCATTCTTGTTTTGCTTGCCATTTGCAAACCGTGCATCCGTCTCCGGTGATCTTTATATCGATTTCGACCGAAATCATCTCATCTTTCCAGTGGCATGCTTGGTTTGCCAAGTTACTGCCTTGTTCATCATTTTCCTTCCGGAGCACTAATATGCATCGCATATCATATCTTGCATATCATACATGTTTTGCATCACGTTGCTCGTGCATTTCTCGTGATTGATTGTGGTTCCGTTGCTTGTGTTCTTGTCTTGGGTAGAGCCGGGAGACGAGTTCATGAATGAGGAACCTGTTGAGTACGCTTACGAGGATCAAGCTTTCGACAACTCTGAGAACCTTGCAGGCAAGATGACGACCCCTCGAAATCACTTCTATCTTTGCTTTGCTAGTTGTTCGCTCCATTGCCATGTTGCGCAACCTATCACTTGCTATATCATGCCTCCCATATTGCCATGTCAGCCTCTAACCATCCTTTCCTAGCAAACCGTTGTTTGGCTAAGTTACCGCTTTTGCTCAGCCCTTCTTATAGCGTTGCTAGTTGCAGGTGAAGATGAAGTTGGTTCCATGTTGGAACATGGATATGTTGGGATATCACAATATCTCTTATTTAATTAATGCATCTATATATTTGGAAAAGGGTGGAAGGCTCGGCCTTATGCCTGGTGTTTTGTTCCACTCTTGCCGCCCTAGTTTCTGTTATACCGGTATTATGTTCCTTGAGTTTGCGTTCCTTACGCGGTCGGGTGATTTATGGGACCCCCTTGACAGTTCGCCTTGAATAAAACTCCTCCAGCAAGGCCCAACTTTGGTTTTACCATTTGCCGCCTAAGCCTTTTCCCCCGGGTTTTCGCGAGCCCGAGGGTCATCTTTATTTAAACCCCTGGGCCAGTGTTCCTCTGAGTGCTGGTCCAAACTAGAGCCACTTGCAGCGCCACCTTGGGGAAACTCGAGGATTGGTTTTAGATGTATGTAGTGTTCATCCGGTGTGCCCTGAGAACGAGATATGTGCAGCTCCTATCGGGATTTGTCGGCACATTCGGGCGGCTTTGCTGGTCTTGTTTTACCATTGTCGAAATGTCTTGTAAACCGGGATTCCGAGACTGATCGGGTCTTTCTGGGAGAAGGTTTATCCTTCGTTGACCGTGAGAGCTTATGATGGGCTAAGTTGGGACACCCCTGCAGGGTATTATCTTTCGAAAGTCGTGCCCGCGGTTATGAGGCAGATGGGAATTTGTTAATGTCCGGTTGTAGAGAACTTGTCACTTGACCCAATTAAAATACATCAACTGTGTGTGTAGCCGTGATGGTCTCTTCTCGGCGGAGTCCGGGAAGTGAACACGGTCTGAGTTATGTATGACGTAAGTAGGAGTTCAGGATCACTTCTTGGTCATTGCTAGATGACGTCCGTTCCTTTGCTTCTCTCCTCGCTCTCATTTGCGTATGTTAGCCACCATATATGCTTATTGCCGCTACAGCTCCACCTCATTACACCATCTTTTCCTATAAGCTTAAATAGTCTTGATCTCGCGGGTGTGAGATTGCTGAGTCCTCGTGACTCACAGATTCTCCAAAACAGTTGCAGGTGCCGACGATGCCAGTGCAGATGATGGGATCGATCTCAAGTGGGAGTTCGATGAGGAACGTGGGAGTTCGATGAGGAACGTGGTCGTTACTATATGTCTTTTCCTGATGATCAGTAGTGGAGCCCAGTTGGGACGATCTGGGATCTAGCATTTGGGGTTATCTTATTTTTCATCTGGATCTTGACCGTAGCCGGTCTATATGTGTGTATTTTGGATGATGTATGAATTATATTTATGTATTGTGTGAAGTGGCGATTGTAAGCCAACTCTTTATCCCATTCTTGTTCATTACATGGGATTGTGTGAAGATGACCCTTCTTGCGACAAAACCACTATGCGGTTATGCCTCTAAGTCGTGCCTCGACACGTGGGAGATATAGCTGCATCGTGGGCGTTACAGAAACTCCGTGACCGTTACTACCCAAAGATAACCCAATTCTTGAAGATTTCTTAATAATATCATCTTCAGATAAAGAAATAACTAAAACACTTCTATTGAAATTCATACCTGAGGGGGACTCTATATCGCGAAGTTTGGCGACATGCATAGCCCATCTTATCTGCAAAGCATCAGCATTTGGTTGTGCTCGAATCCTTGGACTTGAGTGGTGGGTGGGAATGTTTGCTCAACACTTCTAGGATCTTTCACCAGCGTCGGCCGCTCGCCACTAGTAACTGTATTATCAGTGGCAAGTTATTAGTGACGGGCGTCATGCCTGCCACCGATAGCTATTTTGCGCTCGCCACTTGTAGTCTGTTTTGCAATAGTAGGCCTTCTTTTTTTATTTTTTTAGGATGACATTGTTTGAAATTAATGATATACAATTGTGTGTATCTTTCTATGCAAATCCGGGGTTTACCTTATGTTGAAAAAATAACCATTCCGACTCACACCGAGTGTAATAACCGTCAGCGAGAAGCAGAAACTTGCAAGGGCATGCAGGGACAAGGCAGAAACTCACGGGACAGGAGCACATATGCATGCAGCCGTCAAATTGCTTTAATGTTCACAAACTTCTTTGGTTGAAAGTGTGTTATATCAACTAGAGGGGGGTGAATAGGCGATTTTTATAAATTCTACACTAAGGAATTTGTGGGTGAGGAACTTTCTTAGCGAAGAACTACTTGCAGCGGAATAAGTACTCAAAAGTATGCATAGCAGAGCACAAGCATAGTCATCATGATGAAATGAAAACAAGCACAGAGTACAGAAAGCGTAAACACAGGATAACACAGGATGAAGACAAACAGACTGAGGAAATTGAACTGAGGAAATTGAGAAAGACTTCAGTCAAAGTCTTCAAACACAGATAGGAACAATTGCACAACACAGGAATGAGGAAATGAAAGAGTTGAGGAAATAGAACCAGTTGGCTAGGTGAAGACAATGATTTGGTAGACCAGTTCCAACTGCTGTCTCAGTTGTACATCTGGTTGGAGCGGCTAGGTATTTAAACCTGAGGACACCCAGTCCCGGACACACAGTCCTCACCGTATTCTCCTTGAACTAAGGTCACACAGACCTCGTCCAATCACTCGTGGTAAGTCTTCAGGTGACTTCCGAACCTTCACAAACTCGGTCACTCGGCGATCCACAATTTCCTCTTGGATGCTCTAGACCATGAGGCCTAACCGTCTGGAAGAAGCACAGTCTTCAAAGGTAACAAGCATCGGATCCACGCAGGATCAATCTCTTCAGTGATGCTCAATCACTTTGGGTTTGTAGGTGTTTGGGTTTGGGGTTTTTCCTCACTTGATGATTTTCGCTCAAAGTCCTCGGAGGATGGGACGCTCTCAAATGACAAGTGTCGGTTTCTCTCGGAGCAGCCAACCAGCTAGTGGTTGTAGGGGGCGGCTATTTATAGCCTAGGGAGCAGCCCGCATGATAAGACATAAATGCCCTTCAATGATATGACCGTTAGGTGGGTAGATATTTTGGGACAGCTGGCGCATAGCACAGCAACGGTCGGAAATTTGAGGTTCAAATTCCTCATTGCTATCATGTTCCTCACTGTGTAGGCAATCCGCACTGGCGAATTCCTAACTCCTCAGTCAGAACAAATTCCTCAGAGACCAGAAGAACTTTGTCTCTGTCACTGAAGAATATGACTGAACTGTATGAGATTTCCAATGGCTTCACTCGAAGGGATTGGTAGGTGTAGGATTTTGAGTTGAGCATCACATGGAAATTTTTCCTTAGTATTTCCTCGACCCCCTTTAACAGTACGGTGTTTCCTATGACTCAAGAAAGAGAAAATGAAACTACAAAAACAAAAGTCTTCACGCTTCATATTCCTCAAATGAATACCAAGTCTTCAAGGTCACACCAATTTCTTCAATTTCAAAGTCTTCAGAAAGTCTTCAGAAATCCAAAGTCTTCAGTCGAAGAACTTCATTTTTAGGGGTCGACTTTCTCTGTAATTATCAAACTCCTCATAGACTTATAGATCTGTGTACACTCACAAACGCATTAGTCCCTTAACCTATAAGTCTTCAATACACCAAAATCACTAAGGGGCACTAGATGCACTTACAATCTCCCCCTTTTTGGTGATTGATGACAATATAGGTTAAGTTTTCAACGGGGATAAACATATGAAGTGTAAATGATGATATTGAGGAATTTGATTGCAAGATATAGAAGAACTCCCCCTGAAGATGTGCATAGTGAGGAATTTGCTTTTGAAGCAATGCACACTTGAAGAGTTGAATCATGGAGGCTCCCCCTATATCTTGTAATCCATACACGCATTTTACATATAATATGAAGAATTTGAAATGGATGATGAAATATGTGTGACTGATGTAATTCAGCATGCGTGCAATAACATTAACGAGGAATAAGCATGCAGAAGAAACAGCAAAAGTATCAGGTCACCATAGAGTTTAAGTTTACAACTCGATCCAGCAAAGTCTTCAAAAGAACGAGAGTTGCAACTTAGAAAAAAAGCCCATATAATAGACCCGCTTGAAGACTAACTCAAATTTCTCCCCCTTTGTCATCAAATGACCAAAAGGGTCGAAAATGAGGACTAACGCCCCTGAAGAATATCAAGGTGATGAAGGAGCGTCAGCGTTGCTGGGGTCGGTTGTTGGAGTAGGGCCTGCCGCAGTGTCGTCCAAATCTTCATTTTCATCAGTGTCACGTGATGAAGAATAGGAGCTGGCCACCAAGGTAGGAACCTTGACCTTCTTGTACTTCTTCGGAGGAGGTGCAGTCCAGTCAAGATCGTCCTTGAGACCCATTGCCTTCAGATCTTCTTCACTATAGACTTGAGACAGAACAGCTCAGGTGCGGTTGAGGATTTCATGAAGGTAGTAGTGGTTTTTCTTCACTGCATTGTGGGTAGCAGTCATGTTGTGAAGAATTTAACCAAACTGACGCTTGACCCATTTATGATTGCGATCAACCTTCTGATGAAGACTGAGGAGTAGCTCACGGTCAGTCATCACCCTGGGTGCTGTGCCTTGAGGATTTTGCTTGGGTGCGTTGGCGGCAGAGTCATGGGTGGCAGAGTCATCATTGGTGGAGTAGGATGCAGCCTTGCGAAATTGTCCATCCAATGGACGACTGCCTTCATCAATTACAGCAGTAGCCTTGCCCTTTTCATCAGCTAAGGAAAATGTTCGTTTGAGGACTTCAATTGGGGGCAAGTAGCTGCAGTGGTTCAGTGTATCAGCTTTATAGTTGAGTGAAGACCTTGTCCCGATGAATCTCATAATCCAAGGTGCATAAGGCTTCAACTCAAATGGTGACATGGCGACATTAGCCAGAGTCCTCATGAAGAAATCATGGAAGTTGATGGGAATGCCATGAATGATATTGAAAAGCAGATTCTTCATGATGCCAACGAATTCTTCTTCATTTGAGTCGTGGCCCTTGATTGGACTCAATGTCTTTGTCAGAATGCGATAGACAGTCCGAGGCACATACAACAATTCCTTCACAAGGAATTTTGTTCTTGAGGTCTGACCTGGCTTCAAAGGCTTCATCAGCACTTGCATGTAGTGATCGGTTAGCTCAGGTTCATTGTAGATGCAACAAGCACCTTCAAGGGGCGGACTGAGAGGTAAGGCACGAAGCAATTCAGAAGCAGGTGCCTTGTAGTGAGTGTTTTCTTACATCCAGTCCAGCACCCATGAATTCACATTTTCAGAATTTCCGGTGATGTGCAGCGTTGCATAAAATTGAAGAATAAGTTCTTCATTCCAATCACAGATGTCAGTGCAAAAATTTAACAGTCCAGCATCATGAAGAACACTAAGGACTGGCACGAAGCACGGCAGAGATTCCATATCCACGTGAGGAATGTGCTCATGATCGAAGACTTTGTCTTTGTTGAACAGCACTGAGGAATAGAAATTTGCCTGGCTGGCAGTCCAGAAACGCCTCTTCCTTATGCGAGCAGAGTCATAGGGGTTGTAATCAGTGAAGAATACATGCTCGCCAAAGAAGGCATCAGTCTTGAATTTTTGTTTCCTGGAGAAGGGATCTTTGGTTTGGGCAGAGGAGTGTCAGTGAGTTGCATCACAACCTCAGGAATCACAATCTCAGGTTCTTCAGGCTGAGGAATTTCTGGTTCCTCTTCAGTGGCAGCCTGGTTCTGGAATTCTTCATTTTCAGTTTCTTCAGCACTAGCGGCTGGAATGTCTTCATGAGCTTCATCAGATCCCATTTGAACTGTAGTGATTGGGGACTGAGGAATTTGCTGCAGTGGAGTGAAGAGTGGAGAATTGGGGTGCTGACTTTCCCAAAAGTCATCATTCATCAAAGGGGTGGTACAGCCAATGTCCACATCTTCATCTTCAATTTCTTCAACGCCGGCCTCTTCAGCAGTAAACTGAGGCACAGGCGAAGAAACCACTGGGGTTGAAGGGATTTCATCCACTTCAATTTTGTCATCCGTCTGCTCTGACGTAGCAGCAGAAGGAGTTTCTTCATCAGATCTGCTAGGGATCACATATTCTTCACCAAAAGGAACAAGATCCTTTGATGGCATGGTTGAGATTGGAACAGCATCAATCGGGTTTTCAAAAGAGCTGGTCATAGGCTTCATTTTCTTCAGAGCAGAAGAATCTGAAGAAGCTGATGCTTTCCTTTTCTTCACAGCTGCACGCTCTGCAGCCTTGGTCTTCTTCACATCTGATGCAGATGGAAGGATTGGAGTTGGAGTGGGCGCGGGTGGAGCAGAGGAATTTGGTTCATTTTCTTCAGGCACAACTGATGCAGTTGCCCTGACCTCTTCATTTTCTTCAGGCGCACCGCTAGTGGGTGCCCTGGAACTCACATTATCTTTAGTAGCCTGATTGTCATCAGCAGTGCTGGCATGTTCTTCAGTTTGCTGAGCAGATGCTTCAGCCTGAGTGACTTCAATATGCACAGGAGGAGCGGCACTTGAAGTGAGTGTCTTCGTCAGATTGACGAACCTGACCTTGGCTCCTTTCCAATCAGCATAGTAAGCGTTGAAATCATCGCTGAGGACTTTGATTTCAGACTGGAGCTTTACAAGTTCATCAGTTGTCATAGAGACAACGTTGTTCTTCAGGAACTTCTCCTTCCTGTACTGTGATTTCTTGAGTTGCCTGGCCTTCTCATATTTCCATTTTTCTTCGCTGATGAAATGGGTCAGCATGTGACTTTGGCCAGGTGTCAACTTGAAATCAGGCATAGGAGTGTTTGGGTCCTTGTGCCAGAGATCAATATAGTCGAGGATCAGCTTTGGATCCAAAAGCAGTGGCACTTCTGTGCCCTTGGCTCTAGCGGCCCTGACTTGCCTATCTCTGATGATTTCAGCAAGTTCTTCATCATCAGCTTCGTCTTCATCAGACGGTACTTGGAAGGCGACCTGCTTCTTCTGAGGACTTGGGCGAGAGCCTCGTCCAGCAGTTGTCTTTGTCTTCAGCAGAGAGGGTCCTGTTGAAGACTTTGGTGCAGCTGAGGAACTAGCTGAAGCTCCTGAGGCAATAGAGATGCCTGTAGTCCTTTGGCACGTGGCAAGATGCACAGGTGCTGAGGATTTTGTCGGAGCAGCTGAGGACTTTGGAGGAGCAGGAGCGGCTTGAGGAATGGGCCGTGAGGGCTGAACTGAGGAAATTGGCCGTGAGGGCATTGAAGAAGAGGCACTTGGCTTGTGCGCAGGCTTCTTTGCCATGGATTTCTTCGGCCGTACAGAGGCCTCAGCAGCAGCAGCAGTGGAATCTTTGTTGAATTTCTTCACTGCATCTTTTGCCTGTTTGGCCAACTTGGCTTGGCGCTTGGCCCATTCTTCAGGAAAATCCTCACTGCGCTTGATGCTAGTGGGATCTGCCTCTTGGCCAGGTGCCAATGGAGGTCTTGAGCATGGAGGAGTAACAGCGAATTTCTTCATGTACTTTGGAGTCACATACCTGTACTCCCTCCATTCTTTTGCCCATCTCCTTTCTATCCTCTGAATGCGCACCTTGCTCTGATTCCTATCTTCCTCAGGGGGTGTGCAGTACCCCGCATAAATGTCCTCAGGGATTTCAAAGGCAGTATTGACCTCAGGTTTCTTTCCTCCTTTCTGTGGCCTCTTTTCAGTAGCCATTTTCTTCAGTTGAGGAATTTGAACAATTGAACTCTCTGAAGAAGTATGCAACTTTTCTTCAAGGAACGCTGCTAATGAGTTAAGTTGATGAGAACCTAGTGATTCAGCAGCGGACATGAGTACCTGTGAACAGAATATAGTTGCGAGGAATTTGGAGAGGTCATATGCGTTCTCAGAAGGTTTTTCAATAAGAACAAGTTTGAGGAATTTGACCAGATGAGTCTTGAAGAATTTCACTAAGCGTTCTTTGTCTTAGGTTCCAGAGTTGTATAGATCGAAGATCCACACAATTGAGGAATCTTGAAGAAAAGTGATGCTTAGAGAAACGAATCAAGAGCAGATGACATGTGAGGTGTTTAGTGTGTGAGGATTTGAAGAAAAAAACACCTTTGAAGATTTTGTGCTAAACATTTGAATCAAAGTGGGCAGTAAAAGTAACTTTTAATTACCCTGAACGAAGAACACGATGAACTGGGATGCCGAGAAGTGAAGCTCGTTTGTGCAGATCTTCCACGCCCTAACTTGGCGGAGGAAGACGGCTACGGCGGCGGCGGAGTGAAGATTTCCGCGGCCGGCGTGAGTACGGCGGCGACGAGGTCAAGGCAGTGAAGCTCTTCCTCACCAGCGACGATGATGTAGTGGTGGCACTAGGGTTTGAGAAGCTCAAGCTGGAGAGAGGTCGAGCGGAGTAAAAGAAGTGAGGAAGGGGAGAGGGGGTATTTATAGCCACGGTGAAAAACGATTCGCCCGAAGAAATTGGACGAACGTGCCCCTGACCCTTCTCATTCGCACGACCTGTGTCACCCACGTACTAAGAGGTGGAGATCGTGTTACATCATGGGTGAATAGATAAGTATATCGTGGGAAGCGGAACGGTTTGAGCGGCAAAGCCAAAAATTTGGATAAGATAAGTAAAAAGTTCCGTTCGCAAATTCTTCAGCTGACAAGGACACAGTGAAGATTTTGAACGAGTTTCAAATAGAACGCACATGAAGAATTTGTGAATAGATTGGGTTGAGTATAGCATAGAGGGGGAAGGGCCCGATCACATTCACTTAGCAGAAATAGCAACTTGAAGAATTAGCCATAAGTGAATGTTGTAGAGGACATAAACTCATATATATCTATATAGCCAATGAAGAGACACGACGGAAACAGTGAAGATTTTGCAAAGTTGAAGAATATGAACAACTGAGGAATTTCAAAACTGAGGAAAAACTCAAATTGAAGATTTTCAACTTTTGTGGTGGCGTGACCCACCGTATAAGAAAGATGATTTCAGACACCGCATACAATTGTCGTAGGGTTCTGAGAATCAAATTCTTCATTAATTTCTTCACACTTAGAGTGTTATTCTTCATTGATTGAAGAAAAAAGTTTCTTCATGTGTTGCACATCTAAGTCATCAATTTTGCATAAGTGTTAGGATGAGTGTCCTTTTCAAAGAACATTCGAAGATTCTAAGATATTTAGCTCACACTGCAACTTGCTAAATCTCTTCTCATCCAAGGGCTTTGTGAAGATATCGGCTAGCTGTTCTTCAGTCTTCACATGCTCAATAGAAATGTCGCCCTTCAACACATGATCGCGAAGAAAATGATGACGGATCTGAATGTGCTTTGTCTTCGAGTGCTGAACTGGGTTGTGAGTGAAGGAAATATGCCCTAGAGGCAATAATAAAGTTATTATTTATTTCCTTATATCATGATAAATGTTTATTATTCATGCTAGAATTGTATTAACCGGAAACATAATACATGTGTGAATACATAGACAAACAGGGTGTCACTAGTATGCCTCTACTTGACTAGCTCGTTGATCAAAGATGGTTAAGTTTCCTAGCCATTGACATGGGTTGTCATTTGATTAATGGGATCACATCATTAGGAGAATGGTGTGATTGACTTGACCCATTCCGTTAGCTTAGCACTTGATCGTTTAGTATGTTGCTATTGCTTTCTTCATGACTTATACATGTTCCTATGACTATGAGATTATGCAACTCCCGTTTATCGGAGGAACACTTTGTGTGCTACCAAACGTCACAACGTAACTGAGTGATTATAAAGGTGCTCTACTGGTGTCTCCAAAGGTACTTGTTGGGTTGGCGTATTTCGAGATTAGGATTTGTCACTCCGATTGTCGGAGAGGTATCTCTGGGCCCTCTCGGTAATGCACATCACTTAAGCCTTGCAAGCATTGCAACTAATGAGTTTGTTGCGGGATGATGTATTACGGAACGAGTAAAGAGACTTGCCGGTAACGAGATTAAACTAGGTATTGAGATACCGACGATCGATTCTCGGGCAAGTAACATACTGATGACAAAGGGAACAACGTATGTTGTTATGCGGTCTGACCGATAAAGATCTTCGTAGAATATGTGGGAGCCAATATGAGCATCCAGGTTCCGCTATTGGTTATTGACCGGAGACGTGTCTCGGTCATGTCTACATAGTTCTCGAACCCGTAGGGTCCGCACGCTTAAAGTTCGATGACGGTTATATTATGAGTTTATGTGTTTTGATGTACCGAAGGTAGTTCTGAGTCCCGGATGAGATCAGGGACATGACGAGGAGTCTCGAAATGGCCGAGACGTAAAGATCGATATATTGGACGACTATATTCGGACTTCGGAAAGGTTCTGAGTGATTCGGGTATTTATCGGAGTACCGAGAGTTACGGGAATTCGCCGGGGAGAAGTATTGGGCCTTATTGGGCCATACGGGAATAGAGGAGAGAGGCCAAAAGGAAGGAGGCGCGCACCCCCCCTCTGGTCCGAATTGGACAAGGGGTGTAGCCCCCTTTTCCTTCTCCCTCTCCCCCTCTTTCCTTCTCTCCTACTCCAACAAGGAAAGGAGGAGTCCTACTCCCGGTGGGAGTAGGACTCCCCCATTGGCGCGCCCTCCTCCTTGGCCGGCCGCCTCCCCCCTTGCTCCTTTATATATGGGGGAAGGGGGGCACCCATAGACACAACAATTGATCGTTTGATCTTTTAGCCGTGTGCGGTACCCCCCTCCACCATAGTCCACCTCGATAATACTATAGCGGTGCTTAGGCGAAGCCCTGCGTCGGTAGAACATCATCATCGTCACCACGCCGTCGTGCTGACGAAACTCTCCCTCAACACTCGGCTGGATCGGAGTTCGAGGGACGTCATCGGGCTGAACGTGTGCTGAACTCGGAGGTGACGTGTGTTCGGTACTTGATCGGTCGGATCGTGAAGACGTACGACTACATCAACCGCGTTGTGCTAACGCTTCCGCTTTCGGTCTACGAGGGTACGTGGACAACACTCTCCCCTCTCGTTGCTATGCATCACCATGATCTTGCGTGTGCGTAGGAAATTTTTTGAAATTACTACGTTCCCCAACAGTGAGCAATCTTGATGGCACTCTCATTGTCACAGAAGAGAGGCACATTCTTCACGTTGACGCCGTAGTCCTTGAGAGTTTCCTTCATCCACAGCAATTGAGCACAGCAAGAACCAGCAGCAATGTATTCAGCTTCAGCAGTAGACAGTGATAAGCAGTTCTGTTTCTTCGAGGACCAACAGACCAAAGATCGTCCGAGGAAATGACATATACCAGATGTTGACTTGCGATCCACACGATCACCAGCATAGTCAGAGTCAGAAAACGAGATCAAAAGCCGAGCCCTTGGGGTACTATAATCCTAGTGTTGGTGTGTGAGCTAGATATCGAAGAATATGCTTCACAGCCTTATGGTGTGATTCCTTCGGTGTAGCTTGAAATCGGGCACACATGCAAACACTAAGCATAATATCTGGCCTAGATGCACATAAATACAATAAAGAACCAATCATGGAGCGGTATACCTTTTGATCGAAGTCAATACCATTTTCATCAGTGCATAGATGGCCATTAGTGGGCATAGGAATTTTGACGCCTTTGCAATCTTGCATGTCGAATTTCCTCAGTACATCCTTAAGGTATTTCTCCTGAGATATGAATATGCCATTGCGCTGTTGACGAATTTGAAGACCTAAGAAGAATTTCAACTCTCCCATCATAGACATTTGATATTCTTCACTCATCATATAGGCAAATTCATCACTATAACGTTGGTCAGTACAGCCAAAGATGATGTCATCAACATATATTTGGCATACAAACAGTTCATCATCATATGATTTAGTGAAAAGAGTAGAGTCGAGTGAACCGGGTTTGAAGCCTTTCTTCATGAGGAATTCCTTCAAAGTATCATACCACGCCCGAAGGGCCTGCTTGAGGCCATAGAGGGCCTTATTTAGTCTGAAGATTTTGTCAGGATGCTTAGGATCTTCAAAACCTAGGGGTTGAGCAACATATACTTCTTCCTCAAGCTTACCATTGAGGAATGCACTTTTCACATCCATTTGATATAAGGTGATATCATGATGGTTAGCATAAGCAAGTAATATGCGAATAGCTTCAAGTCTAGCAACAGGTGCAAAAGTTTCATCAAAATCAATTCCTTCAACCTGTGTGTAGCCTTGAGCTACTAGCCGTGCCTTATTCCTCACCACAAGGCCATTTTCATCTTGCTTGTTGCGGTAGATCCACTTTGTGCCAATGATATTGTGTTTGCGAGGATCTGGATGATTGACCAGTTCCCAAACGTTGTTGAGCTTGAACTGATGTAATTCTTCTTGCATGGCCTGAATCCACTCAGGCTCCAGAAATGCTTCATCTACCTTAGTGGGCTCTGAGATAGAGACAAAAGCATAGTGCCCACAAAAGTTAGATAAATGTGAAGCTTTTGGGCATGTGAGAGGACCTGGTGCTTCAATGTCATCGATGATCTTCTCAACTTGCACTTCTTTTGCAACGCGAGGATGAGTAGGTTGTCGTCGAGGAATTTGATCAGCAATTTCTTCAGGTGCATTATCTCGACGTTCTTCACATTCTGGAATGAATTCTTCAGCAGATTCTTTGGTAGGAATGACATCCTCAGTAGCCTTGAACTTGATAGTTTCCTCAGGTGCTGGTTCATCTATCACAGAGGGTAGGTGCTCTCTTTGCGAGCCATTAGTTTCATCGAACCGCACATCTACAGTTCCAACAACCTTGTGAAGAACGGTGTTGAAGACTCTGTAGGTGTGCGAGTCCTTTCCGTAACCAAGCATAAAACCTTCATGTGCTTTCGGTGCAAATTTAGCATTGTGATGAGGATCTCTAATCCAACATTTAGCACCGGAGACTTTGAAATAACTCACATTGGGTTTCTTGTCAGTGAGGAGTTCATAGGCAGTCTTCTTGAAGAATTTGTGAAGATATACCCTGTTGATGATGTGGCATGCAGTATAAATTGCCTCAATCCAGAAGTGACGAGGTGTCTTGTACTCATCAAGCATAGTGCGAGCCATCTCAACAAGAGTTCTGTTCTTGTGCTCCACGACGCCATTCTGCTGAGGAGTATAAGGAGCAGATAACTCATGAGTAATACCAAGTTCATCAAGATAGTCATCAAGACCAGAATTCATGAACTCAGTTCCATTGCCACTTCTGATGTGCTTGATCTTCACACCAAAGTTGGTTGAAGCCCTCGAGGAAAATCGTTTGAAGACTTCCTGCACTTCATGTTTGTAAGTAACAATGTGTACCCATGTGTAACGAGAGTAATCATCAACAATAACAAGCCCATAGAGAGATGCGTCATTTGTGACAGCTGAGTAATGGTTAGGACCGAAGAGGTCCATGTGAAGCAATTCGAATGGTCGAGTAGTGGTCATGATAGTCTTCGCTGGATGCTTAGCCTTGGTCATCTTTCCACCTTCACAAGCTCCACACAGGTGATCCTTGAGGAATTTGACATTCTCGATGCCAATGACATGCTTCTTCTTCGCAAGCGTGTGCAAATTCCTCATGCCTGCATGACCAAGTCGTCGATGCCATAGCCATCCTTCTGAAGCTTTTGCAAGTAGGCACATGGCTGGTTGCGGTCCTGTAGAGAAATCAACAATATACAAGTCTCATCTCCTAAAGCCTTCGAAGACTTTGGAATTTTCAGCTTCCATAACCACAACACAACGATACTTGCCAAAGACAACTACCATATCAAGATCACAAAGCATTGAGACAGACATGAGGTTGTATCCTAAGGACTCGACAAGCATGACTTTGTCCATGTGTCGATCCTTTGTGATCGCAACCTTACCTAGACCCAATACCTGACTTTTGCCTTTGTCAGCGAAGATGATATGCTTCAGATGCGATGGTGATAAGGGAGCATCAATCAATAGATTCATGTCACCAGTCATGTGATTTGTACATCCACTATCGAGGATCCACTCAGTGGCTTTGGGTTGAGCATCCTGCAGATGAATTAGTGCAGCTTACGAACTTCATATACTTCATCAGTGAAGAATATGACATCAATTCATCAGATCAATTTCATCAAGCAATAGAACAGATAAAGCAGTATGAGGACGTGAGAAATGAAAGTTCATTTCTTCATGATTAGCCTGCATCCTTTCAGGCATTTTGTCAGGTCCCCAGCAAATTCTTCAGACGTTAAAGTACGTCTGGAGACCTGACCCTGCATAAGAGATTAGTTCATTTTCTTCACCACCCACATCTGAAGGGATGGCAAAGAGTTCATCACTCTGCGAGCTCCATAAGAGAAAGGTGGCATAGAAGCCAATCCATTTTGTTTCACATAAGAGGAGTTAGGGTAAGCATATGAATAAGCAGAGAAATTCTTCGAGGACTTATGAACATAATGATTAGAAGAATAATGCTCATATTCATAGCCCTTGGCTCTTCCCTGCGAAATACAGTTGTTAGCACGATGATGTTCATATGAGGACTTTGATCCTTTTGAGGAATTTGATCCATGTGAGGAATTTGGTCCGTATGAGGACTTGGATCCATATGAATAATTTGGTCCATATGAAGAATTTGATCTGGGGTTCCTATTCCTCACAGGTGGTGTCATGAGGACATTCACCTGAAGACTTTCAAGGCCTCTTTTGGGAACCCAGATTTTCTTCATAGGGGAACCGTTCCTACAGTTAGTGCCAATATATCTAGCAAATACTTCACCATTCTGATTTTTGAACAGTTTATAGTTGGAGTCAAATGACTCATCAGAAGAATGAGAAGATTCACATGTAAAGCCAGATAAATTAGATGGATCAACTGGAGGTCCCTTTGCAGCAACCCATGAGGTTTTGGGGTACTGCTCAGGCCTTCAATATGTACCATCAGCATTGAGTTTCCTCTCAAAGGCAATACCCTCTTTCCTAGGGTTCCTGTTGAGGATCTGCTTTTTAAGCACATCACAAAGAGTCTGATGCCCTTTGAGGCTTTTGTACATGCCTGTCATGTACAATTCCTTCAGCCCTGCATCGTCAGTGATACTAGCAATGTCCTCAGATGTGGAATTAGTGATAGCAGAGACAGTTGAAGAATTTGTAGCATTAGAAGCATTTGAACATTCAGATGAAGAATTAGCAGATTCACGTTCAATGCATTTCAAACATGGAGGAACAAATTCTTCCTGAGCAGCGCTGATTTGTTGAGCAAGTAATGAATCGCGCTCCTTCTGAAGATCTTCATAACTCACTCTTAGCTTCTCAAGATCTTGCTTTCTTTGAAGAAATTCATAAGAAAGCTTCTCATGATCAGATAAGAGAGTGTTATGATGACCTTGAAGATTGTCATACCTAGTCTGAATTCTCTGAAGATTTTCAGTCAAGGTTTTAGTGCGATCCATTTCTTCACCCAACATATCATCACTCTTGTCTAGCATGTTTTGAACCTTTTCAAGAGCCCTTTGTTGTTTCACAGCAATCTTAGCAAGTTTATAATAGCTAGGCTTAAGGTTTTCATCAGATTCATTTTCACTTGATTCAGATGAGGCATATTTGAGTACCTTGGCACCCTTTGCCATGAAGCAATAGGTGGGAGCGTAGTCATCATTGCCTTCATCAGCCTTGTTGGTGAGGTCATTTTCTTCAGAGTTGAAGATAGACTTGCTAACGAATGCAGTAGCGAGGGCTAGGCTCGCCACACCGGATTCGGAATCCTCAGATGCCTCCTCTTCCTCATTTTCTTCAGATTCAGCCTCAGAGTCCATTTCCTTGCCAATGAATGCCCGAGCCTTCTTGGGGCTACTCTTCTTGTGAGATGAAGCCTTTGAGGATTTTGATGATGAAGATTTTGAGAATTTCTTCTTTTTCTTCGTATCATCAGAACTGTAATCCTTGTATTTCTTCTTCTTTGATTCCTTTTCCCACTGAGGACAATCTTGAATGTAGTGTCCTGGTTACTTGCATTTGTGACAAAGCCTCTTCTTGTAGTCACTGGATGAGGAAGCATTGCTCCTTGAGGGTCTTCCAAAGCGACCACGTCTTGAGAGTTTCTGGAATTTCTTCACAAGCAGTGCTAGATCATGGCTCAGTTATTCAGGATCACCAAGACTGCTTTCAGAGTCTTCATCTTCAGATTCAGAAACTGCCTTGGCCTTCAGTGCACGTGATCTGCCATAGCTCGAACCATAGAGATCTCTCTTTTCAACAAGCTGGAACTCATGAGTGTTTAGCCTTTCGAGGATATCAGCAGAATCAAGTGACTTGTAATCAGCACGCTCTTGTATCATCAAGGCCAGAGTATCAAATGAGGAATCAAGCGATCTCAGCAGTTTCTTCACCACCTCGTGGTCGGAGATGTCAGTGGCACCAAGTGCTTGAAGCTCATTTGAGATGTCAGTGAGGCGATTGAAGGTTTGTTGAACATTCTCATTGTCGAGTCTTTTGAAGCGGTTGAAGAGATTGCGAAGAACATCAACTCGAGAGTCACGCTGTGTTGAGACTCCTTCATTTACTTTGGACAGCCTATCCCAGATAAGCTTAGCAGTTTCCAAAGCACTCACTCTTCCATACTGTCCTTTGCTCAGATGGCCACATATGATATTCTTCGCTTGAGAATCGAGTTGCTTGAATCTCTTCACATCGGCAGCGTTCAGTGAGGGGAGACAGAGGGAACACCTTTTTCCACAACAAACCAAAGATCGTTATCAATTGCCTCAAGATGCATTCGCATCTTATTCTTCCAGTAGGGGTAGTCCGTCCCATCGAAGGTAGGACACCCAGCAGAGACCTTGATCATACCTGCGGTTGACATAACTAAAACTCCAGGTGGTTAAACCAAAATCACACAGAACAAGGGAGTATCTTGATCTGATACCAATTGAAAGTGCGTTATATCGACTAGAGGGGGGTGAATAGGCGATTTTTATAAATTCTTCACTGAGGAATTTGTGGGTGAGGAAATTCCTTAGCGAAGAACTACTTGCAGCGGAATAAGTACTCAAAAGTATGCATAGCAGAGCACAAGCATAGTCATCATGATGAAATGAAAACAAGCACAGAGTACAGAAAGCGTAAACACAGGATAACACAGGATGAAGACAAACAGACTGAGGAAATTGAATTGAGGAAATTGAGGAAGTCTTCAGTCAAAGTCTTCAAACACAGATAGGAACAATTGCACAACACAGGAATGAGGAAATGAAAGAGTTAAGGAAATAGAACCAGTTGGCTAGGTGAAGAAAATGATTTGGTAGACCAGTTCTAACTGCTGTCTCAGTTGTACATCTGGTTGGACCGGCTAGGTATTTAAACCTGAGGACACACAGTCCTCACCGTATTCTCCTTGAACTAAGGTCACACAGACCTCGTCCAATCACTCGTGGTAAGTCTTCAGGTGACTTCCGAACCTTCACAAACTCGGTCACTCGGCGATCCACAATTTCCTCTTAGATGCTCTAGACCATGACGCCTAACCGTCTGGAAGAAGCACAGTCTTCAAAGGTAACAAGCGTCGAATCCACGCAGGATCAATCTCTTCAGTGATGCTCAATCACTTTGGGTTTGTAGGTGTTTGGGTTTGGGGTTTTTCCTCACTTGATGATTTTCGCTCAAAGTCCTCGGAGGATGGGACGCTCTCAAATGACAAGTGTCAGTTTCTCTCGGAGCAGCCAACCAGCTAGTGGTTGTAGGGGGCGGCTATTTATAGCCTAGGGAGCAGCCCGCATGATAAGACATAAATGCCCTTCAATGATATGACCGTTAGGTGGGTAGATATTTTGGGACAGCTGGCGCATAGCACAGCAACGGTCGGAAATTTGAGGTTCAAATTCCTCATGGCTATCATGTTCCTCACTGTGTAGACAATCCGCACTGGCGAATTCCTAACTCCTCAGTCAGAACAAATTCCTCAGGGACCAGAAGAACTTCGTCTCTGTCACTGAAGAATATGACTGAACTGTATGAGATTTCCAATGGCTTCACTCGAAGGGATTGGTAGGTGTAGGATTTTGAGTTGAGCATCACATGGAAATTTTTCCTTAGTATTTTCTCGACCCCCTTTAACAGTACGGTGTTTCCTATGACTCAAGAAAGAGAAAATGAAACTACGAAAACAAAAGTCTTCACGCTTCATATTCCTCAAATGAATACCAAGTCTTCAAGGTCACACCAATTTCTTCAATTTCAAAGTCTTCAGAAAGTCTTCAGAAATCCAAAGTCTTTAGTCGAAGAACTTCATTTTTAGGGGTCGAATTTCTCTGTAATTATCAAACTCCTCATAGACTTATAGATCTGTGTACACTCACAAACGCATTAGTCCCTTAACCTATAAGTCTTCAATACACCAAAATCTCTAAGGGGCACTAGATGCACTTACAATGGTCATAAGGCCTTTGATTACTGTAGTTCGAGGTCCATCCATGCATGCTTTTGGTGGCTTCTGCCAGAGTTACATGCCCCATCAACCCCACCTCCCATGCCTTTTCATTTCATCTTCAAATTTGAATCTACTATATCTTTTGAATCAAAAGTCCAATTTAAGTTTTGTTTGCATATTTGTGTTCATTGCGACGAGAATTTTCGAACAAGACCGATATTGGATACATTTTGAAAACTTCTAGAAAAAAATCCAAGGTTTAAATATTCAGATAGTCGTTATATTAAGTTTTTACCAAGTTTGATTTGGTTTTAGGGTTCTAGGTTTAGGATTTGGGGCTTAGGGTTTAGGGCTTAGGGCTTACAATTTTGTTTTAAGTTTTAGTTTTAGAAACTTAGGGTTTAGGGTTTGCGTTTAAGTTTTAGTTTTGAAACTTGGTGAATTTATCATTCTTTCTTATCAAGTTTCAGTAGTTGAAACTTGGTGTAGTTTCAAACAATTGTCCAAACATGTTCAAGAGTGAACAACAACAACAACAGCAACAACAACAACAGCAACAGCAAAAGACAACAACAACAAACAACAACAACAACAACAACAACAACTACAACAACAACAACTACTACTACTACTACTACAACTACTACTACTACTACTACTACTACTACTACTACTAGTCCCAAACAAGTTGGGGTAGGCTAGAGGTGAAACCCGTAAGATCTCGCAACCAACTCATGGCTCTGGCACATGGATAGCAAGCTTCCATGCACCCATGTCCATAGCTAGCTCTTTGGTGATACTCCAATCCTTCAGGTCTCTCTTAACGGACTCCTCCCATGTTAAATTCGGTCTACCCCGCACTCTCTTGACATTCTCCGCACGCTTTAGCCGTCTGTTATGCACTGGAGCTTCTGGAGGCCTGCGCTGAATATGCCCAAACCATCTCGGACCATGTTGGACAAGCTTCTCTTCAATTGGTGCTACCCCAACTCTATCATCATTTCGGACTCGATCCTTCCTCGTGTGGCCACACATCCATCTCAACATACGCATCTCCGCCACACCTAATTGTTAAACATGTCGCCTTTTAGTCGGCCAACACTAATGTGCAAACGAAATACAAATTGGATTTTGGACCCAAAAAATGCAATGGATTAAAATTAGAAGTCAAGAGAAAAGGCATGGGAGGTGTTGTGGGTGAACCGTGCTATCTCTGCCTGTCTCATGCAGGAATTCACAAGGGATTAAGCTTCAAATACATGCAGGGGTCTAAACACATGCATGTGACGAGTCCACTTTACTGATCATGGGCGCAATCATGTGGCCCAAAATCCACGTGTCCTGGCCCTTGTGTGCCACGAATGGTTGTCCACCGAGAAGGATCCGTTCGTCGCTGCACTGGACAGTACAAACGTCAGCCGTGTATCTTTTGGTGCAAAGCCAGAGTTTATCCTTATGTTGGAAACGTTGGAAAAAATAATTATTCCGACTCGCACCGAGTGTGACAATCGTACATACATGCTTGAGCACCGAGAAGGTTCCGTTCACCGCTGCGCACTGGACAGCACAAATGCATCGCACAAATAAACTGTTTTTTATTTGATTAAGCAGAGACGCATATATAAACTGATACCCGTGTTTATTTATTTACTTAAAAAGCAACATCAAATATATTATTATTATCTCTCAAAGGAAAGAGAAGGCTGGGCATGGCTCTGCTCATCTCATCTCATCGGAGCCTTTTTATTTTATGTTTTGGCCGCAACATCGATCTCATCAGTGTCTGAGGGAGCTGGAGCGATCAGTGCTTTTTGCACGGCGGCGGGCAGGGCGTGGGCGTGTCGTGCCCGTCATAGACGGGGCGTCCATCTCCACACCGGAACGTCTTCACGGGGCTCATCTGCACCACCTGGCAGTTGGCGCA